>NC_073269.2:68175000-69425000 GCF_029289425.2 Pan paniscus
GTATTTCCATGTTTATACAGATCGTGGTGAAGATATTTCCATGTTTATACAGATCGCGGTGAAGATATTTCCATGTTTATACAGATCGCGGTGTAGATATTTCCATGTTTATACAGATAGCGGAGTAGATATTTCCATGTTTATAGAGAGAGCGGTGTAGGTATTTCCATGTTTATAGACATAGCGGTGTAGATATTTCCATGTTTATATAGATGGCGTTGTAGATATTTCCATGTTTATACAGCTCGCGGTGCAGATATTTATATCTTTATACAGATGGCATTGTAGATATTTCCTTATTCACACAGATGGCGGTGTAGATGTTTCCATGTTTATACAGACGGCGGAGTAGTTAGTTCCATGTTTATGGAGATGGCAGTGTAGATATTTTCATGTTTATAGAGGTGGCGGTGTAGATATTTCCATGTGTATAGAGATGGCATTGTAGATATTTCCATGTTTATACAGATGACTGTAGAGATATTTCCATGTTTTACAGACGGCTGTGCAGATATTTCCATGTTTATAGAGATAGCGGTGTAGATATTTCCATGTTTGTACAGATGGCGTTGTTGATATTTCCATCTATACACAGATGGCCGTGTAGATATTTTCATGTTTATACAGATAGCGGTGTAGATATTTCCATGTTTTTACAGATATCGTTGTAGATATTTCCATGTTTACACAGATTGCGGTGTAGGTATTTCCATCTTTCTACAGATGGCATTGTAGATATTTCCATGTTTATGCAGATGGCGGTGTATATATTTCCATGTTTATATAGATGGTGGTATAGATATTACCATGTTTATACAGATAGCGGTGTAGATATTTCCATGTTTATACAGATCGTGGTGAAGATATTTCCATGTTTACACAGATCGCGGTGTAGATATTTCCATGTTTATACAGATCGCGGTGTAGATATTTCCATGTTTATACAGATAGCATTGTAGATGTTTCCTTGTTTATACAGATAGCGGTGTAGGTATTTCCATGTTTATAGAGATAGCGGTGTAGGTATTTCCATGTTTATAGACATAGCGGTGTAGATATTTCCATGTTTATATAGATGGCGTTGTAGATATTTCCATGTTTATACCGATAGATGTGTTGGTATTTCCACGTTTATACAGAAAGCGATGTAGATATTTCCATGTTTATACAGCTCGCGGTGCAGATATTTATATCTTTATACAGATGGCATTGTAGATATTTCCTTATTAACACAGATGGCGGTGTAGATCTTTCCATGTTTATACAGATGGCGGAGTAGTTAGTTCCATGTTTATGGAGATGGCAGTGTAGATATTTTCATGTTTATAGAGATGGCGGTGTAGATATTTACATGTTTATACGGATGGCTGTGTAGATATTTCCATGTGTATACAGATGGCATTGTAGATATTTCCATGTTTATACAGATGACTGTAGAGGTATTTCCATGTTTTACAGATGGCTGTGCAGATATTTCCATGTTTATAGAGATAGCAGTGTAGATATTTCCATGTTTGTACGGATGGCGTTGATATTTCCATCTATACACAGATGGTCGTGTAGATATTTCCATGTTTATACAGATGGCAGCGTAGATATTTCCATGGACATGCAGATGGCGGTGTAGATATTTCCATCTTTATACAGATAGCGGTGTAGATATTTCCATGTTTTCACAGATGGTGGTGTAGATATTTCCGTGTTTATACACATGCCGGAGTAGATACTTCCATCTTTATGGAGATGGCAGTGTAGATATTTTCATGTTTATAGAGATGGCGGTGTAGATATTTCCATATTTATAGAGATAGCGGTGTAGATATTTCCATCTTTCTACAGATGGCAGTGTAGATATTTCCATGTTTATACAGATGGCGGTGTAGATATTTACATACTTATAGAGATGTCTGTGTAGATATTTCCATGTGTATACAGATGGTATTGTAGGTATTTCCATGTTTATACAGATGGTGGTGTAGATATTTCCATGTTTATTCAGATGACTGTGTAGATATTTCCATGTTTTTACTGATGGCAGTGTAGATATTTCAATGTTAATAGAGATGGCGCTGTAGATATCTCCATGTTTATACAGATCGTGGTGTAGATATTTCCATGTTTATACCGATAGCGGTGTAGATATTTCCATGTTTTTACAGATATCGGTGTAGATATTTCCATTTTTACACAGATTGCGGTGTAGATATTTCCATCTTTCTACAAATGGCATTGTAGATACTTCCATGTTTATGCAGATGGCGGTGTAGATATTTCCATGTTTATATAGATGGTGGTGTAGATATTACCATGTTTATACAGATAGCGGTGTAGGTATTTCCATGTTTATACAGATCGTGGTGAAGGTATTTCCATGTTTATACAGATCGCGGTGAAGATATTTCCATGTTTATACAGATCGCGGTGTAGATATTTCCATGTTTATACTGATAGCGGTGTAGATATTTCCATGTTTATAGAGAGAGCGGTGTAGGTATTTCCATGTTTATAGACATAGCGGTGTAGATATTTCCATGTTTATATAGATGGCGTTGTAGATATTTCCATGTTTATACAGCTCGCGGTGCAGATATTTATATCTTTATACAGATGGCATTGTAGATATTTCCTTATTCACACAGATGGCGGTGTAGATGTTTCCATGTTTATACAGACGGCGGAGTAGTTAGTTCCATGTTTATGGAGATGGCAGTGTAGATATTTTCATGTTTATAGAGATGGCGGTGTAGATATTTCCATGTGTATAGAGATGGCATTGTAGATATTTCCATGTTTATACAGATGACTGTAGAGGTATTTCCATGTTTTACAGATGGCTGTGCAGATATTTCCATGTTTATAGAGATAGCGGTGTAGATATTTCCATGTTTGTACAGATGGCGTTGTTGATATTTCCATCTATACACAGATGGCCGTGTAGATATTTCCATGTTTATACAGATGGCAGCGTAGATATTTCCATGGACATGCAGATGGCGGTGTAGATATTTCCATGTTTATACAGAGAGCGGTGTAGATATTTCCATGTTTATACAGATCGTGGTGAAGATATTTCCATGTTTATACAGATCGCGGTGTAGATATTTCCATGTTTATACAGATCGCGGTGTAGATATTTCCATGTTTATACAGATAGCGGAGTAGATATTTCCATGTTTATAGAGAGAGCGGTGTAGCTATTTCCATGTTTATAGACATAGCGGTGTAGATATTTCCATGTTTATATAGATGGCGTTGTAGATATTTCCATGTTTATACAGCTCGCGGTGCAGATATTTATATCTTTATACAGATGGCTTTATAGATATTTCCTTATTCACACAGATGGCGGTGTAGATGTTTCCATGTTTATACAGACGGCGGAGTAGTTAGTTCCATGTTTATGGAGATGGCAGTGTAGATATTTTCATGTTTATAGAGATGGCGGTGTAGATATTTCCATGTGTATAGAGATGGCATTGTAGATATTTCCATGTTTATACAGATGACTGTAGAGGTATTTCCATGTTTTACAGACGGCTGTGCAGATATTTCCATGTTTATAGAGATAGCGGTGTAGATATTTCCATGTTTGTACAGATGGCGTTGTTGATATTTCCATCTATACAGAGATGGCCGTGTAGATATTTCCATGTTTATACAGATAGCGGTGTAGATATTTCCATGTTTTTACAGATATCGTTGTAGATATTTCCATGTTTACACAGATTGCGGTGTAGGTATTTCCATCTTTCTACAGATGGCATTGTAGATATTTCCATGTTTATACAGCTCGCGGTGCAGATATTTATATCTTTATACAGATGGCATTGTAGATATTTCCTTATTCACACAGATGGCGGTGTAGATGTTTCCATGTTTATACAGACGGCGGAGTAGTTAGTTCCATGTTTATGGAGATGGCAGTGTAGATATTTTCATGTTTATAGAGATGGCGGTGTAGATATTTCCATGTGTATAGAGATGGCATTGTAGATATTTCCATGTTTATACAGATGACTGTAGAGGTATTTCCATGTTTTACAGATGGCTGTGCAGATATTTCCATGTTTATAGAGATAGCGGTGTAGATATTTCCATGTTTGTACAGATGGCGTTGTTGATATTTCCATCTATACACAGATGGCCGTGTAGATATTTCCATGTTTATACAGATGGCAGCGTAGATATTTCCATGGACATGCAGATGGCGGTGTAGATATTTCCATGTTTATACAGAGAGCGGTGTAGATATTTCCATGTTTATTCAGATCGTGGTGAAGATATTTCCATGTTTATACAGATCGCGGTGTAGATATTTCCATGTTTATACAGATCGCGGTGTAGATATTTCCATGTTTATACAGATAGCGGAGTAGATATTTCCATGTTTATAGAGAGAGCGGTGTAGGTATTTCCATGTTTATAGACATAGCGGTGTAGATATTTCCATGTTTATATAGATGGCGTTGTAGATATTTCCATGTTTATACCGATAGATGTGTTGGTGTTTCCACGTTTATACAGAAAGCGATGTAGATATTTCCATGTTTATACAGCTCGCGGTGCAGATATTTATATCTTTATACAGATGGCATTGTAGATATTTCCTTATTCACACAGATGGCGGTGTAGATCTTTCCATGTTTATACAGATGGCGGAGTAGTTAGTTCCATGTTTATGGAGATGGCAGTGTAGATATTTTCATGTTTATAGAGATGGCGGTGTAGATATTTCCATGTTTATAGAGATAGCAGTGTAGATATTTACATGTTTATACGGATGGCTGTGTAGATATTTCCATGTGTATACAGATGGCATTGTAGATATTTCCATGTTTATACAGATGACTGTAGAGGTATTTCCATGTTTTACAGATGGCTGTGCAGATATTTCCATGTTTATAGAGATAGCAGTGTAGATATTTCCATGTTTGTACGGATGGCGTTGATATTTCCATCTATACACAGATGGTCGTGTAGATATTTCCATGTTTATACAGATGGCAGCGTAGATATTTCCATGGACATGCAGATGGCGGTGTAGATATTTCCATGTTTATACAGATAGCGGTGTAGATATTTCCATGTTTTCACAGATGGTGGTGTAGATATTTCCGTGTTTATACACATGCCGGAGTAGATAATTCCATCTTTATGGAGATGGCAGTGTAGATATTTTCATGTTTATAGAGATGGCGGTGTAGATATTTCCATATTTATAGAGATAGCGGTGTAGATATTTCCATCTTTCTACAGATGGCAGTGTAGATATTTCCATGTTTATACAGATTGCGGTGTAGATATTTCCATACTTATAGAGATGTCTGTGTAGATATTTCCATGTGTATACAGATGGTATTGTAGGTATTTCCATGTTTATACAGATGGTGGTGTAGATATTTCCATGTTTATTCAGATGACTGTGTAGATATTTCCATGTTTTTACAGATGGCAGTGTAGATATTTCAATGTTAATAGAGATGGCGCTGTAGATATCTCCATGTTTATACAGATCGCGGTGTAGATATTTCCATGTTTATACAGATAGCGGTGTAGATATTTCCATGTTTTTACAGATATCGGTGTAGATATTTCCATGTTTACACAGATTGCGGTGTAGATATTTCCATCTTTCTACAAATGGCATTGTAGATACTTCCATGTTTATGCAGATGGCGGTGTAGATATTTCCATGTTTATATAGATGGTGGTGTAGATATTACCATGTTTATACAGATAGCGGTGTAGGTATTTCCATGTTTATACAGATCGTGGTGAAGATATTTCCATGTTTATACAGATCGCGGTGAAGATATTTCCATGTTTATACAGATCGCGGTGTAGATATTTCCATGTTTATACTGATAGCGGTGTAGATATTTCCATGTTTATAGAGAGAGCGGTGTAGGTATTTCCATGTTTATAGACATAGCGGTGTAGATATTTCCATGTTTATATAGATGGCGTTGTAGATATTTCCATGTTTATACAGCTCGCGGTGCAGATATTTATATCTTTATACATATGGCATTGTAGATATTTCCTTATTCACACAGATGGCGGTGTAGATGTTTCCATGTTTATACAGACGGCGGAGTAGTTAGTTCCATGTTTATGGAGATGGCAGTGTAGATATTTTCATGTTTATAGAGATGGCGGTGTAGATATTTCCATGTGTATAGAGATGGCATTGTATATATTTCCATGTTTATACAGATGACTGTAGAGGTATTTCCATGTTTTACAGATGGCTGTGCAGATATTTCCATGTTTATAGAGATAGCGGTGTAGATATTTCCATGTTTGTACAGATGGCGTTGTTGATATTTCCATCTATACACAGATGGCCATGTAGATATTTCCATGTTTATACAGATGGCAGCGTAGATATTTCCATGGACATGCAGATGGCGGTGTAGATATTTCCATGTTTATACAGAGAGCGGTGTAGATATTTCCATGTTTTCACAGATTGTGGTGTAGATATTTCCGTGTTTATACACATGGCGGAGTAGATACTTCCATCTTTATGGAGATGGCAGTGTAGATATTTTCATGTTTATAGAGATGGCGGTGTAGATATTTCCATATTTATAGAGATAGCGGTGTAGATATTTCCATCTTTCTACAGATGGCAGTGTAGATATTTCCATGTTTATACAGATGGCGGTGTAGATATTTCCATACTTATACAGATATCTGTGTAGATATTTCCATGTGTATACAGATGGTATTGTAGGTATTTCCATGTTTATACACATGGTGGTGAAGATATTTCCATGTTTATTCAGATGACTGTGTAGATATTTCCATGTTTTTACAGATGGCAGTGTAGATATTTCAATGCTTATAGAGATGGCGCTGTAGATATTTCCATGTTTATACAGATCGCGGTGCAGATATGTCCATGTTTATACAGATAGCGGTGTAGATATTTCCATGTTTTTACAGATATCGGTGTAGATATTTCCATGTTTACACAGATTGCGGTGTAGGTATTTCCATCTTTCTACAGATGGCATTGTAGATATTTCCATGTTTATGCAGATGGCGGTGTATATATTTCCATGTTTATATAGATGGTGGTGTAGATATTACCATGTTTATACAGATAGCGGTGTAGATATTTCCATGTTTATACAGATCGTGGTGAAGATATTTCCATGTTTATACAGATCACAGTGTAGATATTTCCATGTTTATACCGATAGATGTGTTGGTATTTCCACGTTTATACAGATAGCGATGTAGATATTTCCATGTTTATACAGCTCGCGGTGCAGATATTTATATCTTTATAGAGATGGCATTGTAGATATATCCTTATTCACACAGATGGCGGTGTAGATGTTTCCATGTTTATACAGATGGCGGAGAAGATAGTTCCATGTTTATGGAGATGGCAGTGTAGATATTTTCATGTTTATAGGGATGGCGTTGTAGAAATTTCCATGTTTAAAGAGATAGCAGTGTAGATATTTGCATGTTTATACAGATGGATGTCTAGGTATTTCCATGTGTATACAGATGGCATTGTAGATATTTCCATGTTTATACAGATGACTGTAGAGGTATTTCCATGTTTTACAGATAGCTGTGCAGATATTTCCATGTTTATAGAGATAGCGGTGTAGATATTTCCATGTTTGTACAGATGGCGTTGTTGATATTTCCATCTATACACAGATGGCCGTGTAGATATTTCCATGTTTATACAGATGGCAGCGTAGATATTTCCATGGACATGCAGATGGCGGTGTAGATATTTCCATGTTTATACAGATAGCGGTGTAGATAGTTCCATGTTTTCACAGATGGTGGTGTAGATATTTCCGTGTTTATACACATGGCGGAGTAGATACTTCCATATTTATAGAGATGGCAGTGTAGATATTTTGATGTTTATAGAGATGGCGGTGTAGGTATTTCCATATAGATAGAGATAGCGGTGTAGATATTTCCATCTTTCTACAGATGGCAGTGTAGATATTTCCATGTTTATACAGATGGCGGTGTAGATATTTCCATACTTATACAGATGTCTGTGTAGATATTTCCATGTGTATACAGATGGTATTGTAGGTATTTCCATGTTTATACAGATGGTGGTGTATTTATTTCCATGTTTATTCAGATGACTGTGTAGATATTTCCATGTTTTTACAGATGGCAGTGTAGATATTTCAATGTTTATAAAGATGGCGCTGTAGATATTTCCATGTTTATACAGATCGCGGTGTAGATATTTCCATGTTTATACAGATCGCGGTGTAGATATTTCCATGTTTTTACAGATATCGGTGTAGATATTTCCATGTTTACACAGATTGCGGTGTAGATATTTCCATCTTTCTACAGATGGCATTGTAGATATTTCCATGTTTATGCAGATGGCGGTGTAGATATTTCCATGTTTATATAGATGGTGGTGTAGATATTACCATGTTTATACAGATAGCGGTGTAGATATTTCCATGTTTATACAGATCGTGGTGAAGATATTTCCATGTTCATACAGATCGTGGTGTAGATATTTCCATGTGTATACAGATCGCGGTGTAGATATTTCCATGTTTATACAGATAGCGTTGTAGATATTTCCACGTTTATACAGATAGCGGTTTAGAAATTTCCATGTTTATAGAGATAGTGGTGTAGGTATTTCCATGTTTACAGACATAGCGGTGTAGATATTTCCATGTTTATATAGATGGCGTTGTAGATATTTCCATGTTTTCACAGATGGTGGTGTAGATATTTCCGTGTTTATACATATGGCGGAGTAGATACTTCCATCTTTATGGAGATGGCAGTGTAGATATTTTCATGTTTATAGAGATGGCAGTGTAGATATTTCGATATTTATAGAGATAGCGGTGTAGATATTTCCATCTTTCAACAGATGGCAGTGTAGATATTTCCATGTTTATACAGATGGCGGTGTAGATATTTCCATACTTATACAGATGTATGTGTAGATATTTCCATGTGTATACAGATGGTATTGTAGGTATTTCCATGTTTATACATATGGTGGTGTAGTTATTTCCATGTTTATTCTGATGACTGTGTAGATATTTCCATGTTTTTACATATGGCAGTGTAGATATTTCAATGTTTATAGAGATGGCGCTGTAGATATTTCCATGTTTAAACAGATCGCGGTGTAGATATTTCCATGTTTATACAGATAGCGGTGTAGATATTTCCATGTTTTTACAGATATCGGTGTAGATATTTGCATGTTTACACAGATTGCGGTGTATGTATTTCCATCTTTCTACAGATGGCATTGTAGATATTTCCATGTGTATGCAGATGGCGGTGTATATATATCCATGTTTATATAGATGGTGGTGTAGATATTACCATGTTTCTACAGATTGCGGTGTAGATATTTCCATGTTTATACAGATCGTGGTGAAGATATTTCCATGTTTATACTGATCGCGGTGTAGATATTTCCATGTTTATACAGATCGCGGTGTAGATATTTCCATGTTTATACAGATATCGTTGTAGATATTTCCATGTTTATACAGATAGCGGTGTAGATATTTCCATGTTTATAGAGATAGCGGTGTAGGTATTTCCATGTTTATAGACATAGCGGTGTAGATATTTCCATGTTTATATAGATGGCGTTGTAGATATTTCCATGTTTATACCGATAGATGTGTTGGTATTTCCACGTTTATACAGATAGCGATGTAGATATTTCCATGTTTATACAGCTCGCGGTGCAGATATTTATATCTTTATACAGATGGTATTGTAGATATTTCCTTATTCACACAGATGGAGGTGTAGATGTTTCCATGTTTATACAGATGGCGGAGTAGTTAGTTCCATGTTTATGGAGATGGCAGTGTAGATATTTTCATGTTTATAGAGATGGCGGTGTAGATATTTCCATGTTTATAGAGATAGCAGTGCAGATATTTGCATGTTTATACAGATGGCTGTGTAGGTATTTCCATGTGTATACAGATGGCATTGTAGATATTTACATGTTTATACAGATGACTGTAGAGGTATTTCCATGTTTTACAGATGGCTGTGCAGATATTTCCATGTTTATAGAGATAGCGGTGTAGATATTTCCATGTTTGTACAGATGGCGTTGTTGATATTTCCATCTATACACAGATGGCCGTGTAGATATTTACATGTTTATACAGATGGCAGCGTAGGTATTTCCATGGACATGCAGATGGCGGTGTAGGTATTTCCATCTTTATACAGATAGCGGTGTAGATAGTTCCATGTTTTCACAGATGGTGGTGTAAATATTTCCGTGTTTATACACATGGCGGAGTAGATACTTCCATATTTATAGAGATGGCAGTGTAGATATTTTCATGTTTATAGAGATGGCGGTGTAGATATTTCCATATTTATAGAGATAGCGGTGTAGGTATTTCCATCTTTCTACAGATGGCAGTGTAGATATTTCCATGTTTATACAGATGGCGGTGTAGATATTTCCATACTTATACAGATGTCTGTGTAGATATTTCCATGTGTTTACAGATGGTATTGTAGGTATTTCCATGTTTATTCAGATGGTGGTGTATTTATTTCTATGTTTATTCAGATGACTGTGTAGATATTTCCATGTTTTTACAGATGGCAGTGTAGATATTTCAATGTTTACAGAGATGGCGCTGTAGATATTTCCATGTTTATACAGATCGCGGTGTAGATATTTCCATGTTTTTACAGATATTGGTGTAGATATCTCCATGTATACACAGATTGCAGTGTAGATATTTCCATCTTTCTACAGATGGCATTGTAGATATTTCCATGTTTATGCAGATGGCGGTGTAGATATTTACATGTTTATATAGATGGTGGTGTAGATATTACCATGTTTATACAGATAGCGGTGTAGATATTTCCATGTTTATACAGATCGTGGTGAAGATATTTCCATGTTCGTACAGATCGTGGTGTAGATATTTCCATGTGTATACAGATCGCGTTGTAGATATTTCCATGTTTATACAGATAGCGTTGTAGATATTTCCATGTTTATACAGATAGCGGTGTAGATATTTCCGTGTTTATAGAGAGAGTGGTGTAGGTATTTCCATGTTTACAGATATTGCGGTGTAGATATTTCCATGTTTATATAGATGGCGTTGTAGATATTTCAATGTTTTCACAGATGGTGGTGTAGATATTTCCGTGTATATACACATGGCGTAGTAGATACTTCCATCTTTATGGAGATGGCAGTGTAGATATTTTCATGTTTATAGAGATGGCGGTATAGATATTTCCATATTTATAGAGATAGCGGTGTAGATATTTCCATCTTTCCAAAGATGGCAGTGTAGATATTTCCATGTTTATACAGATGGCGGTGTAGATATTTCCATACTTATAGAGATGTCTGTGTAGATATTTCCATGTGTAAACAGATGGTATTGTAGGTATTTCCATGTTTATACAGATGGTGGTGTAGATATTTCCATGTTTATTCAGATGAATGTGTAGGTATTTCCATGTTTTACAGATGGCAGTGTAGATATTTCAATGTTTATAGAGATGGCGCTGTAGATATTTCCATGTTTATACAGATCGCGGTGTAGAGATTTCCATGTTTATACAGATAGCGGTGTAGATATTTCCATGTTTTTACAGATATCGGTGTAGATATTTCCATGTTTACACAGATTGTGGTGTAGATATTTCCATCTTTATACAGATGGCATTGTAGATATTTCCATGTTTATGCAAATGGCGGTGTAGATATTTCCATGTTTATATAGATGGTGGTGTAGATATTACCATGTTTATACAGATAGCGGTGTAGATATTTCCATGTTTATACAGATAGCGGTGTAGATAGTTCCATGTTTTCACAGATGGTGGTGTAGATATTTCCGTGTTTATACACATGGCGCAGTAGATACTTCCATCTTTATGGAGATGGCAGTGTAGATATTTTCATGTTTATAGAGATGGCGGTGTAGATATTTCCACATTTATAGAGATAGCGGTGTAGATATTTCCATCTTTCTACAGATGGCAGTGTAGATATTTCCATGTTTATACAGATGGCGGTGTAGAAATTTCCATACTTATACAGATGTCTGTGTAGACATTTCCATGTGTATACAGATGGTATTGTAGGTATTTCCATCTTTATACAGATGGTGGTGTAGATATTTCCATGTTTATACAGATAACGGTGTAGATATTTCCATGTTTATACAGATAGCGGTGTAGATATTTCCATGTTTATAGAGATAGCGGTGTAGGTATTTCCATGTTTATAGACATTGCGGTGTATATATTTCCATGTTTATATAGATGGCGTTGTAGATATTTCCATGTTTATACCGATAGATGTGTTGGTATTTCCACGTTTATAAAGATAGCGATGTAGATATTTCCATGTTTATACAGCTCGCGGTGCAGATATTTATATGTTTATACAGATGGCATTGTAGATATTTCCTTATTCACACAGATGGCGGTGTAGATGTTTCCATGTTCATACAGATGGCGGAGTAGTGACTTTCATGTTTATGAAGATGGCAGTGTAGATATTTTCATGTTTATAGAGATGGCGGTGTAGATATTTCCATGTTTATAGAGATAGCAGTGTAGATATTTACATGTTTATACAGATGGCTGTGTAGATATTTCCATGTGTATAGAGATGGCATTGTAGATATTTCCATGTTTATACAGATGACTGTAGAGGTATTTCCATGTTTTACTGACGGCTGTGCAGATATTTCCATGTTTATAGAGATAGCGGTGTAGATATTTCCATGTTTGTACAGAAGGCGTTGTTGATATTTCCATCTATACACAGATGGCCGTGTAGATATTTCCATGTTTATACAGATGGCAGCGTAGATATTTCCATGGACATGCAGATGGCGGTGTAGATATTTCCATGTTTATACAGATAGCGGTGTAGATATTTCCATGTTTTCACAGATGGTGGTGTAGATATTTCCGTGTTTATACACATGGCGCAGTAGATACTTCCATCTTTATGGAGATGGCAGTGTAGATATTTTCATGTTTATAGAGATGGCGGTGTAGATATTTCCACATTTATAGAGATAGCGGTGTAGATATTTCCATCTTTCTACAGATGGCAGTGTAGATATTTCCATGTTTATACAGATGGCGGTGTAGAAATTTCCATACTTATACAGATGTCTGTGTAGATATTTCCATGTGTATACAGATGGTATTGTATGTATTTCCATCTTTATACAGATGGTGGTGTAGATATTTCCATGTTTATACAGATAACGGTGTAGATATTTCCATGTTTATATAGATGGCGTTGTAGATATTTCCATGTTTATACCGATAGATGTGTTGGTATTTCCACGTTTATACAGATAGCGATGTAGATATTTCCATGTTTATACAGCTCGCGGTGCAGATATTTATATCTTTATACAGATGGAATTGTAGATATTTCCTTATTCACACAGATGGCGGTGTAGATGTTTCCATGTTTATACAGATGGCAGAGTAGTTAGTTCCATGTTTATGGAGATGGCAGTGTAGATATTTTCATGTTTATAGAGAGGCGGTGTAGATATTTCCATGTTTATAGAGATAGCAATGTAGATATTTACATGTTTATACAGATGGCTGTGTAGATATTTCCATGTGTATACAGATTGCATTGTAGATATTTACATGTTTATACAGATGACTGTAGAGGTAATTCCATGTTTTACAGATGGCTCTGCAGATATTTCCATGTTTATAGAGATTGCGGTGTAGATATTTCCATGTTTGTACAGATGGCGTTGTTGATATTTCCATCTATACACAGATGGCCGTGTAGATATTTCCATGTTTATACAGATGGCAGCGTAGATATTTCCATGGACATGCAGATGGCGGTGTAGATATTTCCATGTTTATACAGATAGCGGTGTAGATATTTCCATGTTTTCACAGATGGTGGTGTAGATATTTCCGTGTTTATACACATGGCGCAGTAGATACTTCCATCTTTATGGAGATGGCAGTGTAGATATTTTCATGTTTATAGAGATGGCGGTGTAGATATTTCCACATTTATAGAGATAGCGGTGTAGATATTTCCATCTTTCTACAGATAGCAGTGTAGATATTTCCATGTTTATACAGATGGCGGTGTAGAAATTTCCATACTTATACAGATGTCTGTGTAGATATTTCCATGTGTATACAGATGGTATTGTAGGTATTTCCATCTTTATACAGATGGTGGTGTAGATATTTCCATGTTTATACAGATAACGGTGTAGATATTTCCATGTTTATACAGATAGCGGTGTAGATATTTCCATGTTTATAGAGATAGCGGTGTAGGTATTTCCATGTTTGTAGACATTGCGTTGTAGATATTTCCATGTTTATATAGATGGCGTTGTAGATATTTCCATGTTTATACCAATATATGTGTTGGTATTTCCACGTTTATACAGATAGCGATGTAGATATTTCCATCTTTCTACAGATGGCAGTGTAGATATTTCCATGTTTTTTCAGATGGCGTTGTAGATATTTCCAAACTTATACAGATGTCTGTGTAGATATTTCCATGTGTATACAGATGGTATTGTAGGTATTTCCATGTTTATACAGATGGTGGTGTATTTATTTCCATGTTTATTCAGATGACTGAGTATATATTTCCATGTTTTTACAGATGGCAGTGTAGATATTTCAATGTTTATAAAGATGGCGCTGTAGATATTTCCATGTTTATAAAGATCGCGGTGTAGATATTTCCATGTTTATTCAGATAGCGGTGTAGATATTTCCATGTTTTTAGAGATATCGGTGTAGATATTTCCATGTTTACACAGATTGCGGTGTAGATATTTCCATCTTTCTACAGATGGCATTGTAGATAATTCCATGTTTATGCAGATGGCGGTGTATATATTTCCATGTTTATATAGATGGTGGTGTAGATATTACCATGTTTATACAGATAGCGGTGTAGATATTTCCATGTTTATTCAGATCGTGGTGAAGATATTTCCATGTTTCTACAGATCGCGGTGTAGATATTTCCATGTTTATACAGATCGCGGTGTAGATATTTACATGTTTACACAGATAACGTTGTAGATATTTCCATGTTTATACAGATAGCGGTGTAGATATTTCCATGTTTATAGAGATAGCGGTGTAGGTATTTCCATGTTTATAGACATAGAGGTGTAGTTATTTCCTTGTTTATATAGATGGCGTTGTAGATATTTCCATGTTTATACGGGTAGATGTGTTGGTATTTCCACGTTTATACAGATAGCGATGTAGATATTTCCATGTTTATACAGCTCGCGGTGCAGATATTTATATCTTTATACAGATGGCATTGTAGATATTTCCTTATTCACACAGATGGCTGTGTAGATGTTTCCATGTTTATACAGATGGCGGAGTAGTTAGTTCCATGTTTATGGAGATGGCAGTGTAGATATTTTCATGTTTATAGAGATGGCGGTGTAGATATTTCCATTTTATAGAGATAGCAGTGTAGATATTTACATGTTTATACAGATGGCTGTGTAGGTATTTCCATGTGTATCCAGATGGCATTGTAGATATTTCCATGTTTATACAGATGACTGTAGAGGTATTTCCATGTTTTACAGATGGCTGTGCAGATATTTCCATGTTTACAGAGATAGCGGTGTAGATATTTCCATGTTTGTACAGATGGCGTTGTTAATATTTCCATCTATACACGGTTGGCCGTGTAGATATTTCCATGTTTATACAGATGGCAGCGTAGACATTTCCATGGACATGCAGATGGCGGTGTAGATATTTCCATGTTTATACAGATAGCGGTGTAGGTATTTCCATGTTTTCACAGATGGTGGTGTAGATATTTCCGTGTTTATACACATGGCGGCGTAGATACTTCCATTTTTATGGAGATGGCAGTGTAGATATTTTCATGTTTATAGAGATGGCGGTGTAGGTATTTCCATATTTATAGAGATAGCGGTGTAGATATTTCCATCTTTCTACAGATGTCAGTGTAGATATTTCCATGTTTATACAGATGGCAGTGTAGATATTTCCATACTTATACAGATGTCTGTGTAGATACTTCCATGTGTATACAGATGGTATTGTAGGTATTTCCATGTTTATACAGATGGTGGTGTAGATATTTCCATGTTTATTCAGATGACTGTGTAGATATTTCCATGTTTTTACAGATGGCAGTGTAGATATTTCAATGTTTATAGAGATGGCGCTGTAGATATTTCCATGTTTATACAGATCGCGGTGTAGATATTTCCATGTTTATACAGATAGCGGTGTAGATATTTCCATGTTTATACAGATCGCGGTGTAGATATTTCCATGTTTATACACATCGCGGTGTAGATATTTCCATGTTTATACAGATCGTGGTGAAGATATTTCCATGTTTATACAGATCGAGGTGTACATATTTCCATTTTTATACAGATGGCGGTGTAGATATTTTCATACTTATACAGATGTCTGTGTAGATATTTCCATGTGTATACAGATGGTATTGTAGGTATTTCCATGTTTATACAGATGGTGGTGTAGTTATTTCCATGTTTATTCATATGACTGTGTAGATATTTCCATGTTTTTACAGATGGCAGTGTAGATATTTCAATGTTTATAGAGATGGCGCTGTAGATATTTCCATGTTTATACAGATCGCGGTGTAGATATTTCCATGTTTATACAGAGAGCGGTGTAGATATTTCCATGTTTATATAGATGGTGGTGTAGATATTACCATGTTTATACAGATAGCGGTGTAGATATTTCCATGTTTATACAGATCGTGGTGAAGATATTTCCATGTTTATACAGATCGCTGTATAGATATTTCCATGTTTATACAGATCGCGGTGTAGATATTTCCATGTTTATACAGATAGCGGTGTAGATATTTCCATGTTTATACAGATAGCGGTGTAGATATTTCCATGTTTATGGCGATAGCAGTGTAGGTATTTCCATGTTTATAGACATAGCGGTGTAGATATTTCCATGTTTATATAGATGGCGTTGTAGATATTTCCATGTTTATACCGATAGATATGTTGGTATTTCCACGTTTATACAGATAGCGATGTAGATATTTCCATGTTTATACAGCTCGCGGTGCAGATATTTATATCTTTATACAGATGGCATTGTAGATATTTCCTTATTCACACAGATGGCGGTGTAGATGTTTCCATGTTTATACAGATGGTGGAGTAGTTAGTTCCATGTTTATGGAGATGGCAGTGTAGATATTTTCATGTTTATAGAGATGGCGGTGTAGATATTTCCATGTTTATAGAGATAGCAGTGTAGATATTTACATGTTTATACAGATGGCTGTGTAGATATTTCCATGTGTATACAGATGGCATTGTAGATATTTCCATGTTTATACAGATGACTGTAGAGGTATTCCCATGTTTTACAGATGGCTGTGCAGATATTTCCATGTTTATAGACATAGCGGTGTAGATATTTCCATGTTTGTACAGATGGAGTTGTTGATATTTCCATCTATACACAGATGGCCGTGTAGATATTTCCATGTTTATACAGATGGCAGCGTAGATATTTCCATGGACATGCAGATGGCGGTGTAGATATTTCCATGTTTATACAGATAGCGGTGTAGATATTTCCATGTTTATACAGATCGTGGTGAAGATATTTCCATGTTTATACAGATCGTGGTGAAGATATTTCCATGTTTATACAGATGGCGGTGTAGATATTTCCATACTTATACAGATGTCTGTGTAGATATTTCCATGTGTATACATATGGTATTTTAGGTATTTCCATGTTTATACAGATGGTGGTGTAGATATATCCATGTTTTACAGATGGCAGTGTAGATATTTCAATGTTTATGGAGATGGCGCTGCAGATATTTCCATGTTTACACAGATCGCGTTGTAGATATTTCCATGTTTACACAGATTGCGGTGTAGATATTTCCATCTTTCTACAGATGGCATTGTAGATATTTCCATGTTTATGCAGACGGCGGTGTAGATATTTCCATGTTTATATAGATGGTGGTGTAGATATTACCATGTTTATACAGATAGCGGTGTAGATATTTCCATGTTTATACAGATCGTGGTGAAGATATTTCCGTGTTTATACAGATCGCGGTGTAGATATTTCCATGTTTATACAGATAGCGGTGTAGATATTTCCATGTTTATACAGATAGCGGTGTAGATATTTCCATGTTTATAGAGATAGCAGTGTAGGTATTTCCATGTTTATAGACATAGCGGTGTAGATATTTCCATGTTTATATAGATGGCGTTGTAGATATTTCCATGTTTATACCGATAGATGTGTTGGTATTTCGACGTTTATACAGATAGCGATGTAGGTATTTCCATGTTTATACAGCTCGCGGTGCAGATACTTATATCTTTATACAGATGGAATTGTAGATATCTCCTTATTCACACAAATGGCTGTGTAGATGTTTCCATGTTTATACAGATGGCAGAGTAGTTAGTTCCATGTTTATGGAGATGGCAGTGTAGATATTTTCATGTTTATAGAGAGGCGGTGTAGATATTTCCATGTTTATAGAGATAGCAGTGTAGATATTTACATGTTTATACAGATGGCTGTGTAGATATTTCCATGTGTATACAGATGGCATTGTAGATATTTCCATGTTTATACAGATGACTGTAGAGGTATTTCCATGTTTTACAGATGGCTCTGCAGATATTTCCATGTTTATAGAGATAGCGGTGTAGATATTTCCATGTTTATACTGATAACGGTGTAGATATTTCCATGTTTATACAGAGGGCAGTGTGGATATTTCCATGTATATACAGACGATGGTGTAGATATTTCAATGTTTATACAGATAACGGAGTAGATAATTCCATGTTTTCACAGGTAGCTGTGTAGATATTTCCAAGTTTACACAGATAGCTTTGTAAATATTTCCATATTTATGCAGATAACGGTGTAAATATTTCCATGTTTAAAGAGATAGTGGTGTAGGTATTTCCATGTTTATACAGATAGCCGTGGAGATATTTCCAGGTTTATACATATAGCGATGTAGGTATTTTCATGTTCATACTGATAGCGGTGTATATATTTCCATGTTTATACAGAGAGTGGTGTAGATATTTCAATGCTTATACAGATAGTGGTGTAGATATTTCCATATTTATACAAATAGCGGTGGAGATATTTCCAGGTTTATGAAGATAGCGGTGGAGATATTTCCAAGTTTATACAGATAGCCGTGTAGATATTTCCATGTTTATACAGATATTGGTGTTGGTATTTCCCTGTGTATACAGATAGCGGTGTAGATATTTCCATGTTTATACAGCTCACAGTGTAGATATTTCCATCTTTATACAGATGGCAGTGTGGATATTTCCATGTTTATAGAGATAGAGGAGTAGATATTTCCATGTTTACCCTGATGGCAGTGTAGATAATTCCATGTTTATGGAGATGTCGGTGTAGATATTTTCATGTTTATAGAGATGGCGGTGTATATATTTCCATGTTTATAGAGATTGCAGTGTAGGTATTTCCATGTGTATAGAGATACCGGTGCAGATGTTTCTATGTTTATACTGATGGCTGTGTAGATATTTTCATGTGTATAAGAATGGCAGTGTAGATATTTTCATGTTAATAGAGATGGCTGTGAAGGTTTTTCCATGTATATACAGTTGACTGTGTAGATATTTCCATGTTTATACAGATGGCGGTGTAGATATTTCCATGTTTATATAGATAGCGGTGTAGATATTTCCATCTTTATAGAGATAGCGCTCTATATATTTCCATCTTTGCACAGATTGCGGTGAAGGTATTTCCATGTTTATACAGATAGTAGTGTAGATATTTCCATGTTTATAGAGATAGCGGTGTAGTTATTTCCATGTTTATACAGATAACTGTGTAGGTGTTTCCATACTTATACAGATGGCGGTGTAGATATTTCCATGTATATAGAAATAGCCATGTGGATATTTCCATGTTTATACACATAGCGGTGTAGACATTTCCATGTTTATACAGATAGCGGTGTAGATATTTCCATATTTATACAGAGAGCAGTGTAGATATTTCCATGTTTATACAAGTAGAAGTGTAGATATTTCCATGTTTATGCAGATCGCGGTGTAGAAATTTCCATCTTTCTACAGATGGCAGTGTAAATTATTTCTATGTTTATATAGATGGCGGTGTAGATATTTCCAAGTTTACACAGAGGGCGGTATAGATATTTCCATGTTTATCCAGATGGAAATGTAGATATTTCCATGTTTATAGACATGGCGGTGTAGATATTTCTATGTTTATAGAGATAGCGGAGTAGATAATTCCATGTTTATAGAGATGGCGGTGTAGGTATTTCCATGTTTGTGCAGATAGCGGTGTTGATATTTCCATTTTTATACAGCTCGCGGTGTAGATATTTCCATCTTTATACAGATGTCTGGGTGGATATTTCCATGTTTATAAAGATAGCAGTATAGACATATCCATGTTTACAGAGATGGCGGTGTAGATAATTCCATGTTTATGGAGATGGCGTTGTAGTTATTTTCATGTTTATAGAGACGGCGGTGTAGATATTTCCATGTTAATAAAGATTGTGGTGTAGATATTTCCATGTTTATAGAGATTGCAGTGTAGGTATTTCCATGTGTACAGAGATAGCGGTGCAGATGTTTCCATGTATATACTGATGGCTGTGTAGATATTTCCATGTGTATACAGACTGCAGTGTAGATATTTCTATGTTTGTAGAGATGGTGTTGTAGATATTTCCATGTATATACAGATGACTGTGTAGATATTTCCATGTTTATACAGATCGCTGTGGAGATTTTTCCATGTTCATACAGATGGCCGTGTAGATATTTCCAAAATTATACAGATAGCAGTGTAGATATTTCCAAGTTTATACAGATAATGGTGTAGGTATTTCCATGTTTATAGAGACAGCGGTGTAGATATTTCCATGTTTATACTGATGGCAGTGTAGATATTTCCATGTGTATACAGATGGCAGTGTAGATATTTCCATGTTTATACAGATAGCGGTGTGGCTTTTTCCATGTTTATACAGATAGCGGTGAGGATACTTCCATGTTTATAGAGATGGCTGTGTAGATATTTCCCCGTTTATACACACGGCTGTGTAGATATTTACATGTTTATACAGATGGCACTGTGGATATTTCCATGTTTATACAGATAGTAGTGTAAAAATTTCCATCTTTTCACAGATTGCGGTGTAGATATTTCCATCTTTACACAGATAGCGGTGTAGATAATTCCATGTTTATTCTGATAGCAGTGTAGGTATTTCCATGTTTATACTGATAGCGGTGTAGATATTTCCATATTTATACAGATAGCTGTGCAGATATTTCCAAGATTATACAGATAGCGGTGGAGATATTTCCGTGTTTATACAGATAGCAATGCAGATGTTTCCATGTTTATACAGATAGTGGTGTATATATTTCCATGTTTATACAGATAGTGGTGTAGATATTTCCATGCTTATACAGATAGTGGTGTAGATATTTCCATATTTATACTGATAGTGGTGGAGATAGTTCCATGTTTATGCAGATAGCGGTGGAGATATTTCCATGTTTATACAGATGGAGTTGTAGATATTTTCATGTTTATACCAATAACGGTGTAGATATTTCCAAGTTTATACAGATAGCCGTGTAGATATTTCCATGTTTCTACAGATATTGGTGATGTTATTTCCATCTGTATACAGATAGCGGTGTAGGTATTTCCATGGTTATACAGCTCACCGTGTAAATATTTCCATCTTTATACAGGTGGCAGTGTAGGTATTTCCATGTTTATAGAGATAGTGGTGTAGATATTTCCATGTTTACCCAGATGGCGGTGTAGATAGTTCCATGTTTATGGAGATGGCGTTGTAGATATTTTCATGTTTTTAGAGATGGAGTTGTAGATATTTCCATGTTTATAGAGATTGCAGTGTATATATTTCCATGTTTATGTAGATTGCAGTGTAGGTATTTCCATGTGTATAGAGATAGCGGTGCAGATGTTTCCATGTTTATACTGATGGCTGTGTAGATATTTCCATGTGTATACGAATGGCAGTTTAGATATTTTCCTGGTTATAGAGATGGTTGTGAAGATATTACCATGTATATTCAGATGACTGTGTAGATATTTTCATGTTTATACAGATAGCGCTGTATATATTTGCATCTTTGCACAGATTGCGGTGCAGATATTTCCATGTTTATACAGATAGCAGTGTAGATATTTCCATGTTTATAGAGATAGCGGTGTAGATATTTCCATGTTTATACAGAAAACTGTGTGGGTATTTCCATGTTTATACAGATGGTGGTGTAGATATTTCCATGTTTATAGAAATAGCCATGTGGATATTTCCATGTTTATACAGATACCGGTGTAGACATTTCCATGTTTATGCAGTTAGCGGTGCAGATATTTCCATATTTATACAGAGAGCAGTGTAGATATTTTCATGTTTATACACGTAAAGGTGTAGATATTTCCATGTTTATGCAGATCGCGTTGTAGATATTTCCATCTTTCTACAGAGCAGTGTAGATTATTCAATGTTTATACAGATGGTGGTGTAGATATTTCCAAATTTACACAGAGGGCGGTATAGATATTTCCATGTTTATCCAGATGGAAGTTTAGATATTTCCATGTTTATAGAGATGGCGGTGTAGATATTTCTATGTTTATAGAGATAGCGGTGTAGATAATTCCTTGTTTATAGAGATGGCGGTGTAGGTATTTCCATGTTTATAGAGGTAGTGGTGTAGATATTTCCATGTTTATAGAGATAGCGGTGTAGATATTTCCATGTTTTTACAGATAGTGGTGTTGGTATTTCCCTGTTTATACTGATAGCGATGTAGATATTTCCATGTTTATACAGCTCGCGGTGTAGATATTTCCATCTTTATAGAGATGGCAGTGTAGATATTTCCAAGTTTATACAGATAGCAGTGTAGATATTTCCATGTTTACACAGATGGTGGTGTAGATATTTCCATGTTTATGGAGATGGCGTTGTAGATATTTTCATGTTTATAGAGACGGCGGTGTATATATTTACCTGTTTAGAAAGATTTTGGTGTAGATATTTCCATGTTTATAGAGATTGCGGTGTAGGTATTTCCATGTGTACAGAGAGAGCGGTGCAGGTGTTTCCATCTTTATACTGATGGCTGTGTAGATATTTCCATGTGTATACAGATGGCAGTTTAGTTATTTCCATGTTTGTAGAGATGGTGTTGTAGATATTTCCATGTATATACAGTTGACTGTGTAGATATTTCCATATTTATACAGACAGCGGTTTAGATATTTCCATGTATATACAGATAGCGGTGGAGATATTTCCATGTTTACACAGAGACCGGTGCAGATATTTCAATGTTTATACAGATGGAGGTGTAGATATTCCCATGTTTATGCAGATAACTGTGTAGATATTTCCATGTTTTTACAGATGGCGGTGAAGTTATTTCCATGTTTATACAGATAGCGGTGTGGCTATTTCCATGTTTATAGAGATAGCGGTGTAGGTATTTCCATGTATATGCAGATGACTGTGAAGGTATTTCCATGTTTAAACTGATAGCGGTGACGATATTTCCATGTTTACACAGATGGCAGTGTAGATAGTTCCATGTTTATGAAGGTGGGGGTGTAAATATTTTCATGTTTATACAGATGTCGGTGTAGTTATTTCCATTTTTGTAGACATGGCGGTGTAGGCACTTCCATGTTTATAGAGATTCTGGTGTAGGTATTTCCATGTGTATAGAGATGATAGCGGTGCAGATGTCTCCACGTTTATACTGAAGTCTGTGTAGATATTTCCATGTGTATTCAGATGGCAGTGTAAATATTTCCATGTTTATAGAGATGGTGGTTTATATATTTCCATGTATATACAGATGACTGTGTAGATATTTCCATGTTTATAGAGATGGCGGTGTAGATATTTCCATGTTTATAGAGTTAGCAGTGTAGATATTTCCATGATTATACAGATAGCGGTGCAGATATTTCCATGTTAATAGAGATAGTGTTGTAGATATTTCCATCTTTGCACAGACTGCGGTGTAGATATTTCCATCTTTAAACAGATAGCGTTGTAGAAGTTTCCATGTTTATAGAGATAGCGGTGGAGGTATTACCATGTTTATACAGATAGCGATGTAGTTATTTCCGTGCTTATACAGACGGCAGTGTAGGTAATTCCATGTTTATACAGAGGGAGGTGTAGATATTCCCATGTTTATTCAGACGACTGTGTAGATATTTCCATGTTTTTAAAGATGGCGTTGTAGATATTTCCATGTTTATACAGATATCGGTGTGGCTATTTCCGTGTATATAGAGATTGCGGTGAAGATATTTCCATGTATATGCAGATGACTGTGTAGATATTTCCATGTTTATGCAGATAGCGCTGTAGATATTTCCATGTTTATACAGATGGCGGTGGAGCTATTTCCATGTTTATACAGATGGCGGTGTAGATATTTCCAAGTTTATACAGATCGCGGTGTAGATATTTCCATGTTTCTACAGATAGCGGACTAGATATTTCCATTTTTATAGAGATTGCCGTGTAGTTATTTCCATGTTTATAGAGATAGCGGTGTAGATATTTACATGTTTATACAGATGGCTGTGTAGATATTTAAATTTTTATACTGATGGATGTGTAGATATTTCCACGTTTATACAGATGACTGTGTAGATAATTCCATGTTTTTACAGACGGCTGTGTAGATATTTCCATGTTTATACAGATACCGGTGTAAATATTTCCATGTTTATACAGATGACTGTGTAGGTATTTCCATGTTTATACAGATGTCGGTATAGATATTTCCATGTTTATAGAGATAGCCATGTAGATATTTCCATGGTTGTAGAGATAGCTGTGTAGGCATTTCCATGTTTATAGAGATAGCGGTGAAGCTATTTCCATATTTAATCAGATAGCGGTGTATATATTTCCATGTTTATACGGGTAGATGTGTTGGTATTTCCACGTTTATACAGATAGCGATGTAGATATTTCCATGTTTATACAGCTCGCGGTGCAGATATTTATATCTTTATACAGATGGCATTGTAGATATTTCCTTATTCACACAGATGGCTGTGTAGATGTTTCCATGTTTATACAGATGGCGGAGTAGTTAGTTCCATGTTTATGGAGATGGCAGTGTAGATATTTTCATGTTTATAGAGATGGCGGTGTAGATATTTCCATTTTATAGAGATAGCAGTGTAGATATTTACATGTTTATACAGATGGCTGTGTAGGTATTTCCATGTGTATCCAGATGGCATTGTAGATATTTCCATGTTTATACAGATGACTGTAGAGGTATTTCCATGTTTTACAGATGGCTGTGCAGATATTTCCATGTTTACAGAGATAGCGGTGTAGATATTTCCATGTTTGTACAGATGGCGTTGTTAATATTTCCATCTATACACGGTTGGCCGTGTAGATATTTCCATGTTTATACAGATGGCAGCGTAGACATTTCCATGGACATGCAGATGGCGGTGTAGATATTTCCATGTTTATACAGATAGCGGTGTAGGTATTTCCATGTTTTCACAGATGGTGGTGTAGATATTTCCGTGTTTATACACATGGCGGCGTAGATACTTCCATTTTTATGGAGATGGCAGTGTAGATATTTTCATGTTTATAGAGATGGCGGTGTAGGTATTTCCATATTTATAGAGATAGCGGTGTAGATATTTCCATCTTTCTACAGATGTCAGTGTAGATATTTCCATGTTTATACAGATGGCAGTGTAGATATTTCCATACTTATACAGATGTCTGTGTAGATACTTCCATGTGTATACAGATGGTATTGTAGGTATTTCCATGTTTATACAGATGGTGGTGTAGATATTTCCATGTTTATTCAGATGACTGTGTAGATATTTCCATGTTTTTACAGATGGCAGTGTAGATATTTCAATGTTTATAGAGATGGCGCTGTAGATATTTCCATGTTTATACAGATCGCGGTGTAGATATTTCCATGTTTATACAGATAGCGGTGTAGATATTTCCATGTTTATACAGATCGCGGTGTAGATATTTCCATGTTTATACACATCGCGGTGTAGATATTTCCATGTTTATACAGATCGTGGTGAAGATATTTCCATGTTTATACAGATCGAGGTGTACATATTTCCATTTTTATACAGATGGCGGTGTAGATATTTTCATACTTATACAGATGTCTGTGTAGATATTTCCATGTGTATACAGATGGTATTGTAGGTATTTCCATGTTTATACAGATGGTGGTGTAGTTATTTCCATGTTTATTCATATGACTGTGTAGATATTTCCATGTTTTTACAGATGGCAGTGTAGATATTTCAATGTTTATAGAGATGGCGCTGTAGATATTTCCATGTTTATACAGATCGCGGTGTAGATATTTCCATGTTTATACAGAGAGCGGTGTAGATATTTCCATGTTTATATAGATGGTGGTGTAGATATTACCATGTTTATACAGATAGCGGTGTAGATATTTCCATGTTTATACAGATCGTGGTGAAGATATTTCCATGTTTATACAGATCGCTGTATAGATATTTCCATGTTTATACAGATCGCGGTGTAGATATTTCCATGTTTATACAGATAGCGGTGTAGATATTTCCATGTTTATACAGATAGCGGTGTAGATATTTCCATGTTTATGGCGATAGCAGTGTAGGTATTTCCATGTTTATAGACATAGCGGTGTAGATATTTCCATGTTTATATAGATGGCGTTGTAGATATTTCCATGTTTATACCGATAGATATGTTGGTATTTCCACGTTTATACAGATAGCGATGTAGATATTTCCATGTTTATACAGCTCGCGGTGCAGATATTTATATCTTTATACAGATGGCATTGTAGATATTTCCTTATTCACACAGATGGCGGTGTAGATGTTTCCATGTTTATACAGATGGTGGAGTAGTTAGTTCCATGTTTATGGAGATGGCAGTGTAGATATTTTCATGTTTATAGAGATGGCGGTGTAGATATTTCCATGTTTATAGAGATAGCAGTGTAGATATTTACATGTTTATACAGATGGCTGTGTAGATATTTCCATGTGTATACAGATGGCATTGTAGATATTTCCATGTTTATACAGATGACTGTAGAGGTATTCCCATGTTTTACAGATGGCTGTGCAGATATTTCCATGTTTATAGACATAGCGGTGTAGATATTTCCATGTTTGTACAGATGGAGTTGTTGATATTTCCATCTATACACAGATGGCCGTGTAGATATTTCCATGTTTATACAGATGGCAGCGTAGATATTTCCATGGACATGCAGATGGCGGTGTAGATATTTCCATGTTTATACAGATAGCGGTGTAGATATTTCCATGTTTATACAGATCGTGGTGAAGATATTTCCATGTTTATACAGATCGTGGTGAAGATATTTCCATGTTTATACAGATGGCGGTGTAGATATTTCCATACTTATACAGATGTCTGTGTAGATATTTCCATGTGTATACATATGGTATTTTAGGTATTTCCATGTTTATACAGATGGTGGTGTAGATATATCCATGTTTTACAGATGGCAGTGTAGATATTTCAATGTTTATGGAGATGGCGCTGCAGATATTTCCATGTTTACACAGATCGCGTTGTAGATATTTCCATGTTTACACAGATTGCGGTGTAGATATTTCCATCTTTCTACAGATGGCATTGTAGATATTTCCATGTTTATGCAGACGGCGGTGTAGATATTTCCATGTTTATATAGATGGTGGTGTAGATATTACCATGTTTATACAGATAGCGGTGTAGATATTTCCATGTTTATACAGATCGTGGTGAAGATATTTCCGTGTTTATACAGATCGCGGTGTAGATATTTCCATGTTTATACAGATAGCGGTGTAGATATTTCCATGTTTATACAGATAGCGGTGTAGATATTTCCATGTTTATAGAGATAGCAGTGTAGGTATTTCCATGTTTATAGACATAGCGGTGTAGATATTTCCATGTTTATATAGATGGCGTTGTAGATATTTCCATGTTTATACCGATAGATGTGTTGGTATTTCGACGTTTATACAGATAGCGATGTAGGTATTTCCATGTTTATACAGCTCGCGGTGCAGATACTTATATCTTTATACAGATGGAATTGTAGATATCTCCTTATTCACACAAATGGCTGTGTAGATGTTTCCATGTTTATACAGATGGCAGAGTAGTTAGTTCCATGTTTATGGAGATGGCAGTGTAGATATTTTCATGTTTATAGAGAGGCGGTGTAGATATTTCCATGTTTATAGAGATAGCAGTGTAGATATTTACATGTTTATACAGATGGCTGTGTAGATATTTCCATGTGTATACAGATGGCATTGTAGATATTTCCATGTTTATACAGATGACTGTAGAGGTATTTCCATGTTTTACAGATGGCTCTGCAGATATTTCCATGTTTATAGAGATAGCGGTGTAGATATTTCCATGTTTATACTGATAACGGTGTAGATATTTCCATGTTTATACAGAGGGCAGTGTGGATATTTCCATGTATATACAGACGATGGTGTAGATATTTCAATGTTTATACAGATAACGGAGTAGATAATTCCATGTTTTCACAGGTAGCTGTGTAGATATTTCCAAGTTTACACAGATAGCTTTGTAAATATTTCCATATTAATGCAGATAACGGTGTAAATATTTCCATGTTTAAAGAGATAGTGGTGTAGGTATTTCCATGTTTATACAGATAGCCGTGGAGATATTTCCAGGTTTATACATATAGCGATGTAGGTATTTTCATGTTCATACTGATAGCGGTGTATATATTTCCATGTTTATACAGAGAGTGGTGTAGATATTTCAATGCTTATACAGATAGTGGTGTAGATATTTCCATATTTATACAAATAGCGGTGGAGATATTTCCAGGTTTATGAAGATAGCGGTGGAGATATTTCCAAGTTTATACAGATAGCCGTGTAGATATTTCCATGTTTATACAGATATTGGTGTTGGTATTTCCCTGTGTATACAGATAGCGGTGTAGATATTTCCATGTTTATACAGCTCACAGTGTAGATATTTCCATCTTTATACAGATGGCAGTGTGGATATTTCCATGTTTATAGAGATAGAGGAGTAGATATTTCCATGTTTACCCTGATGGCAGTGTAGATAATTCCATGTTTATGGAGATGTCGGTGTAGATATTTTCATGTTTATAGAGATGGCGGTGTATATATTTCCATGTTTATAGAGATTGCAGTGTAGGTATTTCCATGTGTATAGAGATACCGGTGCAGATGTTTCTATGTTTATACTGATGGCTGTGTAGATATTTTCATGTGTATAAGAATGGCAGTGTAGATATTTTCATGTTAATAGAGATGGCTGTGAAGGTTTTTCCATGTATATACAGTTGACTGTGTAGATATTTCCATGTTTATACAGATGGCGGTGTAGATATTTCCATGTTTATATAGATAGCGGTGTAGATATTTCCATCTTTATAGAGATAGCGCTCTATATATTTCCATCTTTGCACAGATTGCGGTGAAGGTATTTCCATGTTTATACAGATAGTAGTGTAGATATTTCCATGTTTATAGAGATAGCGGTGTAGTTATTTCCATGTTTATACAGATAACTGTGTAGGTGTTTCCATACTTATACAGATGGCGGTGTAGATATTTCCATGTATATAGAAATAGCCATGTGGATATTTCCATGTTTATACACATAGCGGTGTAGACATTTCCATGTTTATACAGATAGCGGTGTAGATATTTCCATATTTATACAGAGAGCAGTGTAGATATTTCCATGTTTATACAAGTAGAAGTGTAGATATTTCCATGTTTATGCAGATCGCGGTGTAGAAATTTCCATCTTTCTACAGATGGCAGTGTAAATTATTTCTATGTTTATATAGATGGCGGTGTAGATATTTCCAAGTTTACACAGAGGGCGGTATAGATATTTCCATGTTTATCCAGATGGAAATGTAGATATTTCCATGTTTATAGACATGGCGGTGTAGATATTTCTATGTTTATAGAGATAGCAGAGTAGATAATTCCATGTTTATAGAGATGGCGGTGTAGGTATTTCCATGTTTGTGCAGATAGCGGTGTTGATATTTCCATTTTTATACAGCTCGCGGTGTAGATATTTCCATCTTTATACAGATGTCTGGGTGGATATTTCCATGTTTATAAAGATAGCAGTATAGACATATCCATGTTTACAGAGATGGCGGTGTAGATAATTCCATGTTTATGGAGATGGCGTTGTAGTTATTTTCATGTTTATAGAGACGGCGGTGTAGATATTTCCATGTTAATAAAGATTGTGGTGTAGATATTTCCATGTTTATAGAGATTGCAGTGTAGGTATTTCCATGTGTACAGAGATAGCGGTGCAGATGTTTCCATGTATATACTGATGGCTGTGTAGATATTTCCATGTGTATACAGACTGCAGTGTAGATATTTCTATGTTTGTAGAGATGGTGTTGTAGATATTTCCATGTATATACAGATGACTGTGTAGATATTTCCATGTTTATACAGATCGCTGTGGAGATTTTTCCATGTTCATACAGATGGCCGTGTAGATATTTCCAAAATTATACAGATAGCAGTGTAGATATTTCCAAGTTTATACAGATAGTGGTGTAGGTATTTCCATGTTTATAGAGACAGCGGTGTAGATATTTCCATGTTTATACTGATGGCAGTGTAGATATTTCCATGTGTATACAGATGGCAGTGTAGATATTTCCATGTTTATACAGATAGCGGTGTGGATTTTTCCATGTTTATACAGATAGCGGTGAGGATACTTCCATGTTTATAGAGATGGCTGTGTAGATATTTCCCCGTTTATACACACGGCTGTGTAGATATTTACATGTTTATACAGATGGCACTGTGGATATTTCCATGTTTATACAGATAGTAGTGTAAAAATTTCCATCTTTTCACAGATTGCGGTGTAGATATTTCCATCTTTACACAGATAGCGGTGTAGATAATTCCATGTTTATTCTGATAGCAGTGTAGGTATTTCCATGTTTATACTGATAGCGGTGTAGATATTTCCATATTTATACAGATAGCTGTGCAGATATTTCCAAGATTATACAGATAGCGGTGGAGATATTTCCGTGTTTATACAGATAGCAATGCAGATGTTTCCATGTTTATACAGATAGTGGTGTATATATTTCCATGTTTATACAGATAGTGGTGTAGATATTTCCATGCTTATACAGATAGTGGTGTAGATATTTCCATATTTATACTGATAGTGGTGGAGATAGTTCCATGTTTATGCAGATAGCGGTGGAGATATTTCCATGTTTATACAGATGGAGTTGTAGATATTTTCATGTTTATACCAATAACGGTGTAGATATTTCCAAGTTTATACAGATAGCCGTGTAGATATTTCCATGTTTCTACAGATATTGGTGATGTTATTTCCATCTGTATACAGATAGCGGTGTAGGTATTTCCATGGTTATACAGCTCACCGTGTAAATATTTCCATCTTTATACAGGTGGCAGTGTAGGTATTTCCATGTTTATAGAGATAGTGGTGTAGATATTTCCATGTTTACCCAGATGACGGTGTAGATAGTTCCATGTTTATGGAGATGGCGTTGTAGATATTTTCATGTTTTTAGAGATGGAGTTGTAGATATTTCCATGTTTATAGAGATTGCAGTGTATATATTTCCATGTTTATGTAGATTGCAGTGTAGGTATTTCCATGTGTATAGAGATAGCGGTGCAGATGTTTCCATGTTTATACTGATGGCTGTGTAGATATTTCCATGTGTATACGAATGGCAGTTTAGATATTTTCCTGGTTATAGAGATGGTTGTGAAGATATTACCATGTATATTCAGATGACTGTGTAGATATTTTCATGTTTATACAGATAGCGCTGTATATATTTGCATCTTTGCACAGATTGCGGTGCAGATATTTCCATGTTTATACAGATAGCAGTGTAGATATTTCCATGTTTATAGAGATAGCGGTGTAGATATTTCCATGTTTATACAGAAAACTGTGTGGGTATTTCCATGTTTATACAGATGGTGGTGTAGATATTTCCATGTTTATAGAAATAGCCATGTGGATATTTCCATGTTTATACAGATACCGGTGTAGACATTTCCATGTTTATGCAGTTAGCGGTGCAGATATTTCCATATTTATACAGAGAGCAGTGTAGATATTTTCATGTTTATACACGTAAAGGTGTAGATATTTCCATGTTTATGCAGATCGCGTTGTAGATATTTCCATCTTTCTACAGAGCAGTGTAGATTATTCAATGTTTATACAGATGGTGGTGTAGATATTTCCAAATTTACACAGAGGGCGGTATAGATATTTCCATGTTTATCCAGATGGAAGTTTAGATATTTCCATGTTTATAGAGATGGCGGTGTAGATATTTCTATGTTTATAGAGATAGCGGTGTAGATAATTCCTTGTTTATAGAGATGGCGGTGTAGGTATTTCCATGTTTATAGAGGTAGTGGTGTAGATATTTCCATGTTTATAGAGATAGCGGTGTAGATATTTCCATGTTTTTACAGATAGTGGTGTTGGTATTTCCCTGTTTATACTGATAGCGATGTAGATATTTCCATGTTTATACAGCTCGCGGTGTAGATATTTCCATCTTTATAGAGATGGCAGTGTAGATATTTCCAAGTTTATACAGATAGCAGTGTAGATATTTCCATGTTTACACAGATGGTGGTGTAGATATTTCCATGTTTATGGAGATGGCGTTGTAGATATTTTCATGTTTATAGAGACGGCGGTGTATATATTTACCTGTTTAGAAAGATTTTGGTGTAGATATTTCCATGTTTATAGAGATTGCGGTGTAGGTATTTCCATGTGTACAGAGAGAGCGGTGCAGGTGTTTCCATCTTTATACTGATGGCTGTGTAGATATTTCCATGTGTATACAGATGGCAGTTTAGTTATTTCCATGTTTGTAGAGATGGTGTTGTAGATATTTCCATGTATATACAGTTGACTGTGTAGATATTTCCATATTTATACACACAGCGGTTTAGATATTTCCATGTATATACAGATAGCGGTGGAGATATTTCCATGTTTACACAGAGACCGGTGCAGATATTTCAATGTTTATACAGATGGAGGTGTAGATATTCCCATGTTTATGCAGATAACTGTGTAGATATTTCCATGTTTTTACAGATGGCGGTGAAGTTATTTCCATGTTTATACAGATAGCGGTGTGGCTATTTCCATGTTTATAGAGATAGCGGTGTAGGTATTTCCATGTATATGCAGATGACTGTGAAGGTATTTCCATGTTTAAACTGATAGCGGTGACGATATTTCCATGTTTACACAGATGGCAGTGTAGATAGTTCCATGTTTATGAAGGTGGGGGTGTAAATATTTTCATGTTTATACAGATGTCGGTGTAGTTATTTCCATTTTTGTAGACATGGCGGTGTAGGCACTTCCATGTTTATAGAGATTCTGGTGTAGGTATTTCCATGTGTATAGAGATGATAGCGGTGCAGATGTCTCCACGTTTATACTGAAGTCTGTGTAGATATTTCCATGTGTATTCAGATGGCAGTGTAAATATTTCCATGTTTATAGAGATGGTGGTTTATATATTTCCATGTATATACAGATGACTGTGTAGATATTTCCATGTTTATAGAGATGGCGGTGTAGATATTTCCATGTTTATAGAGTTAGCAGTGTAGATATTTCCATGATTATACAGATAGCGGTGCAGATATTTCCATGTTAATAGAGATAGTGTTGTAGATATTTCCATCTTTGCACAGACTGCGGTGTAGATATTTCCATCTTTAAACAGATAGCGTTGTAGAAGTTTCCATGTTTATAGAGATAGCGGTGGAGGTATTACCATGTTTATACAGATAGCGATGTAGTTATTTCCGTGCTTATACAGACGGCAGTGTAGGTAATTCCATGTTTATACAGAGGGAGGTGTAGATATTCCCATGTTTATTCAGACGACTGTGTAGATATTTCCATGTTTTTAAAGATGGCGTTGTAGATATTTCCATGTTTATACAGATATCGGTGTGGCTATTTCCGTGTATATAGAGATTGCGGTGAAGATATTTCCATGTATATGCAGATGACTGTGTAGATATTTCCATGTTTATGCAGATAGCGCTGTAGATATTTCCATGTTTATACAGATGGCGGTGGAGCTATTTCCATGTTTATACAGATGGCGGTGTAGATATTTCCAAGTTTATACAGATCGCGGTGTAGATATTTCCATGTTTCTACAGATAGCGGACTAGATATTTCCATTTTTATAGAGATTGCCGTGTAGTTATTTCCATGTTTATAGAGATAGCGGTGTAGATATTTACATGTTTATACAGATGGCTGTGTAGATATTTAAATTTTTATACTGATGGATGTGTAGATATTTCCACGTTTATACAGATGACTGTGTAGATAATTCCATGTTTTTACAGACGGCTGTGTAGATATTTCCATGTTTATACAGATACCGGTGTAAATATTTCCATGTTTATACAGATGACTGTGTAGGTATTTCCATGTTTATACAGATGTCGGTATAGATATTTCCATGTTTATAGAGATAGCCATGTAGATATTTCCATGGTTGTAGAGATAGCTGTGTAGGCATTTCCATGTTTATAGAGATAGCGGTGAAGCTATTTCCATATTTAATCAGATAGCGGTGTATATATTTCCATGTTTATACGGGTAGATGTGTTGGTATTTCCACGTTTATACAGATAGCGATGTAGATATTTCCATGTTTATACAGCTCGCGGTGCAGATATTTATATCTTTATACAGATGGCATTGTAGATATTTCCTTATTCACACAGATGGCTGTGTAGATGTTTCCATGTTTATACAGATGGCGGAGTAGTTAGTTCCATGTTTATGGAGATGGCAGTGTAGATATTTTCATGTTTATAGAGATGGCGGTGTAGATATTTCCATTTTATAGAGATAGCAGTGTAGATATTTACATGTTTATACAGATGGCTGTGTAGGTATTTCCATGTGTATCCAGATGGCATTGTAGATATTTCCATGTTTATACAGATGACTGTAGAGGTATTTCCATGTTTTACAGATGGCTGTGCAGATATTTCCATGTTTACAGAGATAGCGGTGTAGATATTTCCATGTTTGTACAGATGGCGTTGTTAATATTTCCATCTATACACGGTTGGCCGTGTAGATATTTCCATGTTTATACAGATGGCAGCGTAGACATTTCCATGGACATGCAGATGGCGGTGTAGATATTTCCATGTTTATACAGATAGCGGTGTAGGTATTTCCATGTTTTCACAGATGGTGGTGTAGATATTTCCGTGTTTATACACATGGCGGCGTAGATACTTCCATTTTTATGGAGATGGCAGTGTAGATATTTTCATGTTTATAGAGATGGCGGTGTAGGTATTTCCATATTTATAGAGATAGCGGTGTAGATATTTCCATCTTTCTACAGATGTCAGTGTAGATATTTCCATGTTTATACAGATGGCAGTGTAGATATTTCCATACTTATACAGATGTCTGTGTAGATACTTCCATGTGTATACAGATGGTATTGTAGGTATTTCCATGTTTATACAGATGGTGGTGTAGATATTTCCATGTTTATTCAGATGACTGTGTAGATATTTCCATGTTTTTACAGATGGCAGTGTAGATATTTCAATGTTTATAGAGATGGCGCTGTAGATATTTCCATGTTTATACAGATCGCGGTGTAGATATTTCCATGTTTATACAGATAGCGGTGTAGATATTTCCATGTTTATACAGATCGCGGTGTAGATATTTCCATGTTTATACACATCGCGGTGTAGATATTTCCATGTTTATACAGATCGTGGTGAAGATATTTCCATGTTTATACAGATCGAGGTGTACATATTTCCATTTTTATACAGATGGCGGTGTAGATATTTTCATACTTATACAGATGTCTGTGTAGATATTTCCATGTGTATACAGATGGTATTGTAGGTATTTCCATGTTTATACAGATGGTGGTGTAGTTATTTCCATGTTTATTCATATGACTGTGTAGATATTTCCATGTTTTTACAGATGGCAGTGTAGATATTTCAATGTTTATAGAGATGGCGCTGTAGATATTTCCATGTTTATACAGATCGCGGTGTAGATATTTCCATGTTTATACAGAGAGCGGTGTAGATATTTCCATGTTTATATAGATGGTGGTGTAGATATTACCATGTTTATACAGATAGCGGTGTAGATATTTCCATGTTTATACAGATCGTGGTGAAGATATTTCCATGTTTATACAGATCGCTGTATAGATATTTCCATGTTTATACAGATCGCGGTGTAGATATTTCCATGTTTATACAGATAGCGGTGTAGATATTTCCATGTTTATACAGATAGCGGTGTAGATATTTCCATGTTTATGGCGATAGCAGTGTAGGTATTTCCATGTTTATAGACATAGCGGTGTAGATATTTCCATGTTTATATAGATGGCGTTGTAGATATTTCCATGTTTATACCGATAGATATGTTGGTATTTCCACGTTTATACAGATAGCGATGTAGATATTTCCATGTTTATACAGCTCGCGGTGCAGATATTTATATCTTTATACAGATGGCATTGTAGATATTTCCTTATTCACACAGATGGCGGTGTAGATGTTTCCATGTTTATACAGATGGTGGAGTAGTTAGTTCCATGTTTATGGAGATGGCAGTGTAGATATTTTCATGTTTATAGAGATGGCGGTGTAGATATTTCCATGTTTATAGAGATAGCAGTGTAGATATTTACATGTTTATACAGATGGCTGTGTAGATATTTCCATGTGTATACAGATGGCATTGTAGATATTTCCATGTTTATACAGATGACTGTAGAGGTATTCCCATGTTTTACAGATGGCTGTGCAGATATTTCCATGTTTATAGACATAGCGGTGTAGATATTTCCATGTTTGTACAGATGGAGTTGTTGATATTTCCATCTATACACAGATGGCCGTGTAGATATTTCCATGTTTATACAGATGGCAGCGTAGATATTTCCATGGACATGCAGATGGCGGTGTAGATATTTCCATGTTTATACAGATAGCGGTGTAGATATTTCCATGTTTATACAGATCGTGGTGAAGATATTTCCATGTTTATACAGATCGTGGTGAAGATATTTCCATGTTTATACAGATGGCGGTGTAGATATTTCCATACTTATACAGATGTCTGTGTAGATATTTCCATGTGTATACATATGGTATTTTAGGTATTTCCATGTTTATACAGATGGTGGTGTAGATATATCCATGTTTTACAGATGGCAGTGTAGATATTTCAATGTTTATGGAGATGGCGCTGCAGATATTTCCATGTTTACACAGATCGCGTTGTAGATATTTCCATGTTTACACAGATTGCGGTGTAGATATTTCCATCTTTCTACAGATGGCATTGTAGATATTTCCATGTTTATGCAGACGGCGGTGTAGATATTTCCATGTTTATATAGATGGTGGTGTAGATATTACCATGTTTATACAGATAGCGGTGTAGATATTTCCATGTTTATACAGATCGTGGTGAAGATATTTCCGTGTTTATACAGATCGCGGTGTAGATATTTCCATGTTTATACAGATAGCGGTGTAGATATTTCCATGTTTATACAGATAGCGGTGTAGATATTTCCATGTTTATAGAGATAGCAGTGTAGGTATTTCCATGTTTATAGACATAGCGGTGTAGATATTTCCATGTTTATATAGATGGCGTTGTAGATATTTCCATGTTTATACCGATAGATGTGTTGGTATTTCGACGTTTATACAGATAGCGATGTAGGTATTTCCATGTTTATACAGCTCGCGGTGCAGATACTTATATCTTTATACAGATGGAATTGTAGATATCTCCTTATTCACACAAATGGCTGTGTAGATGTTTCCATGTTTATACAGATGGCAGAGTAGTTAGTTCCATGTTTATGGAGATGGCAGTGTAGATATTTTCATGTTTATAGAGAGGCGGTGTAGATATTTCCATGTTTATAGAGATAGCAGTGTAGATATTTACATGTTTATACAGATGGCTGTGTAGATATTTCCATGTGTATACAGATGGCATTGTAGATATTTCCATGTTTATACAGATGACTGTAGAGGTATTTCCATGTTTTACAGATGGCTCTGCAGATATTTCCATGTTTATAGAGATAGCGGTGTAGATATTTCCATGTTTATACTGATAACGGTGTAGATATTTCCATGTTTATACAGAGGGCAGTGTGGATATTTCCATGTATATACAGACGATGGTGTAGATATTTCAATGTTTATACAGATAACGGAGTAGATAATTCCATGTTTTCACAGGTAGCTGTGTAGATATTTCCAAGTTTACACAGATAGCTTTGTAAATATTTCCATATTTATGCAGATAACGGTGTAAATATTTCCATGTTTAAAGAGATAGTGGTGTAGGTATTTCCATGTTTATACAGATAGCCGTGGAGATATTTCCAGGTTTATACATATAGCGATGTAGGTATTTTCATGTTCATACTGATAGCGGTGTATATATTTCCATGTTTATACAGAGAGTGGTGTAGATATTTCAATGCTTATACAGATAGTGGTGTAGATATTTCCATATTTATACAAATAGCGGTGGAGATATTTCCAGGTTTATGAAGATAGCGGTGGAGATATTTCCAAGTTTATACAGATAGCCGTGTAGATATTTCCATGTTTATACAGATATTGGTGTTGGTATTTCCCTGTGTATACAGATAGCGGTGTAGATATTTCCATGTTTATACAGCTCACAGTGTAGATATTTCCATCTTTATACAGATGGCAGTGTGGATATTTCCATGTTTATAGAGATAGAGGAGTAGATATTTCCATGTTTACCCTGATGGCAGTGTAGATAATTCCATGTTTATGGAGATGTCGGTGTAGATATTTTCATGTTTATAGAGATGGCGGTGTATATATTTCCATGTTTATAGAGATTGCAGTGTAGGTATTTCCATGTGTATAGAGATACCGGTGCAGATGTTTCTATGTTTATACTGATGGCTGTGTAGATATTTTCATGTGTATAAGAATGGCAGTGTAGATATTTTCATGTTAATAGAGATGGCTGTGAAGGTTTTTCCATGTATATACAGTTGACTGTGTAGATATTTCCATGTTTATACAGATGGCGGTGTAGATATTTCCATGTTTATATAGATAGCGGTGTAGATATTTCCATCTTTATAGAGATAGCGCTCTATATATTTCCATCTTTGCACAGATTGCGGTGAAGGTATTTCCATGTTTATACAGATAGTAGTGTAGATATTTCCATGTTTATAGAGATAGCGGTGTAGTTATTTCCATGTTTATACAGATAACTGTGTAGGTGTTTCCATACTTATACAGATGGCGGTGTAGATATTTCCATGTATATAGAAATAGCCATGTGGATATTTCCATGTTTATACACATAGCGGTGTAGACATTTCCATGTTTATACAGATAGCGGTGTAGATATTTCCATATTTATACAGAGAGCAGTGTAGATATTTCCATGTTTATACAAGTAGAAGTGTAGATATTTCCATGTTTATGCAGATCGCGGTGTAGAAATTTCCATCTTTCTACAGATGGCAGTGTAAATTATTTCTATGTTTATATAGATGGCGGTGTAGATATTTCCAAGTTTACACAGAGGGCGGTATAGATATTTCCATGTTTATCCAGATGGAAATGTAGATATTTCCATGTTTATAGACATGGCGGTGTAGATATTTCTATGTTTATAGAGATAGCGGAGTAGATAATTCCATGTTTATAGAGATGGCGGTGTAGGTATTTCCATGTTTGTGCAGATAGCGGTGTTGATATTTCCATTTTTATACAGCTCGCGGTGTAGATATTTCCATCTTTATACAGATGTCTGGGTGGATATTTCCATGTTTATAAAGATAGCAGTATAGACATATCCATGTTTACAGAGATGGCGGTGTAGATAATTCCATGTTTATGGAGATGGCGTTGTAGTTATTTTCATGTTTATAGAGACGGCGGTGTAGATATTTCCATGTTAATAAAGATTGTGGTGTAGATATTTCCATGTTTATAGAGATTGCAGTGTAGGTATTTCCATGTGTACAGAGATAGCGGTGCAGATGTTTCCATGTATATACTGATGGCTGTGTAGATATTTCCATGTGTATACAGACTGCAGTGTAGATATTTCTATGTTTGTAGAGATGGTGTTGTAGATATTTCCATGTATATACAGATGACTGTGTAGATATTTCCATGTTTATACAGATCGCTGTGGAGATTTTTCCATGTTCATACAGATGGCCGTGTAGATATTTCCAAAATTATACAGATAGCAGTGTAGATATTTCCAAGTTTATACAGATAGTGGTGTAGGTATTTCCATGTTTATAGAGACAGCGGTGTAGATATTTCCATGTTTATACTGATGGCAGTGTAGATATTTCCATGTGTATACAGATGGCAGTGTAGATATTTCCATGTTTATACAGATAGCGGTGTGGCTTTTTCCATGTTTATACAGATAGCGGTGAGGATACTTCCATGTTTATAGAGATGGCTGTGTAGATATTTCCCCGTTTATACACACGGCTGTGTAGATATTTACATGTTTATACAGATGGCACTGTGGATATTTCCATGTTTATACAGATAGTAGTGTAAAAATTTCCATCTTTTCACAGATTGCGGTGTAGATATTTCCATCTTTACACAGATAGCGGTGTAGATAATTCCATGTTTATTCTGATAGCAGTGTAGGTATTTCCATGTTTATACTGATAGCGGTGTAGATATTTCCATATTTATACAGATAGCTGTGCAGATATTTCCAAGATTATACAGATAGCGGTGGAGATATTTCCGTGTTTATACAGATAGCAATGCAGATGTTTCCATGTTTATACAGATAGTGGTGTATATATTTCCATGTTTATACAGATAGTGGTGTAGATATTTCCATGCTTATACAGATAGTGGTGTAGATATTTCCATATTTATACTGATAGTGGTGGAGATAGTTCCATGTTTATGCAGATAGCGGTGGAGATATTTCCATGTTTATACAGATGGAGTTGTAGATATTTTCATGTTTATACCAATAACGGTGTAGATATTTCCAAGTTTATACAGATAGCCGTGTAGATATTTCCATGTTTCTACAGATATTGGTGATGTTATTTCCATCTGTATACAGATAGCGGTGTAGGTATTTCCATGGTTATACAGCTCACCGTGTAAATATTTCCATCTTTATACAGGTGGCAGTGTAGGTATTTCCATGTTTATAGAGATAGTGGTGTAGATATTTCCATGTTTACCCAGATGGCGGTGTAGATAGTTCCATGTTTATGGAGATGGCGTTGTAGATATTTTCATGTTTTTAGAGATGGAGTTGTAGATATTTCCATGTTTATAGAGATTGCAGTGTATATATTTCCATGTTTATGTAGATTGCAGTGTAGGTATTTCCATGTGTATAGAGATAGCGGTGCAGATGTTTCCATGTTTATACTGATGGCTGTGTAGATATTTCCATGTGTATACGAATGGCAGTTTAGATATTTTCCTGGTTATAGAGATGGTTGTGAAGATATTACCATGTATATTCAGATGACTGTGTAGATATTTTCATGTTTATACAGATAGCGCTGTATATATTTGCATCTTTGCACAGATTGCGGTGCAGATATTTCCATGTTTATACAGATAGCAGTGTAGATATTTCCATGTTTATAGAGATAGCGGTGTAGATATTTCCATGTTTATACAGAAAACTGTGTGGGTATTTCCATGTTTATACAGATGGTGGTGTAGATATTTCCATGTTTATAGAAATAGCCATGTGGATATTTCCATGTTTATACAGATACCGGTGTAGACATTTCCATGTTTATGCAGTTAGCGGTGCAGATATTTCCATATTTATACAGAGAGCAGTGTAGATATTTTCATGTTTATACACGTAAAGGTGTAGATATTTCCATGTTTATGCAGATCGCGTTGTAGATATTTCCATCTTTCTACAGAGCAGTGTAGATTATTCAATGTTTATACAGATGGTGGTGTAGATATTTCCAAATTTACACAGAGGGCGGTATAGATATTTCCATGTTTATCCAGATGGAAGTTTAGATATTTCCATGTTTATAGAGATGGCGGTGTAGATATTTCTATGTTTATAGAGATAGCGGTGTAGATAATTCCTTGTTTATAGAGATGGCGGTGTAGGTATTTCCATGTTTATAGAGGTAGTGGTGTAGATATTTCCATGTTTATAGAGATAGCGGTGTAGATATTTCCATGTTTTTACAGATAGTGGTGTTGGTATTTCCCTGTTTATACTGATAGCGATGTAGATATTTCCATGTTTATACAGCTCGCGGTGTAGATATTTCCATCTTTATAGAGATGGCAGTGTAGATATTTCCAAGTTTATACAGATAGCAGTGTAGATATTTCCATGTTTACACAGATGGTGGTGTAGATATTTCCATGTTTATGGAGATGGCGTTGTAGATATTTTCATGTTTATAGAGACGGCGGTGTATATATTTACCTGTTTAGAAAGATTTTGGTGTAGATATTTCCATGTTTATAGAGATTGCGGTGTAGGTATTTCCATGTGTACAGAGAGAGCGGTGCAGGTGTTTCCATCTTTATACTGATGGCTGTGTAGATATTTCCATGTGTATACAGATGGCAGTTTAGTTATTTCCATGTTTGTAGAGATGGTGTTGTAGATATTTCCATGTATATACAGTTGACTGTGTAGATATTTCCATATTTATACAGACAGCGGTTTAGATATTTCCATGTATATACAGATAGCGGTGGAGATATTTCCATGTTTACACAGAGACCGGTGCAGATATTTCAATGTTTATACAGATGGAGGTGTAGATATTCCCATGTTTATGCAGATAACTGTGTAGATATTTCCATGTTTTTACAGATGGCGGTGAAGTTATTTCCATGTTTATACAGATAGCGGTGTGGCTATTTCCATGTTTATAGAGATAGCGGTGTAGGTATTTCCATGTATATGCAGATGACTGTGAAGGTATTTCCATGTTTAAACTGATAGCGGTGACGATATTTCCATGTTTACACAGATGGCAGTGTAGATAGTTCCATGTTTATGAAGGTGGGGGTGTAAATATTTTCATGTTTATACAGATGTCGGTGTAGTTATTTCCATTTTTGTAGACATGGCGGTGTAGGCACTTCCATGTTTATAGAGATTCTGGTGTAGGTATTTCCATGTGTATAGAGATGATAGCGGTGCAGATGTCTCCACGTTTATACTGAAGTCTGTGTAGATATTTCCATGTGTATTCAGATGGCAGTGTAAATATTTCCATGTTTATAGAGATGGTGGTTTATATATTTCCATGTATATACAGATGACTGTGTAGATATTTCCATGTTTATAGAGATGGCGGTGTAGATATTTCCATGTTTATAGAGTTAGCAGTGTAGATATTTCCATGATTATACAGATAGCGGTGCAGATATTTCCATGTTAATAGAGATAGTGTTGTAGATATTTCCATCTTTGCACAGACTGCGGTGTAGATATTTCCATCTTTAAACAGATAGCGTTGTAGAAGTTTCCATGTTTATAGAGATAGCGGTGGAGGTATTACCATGTTTATACAGATAGCGATGTAGTTATTTCCGTGCTTATACAGACGGCAGTGTAGGTAATTCCATGTTTATACAGAGGGAGGTGTAGATATTCCCATGTTTATTCAGACGACTGTGTAGATATTTCCATGTTTTTAAAGATGGCGTTGTAGATATTTCCATGTTTATACAGATATCGGTGTGGCTATTTCCGTGTATATAGAGATTGCGGTGAAGATATTTCCATGTATATGCAGATGACTGTGTAGATATTTCCATGTTTATGCAGATAGCGCTGTAGATATTTCCATGTTTATACAGATGGCGGTGGAGCTATTTCCATGTTTATACAGATGGCGGTGTAGATATTTCCAAGTTTATACAGATCGCGGTGTAGATATTTCCATGTTTCTACAGATAGCGGACTAGATATTTCCATTTTTATAGAGATTGCCGTGTAGTTATTTCCATGTTTATAGAGATAGCGGTGTAGATATTTACATGTTTATACAGATGGCTGTGTAGATATTTAAATTTTTATACTGATGGATGTGTAGATATTTCCACGTTTATACAGATGACTGTGTAGATAATTCCATGTTTTTACAGACGGCTGTGTAGATATTTCCATGTTTATACAGATACCGGTGTAAATATTTCCATGTTTATACAGATGACTGTGTAGGTATTTCCATGTTTATACAGATGTCGGTATAGATATTTCCATGTTTATAGAGATAGCCATGTAGATATTTCCATGGTTGTAGAGATAGCTGTGTAGGCATTTCCATGTTTATAGAGATAGCGGTGAAGCTATTTCCATATTTAATCAGATAGCGGTGTATATATTTCCATGTTTATAGAGATAGCAGTGTAGATATTTCAATGTTTATAGAGATGGCGGTGTAGATATTTCCATGTTTATACAGATAGCGGTGTAGATATTTCCATGTTTATACAGACAGCGGTGTAGATATTTCCATGTTTACAGAGATAGCGGTGTAGAAATTTCCATATTTGCACAGATTGCGGTGTAGATTTTTCCATCTTTACACAGATAGCACAGTACATAATTCCAAGTTTACACAGATAGCTGTGTTGATATTTCCATGTTTACACAGAAAGTGTTGTAGATATGTCCATGTTTATAGAGATAGCGGTGTAGATATTTCCATGTTTATGCAGATAGCGCTGTAGATATTTCCATGTTTATACAGATGGCTGTGTAGATATTTCCATGTGTATACAGATGGCAGTGTAGATATTTCCATGTTTATACAGAGGGAGGTGTAGAGATTTCAATATTTATACAGATGACAGTGTAGATATTTCCTTGTTTTACAGATGATGGTGTAGATATTGCCATGTTTATACAGATAGCAGTGTGGCTATTTCCATTTTATAGAGATAGCAGTGTAGATATTTCCATATTTATAGAGATAGCTCTGTAGATATTTCCATGTATACATAGATGGCAGTGTAGATATTTCCATGTTTACACAGATAGTGGTGTAGACATTTCCATGTTTATACAGATAGCGTTGTAGATATTTCCATATTTTTACAGATAGCGGAGTAGGTATTTCCATGTTTATACAGATAGCAGCACAGATATTTCCATGTTTATAAAGATACATGTGTAGATATTACCATGTTTATACAGATCGTGTTCCAGATATTTCCATGCTTATACAGATAGCGGTGTAGATATTTCCATGTTTGAACAGATAGCGGTGTAGATATACCCATGCTTACAGTGATAGCGGTGTAGATATTTCCATATTTGCACAGATTGCGGTGTGGTTATTTCCATCTTTACACAGATAGCGGTGTAGGTATTTCCATATTTACACAGAGAGCGGTGTACATATTTCCATGTTTATACAGATAGCGGTGTAGATATTTCCATGTTTATACAGATAGCAGTGTGGATATTTCCATGATTATACAGATAGCGTTGAAGATATTTCCGTGTTTATACAAGTAGCGGTGTTGGTATTTCCATGTTTATACAGACAGCGGTGTAGATATTTCCGTGTTTATACAGCTCGCAGTGTTGATATTTCCATCTTTATACATATGGAAGTGTAGGTATTTCCATGTTAATAGAGATAGCGGTGTACATATTTCCATGTTTATACAAATAGCGTGGTAAATATTTCCATGTCTATAGAGACATCTGTGTAAATATTTCCATGTTTATTCAGGGAGCGGTTTAAATGTTTACACCTTTACAGAGATAGCGGTGTAGATATTTCCACGTTTATACAGAAAGTGGTTTAGATATTTCCACGTTTACAGAGATAGCGGTGCAGATATTTCCACGTTTATAGAGATAGTGGTGTAGATATTTCCACGTTTATACACATAGCGGTGTAGATATTTCCACGTTTACAGAGATCGCGGTGAAGATATTTGCAAGTTTATACAGATAGCGGTGTAGATATTTCTACGATTATACTGATATCTGTGTAGATATTTCCACGTTTATAGATATAGCGGTGTAGATATTTCCATGTTTATAGAGATAGCGGTGTAGATATTTCCATGTTTACAGAGACACCGTTGTATATATTTGCACGTTTACAGAGATAGCGGTGTAGATATTTCCATGTTTATAGAGACAGCCCTGTAGATACTTCCACCTTTATAGAGATAGCCGTGTAGATATTTCCAAGTTTATGGGGAAAGCGGTGTAAATATTTACATGTTCATAGAGACAGCGGTGTAGTTATTTCCATGTTTTTAGAGACAGCGTCATAGATATTTCCATATAAATAAAGATAGCGGTGTAGATCTTTCCATGTTTATAGAGACAGCAGTGTAGCTATTTCCATGTTTATACAGATACCGGTGTAGATATTTCTATGTTTTCACAGATAGCTGTGTAGATATATCCATCTTTACACAGATAGCGTTGTAGATATTTCCAGGTTTATAGAGATTGCGGTGGAGATTTTACCATGTTTATACAGATGGCGGTGTAGATATATTCATGTTAAGACAGATAGCGGTGTAGATATTTCCATGTTTATACCGATAGCGTTGAAGATATTTCCAGGTTTATACAGATAGCGGTTTAGATATTTCCACGTTTACAGAGATAGCGGTGCAGATATTTCCATGTTTATACTGATGGCTGTGTAGATTTTTCCATGTGTATACAGATGGCAGGTGAAATATTTCCATGTTTATTCTGGTGGAGGTGTGGATATTTCCATGTTTGTACAGATGACTGTGTACATATTTCCTTGTTATTACAGCTGTCGGTGTACATATTTCGATGTTTATAGAGATAGCATTGTGGATATTTCCATGATTATACAGATGGCGGAGTTGGTTTTTCCATGTTTTTACAGATAGCAGTGTAGATATTTCCATGTTTATACAGCTCGTGGTCTTGATATTTCCATCTTTATACAGATGGCAGTGTAGCTATTTCCAAGTTTATAGAGATAGCGGTGTACATATTTCCATGTTTATACACATAGCGTAGTAAATACTTCCATGTTTATAGAGATAGCAGTGTAAATATTTCCTTGTTTATACAGATAGCCGTTTAAATGTTTAGTCATTTACAGAGATATCGGAGTAGATATTTCCACGTTTATACAGAATGTGGTGTAGATATTTCCACGTTTACAGAGATAGCGGTGTAGATATTTCCACGTTTATACAGGTAGCGGTGTAGATATTTCCACGTGTATACACATAGCGGTGTAAATATTTCCATTTTATAGAGATAGCGGTGTAGTATTTGCATGTTTATACAGGTAGCGGTGTAGACATTTACAAGTTTATACTGATAGCGGTGTAGATATTTCCACGTTTATAGAGATAGCGGTGTAGATATTTCCAAGTTTATAGAGATAGCGGTGTAGATATTTCCATGTTTACAGAGACAGCGGTGTAGATACTTCCACCTTTATAGAGATAGCCGTGTAGATATTTCCAAGTTTATGGAGACAGCGGTGTAGATATTTGCATGTTTATAGAGACAGCGGTGAAGATATATCCGTGTTTTTAGAGACAGCTGTGTAGATATATCCATGTTTATAATGATTGCGGTATAGATATTTCCATGTTTATAGAGACAGCAGTGTAGATATTTCCATGTTTATACAGACAGTGGTGTAGTTATTTCTATCTTTATAGAGATAGCAGTGTAGATATTTCCATGCTTATACTGATAGCGGTGTAGGTATTTCCATGTTTATTCAGATGGCGGTGTAGTTATTTCCATGTTTATACAGATGGTGGTGTACATAATTCAGTCTTTATACAGATATCGGAGTAGCTATTTCCATGTTTATACTGATAGCGTTATAGATATTTCCATTTTTACACAGATAGCTGTTTAGATATTTCCATGTTTACTCAGATAGCGTTGTAGATATTTCCATATTTATACAGATAGCGGTGAAGATATTTCCATGTTTATACAGATAGCGGTGTAGATATTTCCATGTTTATACAGATAGCTTTGTAGATATTTCCATGTTTATACAGACAGCAGTGTAGATATTTCCATCTTTATACTGATAACAATGTGGAGGTTTCCATGTTTATAGAGATAGCGGTGCAGATATTTCCATATTCATACAAATACTGATGTAGATATTTCCTTGTTTATTCAGATGGCGGTGTAGATAGTTCCATGTTTATACAGATAACTGTGTAGTTATTTCCATGCTTACACAGATGGCGTTGTAGATATTTCTATGTTTATAGAAATAGCCATGTGGATATTTCCATGTTTGTACTGATAGTGGTGTAGACATTTCCATGTTTATACAGAGAGCGGTGTAGATATTTCCATATTTATACAGAGAACAGTGAAGATATTTCCATGTTTATACAGGTAGAGGTGTAGATATTTCCATGTTTATGCAGATCGCGGTGTAGATATTTCCATCTTTCTACAGATGGCAGTGAAAATATTTCTATGTTTATACAGATGGCGGTGTAGATATTTCTAAGTTTACACAGAGGGCGATATAGATATTTCCATGAATATCCAGATGGAAGTGTAGATATTTCCATGTTTATAGACATGGCGATGTAGATATTTCTATGTTTATAGAGATAGCGGTGTAGATAATTCCATGTTTATAGAGATGGCGGTGTAGGTATTTCCATGTTTGTGCAGATAGCGGTGTGGATATTTCCATGTTTATACAGCTCGCGGTGTAGATATTTCCATCTTTATACGGATGGCAGTGTGGATATTTCCATGTTTATACAGATAGCAGTGTAGATATTTCCATGTTTACAGAGATGGCGGTGTAGATATTTCCATATTTATGGAGATAGCGTTGTAGATATTTTCATGTTTATAGAGACGGCGGTGTGGATATTTCCATGTTTACAAAGATTGTGGTGTAGATATTTCCATGTTTATAGAGATTGCAGTGTAGGTATTTCCATGTGTACAGAGATAGCAGTGCAGATGTTTCCATGTATATACTGATGGCTGTGTAGATATTTCCATGTGTATACAGATGGCAGTGTAGATATTTCCATGTTTGTAGAGATGGTGTTGTAGATATTTCCATGTATATACAGATGACTGTGTAGATATTTCCATATTTAAACAGATAGCGGTGGAGATATTTCCATGTTTATACAGATCGCGGTGTAGATTTTTCCATGTTCATACAGATGGCCGTGTAGATATTTCCAAGTTTATAGAGATGGCGGTGTAGATATTTCCATGTTTATACAGATGACTGCCTAGATATTTCCATGTTTATACATATTGTGGTGTAGGTATTTCCATGTTTATAGAGATAGTGGTGTAGATATTTTCCTGTTTATACAGATAGCAATGCAGATATTTCCATGTTTATAGAGATAGCGATGTAGAGATTTCCATCTTTGCACAGATTGCGGTGTAGATATTTCCATCTTTACACAGATAGCGGTGTAGATATTTCCATGTTTACACAGATAGCTGTGTAGATATTTCCATGATTACACAGAAAGCGTTGTAGATATTTCCAAGTTTATAGAGATAGCAGTTTAGATATTTCCATGTTTATACAGATAGCGGTGTAGATATTTCAATGTTTATACAGATAGCGATGTGGATATTTCTATGTTTACGCAGATCATGGTGTGGATATTTCCATGTTTTTACAGATATCAGTGTAGATATTTCCATGTTTACACAGTTAGCTGTATAGATATTTCCATGTTTACACAGATAGCGGTGTAGATATTTCCATGTTTGTACAGCTAGCGGTGCAGGTATTCCCATCTTTATACAGATGACGGTGAAGATATTTCCATGTTTATACAGATGGCGTTGTAGATATTTCCATGTTTATACAGATAGCGTTTTACTTCTTTCCATGTTTACACAGATAGCGGTGTAGATATTTCCATCTTTGCAGAGCTTACGGTGTAGAAATTTGAATCTTTACACTTATAGCGGTGAAGGCATTTCCATGTTTACACAGATAGTTGTGTAGATATTTCCACGTTTACACAGATATTGTTGTAGATATTTCCAAGTTTATACAGATAGCGGTGGAGATATTTGCATGTTTATACAGATGGCGGTGTAGGTATTTCCATCTTCATAGTGATAGCAATGTAGATATTTCCATGTTTATAAAGATAGCGATGTAGGTATTTCCATGTTTATACAGATAGCGGTGTAGATAATTGCATTTTTATACAGATATCGGTGTAGATATTTTCATGTTTATATAGATCGCGGTGTAGATATTCCCATGTTTATACAGATAGCTGTGGAGATATTTCCATGTTTATACAGATAGCGGTGTGGATATTTCCATGTTTATACAGATAGCAGAGTAGATATTTCCATGTTTACACAGATAGCGGTATAGATATTTCCATTTTTACAATGAAAGCGGTGTAAATATTTCCATCTTTACACAGATAGCGCTGTAGACATTTCCATGTTTACACAGATAGCGGTGTAGACATTTCCATGTTTACACAGATAGCGTTGTAGATATTTCCATGTTTATACAGATAGCGGGGTTGTTATTTCCATGTTTATAAAGATCGTGGTGTAGATCTTTCCATGTTTATACAGATAGCGTTGTAGGTATTTCCATGTCCATACAGATAGCTGTGTAGATATTTCCATGTTTATACAGATAGCGGTGTAGGTATATCCATGTTTATACAGATAGCAGTGTAGATATTTCCATTTTTCTTCAGATGGCGGCGTAGATATTTCCAAGTTTATACATATGTCGGTATAGATATTTCCATGTTTATAGAGATGGCATTGTAGTTAGTTCCACGTTTATGGAGATGGCAGTGTAGATATTTTCATGTTTATAGAGATGGCGGTGTAGATATTTCCATGTTTAAAGAGATAGGGGTGTAGGTATTTCCATGTTTACAGACGGCTGTGTAGATATATCCATGTGAATACAGATGGCATTGTAGATATTTCCATGTTTATACAGATGGTGGTGTAGATATTTCCATGTTTATACAGATGACTGTGTAGATATTTCCATGTTTTTACAGATGGTGGTGTGGATATTTCCATGTTTTTACACATGGCGTTGTAGATATTTCCAGGTTGAAGCAGATGGCGGTTTAGATATTTCCATGTTTACAGTGATAGCAGTGAAGATAATTTCATGTTTATGCAAATGGTGATGAAGGTATTTCCATGTTTATAGAGATAGCGGTGTAAATATTTCCATAGTTATACAGATGGTGGTGTGGATATTTCCAGTTTTATGCAGATAGCGGTGTAGGTATTTCCATGTTTATACAGATAATGGTGTAGATATTTCCATGTTTATACAGATAGTGGTGTAGATCTTTCCATGTTTATATAGATCGTTGTGTAGATATTTTCATGTTTATACAGACAGCGGTGAAGTTATTTCCATGTTTATACAGATAGCGGTGTACATATTTCCATATTTATACAGATATAGGGGTAGATATTTCCATGTTTATACAGATAGCGGTGTAGATATTTCCATGTTTATACAGATCGTGGTGTAGATATTTCGATGTTTATACAGATAACGGTGTAGATATTTCCATGTTTTTACTGATGTCGGTGGAGTTATTTCCATGTTTATAGAGACAGCGGTGTAGATATTTCCATGTTTAGACAGATGGCGGTGTAGATATTTCCATGCTTATAGAGATAGCCGTGTAGATATTTCCATATTTATACACATGTTGGTGTAGATATTTCCATGTTTATATAGATAGCGGTGTAGGTATTTACATGTTTATACTGATAGAAGTGTAGATATATCCATATTTGTACAGAAGATGGTGTAGTTATTTCCATGTTTATACAGATCACAGTGTAGATATTTCCATGTTTATACAGATGGTGGTGTAGATATTTGCATGTTTATAGAGATAGCGGTGTAGATATTTCCATTTTTATACAGATTTCGGTGAAGATATTTCCATGTTTATACTTTTGGCGGTGTAGATATTTCCATGTTTAGACAGGTAACGGTGGAGATATTTCTATGTTTATACAGACAGCAGTGGAGATATTTCCATGTTTATACACATAGCCGTGTACATATTTCCATATTAATAGAGACAGCGGTGTAGGTATTTCCATGTTTATACAGATAGCGGTGCAGCTATTTCCATGTTTATACAGATGCCTATGCAGATATTTCCATATTTATACAGAGGGCTGTGTAGATATTTCTATGTTTATACAGATGTCAGTGTAGATATTTCCATGTTCCTACACATGACTGTGTAGGTATTTCCATGTTTAAACAGATGGCTTTGTAGATATTTCCATGTTTATAGAGATAGCGGTGCAGATATTTCCATGTTTATACAGATAGCGGTGTATATATTTCCATGTTTATACAGAGCGTAGTGTAGATATTTCCATGTTTATACAGATACCGGTGTAGATATTTCCATGTTTATACAGACCGCAGTGTAGATATTTCCATGTTTATAGAGATAGCAGTGTAGATATTTACATGTTTGTACAGATGGCGGTGTTGATGTTTCCATCTATACACAGATTGCCGTGTAGGTATTTCCATGTGTATACGGATGGCATTGTAGATATTTACATGTTTATACAGATGGTGGTTTAGATATTTCCATGTTTACACAGATGACTGTATAGGTATTTCCATGTTTATACAGATGGCGGTGTAGATATTTCCATGTTTATACAGATGGCGGCGCTGATATTTCCATGGATATGTAGATGGCGGTGTAGATATTTCCGTGTTTATACTGATGGCGGTGTAGTTATTTCCATGTTTATATAGATAGCGGCGTAGATATTTCCATGTATATACACATGGCTGAGTAGATATTTCCATGTTTATACAGATGGCGGTGTAGATATTTCCATGTTTATACAGATAACTTTGTAAGTATTTCCATGTTTATACAGATGGCGGTGTTGATATTTCGATGTTTATAGAGATAGCAGTGGAGATATTTCCATGTTTATACAGATAGCGGTGTAGATATTTCCATGTTTATTCTGATCGTAGTGGAGATATTTCCATGTTTACTGAGATGGCGGTGTAGATATTTCCGTGTTCATAGAGATAGCGGTGTTGATTTTTCCATGTTTATAGAGATAGCGGAGTGGATATTTCCATGTTTATACAGATAGGGGTGTAGATATTTCCGAGTTTATAGAGAGGGCGGTGTAGATATTTCCATGTTTATACAGATCACAGTGTAGATATTTCCTTGTTTATACAAATAGCGGTGTAGTTATTTCCATGTTTATACAGATAGCGGTGTAGATATTTCCGTATATATACAGATGGCTGTGTAGATATTTCCATGTTTATACTGATGGCTGTGTAGATATTTCCATGTATATACAGATGACTTTGCAGGTGTTTCCATGTTTATGCAGATGGTGGTGTAGATATTTCCATGTTTACACAGATGACTGTATAGTTATTTCCATGTTTATACAGATGGCTGTGTAGATATTTCCACGTTTATAGAGATAGCGGTGTAGGTATTTCCATATTTATAGACATAGCGGTTTAGATATTTCCATGTTTATATTGATGGCATTGTAGATATTTCCATATTTATACCGTTAGCGGTGTTGGTATTTCCGCGTTTATACAGATAGCGATGTTGATATTTCCATGTTTATACAGCTCGCGGTGCAGATATTTATATTTTTATAAAGATGGCATTGTAGATATTTCCTTGTTCACAGAGATGGCGGTGTAGATGTTTCCATGTTTATACAGATGGCGGAGAAGTTAGTTCCATGTTTATGGAGATGGCAGTGTAGATATTTTCATGTTTATAGAGATGGCGGTGTAGATATTTCCATGTTTATAGAGATAGCAGTGTAGATAATTTCATGTTTATACAGATGGCTGTGTAGATATTTCCATGGGTATACAGATGGCATTGTAGATATTTCCATGTTTATACAGATGACTGTATACGTATTTCCATGTTTTTACAGATGGCAGTGCAGATATTTCCATGTTTATAGAGATAACGGTGTAGATATTTCCATGTTTCTACAGATGGCGGTGTTGATATTTCCAACTATACACAGATGGCCGTGTAGTTATTTCCATGTTTATACAGATGGCGGCGTACATATTTCCATGGAGATGCAGATGGCGGTGTAGATATTTCCATGTTTAAACAGATAGCGGTGTAGATATTTCCATGTTTACACAGATAGTGGTGTAGATATTTCCGTGTTTATACACATGGCAGAGGAGATACTTCCATCTTTATGGAGATGGCAGTGTAGATATTTTCATGTTTATAGAGATGGCGGTGTAGATATTTCCATGTTCATAGAGATAGCGGTGTTGATTTTTCCACGTTTATAGAGATAGCGGTGTGGATATTTCCATGCTTATACAGATAGGGGTGTAGCTATTTCCATGTTTATGGAGATAGCGGTGTAGATATTTCCATTTTTAACAGATCACGGTGTAGATATTTCCTTGTTTATACTAATAGCGGTGTAGTTATTTCCATGTCTATAGAGATAGCGGTGTAGATATTTCCATGTATATACAGATGGCTGTGTAGATATTTCCATGTTTATACAGATGGCTGTGTAGATATTTCCATGTTTATACAGATGACTTTGTAGGTATTTCCATGTTTATACAGATGGCGGGGTAGATTTTCCATGTTTATATTGATAGCTGTGTAGGTATTTCCATGTTTATACAGATAGCGGTGTAGATATTTCCATGTTTATACAGATCACGGTGTAGATATTTCCATGTTTATACAGATCGCGGTGTAGATATTTCCATGTTTATACAGATAGCGGTGTAGATATTTCCATGTGTTTACAGAAAGCGGTGTAGATAGTTCCATGTTTACACAGATTGCGGTGTAGATATTTCCAACTTTCTACAGATGGCATTGTAGATATTTCCATGTTTATACAGATGGCGGTGTAGATATTTCCATGTTTATATAGATGGTGGTGTAGATATTATCATGTTTATACAGGTAGCGGTGTAGATATTTCCATGTTTATACAGATTGTGGTGAAGATATTTCCATGTTTATACAGATCGCGGTGTAGATATTTCCATGTTTACACAGATTGCGGTGTAGATATTTCCATCTTTCTACAGATGGCATTGTAGATATTTCTATGTTTATGCAGATGGCGGTGTAGATATTTCCATGTTTATATAGATGGTGGTGTAGATATTACCATGTTTATGCAGGTAGCGGTGTATATATTTCCATGTTTATACAGATTGTGGTGAAGATATTTCCATGTTTGTACAGATCGTGGTGTAGATATTTCCATGTTTATACAGATCACGGTGTAGATATTTCCATGTTTATACAGATAGCGGTGTAGATATTTCCATGTTTACACAGATAGCGGTGTAAATATTTCCATATTTATTCAGATAACGGTGTAGAAATTTCCATGTTTATACAGATAACGGTGTAAACTTTTCCATGTTTATATAGATCACGGTGTAGATATTTCCATGTTTATAGAGATAGCAGTGTAGATATTTCCATGTTTATACAGATAGCGGTGTAGATATTTCCATGTTTATACAGACCGCGGTGTAGATATTTCCATGGTTATACAGATAGCGGTGCAGATATTTCCATGTTTGTACAGATGGCGGTGTTGATATTTCCATCTATACACAGTTGACCGTGTAGATATTTCCATGTTTATACAGATGGCGGCGCAGATATTTCCATGGATATGTAGATGGTGGTGTAGATATTTCCATGTTTATACAGATAGCGGTGTAGTTATTTCCATGTTTATATAGATAGCGGTGTAGATATTTCCATGTATATACACATGGCTGTGTAGATATTTCCATGTTTATACAGATGGCAGTGTAGATATTTCCATGTTTATACAGATAACTTTGTAAGTATTTCCATGTTTATACAGATGGCGGTGTAGATATTTCGATGTTTATAGAGATAGCAGTGGAGATATTTCCATGTTTATACAGATAGCGGTGTAGATGTTTCCATGTTTATACTGATCGTGGTGTAGATATTTCCATGTTTATAGAGATGGCGGTGTAGATATTTCCATGTTCATAGAGATAGCGGTGTTGATTTTTCGACGTTTATAGAGATAGCGGTGTGGATATTTCCATGCTTATACAGATAGGGGTGTAGATATCTCCATGTTTATAGAGATAGCGGTGTAGATATTTCCATGTTTATACAGATCACGGTGTAGATATTTCCTTGTTTATACTAATAGCGGTGTAGTTATTTCCATGTTTATACAGATAGCGGTGTAGATATTTCCATGTATATACAGATGGTTGTGTAGATATTTCCATGTTTATACAGATGGCTGTGTAGATATTTCCATGTTTATACAGATGACTTTGTAGGTATTTCCATGTTTATACAGATGGCGGTGTAGATTTTCCATGTTTATAGTGATAGCTGTGTAGATATTTCCATGTTTACACAGATAGCGGTGTAGAGATTTCCATGTTTATACAGATCACGGTGTAGATATTTCCATGTTTATACAGATCACGGTGTAGATATTTCCATGTTTATAGAGATAGCGGTGTAGATATTTCCATGTTTTTACAGATATCGGTGTAGATATTTCCATGTTTACACAGATTGCGGTGTAGATATTTCCATCTTTCTACAGATGGCATTGTAGATATTTCCATGTTTATACAGATGGTGGTGTAGATATTTCCATGTTTATATAGATGGTGGTGTAGATATTACCATGTTTTTACAGATAGCGGTGTAGATATTTCCATGTTTATACAGATCGTGGTGAAGATATTTCCATGTTTACAGATCGTGTTGTAGATATTTCCATGTTTATACAGATCGCGGTGTAGATATTTCCATGTTTATACAGATAGCAGTCTAGATATTTCCATGTTTATACAGATAGCGGTGTAGATATTTCCATGTTTATAGGGATAGCGGTGTAGGTATTTCCATGTTTATAGACATAGCGGTGTAGATATTTCCATGTTTATATAGATGGCGTTGTAGATATTTCCATGTTTATACCGACAGCGGTGTCGGTATTTCCACGTTTATACAGATAGCGATGTAGATATTTCCATGTTTATACAGCTCGCGGTGCAGATATTTATATTTTTGTACAGATGTCATTGTAGATATTTCCTTTTTCACACAGATGGCGGTTTAGATGTTTCCATGTTTATACAGATGGCAGAGTAGTTACTTCCATGTTTATGGAGATGGCAGTGTAGATAATTGCATGTTTATAGAGATGGCGGTGTAGATATTTCCATGTTTATAGAGATAGCAGTGTAGATATTTACATGTTTATACAGATGGCTGTGTAGATATTTCCATGTGTATTCAGATGGCATTGTTGATATTTCCATGTTTATACAGATTACTGTATACGTATTTCCACGTTTTTACAGATGGCAGTGCAGATATTTCCATGTTTATAGAGATAGCGGTGTAGATATTTCCATGTTTCTACAGATGGCGGTGTTGATATTTCCATCTATACACAGATGGCCGTGTAGATATTTCCATGTTTAAACAGATAGCGGTGTAGATATTCCCATGTTTTCAGAGATAGTGGTGTAGATATTTCCGTGTTTATACACATGGCAGAGTAGATACCTCCATCTTTATGGAGATGGCAGTGTAGATATTTTCATGTTTATAGAGATGGCGGTGTAGATATTTCCATATTTATAGAGATAGCGGTGTAGATATTTCCATCTTTCTACAGATGGCAGTGTAGATATTTGCATGTTTATACAGATGGCCGTGTAGTTATTTCCATATTTATACAGATGTCTGTGTAGATATTTCCATGTGTATACAGATGGTATTGTAGGTATTTCCATGTTTATACAGATGGTGGTGTAGATATTTCCATGCTTATACAGTTGGCGGTGTAGATATTCCCATGTTTTTACAGATGGCAGTGTAGATATTTCAATGTTTTTAGAGATGGCGCTGTAGATATTTCCATGTTTATACAGATAACGGTGGAGATATTTCCATGTTTATACAGAGAGCAGTGGAGATATTTCCATGTTTATACACATAGCGGTGTACATATTTCCATGTGTATAGAGACAGCGGTGTAGGTATTTCCATGTTTATACAGATAGCGGTGCAGATATTTCCATGTTTACACAGATGCCTATGCAGATACTTCCATATATATACAGAGGGCTTTGTAGATATTTCTTTGTTTATACAGATGGCAGTGTAGATATTTAAATGTTCCTACACATGACTGTGTAGGTATTTCCATGTTTATACAGATGTCTTTGTAGATATTTCCATGTTTATAGAGATAGCGGTGCAGATATTTCCATGTTTATACAGATAGCGGTGTAGATATTTCCATGTTTATACAGATCATTGTGTTGATATTTCTATGTTTATACAGATACCAGTGTAGGTATTTCCATGTTTATACAGACCGCAGTGTAGATATTTCCATGTTTATAGAGATTGCTGTGTAGATATTTCCATGTTTGTACAGATGGAGGTGTTGATGTTTCCATCTATACACAGATTGCCGTGTAGGTATTTCCATGTGTATTCAGATGGCATTGAAGGTATTTCCATGTTTATACTGATGGTGGTGTAGATATTTCCATGTTTACACAGATGACTGTATAGGTATTTCCATGTTTATACAGATGGCGGTGTAGATATTTCCATGTTTATACAGATAGCGGTGTAGATATTTCCATGTTTTCACAGATGGTGGTGTAGATATTTCCGTGTTTATACACATGGCGCAGTAGATACTTCCATCTTTATGCAGATGGCAGTGTAGATATTTTCATGTTTATAGAGATGGCGGTGTAGATATTTCCACATTTATAGAGATAGCGGTGTAGATATTTCCATCTTTCTACAGATGGCAGTGTAGATATTTCCATGTTTATACAGATGGCGGTGTAGAAATTTCCATACTTATACAGATGTCTGTGTAGATATTTCCATGTGTATACAGATGGTATTGTATGTATTTCCATCTTTATACAGATGGTGGTGTAGATATTTCCATGTTTATACAGATAACGGTGTAGATATTTCCATGTTTATATAGATGGCGTTGTAGATATTTCCATGTTTATACCGATAGATGTGTTGGTATTTCCACGTTTATACAGATAGCGATGTAGATATTTCCATGTTTATACAGCTCGCGGTGCAGATATTTATATCTTTATACAGATGGAATTGTAGATATTTCCTTATTCACACAGATGGCGGTGTAGATGTTTCCATGTTTATACAGATGGCAGAGTAGTTAGTTCCATGTTTATGGAGATGGCAGTGTAGATATTTTCATGTTTATAGAGAGGCGGTGTAGATATTTCCATGTTTATAGAGATAGCAATGTAGATATTTACATGTTTATACAGATGGCTGTGTAGATATTTCCATGTGTATACAGATTGCATTGTAGATATTTACATGTTTATACAGATGACTGTAGAGGTAATTCCATGTTTTACAGATGGCTCTGCAGATATTTCCATGTTTATAGAGATTGCGGTGTAGATATTTCCATGTTTGTACAGATGGCGTTGTTGATATTTCCATCTATACACAGATGGCCGTGTAGATATTTCCATGTTTATACAGATGGCAGCGTAGATATTTCCATGGACATGCAGATGGCGGTGTAGATATTTCCATGTTTATACAGATAGCGGTGTAGATATTTCCATGTTTTCACAGATGGTGGTGTAGATATTTCCGTGTTTATACACATGGCGCAGTAGATACTTCCATCTTTATGGAGATGGCAGTGTAGATATTTTCATGTTTATAGAGATGGCGGTGTAGATATTTCCACATTTATAGAGATAGCGGTGTAGATATTTCCATCTTTCTACAGATAGCAGTGTAGATATTTCCATGTTTATACAGATGGCGGTGTAGAAATTTCCATACTTATACAGATGTCTGTGTAGATATTTCCATGTGTATACAGATGGTATTGTAGGTATTTCCATCTTTATACAGATGGTGGTGTAGATATTTCCATGTTTATACAGATAACGGTGTAGATATTTCCATGTTTATACAGATAGCGGTGTAGATATTTCCATGTTTATAGAGATAGCGGTGTAGGTATTTCCATGTTTATAGACATTGCGTTGTAGATATTTCCATGTTTATATAGATGGCGTTGTAGATATTTCCATGTTTATACCAATATATGTGTTGGTATTTCCACGTTTATACAGATAGCGATGTAGATATTTCCATCTTTCTACAGATGGCAGTGTAGATATTTCCATGTTTTTTCAGATGGCGTTGTAGATATTTCCAAACTTATACAGATGTCTGTGTAGATATTTCCATGTGTATACAGATGGTATTGTAGGTATTTCCATGTTTATACAGATGGTGGTGTATTTATTTCCATGTTTATTCAGATGACTGAGTATATATTTCCATGTTTTTACAGATGGCAGTGTAGATATTTCAATGTTTATAGAGATGGCGCTGTAGATATTTCCATGTTTATAAAGATCGCGGTGTAGATATTTCCATGTTTATTCAGAGAGCGGTGTAGATATTTCCATGTTTTTAGAGATATCGGTGTAGATATTTCCATGTTTACACAGATTGCGGTGTAGATATTTCCATCTTTCTACAGATGGCATTGTAGATAATTCCATGTTTATGCAGATGGCGGTGTATATATTTCCATGTTTATATAGATGGTGGTGTAGATATTACCATGTTTATACAGATAGCGGTGTAGATATTTCCATGTTTATTCAGATCGTGGTGAAGATATTTCCATGTTTCTACAGATTGCGGTGTAGATATTTCCATGTTTATACAGATCGCGGTGTAGATATTTACATGTTTACACAGATAACGTTGTAGATATTTCCATGTTTATACAGATAGCGGTGTAGATATTTCCATGTTTATAGAGATAGCGGTGTAGGTATTTCCATGTTTATAGACATAGAGGTGTAGTTATTTCCTTGTTTATATAGATGGCGTTGTAGATATTTCCATGTTTATACGGGTAGATGTGTTGGTATTTCCACGTTTATACAGATAGCGATGTAGATATTTCCATGTTTATACAGCTCGCGGTGCAGATATTTATATCTTTATACAGATGGCATTGTAGATATTTCCTTATTCACACAGATGGCTGTGTAGATGTTTCCATGTTTATACAGATGGCGGAGTAGTTAGTTCCATGTTTATGGAGATGGCAGTGTAGATATTTTCATGTTTATAGAGATGGCGGTGTAGATATTTCCATTTTATAGAGATAGCAGTGTAGATATTTACATGTTTATACAGATGGCTGTGTAGGTATTTCCATGTGTATCCAGATGGCATTGTAGATATTTCCATGTTTATACAGATGACTGTAGAGGTATTTCCATGTTTTACAGATGGCTGTGCAGATATTTCCATGTTTACAGAGATAGCGGTGTAGATATTTCCATGTTTGTACAGATGGCGTTGTTAATATTTCCATCTATACACGGTTGGCCGTGTAGATATTTCCATGTTTATACAGATGGCAGCGTAGACATTTCCATAGACATGCAGATGGCGGTGTAGATATTTCCATGTTTATACAGATAGCGGTGTAGGTATTTCCATGTTTTCACAGATGGTGGTGTAGATATTTCCGTGTTTATACACATGGCGGCGTAGATACTTCCATTTTTATGGAGATGGCAGTGTAGATATTTTCATGTTTATAGAGATGGCGGTGTAGGTATTTCCATATTTATAGAGATAGCGGTGTAGATATTTCCATCTTTCTACAGATGTCAGTGTAGATATTTCCATGTTTATACAGATGGCAGTGTAGATATTTCCATACTTATACAGATGTCTGTGTAGATACTTCCATGTGTATACAGATGGTATTGTAGGTATTTCCATGTTTATACAGATGGTGGTGTAGATATTTCCATGTTTATTCAGATGACTGTGTAGATATTTCCATGTTTTTACAGATGGCAGTGTAGATATTTCAATGTTTATAGAGATGGCGCTGTAGATATTTCCATGTTTATACAGATCGCGGTGTAGATATTTCCATGTTTATACAGATAGCGGTGTAGATATTTCCATGTTTATACAGATCGCGGTGTAGATATTTCCATGTTTATACACATCGCGGTGTAGATATTTCCATGTTTATACAGATCGTGGTGAAGATATTTCCATGTTTATACAGATCGTGGTGTACATATTTCCATTTTTATACAGATGGCGGTGTAGATATTTCCATACTTATACAGATGTCTGTGTAGATATTTCCATGTGTATACAGATGGTATTGTAGGTATTTCCATGTTTATACAGATGGTGGTGTAGTTATTTCCATGTTTATTCATATGACTGTGTAGATATTTCCATGTTTTTACAGATGGCAGTGTAGATATTTCAATGTTTATAGAGATGGCGCTGTAGATATTTCCATGTTTATACAGATCGCGGTGTAGATATTTCCATGTTTATACAGAGAGCGGTGTAGATATTTCCATGTTTATATAGATGGTGGTGTAGATATTACCATGTTTATACAGATAGCGGTGTAGATATTTCCATGTTTATACAGATCGTGGTGAAGATATTTCCATGTTTATACAGATCGCTGTATAGATATTTCCATGTTTATACAGATCGCGGTGTAGATATTTCCATGTTTATACAGATAGCGGTGTAGATATTTCCATGTTTATACAGATAGCGGTGTAGATATTTCCATGTTTATGGCGATAGCAGTGTAGGTATTTCCATGTTTATAGACATAGCGGTGTAGATATTTCCATGTTTATATAGATGGCGTTGTAGATATTTCCATGTTTATACCGATAGATATGTTGGTATTTCCACGTTTATACAGATAGCGATGTAGATATTTCCATGTTTATACAGCTCGCGGTGCAGATATTTATATCTTTATACAGATGGCATTGTAGATATTTCCTTATTCACACAGATGGCGGTGTAGATGTTTCCATGTTTATACAGATGGTGGAGTAGTTAGTTCCATGTTTATGGAGATGGCAGTGTAGATATTTTCATGTTTATAGAGATGGCGGTGTAGATATTTCCATGTTTATAGAGATAGCAGTGTAGATATTTACATGTTTATACAGATGGCTGTGTAGATATTTCCATGTGTATACAGATGGCATTGTAGATATTTCCATGTTTATACAGATGACTGTAGAGGTATTCCCATGTTTTACAGATGGCTGTGCAGATATTTCCATGTTTATAGACATAGCGGTGTAGATATTTCCATGTTTGTACAGATGGAGTTGTTGATATTTCCATCTATACACAGATGGCCGTGTAGATATTTCCATGTTTATACAGATGGCAGCGTAGATATTTCCATGGACATGCAGATGGCGGTGTAGATATTTCCATGTTTATACAGATAGCGGTGTAGATATTTCCATGTTTATACAGATCGTGGTGAAGATATTTCCATGTTTATACAGATCGTGGTGAAGATATTTCCATGTTTATACAGATGGCGGTGTAGATATTTCCATACTTATACAGATGTCTGTGTAGATATTTCCATGTGTATACATATGGTATTTTAGGTATTTCCATGTTTATACAGATGGTGGTGTAGATATTTCCATGTTTTACAGATGGCAGTGTAGATATTTCAATGTTTATGGAGATGGCGCTGCAGATATTTCCATGTTTACACAGATCGCGTTGTAGATATTTCCATGTTTACACAGATTGCGGTGTAGATATTTCCATCTTTCTACAGATGGCATTGTAGATATTTCCATGTTTATGCAGACGGCGGTGTAGATATTTCCATGTTTATATAGATGGTGGTGTAGATATTACCATGTTTATACAGATAGCGGTGTAGATATTTCCATGTTTATACAGATCGTGGTGAAGATATTTCCGTGTTTATACAGATCGCGGTGTAGATATTTCCATGTTTATACAGATAGCGGTGTAGATATTTCCATGTTTATACAGATAGCGGTGTAGATATTTCCATGTTTATAGAGATAGCAGTGTAGGTATTTCCATGTTTATAGACATAGCGGTGTAGATATTTCCATGTTTATATAGATGGCGTTGTAGATATTTCCATGTTTATACCGATAGATGTGTTGGTATTTCGACGTTTATACAGATAGCGATGTAGGTATTTCCATGTTTATACAGCTCGCGGTGCAGATACTTATATCTTTATACAGATGGAATTGTAGATATCTCCTTATTCACACAAATGGCTGTGTAGATGTTTCCATGTTTATACAGATGGCAGAGTAGTTAGTTCCATGTTTATGGAGATGGCAGTGTAGATATTTTCATGTTTATAGAGAGGCGGTGTAGATATTTCCATGTTTATAGAGATAGCAGTGTAGATATTTACATGTTTATACAGATGGCTGTGTAGATATTTCCATGTGTATACAGATGGCATTGTAGATATTTCCATGTTTATACAGATGACTGTAGAGGTATTTCCATGTTTTACAGATGGCTCTGCAGATATTTCCATGTTTATAGAGATAGCGGTGTAGATATTTCCATGTTTATACTGATAACGGTGTAGATATTTCCATGTTTATACAGAGGGCAGTGTGGATATTTCCATGTATATACAGACGATGGTGTAGATATTTCAATGTTTATACAGATAACGGAGTAGATAATTCCATGTTTTCACAGGTAGCTGTGTAGATATTTCCAAGTTTACACAGATAGCTTTGTAAATATTTCCATATTTATGCAGATAACGGTGTAAATATTTCCATGTTTAAAGAGATAGTGGTGTAGGTATTTCCATGTTTATACAGATAGCCGTGGAGATATTTCCAGGTTTATACATATAGCGATGTAGGTATTTTCATGTTCATACTGATAGCGGTGTATATATTTCCATGTTTATACAGAGAGTGGTGTAGATATTTCAATGCTTATACAGATAGTGGTGTAGATATTTCCATATTTATACAAATAGCGGTGGAGATATTTCCAGGTTTATGAAGATAGCGGTGGAGATATTTCCAAGTTTATACAGATAGCCGTGTAGATATTTCCATGTTTATACAGATATTGGTGTTGGTATTTCCCTGTGTATACAGATAGCGGTGTAGATATTTCCATGTTTATACAGCTCACAGTGTAGATATTTCCATCTTTATACAGATGGCAGTGTGGATATTTCCATGTTTATAGAGATAGAGGAGTAGATATTTCCATGTTTACCCTGATGGCAGTGTAGATAATTCCATGTTTATGGAGATGTCGGTGTAGATATTTTCATGTTTATAGAGATGGTGGTGTATATATTTCCATGTTTATAGAGATTGCAGTGTAGGTATTTCCATGTGTATAGAGATACCGGTGCAGATGTTTCTATGTTTATACTGATGGCTGTGTAGATATTTTCATGTGTATAAGAATGGCAGTGTAGATATTTTCATGTTAATAGAGATGGCTGTGAAGGTTTTTCCATGTATATACAGTTGACTGTGTAGATATTTCCATGTTTATACAGATGGCGGTGTAGATATTTCCATGTTTATATAGATAGCGGTGTAGATATTTCCATCTTTATAGAGATAGCGCTCTATATATTTCCATCTTTGCACAGATTGCGGTGAAGGTATTTCCATGTTTATACAGATAGTAGTGTAGATATTTCCATGTTTATAGAGATAGCGGTGTAGTTATTTCCATGTTTATACAGATAACTGTGTAGGTGTTTCCATACTTATACAGATGGCGGTGTAGATATTTCCATGTATATAGAAATAGCCATGTGGATATTTCCATGTTTATACACATAGCGGTGTAGACATTTCCATGTTTATACAGATAGCGGTGTAGATATTTCCATATTTATACAGAGAGCAGTGTAGATATTTCCATGTTTATACAAGTAGAAGTGTAGATATTTCCATGTTTATGCAGATCGCGGTGTAGAAATTTCCATCTTTCTACAGATGGCAGTGTAAATTATTTCTATGTTTATATAGATGGCGGTGTAGATATTTCCAAGTTTACACAGAGGGCGGTATAGATATTTCCATGTTTATCCAGATGGAAATGTAGATATTTCCATGTTTATAGACATGGCGGTGTAGATATTTCTATGTTTATAGAGATAGCGGAGTAGATAATTCCATGTTTATAGAGATGGCGGTGTAGGTATTTCCATGTTTGTGCAGATAGCGGTGTTGATATTTCCATTTTTATACAGCTCGCGGTGTAGATATTTCCATCTTTATACAGATGTCTGGGTGGATATTTCCATGTTTATAAAGATAGCAGTATAGACATATCCATGTTTACAGAGATGGCGGTGTAGATAATTCCATGTTTATGGAGATGGCGTTGTAGTTATTTTCATGTTTATAGAGACGGCGGTGTAGATATTTCCATGTTAATAAAGATTGTGGTGTAGATATTTCCATGTTTATAGAGATTGCAGTGTAGGTATTTCCATGTGTACAGAGATAGCGGTGCAGATGTTTCCATGTATATACTGATGGCTGTGTAGATATTTCCATGTGTATACAGACTGCAGTGTAGATATTTCTATGTTTGTAGAGATGGTGTTGTAGATATTTCCATGTATATACAGATGACTGTGTAGATACTTCCATGTTTATACAGATCGCTGTGGAGATTTTTCCATGTTCATACAGATGGCCGTGTAGATATTTCCAAAATTATACAGATAGCAGTGTAGATATTTCCAAGTTTATACAGATAGTGGTGTAGGTATTTCCATGTTTATAGAGACAGCGGTGTAGATATTTCCATGTTTATACTGATGGCAGTGTAGATATTTCCATGTGTATACAGATGGCAGTGTAGATATTTCCATGTTTATACAGATAGCGGTGTGGCTTTTTCCATGTTTATACAGATAGCGGTGAGGATACTTCCATGTTTATAGAGATGGCTGTGTAGATATTTCCCCGTTTATACACACGGCTGTGTAGATATTTACATGTTTATACAGATGGCACTGTGGATATTTCCATGTTTATACAGATAGTAGTGTAAAAATTTCCATCTTTTCACAGATTGCGGTGTAGATATTTCCATCTTTACACAGATAGCGGTGTAGATAATTCCATGTTTATACTGATAGCAGTGTAGGTATTTCCATGTTTATACTGATAGCGGTGTAGATATTTCCATATTTATACAGATAGCTGTGCAGATATTTCCAAGATTATACAGATAGCGGTGGAGATATTTCCGTGTTTATACAGATAGCAATGCAGATGTTTCCATGTTTATACAGATAGTGGTGTATATATTTCCATGTTTATACAGATAGTGGTGTAGATATTTCCATGCTTATACAGATAGTGGTGTAGATATTTCCATATTTATACTGATAGTGGTGGAGATAGTTCCATGTTTATGCAGATAGCGGTGGAGATATTTCCATGTTTATACAGATGGAGTTGTAGATATTTTCATGTTTATACCAATAACGGTGTAGATATTTCCAAGTTTATACAGATAGCCGTGTAGATATTTCCATGTTTCTACAGATATTGGTGATGTTATTTCCATCTGTATACAGATAGCGGTGTAGGTATTTCCATGGTTATACAGCTCACCGTGTAAATATTTCCATCTTTATACAGGTGGCAGTGTAGGTATTTCCATGTTTATAGAGATAGTGGTGTAGATATTTCCATGTTTACCCAGATGGCGGTGTAGATAGTTCCATGTTTATGGAGATGGCGTTGTAGATATTTTCATGTTTTTAGAGATGGAGTTGTAGATATTTCCATGTTTATAGAGATTGCAGTGTATATATTTCCATGTTTATGTAGATTGCAGTGTAGGTATTTCCATGTGTATAGAGATAGCGGTGCAGATGTTTCCATGTTTATACTGATGGCTGTGTAGATATTTCCATGTGTATACGAATGGCAGTTTAGATATTTTCCTGGTTATAGAGATGGTTGTGAAGATATTACCATGTATATTCAGATGACTGTGTAGATATTTTCATGTTTATACAGATAGCGCTGTATATATTTGCATCTTTGCACAGATTGCGGTGCAGATATTTCCATGTTTATACAGATAGCAGTGTAGATATTTCCATGTTTATAGAGATAGCGGTGTAGATATTTCCATGTTTATACAGAAAACTGTGTGGGTATTTCCATGTTTATACAGATGGTGGTGTAGATATTTCCATGTTTATAGAAATAGCCATGTGGATATTTCCATGTTTATACAGATACCGGTGTAGACATTTCCATGTTTATGCAGTTAGCGGTGCAGATATTTCCATATTTATACAGAGAGCAGTGTAGATATTTTCATGTTTATACACGTAAAGGTGTAGATATTTCCATGTTTATGCAGATCGCGTTGTAGATATTTCCATCTTTCTACAGAGCAGTGTAGATTATTCAATGTTTATACAGATGGTGGTGTAGATATTTCCAAATTTACACAGAGGGCGGTATAGATATTTCCATGTTTATCCAGATGGAAGTTTAGATATTTCCATGTTTATAGAGATGGCGGTGTAGATATTTCTATGTTTATAGAGATAGCGGTGTAGATAATTCCTTGTTTATAGAGATGGCGGTGTAGGTATTTCCATGTTTATAGAGGTAGTGGTGTAGATATTTCCATGTTTATAGAGATAGCGGTGTAGATATTTCCATGTTTTTACAGATAGTGGTGTTGGTATTTCCCTGTTTATACTGATAGCGATGTAGATATTTCCATGTTTATACAGCTCGCGGTGTAGATATTTCCATCTTTATAGAGATGGCAGTGTAGATATTTCCAAGTTTATACAGATAGCAGTGTAGATATTTCCATGTTTACACAGATGGTGGTGTAGATATTTCCATGTTTATGGAGATGGCGTTGTAGATATTTTCATGTTTATAGAGACGGCGGTGTATATATTTACCTGTTTAGAAAGATTTTGGTGTAGATATTTCCATGTTTATAGAGATTGCGGTGTAGGTATTTCCATGTGTACAGAGAGAGCGGTGCAGGTGTTTCCATCTTTATACTGATGGCTGTGTAGATATTTCCATGTGTATACAGATGGCAGTTTAGTTATTTCCATGTTTGTAGAGATGGTGTTGTAGATATTTCCATGTATATACAGTTGACAGTGTAGATATTTCCATATTTATACAGACAGCGGTTTAGTTATTTCCATGTATATACAGATAGCGGTGGAGATATTTCCATGTTTACACAGAGACCGGTGCAGATATTTCAATGTTTATACAGATGGAGGTGTAGATATTCCCATGTTTATGCAGATAACTGTGTAGATATTTCCATGTTTTTACAGATGGCGGTGAAGTTATTTCCATGTTTATACAGATAGCGGTGTGGCTATTTCCATGTTTATAGAGATAGCGGTGTAGGTATTTCCATGTATATGCAGATGACTGTGAAGGTATTTCCATGTTTAAACTGATAGCGGTGACGATATTTCCATGTTTACACAGATGGCAGTGTAGATAGTTCCATGTTTATGAAGGTGGGGGTGTAAATATTTTCATGTTTATACAGATGTCGGTGTAGTTATTTCCATTTTTGTAGACATGGCGGTGTAGGCACTTCCATGTTTATAGAGATTCTGGTGTAGGTATTTCCATGTGTATAGAGATGATAGCGGTGCAGATGTCTCCACGTTTATACTGAAGTCTGTGTAGATATTTCCATGTGTATTCAGATGGCAGTGTAAATATTTCCATGTTTATAGAGATGGTGGTTTATATATTTCCATGTATATACAGATGACTGTGTAGATATTTCCATGTTTATAGAGATGGCGGTGTAGATATTTCCATGTTTATAGAGTTAGCAGTGTAGATATTTCCATGATTATACAGATAGCGGTGCAGATATTTCCATGTTAATAGAGATAGTGTTGTAGATATTTCCATCTTTGCACAGACTGCGGTGAAGATATTTCCATCTTTAAACAGATAGCGTTGTAGAAGTTTCCATGTTTATAGAGATAGCGGTGGAGGTATTACCATGTTTATACAGATAGCGATGTAGTTATTTCCGTGCTTATACAGACGGCAGTGTAGGTAATTCCATGTTTATACAGAGGGAGGTGTAGATATTCCCATGTTTATTCAGACGACTGTGTAGATATTTCCATGTTTTTAAAGATGGCGTTGTAGATATTTCCATGTTTATACAGATATCGGTGTGGCTATTTCCGTGTATATAGAGATTGCGGTGAAGATATTTCCATGTATATGCAGATGACTGTGTAGATATTTCCATGTTTATGCAGATAGCGCTGTAGATATTTCCATGTTTATACAGATGGCGGTGGAGCTATTTCCATGTTTATACAGATGGCGGTGTAGATATTTCCAAGTTTATACAGATCGCGGTGTAGATATTTCCATGTTTCTACAGATAGCGGACTAGATATTTCCATTTTTATAGAGATTGCCGTGTAGTTATTTCCATGTTTATAGAGATAGCGGTGTAGATATTTACATGTTTATACAGATGGCTGTGTAGATATTTAAATTTTTATACTGATGGATGTGTAGATATTTCCACGTTTATACAGATGACTGTGTAGATAATTCCATGTTTTTACAGACGGCTGTGTAGATATTTCCATGTTTATACAGATACCGGTGTAAATATTTCCATGTTTATACAGATGACCGTGTAGGTATTTCCATGTTTATACAGATGTCGGTATAGATATTTCCATGTTTATAGAGATAGCCATGTAGATATTTCCATGGTTGTAGAGATAGCTGTGTAGGCATTTCCATGTTTATAGAGATAGCGGTGAAGCTATTTCCATATTTAATCAGATAGCGGTGTATATATTTCCATGTTTATACAGATAGCAGTGTAGATATTTCAATGTTTATAGAGATGGCGGTGTAGATATTTCCATGTTTATACAGATAGCGGTGTAGATATTTCCATGTTTATACAGACAGCGGTGTAGATATTTCCATGTTTACAGAGATAGCGGTGTAGAAATTTCCATATTTGCACAGATTGCGGTGTAGATTTTTCCATCTTTACACAGATAGCACAGTACATAATTCCAAGTTTACACAGATAGCTGTGTTGATATTTCCATGTTTACACAGAAAGTGTTGTAGATATGTCCATGTTTATAGAGATAGCGGTGTAGATATTTCCATGTTTATGCAGATAGCGCTGTAGATATTTCCATGTTTATACAGATGGCTGTGTAGATATTTCCATGTGTATACAGATGGCAGTGTAGATATTTCCATGTTTATACAGAGGGAGGTGTAGAGATTTCAATATTTATACAGATGACAGTGTAGATATTTCCTTGTTTTACAGATGATGGTGTAGATATTACCATGTTTATACAGATAGCAGTGTGGCTATTTCCATTTTATAGAGATAGCAGTGTAGATATTTCCATATTTATAGAGATAGCTCTGTAGATATTTCCATGTATACATAGATGGCAGTGTAGATATTTCCATGTTTACACAGATAGTGGTGTAGACATTTCCATGTTTATACAGATAGCGTTGTAGATATTTCCATATTTTTACAGATAGCGGAGTAGGTATTTCCATGTTTATACAGATAGCAGCACAGATATTTCCATGTTTATAAAGATACATGTGTAGATATTACCATGTTTATACAGATCGTGTTCCAGATATTTCCATGCTTATACAGATAGCGGTGTAGATATTTCCATGTTTGAACAGATAGCGGTGTAGATATACCCATGCTTACAGTGATAGCGGTGTAGATATTTCCATATTTGCACAGATTGCGGTGTGGTTATTTCCATCTTTACACAGATAGCGGTGTAGGTATTTCCATATTTACACAGAGAGCGGTGTACATATTTCCATGTTTATACAGATAGCGGTGTAGATATTTCCATGTTTATACAGATAGCGGTGTGGATATTTCCATGATTATACAGATAGCGTTGAAGATATTTCCGTGTTTATACAAGTAGCGGTGTTGGTATTTCCATGTTTATACAGACAGCGGTGTAGATATTTCCGTGTTTATACAGCTCGCAGTGTTGATATTTCCATCTTTATACATATGGAAGTGTAGGTATTTCCATGTTAATAGAGATAGCGGTGTACATATTTCCATGTTTATACAAATAGCGTGGTAAATATTTCCATGTCTATAGAGACATCTGTGTAAATATTTCCATGTTTATTCAGGGAGCGGTTTAAATGTTTACACCTTTACAGAGATAGCGGTGTAGATATTTCCACGTTTATACAGAAAGTGGTTTAGATATTTCCACGTTTACAGAGATAGCGGTGCAGATATTTCCACGTTTATAGAGATAGTGGTGTAGATATTTCCACGTTTATACACATAGCGGTGTAGATATTTCCACGTTTACAGAGATCGCGGTGAAGATATTTGCAAGTTTATACAGATAGCGGTGTAGATATTTCTACGATTATACTGATATCTGTGTAGATATTTCCACGTTTATAGATATAGCGGTGTAGATATTTCCATGTTTATAGAGATAGCGGTGTAGATATTTCCATGTTTACAGAGACACCGTTGTATATATTTGCACGTTTACAGAGATAGCGGTGTAGATATTTCCATGTTTATAGAGACAGCCCTGTAGATACTTCCACCTTTATAGAGATAGCCGTGTAGATATTTCCAAGTTTATGGGGAAAGCGGTGTAAATATTTACATGTTCATAGAGACAGCGGTGTAGTTATTTCCATGTTTTTAGAGACAGCGTCATAGATATTTCCATATAAATAAAGATAGCGGTGTAGATCTTTCCATGTTTATAGAGACAGCAGTGTAGCTATTTCCATGTTTATACAGATACCGGTGTAGATATTTCTATGTTTTCACAGATAGCTGTGTAGATATATCCATCTTTACACAGATAGCGTTGTAGATATTTCCAGGTTTATAGAGATTGCGGTGGAGATTTTACCATGTTTATACAGATGGCGGTGTAGATATATTCATGTTAAGACAGATAGCGGTGTAGATATTTCCATGTTTATACCGATAGCGTTGAAGATATTTCCAGGTTTATACAGATAGCGGTTTAGATATTTCCACGTTTACAGAGATAGCGGTGCAGATATTTCCATGTTTATACTGATGGCTGTGTAGATTTTTCCATGTGTATACAGATGGCAGGTGAAATATTTCCATGTTTATTCTGGTGGAGGTGTGGATATTTCCATGTTTGTACAGATGACTGTGTACATATTTCCTTGTTATTACAGCTGTCGGTGTAGATATTTCGATGTTTATAGAGATAGCATTGTGGATATTTCCATGATTATACAGATGGCGGAGTTGGTTTTTCCATGTTTTTACAGATAGCAGTGTAGATATTTCCATGTTTATACAGCTCGTGGTCTTGATATTTCCATCTTTATACAGATGGCAGTGTAGCTATTTCCAAGTTTATAGAGATAGCGGTGTACATATTTCCATGTTTATACACATAGCGTAGTAAATACTTCCATGTTTATAGAGATAGCAGTGTAAATATTTCCTTGTTTATACAGATAGCCGTTTAAATGTTTAGTCATTTACAGAGATATCGGAGTAGATATTTCCACGTTTATACAGAATGTGGTGTAGATATTTCCACGTTTACAGAGATAGCGGTGTAGATATTTCCACGTTTATACAGGTAGCAGTGTAGATATTTCCACGTGTATACACATAGCGGTGTAAATATTTCCATTTTATAGAGATAGCGGTGTAGTATTTGCATGTTTATACAGGTAGCGGTGTAGACATTTACAAGTTTATACTGATAGCGGTGTAGATATTTCCACGTTTATAGAGATAGCGGTGTAGATATTTCCAAGTTTATAGAGATAGCGGTGTAGATATTTCCATGTTTACAGAGACAGCGGTGTAGATACTTCCACCTTTATAGAGATAGCCGTGTAGATATTTCCAAGTTTATGGAGACAGCGGTGTAGATATTTGCATGTTTATAGAGACAGCGGTGAAGATATATCCGTGTTTTTAGAGACAGCTGTGTAGATATATCCATGTTTATAATGATTGCGGTATAGATATTTCCATGTTTATAGAGACAGCAGTGTAGATATTTCCATGTTTATACAGACAGTGGTGTAGTTATTTCTATCTTTATAGAGATAGCAGTGTAGATATTTCCATGCTTATACTGATAGCGGTGTAGGTATTTCCATGTTTATTCAGATGGCGGTGTAGTTATTTCCATGTTTATACAGATGGCGGTGTACATAATTCAGTCTTTATACAGATATCGGAGTAGCTATTTCCATGTTTATACTGATAGCGTTATAGATATTTCCATTTTTACACAGATAACTGTTTAGATATTTCCATGTTTACTCAGATAGCGTTGTAGATATTTCCATATTTATACAGATAGCGGTGAAGATATTTCCATGTTTATACAGATAGCGGTGTAGATATTTCCATGTTTATACAGATAGCGGTGTAGATATTTCCATGTTTATACAGACAGCAGTGTAGATATTTCCATCTTTATACTGATAACAATGTGGAGGTTTCCATGTTTATAGAGATAGCGGTGCAGATATTTCCATATTCATACAAATACTGATGTAGATATTTCCTTGTTTATTCAGATGGCGGTGTAGATAGTTCCATGTTTATACAGATAACTGTGTAGTTATTTCCATGCTTACACAGATGGCGTTGTAGATATTTCTATGTTTATAGAAATAGCCATGTGGATATTTCCATGTTTGTACTGATAGTGGTGTAGACATTTCCATGTTTATACAGAGAGCGGTGTAGATATTTCCATATTTATACAGAGAACAGTGAAGATATTTCCATGTTTATACAGGTAGAGGTGTAGATATTTCCATGTTTATGCAGATCGCGGTGTAGATATTTCCATCTTTCTACAGATGGCAGTGAAAGTATTTCTATGTTTATACAGATGGCGGTGTAGATATTTCTAAGTTTACACAGAGGGCGATATAGATATTTCCATGAATATCCAGATGGAAGTGTAGATATTTCCATGTTTATAGACATGGCGATGTAGATATTTCTATGTTTATAGAGATAGCGGTGTAGATAATTCCATGTTTATAGAGATGGCGGTGTAGGTATTTCCATGTTTGTGCAGATAGCGGTGTGGATATTTCCATGTTTATACAGCTCGCGGTGTAGATATTTCCATCTTTATACGGATGGCAGTGTGGATATTTCCATGTTTATACAGATAGCAGTGTAGATATTTCCATGTTTACAGAGATGGCGGTGTAGATATTTCCATATTTATGGAGATAGCGTTGTAGATATTTTCATGTTTATAGAGACGGCGGTGTGGATATTTCCATGTTTACAAAGATTGTGGTGTAGATATTTCCATGTTTATAGAGATTGCAGTGTAGGTATTTCCATGTGTACAGAGATAGCGGTGCAGATGTTTCCATGTATATACTGATGGCTGTGTAGATATTTCCATGTGTATACAGATGGCAGTGTAGATATTTCCATGTTTGTAGAGATGGTGTTGTAGATATTTCCATGTATATACAGATGACTGTGTAGATATTTCCATATTTAAACAGATAGCGGTGGAGATATTTCCATGTTTATACAGATCGCGGTGTAGATTTTTCCATGTTCATACAGATGGCCGTGTAGATATTTCCAAGTTTATAGAGATGGCGGTGTAGATATTTCCATGTTTATACAGATGACTGCCTAGATATTTCCATGTTTATACATATTGTGGTGTAGGTATTTCCATGTTTATAGAGATAGTGGTGTAGATATTTTCCTGTTTATACAGATAGCAATGCAGATATTTCCATGTTTATAGAGATAGCGATGTAGAGATTTCCATCTTTGCACAGATTGCGGTGTAGATATTTCCATCTTTACACAGATAGCGGTGTAGATATTTCCATGTTTACACAGATAGCTGTGTAGATATTTCCATGATTACACAGAAAGCGTTGTAGATATTTCCAAGTTTATAGAGATAGCAGTTTAGATATTTCCATGTTTATACAGATAGCGGTGTAGATATTTCAATGTTTATACAGATAGCGATGTGGATATTTCTATGTTTACGCAGATCATGGTGTGGATATTTCCATGTTTTTACAGATATCAGTGTAGATATTTCCATGTTTACACAGTTAGCTGTATAGATATTTCCATGTTTACACAGATAGCGGTGTAGATATTTCCATGTTTGTACAGCTAGCGGTGCAGGTATTCCCATCTTTATACAGATGACGGTGAAGATATTTCCATGTTTATACAGATGGCGTTGTAGATATTTCCATGTTTATACAGATAGCGTTTTACTTCTTTCCATGTTTACACAGATAGCGGTGTAGATATTTCCATCTTTGCAGAGCTTACGGTGTAGAAATTTGAATCTTTACACTTATAGCGGTGAAGACATTTCCATGTTTACACAGATAGTTGTGTAGATATTTCCACGTTTACACAGATATTGTTGTAGATATTTCCAAGTTTATACAGATAGCGGTGGAGATATTTGCATGTTTATACAGATGGCGGTGTAGGTATTTCCATCTTCATAGTGATAGCAATGTAGATATTTCCATGTTTATAAAGATAGCGATGTAGGTATTTCCATGTTTATACAGATAGCGGTGTAGATAATTGCATTTTTATACAGATATCGGTGTAGATATTTTCATGTTTATATAGATCGCGGTGTAGATATTCCCATGTTTATACAGATAGCTGTGGAGATATTTCCATGTTTATACAGATAGCGGTGTGGATATTTCCATGTTTATACAGATAGCAGAGTAGATATTTCCATGTTTACACAGATAGCGGTATAGATATTTCCATTTTTACAATGAAAGCGGTGTAAATATTTCCATCTTTACACAGATAGCGCTGTAGACATTTCCATGTTTACACAGATAGCGGTGTAGACATTTCCATGTTTACACAGATAGCGTTGTAGATATTTCCATGTTTATACAGATAGCGGGGTTGTTATTTCCATGTTTATAAAGATCGTGGTGTAGATCTTTCCATGTTTATACAGATAGCGTTGTAGGTATTTCCATGTCCATACAGATAGCTGTGTAGATATTTCCATGTTTATACAGATAGCGGTGTAGGTATATCCATGTTTATACAGATAGCAGTGTAGATATTTCCATTTTTCTTCAGATGGCGGCGTAGATATTTCCAAGTTTATACATATGGCGGTATAGATATTTCCATGTTTATAGAGATGGCATTGTAGTTAGTTCCACGTTTATGGAGATGGCAGTGTAGATATTTTCATGTTTATAGAGATGGCGGTGTAGATATTTCCATGTTTAAAGAGATAGGGGTGTAGGTATTTCCATGTTTACAGACGGCTGTGTAGATATATCCATGTGAATACAGATGGCATTGTAGATATTTCCATGTTTATACAGATGGTGGTGTAGATATTTCCATGTTTATACAGATGACTGTGTAGATATTTCCATGTTTTTACAGATGGTGGTGTGGATATTTCCATGTTTTTACACATGGCGTTGTAGATATTTCCAGGTTGAAGCAGATGGCGGTTTAGATATTTCCATGTTTACAGTGATAGCAGTGAAGATAATTTCATGTTTATGCAAATGGTGATGAAGGTATTTCCATGTTTATAGAGATAGCGGTGTAAATATTTCCATAGTTATACAGATGGTGGTGTGGATATTTCCAGTTTTATGCAGATAGCGGTGTAGGTATTTCCATGTTTATACAGATAATGGTGTAGATATTTCCATGTTTATACAGATAGTGGTGTAGATCTTTCCATGTTTATATAGATCGTTGTGTAGATATTTCCATGTTTATACAGACAGCGGTGAAGTTATTTCCATGTTTATACAGATAGCGGTGTACATATTTCCATATTTATACAGATATAGGGGTAGATATTTCCATGTTTATACAGATAGCGTTGTAGATATTTCCATGTTTATACAGATCGTGGTGTAGATATTTCGATGTTTATACAGATAACGGTGTAGATATTTCCATGTTTTTACTGATGTCGGTGGAGGTATTTCCATGTTTATAGAGACAGCGGTGTAGATATTTCCATGTTTAGACAGATGGCGGTGTAGATATTTCCATGCTTATAGAGATAGCCGTGTAGATATTTCCATATTTATACACATGTTGGTGTAGATATTTCCATGTTTATATAGATAGCGGTGTAGGTATTTACATGTTTATACTGATAGAAGTGTAGATATATCCATATTTATACAGAAGATGGTGTAGTTATTTCCATGTTTATACAGATCACAGTGTAGATATTTCCATGTTTATACAGATGGTGGTGTAGATATTTGCATGTTTATAGAGATAGCGGTGTAGATATTTCCATTTTTATACAGATTTCGGTGAAGATATTTCCATGTTTATACTTTTGGCGGTGTAGATATTTCCATGTTTAGACAGGTAACGGTGGAGATATTTCTATGTTTATACAGACAGCAGTGGAGATATTTCCATGTTTATACACATAGCCGTGTACATATTTCCATATTAATAGAGACAGCGGTGTAGGTATTTCCATGTTTATACAGATAGCGGTGCAGCTATTTCCATGTTTATACAGATGCCTATGCAGATATTTCCATATTTATACAGAGGGCTGTGTAGATATTTCTATGTTTATACAGATGTCAGTGTAGATATTTCCATGTTCCTACACATGACTGTGTAGGTATTTCCATGTTTAAACAGATGGCTTTGTAGATATTTCCATGTTTATAGAGATAGCGGTGCAGATATTTCCATGTTTATACAGATAGCGGTGTATATATTTCCATGTTTATACAGAGCGTAGTGTAGATATTTCCATGTTTATACAGATACCGGTGTAGATATTTCCATGTTTATACAGACCGCAGTGTAGATATTTCCATGTTTATAGAGATAGCAGTGTAGATATTTACATGTTTGTACAGATGGCGGTGTTGATGTTTCCATCTATACACAGATTGCCGTGTAGGTATTTCCATGTGTATACGGATGGCATTGTAGATATTTACATGTTTATACAGATGGTGGTTTAGATATTTCCATGTTTACACAGATGACTGTATAGGTATTTCCATGTTTATACAGATGGCGGTGTAGATATTTCCATGTTTATACAGATGGCGGCGCTGATATTTCCATGGATATGTAGATGGCGGTGTAGATATTTCCGTGTTTATACTGATGGCGGTGTAGTTATTTCCATGTTTATATAGATAGCGGCGTAGATATTTCCATGTATATACACATGGCTGAGTAGATATTTCCATGTTTATACAGATGGCGGTGTAGATATTTCCATGTTTATACAGATAACTTTGTAAGTATTTCCATGTTTATACAGATGGCGGTGTTGATATTTCGATGTTTATAGAGATAGCAGTGGAGATATTTCCATGTTTAAACAGATAGCGGTGTAGATATTTCCATGTTTATTCTGATCGTAGTGGAGATATTTCCATGTTTACTGAGATGGCGGTGTAGATATTTCCGTGTTCATAGAGATAGCGGTGTTGATTTTTCCATGTTTATAGAGATAGCGGAGTGGATATTTCCATGTTTATACAGATAGGGGTGTAGATATTTCCGAGTTTATAGAGAGGGCGGTGTAGATATTTCCATGTTTATACAGATCACAGTGTAGATATTTCCTTGTTTATACAAATAGCGGTGTAGTTATTTCCATGTTTATACAGATAGCGGTGTAGATATTTCCGTATATATACAGATGGCTGTGTAGATATTTCCATGTTTATACTGATGGCGGTGTAGATATTTCCAAGTTTATACAGATCGCGGTGTAGATATTTCCATGTTTCTACAGATAGCGGACTAGATATTTCCATTTTTATAGAGATTGCCGTGTAGTTATTTCCATGTTTATAGAGATAGCGGTGTAGATATTTACATGTTTATACAGATGGCTGTGTAGATATTTAAATTTTTATACTGATGGATGTGTAGATATTTCCACGTTTATACAGATGACTGTGTAGATAATTCCATGTTTTTACAGACGGCTGTGTAGATATTTCCATGTTTATACAGATACCGGTGTAAATATTTCCATGTTTATACAGATGACCGTGTAGGTATTTCCATGTTTATACAGATGTCGGTATAGATATTTCCATGTTTATAGAGATAGCCATGTAGATATTTCCATGGTTGTAGAGATAGCTGTGTAGGCATTTCCATGTTTATAGAGATAGCGGTGAAGCTATTTCCATATTTAATCAGATAGCGGTGTATATATTTCCATGTTTATACAGATAGCAGTGTAGATATTTCAATGTTTATAGAGATGGCGGTGTAGATATTTCCATGTTTATACAGATAGCGGTGTAGATATTTCCATGTTTATACAGACAGCGGTGTAGATATTTCCATGTTTACAGAGATAGCGGTGTAGAAATTTCCATATTTGCACAGATTGCGGTGTAGATTTTTCCATCTTTACACAGATAGCACAGTACATAATTCCAAGTTTACACAGATAGCTGTGTTGATATTTCCATGTTTACACAGAAAGTGTTGTAGATATGTCCATGTTTATAGAGATAGCGGTGTAGATATTTCCATGTTTATGCAGATAGCGCTGTAGATATTTCCATGTTTATACAGATGGCTGTGTAGATATTTCCATGTGTATACAGATGGCAGTGTAGATATTTCCATGTTTATACAGAGGGAGGTGTAGAGATTTCAATATTTATACAGATGACAGTGTAGATATTTCCTTGTTTTACAGATGATGGTGTAGATATTACCATGTTTATACAGATAGCAGTGTGGCTATTTCCATTTTATAGAGATAGCAGTGTAGATATTTCCATATTTATAGAGATAGCTCTGTAGATATTTCCATGTATACATAGATGGCAGTGTAGATATTTCCATGTTTACACAGATAGTGGTGTAGACATTTCCATGTTTATACAGATAGCGTTGTAGATATTTCCATATTTTTACAGATAGCGGAGTAGGTATTTCCATGTTTATACAGATAGCAGCACAGATATTTCCATGTTTATAAAGATACATGTGTAGATATTACCATGTTTATACAGATCGTGTTCCAGATATTTCCATGCTTATACAGATAGCGGTGTAGATATTTCCATGTTTGAACAGATAGCGGTGTAGATATACCCATGCTTACAGTGATAGCGGTGTAGATATTTCCATATTTGCACAGATTGCGGTGTGGTTATTTCCATCTTTACACAGATAGCGGTGTAGGTATTTCCATATTTACACAGAGAGCGGTGTACATATTTCCATGTTTATACAGATAGCGGTGTAGATATTTCCATGTTTATACAGATAGCGGTGTGGATATTTCCATGATTATACAGATAGCGTTGAAGATATTTCCGTGTTTATACAAGTAGCGGTGTTGGTATTTCCATGTTTATACAGACAGCGGTGTAGATATTTCCGTGTTTATACAGCTCGCAGTGTTGATATTTCCATCTTTATACATATGGAAGTGTAGGTATTTCCATGTTAATAGAGATAGCGGTGTACATATTTCCATGTTTATACAAATAGCGTGGTAAATATTTCCATGTCTATAGAGACATCTGTGTAAATATTTCCATGTTTATTCAGGGAGCGGTTTAAATGTTTACACCTTTACAGAGATAGCGGTGTAGATATTTCCACGTTTATACAGAAAGTGGTTTAGATATTTCCACGTTTACAGAGATAGCGGTGCAGATATTTCCACGTTTATAGAGATAGTGGTGTAGATATTTCCACGTTTATACACATAGCGGTGTAGATATTTCCACGTTTACAGAGATCGCGGTGAAGATATTTGCAAGTTTATACAGATAGCGGTGTAGATATTTCTACGATTATACTGATATCTGTGTAGATATTTCCACGTTTATAGATATAGCGGTGTAGATATTTCCATGTTTATAGAGATAGCGGTGTAGATATTTCCATGTTTACAGAGACACCGTTGTATATATTTGCACGTTTACAGAGATAGCGGTGTAGATATTTCCATGTTTATAGAGACAGCCCTGTAGATACTTCCACCTTTATAGAGATAGCCGTGTAGATATTTCCAAGTTTATGGGGAAAGCGGTGTAAATATTTACATGTTCATAGAGACAGCGGTGTAGTTATTTCCATGTTTTTAGAGACAGCGTCATAGATATTTCCATATAAATAAAGATAGCGGTGTAGATCTTTCCATGTTTATAGAGACAGCAGTGTAGCTATTTCCATGTTTATACAGATACCGGTGTAGATATTTCTATGTTTTCACAGATAGCTGTGTAGATATATCCATCTTTACACAGATAGCGTTGTAGATATTTCCAGGTTTATAGAGATTGCGGTGGAGATTTTACCATGTTTATACAGATGGCGGTGTAGATATATTCATGTTAAGACAGATAGCGGTGTAGATATTTCCATGTTTATACCGATAGCGTTGAAGATATTTCCAGGTTTATACAGATAGCGGTTTAGATATTTCCACGTTTACAGAGATAGCGGTGCAGATATTTCCATGTTTATACTGATGGCTGTGTAGATTTTTCCATGTGTATACAGATGGCAGGTGAAATATTTCCATGTTTATTCTGGTGGAGGTGTGGATATTTCCATGTTTGTACAGATGACTGTGTACATATTTCCTTGTTATTACAGCTGTCGGTGTAGATATTTCGATGTTTATAGAGATAGCATTGTGGATATTTCCATGATTATACAGATGGCGGAGTTGGTTTTTCCATGTTTTTACAGATAGCAGTGTAGATATTTCCATGTTTATACAGCTCGTGGTCTTGATATTTCCATCTTTATACAGATGGCAGTGTAGCTATTTCCAAGTTTATAGAGATAGCGGTGTACATATTTCCATGTTTATACACATAGCGTAGTAAATACTTCCATGTTTATAGAGATAGCAGTGTAAATATTTCCTTGTTTATACAGATAGCCGTTTAAATGTTTAGTCATTTACAGAGATATCGGAGTAGATATTTCCACGTTTATACAGAATGTGGTGTAGATATTTCCACGTTTACAGAGATAGCGGTGTAGATATTTCCACGTTTATACAGGTAGCAGTGTAGATATTTCCACGTGTATACACATAGCGGTGTAAATATTTCCATTTTATAGAGATAGCGGTGTAGTATTTGCATGTTTATACAGGTAGCGGTGTAGACATTTACAAGTTTATACTGATAGCGGTGTAGATATTTCCACGTTTATAGAGATAGCGGTGTAGATATTTCCAAGTTTATAGAGATAGCGGTGTAGATATTTCCATGTTTACAGAGACAGCGGTGTAGATACTTCCACCTTTATAGAGATAGCCGTGTAGATATTTCCAAGTTTATGGAGACAGCGGTGTAGATATTTGCATGTTTATAGAGACAGCGGTGAAGATATATCCGTGTTTTTAGAGACAGCTGTGTAGATATATCCATGTTTATAATGATTGCGGTATAGATATTTCCATGTTTATAGAGACAGCAGTGTAGATATTTCCATGTTTATACAGACAGTGGTGTAGTTATTTCTATCTTTATAGAGATAGCAGTGTAGATATTTCCATGCTTATACTGATAGCGGTGTAGGTATTTCCATGTTTATTCAGATGGCGGTGTAGTTATTTCCATGTTTATACAGATGGCGGTGTACATAATTCAGTCTTTATACAGATATCGGAGTAGCTATTTCCATGTTTATACTGATAGCGTTATAGATATTTCCATTTTTACACAGATAACTGTTTAGATATTTCCATGTTTACTCAGATAGCGTTGTAGATATTTCCATATTTATACAGATAGCGGTGAAGATATTTCCATGTTTATACAGATAGCGGTGTAGATATTTCCATGTTTATACAGATAGCGGTGTAGATATTTCCATGTTTATACAGATAGCGGTGTAGATATTTCCATGTTTATACAGACAGCAGTGTAGATATTTCCATCTTTATACTGATAACAATGTGGAGGTTTCCATGTTTATAGAGATAGCGGTGCAGATATTTCCATATTCATACAAATACTGATGTAGATATTTCCTTGTTTATTCAGATGGCGGTGTAGATAGTTCCATGTTTATACAGATAACTGTGTAGTTATTTCCATGCTTACACAGATGGCGTTGTAGATATTTCTATGTTTATAGAAATAGCCATGTGGATATTTCCATGTTTGTACTGATAGTGGTGTAGACATTTCCATGTTTATACAGAGAGCGGTGTAGATATTTCCATATTTATACAGAGAACAGTGAAGATATTTCCATGTTTATACAGGTAGAGGTGTAGATATTTCCATGTTTATGCAGATCGCGGTGTAGATATTTCCATCTTTCTACAGATGGCAGTGAAAATATTTCTATGTTTATACAGATGGCGGTGTAGATATTTCTAAGTTTACACAGAGGGCGATATAGATATTTCCATGAATATCCAGATGGAAGTGTAGATATTTCCATGTTTATAGACATGGCGATGTAGATATTTCTATGTTTATAGAGATAGCGGTGTAGATAATTCCATGTTTATAGAGATGGCGGTGTAGGTATTTCCATGTTTGTGCAGATAGCGGTGTGGATATTTCCATGTTTATACAGCTCGCGGTGTAGATATTTCCATCTTTATACGGATGGCAGTGTGGATATTTCCATGTTTATACAGATAGCAGTGTAGATATTTCCATGTTTACAGAGATGGCGGTGTAGATATTTCCATATTTATGGAGATAGCGTTGTAGATATTTTCATGTTTATAGAGACGGCGGTGTGGATATTTCCATGTTTACAAAGATTGTGGTGTAGATATTTCCATGTTTATAGAGATTGCAGTGTAGGTATTTCCATGTGTACAGAGATAGCGGTGCAGATGTTTCCATGTATATACTGATGGCTGTGTAGATATTTCCATGTGTATACAGATGGCAGTGTAGATATTTCCATGTTTGTAGAGATGGTGTTGTAGATATTTCCATGTATATACAGATGACTGTGTAGATATTTCCATATTTAAACAGATAGCGGTGGAGATATTTCCATGTTTATACAGATCGCGGTGTAGATTTTTCCATGTTCATACAGATGGCCGTGTAGATATTTCCAAGTTTATAGAGATGGCGGTGTAGATATTTCCATGTTTATACAGATGACTGCCTAGATATTTCCATGTTTATACATATTGTGGTGTAGGTATTTCCATGTTTATAGAGATAGTGGTGTAGATATTTTCCTGTTTATACAGATAGCAATGCAGATATTTCCATGTTTATAGAGATAGCGATGTAGAGATTTCCATCTTTGCACAGATTGCGGTGTAGATATTTCCATCTTTACACAGATAGCGGTGTAGATATTTCCATGTTTACACAGATAGCTGTGTAGATATTTCCATGATTACACAGAAAGCGTTGTAGATATTTCCAAGTTTATAGAGATAGCAGTTTAGATATTTCCATGTTTATACAGATAGCGGTGTAGATATTTCAATGTTTATACAGATAGCGATGTGGATATTTCTATGTTTACGCAGATCATGGTGTGGATATTTCCATGTTTTTACAGATATCAGTGTAGATATTTCCATGTTTACACAGTTAGCTGTATAGATATTTCCATGTTTACACAGATAGCGGTGTAGATATTTCCATGTTTGTACAGCTAGCGGTGCAGGTATTCCCATCTTTATACAGATGACGGTGAAGATATTTCCATGTTTATACAGATGGCGTTGTAGATATTTCCATGTTTATACAGATAGCGTTTTACTTCTTTCCATGTTTACACAGATAGCGGTGTAGATATTTCCATCTTTGCAGAGCTTACGGTGTAGAAATTTGAATCTTTACACTTATAGCGGTGAAGACATTTCCATGTTTACACAGATAGTTGTGTAGATATTTCCACGTTTACACAGATATTGTTGTAGATATTTCCAAGTTTATACAGATAGCGGTGGAGATATTTGCATGTTTATACAGATGGCGGTGTAGGTATTTCCATCTTCATAGTGATAGCAATGTAGATATTTCCATGTTTATAAAGATAGCGATGTAGGTATTTCCATGTTTATACAGATAGCGGTGTAGATAATTGCATTTTTATACAGATATCGGTGTAGATATTTTCATGTTTATATAGATCGCGGTGTAGATATTCCCATGTTTATACAGATAGCTGTGGAGATATTTCCATGTTTATACAGATAGCGGTGTGGATATTTCCATGTTTATACAGATAGCAGAGTAGATATTTCCATGTTTACACAGATAGCGGTATAGATATTTCCATTTTTACAATGAAAGCGGTGTAAATATTTCCATCTTTACACAGATAGCGCTGTAGACATTTCCATGTTTACACAGATAGCGGTGTAGACATTTCCATGTTTACACAGATAGCGTTGTAGATATTTCCATGTTTATACAGATAGCGGGGTTGTTATTTCCATGTTTATAAAGATCGTGGTGTAGATCTTTCCATGTTTATACAGATAGCGTTGTAGGTATTTCCATGTCCATACAGATAGCTGTGTAGATATTTCCATGTTTATACAGATAGCGGTGTAGGTATATCCATGTTTATACAGATAGCAGTGTAGATATTTCCATTTTTCTTCAGATGGCGGCGTAGATATTTCCAAGTTTATACATATGTCGGTATAGATATTTCCATGTTTATAGAGATGGCATTGTAGTTAGTTCCACGTTTATGGAGATGGCAGTGTAGATATTTTCATGTTTATAGAGATGGCGGTGTAGATATTTCCATGTTTAAAGAGATAGGGGTGTAGGTATTTCCATGTTTACAGACGGCTGTGTAGATATATCCATGTGAATACAGATGGCATTGTAGATATTTCCATGTTTATACAGATGGTGGTGTAGATATTTCCATGTTTATACAGATGACTGTGTAGATATTTCCATGTTTTTACAGATGGTGGTGTGGATATTTCCATGTTTTTACACATGGCGTTGTAGATATTTCCAGGTTGAAGCAGATGGCGGTTTAGATATTTCCATGTTTACAGTGATAGCAGTGAAGATAATTTCATGTTTATGCAAATGGTGATGAAGGTATTTCCATGTTTATAGAGATAGCGGTGTAAATATTTCCATAGTTATACAGATGGTGGTGTGGATATTTCCAGTTTTATGCAGATAGCGGTGTAGGTATTTCCATGTTTATACAGATAATGGTGTAGATATTTCCATGTTTATACAGATAGTGGTGTAGATCTTTCCATGTTTATATAGATCGTTGTGTAGATATTTCCATGTTTATACAGACAGCGGTGAAGTTATTTCCATGTTTATACAGATAGCGGTGTACATATTTCCATATTTATACAGATATAGGGGTAGATATTTCCATGTTTATACAGATAGCGTTGTAGATATTTCCATGTTTATACAGATCGTGGTGTAGATATTTCGATGTTTATACAGATAACGGTGTAGATATTTCCATGTTTTTACTGATGTCGGTGGAGGTATTTCCATGTTTATAGAGACAGCGGTGTAGATATTTCCATGTTTAGACAGATGGCGGTGTAGATATTTCCATGCTTATAGAGATAGCCGTGTAGATATTTCCATATTTATACACATGTTGGTGTAGATATTTCCATGTTTATATAGATAGCGGTGTAGGTATTTACATGTTTATACTGATAGAAGTGTAGATATATCCATATTTATACAGAAGATGGTGTAGTTATTTCCATGTTTATACAGATCACAGTGTAGATATTTCCATGTTTATACAGATGGTGGTGTAGATATTTGCATGTTTATAGAGATAGCGGTGTAGATATTTCCATTTTTATACAGATTTCGGTGAAGATATTTCCATGTTTATACTTTTGGCGGTGTAGATATTTCCATGTTTAGACAGGTAACGGTGGAGATATTTCTATGTTTATACAGACAGCAGTGGAGATATTTCCATGTTTATACACATAGCCGTGTACATATTTCCATATTAATAGAGACAGCGGTGTAGGTATTTCCATGTTTATACAGATAGCGGTGCAGCTATTTCCATGTTTATACAGATGCCTATGCAGATATTTCCATATTTATACAGAGGGCTGTGTAGATATTTCTATGTTTATACAGATGTCAGTGTAGATATTTCCATGTTCCTACACATGACTGTGTAGGTATTTCCATGTTTAAACAGATGGCTTTGTAGATATTTCCATGTTTATAGAGATAGCGGTGCAGATATTTCCATGTTTATACAGATAGCGGTGTATATATTTCCATGTTTATACAGAGCGTAGTGTAGATATTTCCATGTTTATACAGATACCGGTGTAGATATTTCCATGTTTATACAGACCGCAGTGTAGATATTTCCATGTTTATAGAGATAGCAGTGTAGATATTTACATGTTTGTACAGATGGCGGTGTTGATGTTTCCATCTATACACAGATTGCCGTGTAGGTATTTCCATGTGTATACGGATGGCATTGTAGATATTTACATGTTTATACAGATGGTGGTTTAGATATTTCCATGTTTACACAGATGACTGTATAGGTATTTCCATGTTTATACAGATGGCGGTGTAGATATTTCCATGTTTATACAGATGGCGGCGCTGATATTTCCATGGATATGTAGATGGCGGTGTAGATATTTCCGTGTTTATACTGATGGCGGTGTAGTTATTTCCATGTTTATATAGATAGCGGCGTAGATATTTCCATGTATATACACATGGCTGAGTAGATATTTCCATGTTTATACAGATGGCGGTGTAGATATTTCCATGTTTATACAGATAACTTTGTAAGTATTTCCATGTTTATACAGATGGCGGTGTTGATATTTCGATGTTTATAGAGATAGCAGTGGAGATATTTCCATGTTTAAACAGATAGCGGTGTAGATATTTCCATGTTTATTCTGATCGTAGTGGAGATATTTCCATGTTTACTGAGATGGCGGTGTAGATATTTCCGTGTTCATAGAGATAGCGGTGTTGATTTTTCCATGTTTATAGAGATAGCGGAGTGGATATTTCCATGTTTATACAGATAGGGGTGTAGATATTTCCGAGTTTATAGAGAGGGCGGTGTAGATATTTCCATGTTTATACAGATCACAGTGTAGATATTTCCTTGTTTATACAAATAGCGGTGTAGTTATTTCCATGTTTATACAGATAGCGGTGTAGATATTTCCGTATATATACAGATGGCTGTGTAGATATTTCCATGTTTATACTGATGGCTGTGTAGATATTTCCATGTATATACAGATGACTTTGCAGGTGTTTCCATGTTTATGCAGATGGTGGTGTAGATATTTCCATGTTTACACAGATGACTGTATAGTTATTTCCATGTTTATACAGATGGCTGTGTAGATATTTCCACGTTTATAGAGATAGCGGTGTAGGTATTTCCATATTTATAGACATAGCGGTTTAGATATTTCCATGTTTATATTGATGGCATTGTAGATATTTCCATATTTATACCGTTAGCGGTGTTGGTATTTCCGCGTTTATACAGATAGCGATGTTGATATTTCCATGTTTATACAGCTCGCGGTGCAGATATTTATATTTTTATAAAGATGGCATTGTAGATATTTCCTTGTTCACAGAGATGGCGGTGTAGATGTTTCCATGTTTATACAGATGGCGGAGAAGTTAGTTCCATGTTTATGGAGATGGCAGTGTAGATATTTTCATGTTTATAGAGATGGCGGTGTAGATATTTCCATGTTTATAGAGATAGCAGTGTAGATAATTTCATGTTTATACAGATGGCTTTGTAGATATTTCCATGGGTATACAGATGGCATTGTAGATATTTCCATGTTTATACAGATGACTGTATACGTATTTCCATGTTTTTACAGATGGCAGTGCAGATATTTCCATGTTTATAGAGATAACGGTGTAGATATTTCCATGTTTCTACAGATGGCGGTGTTGATATTTCCAACTATACACATATGGCCGTGTAGTTATTTCCATGTTTATACAGATGGCGGCGTACATATTTCCATGGAGATGCAGATGGCGGTGTAGATATTTCCATGTTTAAACAGATAGCGGTGTAGATATTTCCATGTTTACACAGATAGTGGTGTAGATATTTCCGTGTTTATACACATGGCAGAGGAGATACTTCCATCTTTATGGAGATGGCAGTGTAGATATTTTCATGTTTATAGAGATGGCGGTGTAGATATTTCCATGTTCATAGAGATAGCGGTGTTGATTTTTGCACGTTTATAGAGATAGCGGTGTGGATATTTCCATGCTTATACAGATAGGGGTGTAGCTATTTCCATGTTTATGGAGATAGCGGTGTAGATATTTCCATTTTTAACAGATCACGGTGTAGATATTTCCTTGTTTATACTAATAGCGGTGTAGTTATTTCCATGTCTATAGAGATAGCCGTGTAGATATTTCCATGTATATACAGATGGCTGTGTAGATATTTCCATGTTTATACAGATGGCTGTGTAGATATTTCCATGTTTATACAGATGACTTTGTAGGTATTTCCATGTTTATACAGATGGCGGCGTAGATTTTCCATGTTTATATTGATAGCTGTGTAGGTATTTCCATGTTTATACAGATAGCGGTGTAGATATTTCCATGTTTATACAGATCACGGTGTAGATATTTCCATGTTTATACAGATCGCGGTGTAGATATTTCCATGTTTATACAGATAGCGGTGTAGATATTTCCATGTGTTTACAGAAAGCGGTGTAGATATTTCCATGTTTACACAGATTGCGGTGTAGATATTTCCAACTTTCTACAGATGGCATTGTAGATATTTCCATGTTTATACAGATGGCGGTGTAGATATTTCCATGTTTATATAGATGGTGGTGTAGATATTATCATGTTTATACAGGTAGCGGTGTAGATATTTCCATGTTTATACAGATTGTGGTGAAGATATTTCCATGTTTATACAGATCGCGGTGTAGATATTTCCATGTTTACACAGATTGTGGTGTAGATATTTCCATCTTTCTACAGATGGCATTGTAGATATTTCCATGTTTATGCAGATGGCGGTGTAGATATTTCCATGTTTATATAGATGGTGGTGTAGATATTACCATGTTTATGCAGGTAGCGGTGTATATATTTCCATGTTTATACAGATTGTGGTGAAGATATTTCCATGTTTGTACAGATCGTGGTGTAGATATTTCCATGTTTATACAGATCACGGTGTAGCTATTTCCATGTTTATACAGATAGCGGTGTAGATATTTCCATGTTTACACAGATAGCGGTGTAAATATTTCCATATTTATTCAGATAACGGTGTAGAAATTTCCATGTTTATACAGATAACGGTGTAAACTTTTCCATGTTTATATAGATCACGGTGTAGATATTTCCATGTTTATAGAGATAGCAGTGTAGATATTTCCATGTTTATACAGATAGCGGTGTAGATATTTCCATGTTTATACAGACCGCGGTGTAGATATTTCCATGGTTATACAGATAGCGGTGCAGATATTTCCATGTTTGTACAGATGGCGGTGTTGATATTTCCATCTATACACAGTTGACCATGTAGATATTTCCATGTTTATACAGACGGCGGCGCAGATATTTCCATGGATATGTAGATGGTGGTGTAGATATTTCCATGTTTATACAGATAGCGGTGTAGTTATTTCCATGTTTATATAGATAGCGGTGTAGATATTTCCATGTATATACACATGGCTGTGTAGATATTTCCATGTTTATACAGATGGCAGTGTAGATATTTCCATGTTTATACAGATAACTTTGTAAGTATTTCCATGTTTATACAGATGGCGGTGTAGATATTTCGATGTTTATAGAGATAGCAGTGGAGATATTTCCATGTTTATACAGATAGCGGTGTAGATGTTTCCATGTTTATACTGATCGTGGTGTAGATATTTCCATGTTTATAGAGATGGCGGTGTAGATATTTCCATGTTCATAGAGATAGCGGTGTTGATTTTTCCACGTTTATAGAGATAGCGGTGTGGATATTTCCATGCTTATACAGATAGGGGTGTAGATATCTCCATGTTTATAGAGATAGCGGTGTAGATATTTCCATGTTTATACAGATCACGGTGTAGATATTTCCTTGTTTATACTAATAGCGGTGTAGTTATTTCCATGTTTATACAGATAGCGGTGTAGATATTTCCATGTATATACAGATGGTTGTGTAGATATTTCCATGTTTATACAGATGGCTGTGTAGATATTTCCATGTTTATACAGATGACTTTGTAGGTATTTCCATGTTTATACAGATGGCGGTGTAGATTTTCCATGTTTATAGTGATAGCTGTGTAGATATTTCCATGTTTACACAGATAGCGGTGTAGAGATTTCCATGTTTATACAGATCACGGTGTAGATATTTCCATGTTTATACAGATCACGGTGTAGATATTTCCATGTTTATAGAGATAGCGGTGTAGATATTTCCATGTTTTTACAGATATCGGTGTAGATATTTCCATGTTTACACAGATTGCGGTGTAGATATTTCCATCTTTCTACAGATGGCATTGTAGATATTTCCATGTTTATACAGATGGTGGTGTAGATATTTCCATGTTTATATAGATGGTGGTGTAGATATTACCATGTTTTTACAGATAGCGGTGTAGATATTTCCATGTTTATACAGATCGTGGTGAAGATATTTCCATGTTTACAGATCGTGTTGTAGATATTTCCATGTTTATACAGATCGCGGTGTAGATATTTCCATGTTTATACAGATAGCAGTGTAGATATTTCCATGTTTATACAGATAGCGGTGTAGATATTTCCATGTTTATAGGGATAGTGGTGTAGGTATTTCCATGTTTATTGACATAGCGGTGTAGATATTTCCATGTTTATATAGATGGCGTTGTAGATATTTCCATGTTTATACCGACAGCGGTGTCGGTATTTCCACGTTTATACAGATAGCGATGTAGATATTTCCATGTTTATACAGCTCGCGGTGCAGATATTTATATTTTTGTACAGATGTCATTGTAGATATTTCCTTTTTCACACAGATGGCGGTTTAGATGTTTCCATGTTTATACAGATGGCAGAGTAGTTAGTTCCATGTTTATGGAGATGGCAGTGTAGATAATTGCATGTTTATAGAGATGGCGGTGTAGATATTTCCATGTTTATAGAGATAGCAGTGTAGATATTTACATGTTTATACAGATGGCTGTGTAGATATTTCCATGTGTATACAGATGGCATTGTAGATATTTCCATGTTTATACAGATTACTGTATACGTATTTCCACGTTTTTACAGATGGCAGTGCAGATATTTCCATGTTTATAGAGATAGCGGTGTAGATATTTCCATGTTTCTACAGATGGCGGTGTTGATATTTCCATCTATACACAGATGGCCGTGTAGATATTTCCATGTTTAAACAGATAGCGGTGTAGATATTCCCATGTTTTCAGAGATAGTGGTGTAGATATTTCCGTGTTTATACACATGGCAGAGTAGATACCTCCATCTTTATGGAGATGGCAGTGTAGATATTTTCATGTTTATAGAGATGGCGGTGTAGATATTTCCATATTTATAGAGATAGCGGTGTAGATATTTCCATCTTTCTACAGATGGCAGTGTAGATATTTGCATGTTTATACAGATGGCCGTGTAGTTATTTCCATATTTATACAGATGTCTGTGTAGATATTTCCATGTGTATACAGATGGTATTGTAGGTATTTCCATGTTTATACAGATGGTGGTGTAGATATTTCCATGCTTATACAGTTGGCGGTGTAGATATTTCCATGTTTTTACAGATGGCAGTGTAGATATTTCAATGTTTTTAGAGATGGCGCTGTAGATATTTCCATGTTTATACAGATAACGGTGGAGATATTTCCATGTTTATACAGAGAGCAGTGGAGATATTTCCATGTTTATACACATAGCGGTGTACATATTTCCATGTTTATAGAGACAGCGGTGTAGGTATTTCCATGTTTATACAGATAGCGGTGCAGATATTTCCATGTTTACACAGATGCCTATGCAGATACTTCCATATATATACAGAGGGCTTTGTAGATATTTCTTTGTTTATACAGATGGCAGTGTAGATATTTAAATGTTCCTACACATGACTGTGTAGGTATTTCCATGTTTATACAGATGTCTTTGTAGATATTTCCATGTTTATAGAGATAGCGGTGCAGATATTTCCATGTTTATACAGATAGCGGTGTAGATATTTCCATGTTTATACAGATCATTGTGTTGATATTTCTATGTTTATACAGATACCAGTGTAGGTATTTCCATGTTTATACAGACCGCAGTGTAGATATTTCCATGTTTATAGAGATTGCTGTGTAGATATTTCCATGTTTGTACAGATGGAGGTGTTGATGTTTCCATCTATACACAGATTGCCGTGTAGGTATTTCCATGTGTATTCAGATGGCATTGAAGGTATTTCCATGTTTATACTGATGGTGGTGTAGATATTTCCATGTTTACACAGATGACTGTATAGGTATTTCCATGTTTATACAGATGGCGGTGTAGATATTTCCATGTTTATACAGATAGCGGTGTAGATATTTCCATGTTTATACAGATCACGGTGTAGATATTTCCATGTTTATACAGATCGCGGTATAGATATTTCCATGTTTATACAGATAGCGGTGTAGATATTTCCATGTGTTTACAGATAGCGGTGTAGATAGTTCCATGTTTATACAGATAGCGGTGTAGATATTTCCATATTTATACAGATAACGGTGTAGAAATTTCCATGTTTATACAGATAGCGGTGTAAATTTTTCCATGTTTATATAGATGGTGGCGAAGATATTACCATGTTTATAAAGGTAGCAGTGTAGGTATTTCCATGTTTATACAGATTGTGGTGAAGATATTTCCATGTTTATACAGATCGCGGTGTAGATATTTCCATGTTTACACAGATTGCGGTGTAGATATTTCCATCTTTCTACAGATGGCATTGTAGATATTTCCATGTTTATGCAGATGGCGGTGTAGATATTTCCATGTTTATATAGATGGTGGTGTAGATATTACCATTTTTATGCAGGTAGCGGTGTACATATTTCCATGTTTATACAGCTTGTGGGGAAGATATTTCCATGTTTATACAGATCGCGGTGTAGATATTTCCATGTTTATACAGATCGCGGTGTAGATATTTCCATGTTTATACAGATAGCGGTGTAGATATTTCCATGTTTATACAGATAGCGGTGTAGATATTTCCATATTTATACAGATAACGGTGTAGAAATTTCCATGTTTATACAGATAGCGGTGTAAATTTTTCCATGTTTATACAGATCACGGTGTAGATATTTCCATCTTTATAGAGATAGCGGTGTAGATATTTCCATGTTTATACAGATAGCAGTGTAGATATTTCCATGTTCATACAGACCGCGGTGTAGATATTTCCATGGATATACAGATAGCAGTGCAGATATTTCCATGTTTGTACAGATGGCGGTGTTGATATTTCCATCTATACACAGATGACCGTGTAGATATTTCCATATTTATACAGATGGCGGCGCAGATACTTCCATGGATATGTAGATGGTGGTGTAGATATTTCCATGTTTATACAGTTAGCGGTGTAGTTATTTCCATGTTTATATAGATAGCGGTGTAGATATTTCCATGTATATACACATGGCTGTGTAGATATTTCCATGTTTATACAGATGGCGGTGTAGATATTTCCATGTTTATACAGATAACTTTGTAAGTATTTCCATGTTTATACAGATGGCGGTGTAGATATTTGCATGTTTATACAGATGGCGGTGTAGGTATTTCCATCTTCATAGTGATAGCAATGTAGATATTTCCATGTTTATAAAGATAGCGATGTAGGTATTTCCATGTTTATACAGATAGCGGTGTAGATAATTGCATTTTTATACAGATATCGGTGTAGATATTTTCATGTTTATATAGATCGCGGTGTAGATATTCCCATGTTTATACAGATAGCTGTGGAGATATTTCCATGTTTATACAGATAGCGGTGTGGATATTTCCATGTTTATACAGATAGCAGAGTAGATATTTCCATGTTTACACAGATAGCGGTATATATATTTCCATTTTTACAATGAAAGCGGTGTAAATATTTCCATCTTTACACAGATAGCGCTGTAGACATTTCCATGTTTACACAGATAGCGGTGTAGACATTTCCATGTTTACACAGATAGCGTTGTAGATATTTCCATGTTTATACAGATAGCGGGGTTGTTATTTCCATGTTTATAAAGATCGTGGTGTAGATCTTTCCATGTTTATACAGATAGCGTTGTAGGTATTTCCATGTCCATACAGATAGCTGTGTAGATATTTCCATGTTTATACAGATAGCGGTGTAGGTATATCCATGTTTATACAGATAGCAGTGTAGATATTTCCATTTTTCTTCAGATGGCGGCGTAGATATTTCCAAGTTTATACATATGGCGGTATAGATATTTCCATGTTTATAGAGATGGCATTGTAGTTAGTTCCACGTTTATGGAGATGGCAGTGTAGATATTTTCATGTTTATAGAGATGGCGGTGTAGATATTTCCATGTTTAAAGAGATAGGGGTGTAGGTATTTCCATGTTTACAGACGGCTGTGTAGATATATCCATGTGAATACAGATGGCATTGTAGATATTTCCATGTTTATACAGATGGTGGTGTAGATATTCCCATGTTTATACAGATGACTGTGTAGATATTTCCATGTTTTTACAGATGGTGGTGTGGATATTTCCATGTTTTTACACATGGCGTTGTAGATATTTCCAGGTTGAAGCAGATGGCGGTTTAGATATTTCCATGTTTACAGTGATAGCAGTGAAGATAATTTCATGTTTATGCATATGGTGATGAAGGTATTTCCATGTTTATAGAGATAGCGGTGTAAATATTTCCATAGTTATACAGATGGTGGTGTGGATATTTCCAGTTTTATGCAGATAGCGGTGTAGGTATTTCCATGTTTATACAGATAATGGTGTAGATATTTCCATGTTTATACAGATAGTGGTGTAGATCTTTCCATGTTTATATAGATCGTTGTGTAGATATTTTCATGTTTATACAGACAGCGGTGAAGTTATTTCCATGTTTATACAGATAGCGGTGTACATATTTCCATATTTATACAGATATAGGGGTAGATATTTCCATGTTTATACAGATAGCGGTGTAGATATTTCCATGTTTATACAGATCGTGGTGTAGATATTTCGGTGTTTATACAGATAACGGTGTAGATATTTCCATGTTTTTACTGATGTCGGTGGAGGTATTTCCATGTTTATAGAGACAGCGGTGTAGATATTTCCATGTTTAGACAGATGGCGGTGTAGATATTTCCATGCTTATAGAGATAGCCGTGTAGATATTTCCATATTTATACACATGTTGGTGTAGATATTTCCATGTTTATATAGATAGCGGTGTAGGTATTTACATGTTTATACTGATAGAAGTGTAGATATATCCATATTTGTACAGAAGATGGTGTAGTTATTTCCATGTTTATACAGATCACAGTGTAGATATTTCCATGTTTATACAGATGGTGGTGTAGATATTTGCATGTTTATAGAGATAGCGGTGTAGATATTTCCATTTTTATACAGATTTCGGTGAAGATATTTCCATGTTTATACTTTTGGCGGTGTAGATATTTCCATGTTTAGACAGGTAACGGTGGAGATATTTCTATGTTTATACAGACAGCAGTGGAGATATTTCCATGTTTATACACATAGCCGTGTACATATTTCCATATTAATAGAGACAGCGGTGTAGGTATTTCCATGTTTATACAGATAGCGGTGCAGCTATTTCCATGTTTATACAGATGCCTATGCAGATATTTCCATATTTATACAGAGGGCTGTGTAGATATTTCTATGTTTATACAGATGTCAGTGTAGATATTTCCATGTTCCTACACATGACTGTGTAGGTATTTCCATGTTTAAACAGATGGCTTTGTAGATATTTCCATGTTTATAGAGATAGCGGTGCAGATATTTCCATGTTTATACAGATAGCGGTGTATATATTTCCATGTTTATACAGAGCGTAGTGTAGATATTTCCATGTTTATACAGATACCGGTGTAGATATTTCCATGTTTATACAGACCGCAGTGTAGATATTTCCATGTTTATAGAGATAGCAGTGTAGATATTTACATGTTTGTACAGATGGCGGTGTTGATGTTTCCATCTATACACAGATTGCCGTGTAGGTATTTCCATGTGTATACGGATGGCATTGTAGATATTTACATGTTTATACAGATGGTGGTTTAGATATTTCCATGTTTACACAGATGACTGTATAGGTATTTCCATGTTTATACAGATGGCGGTGTAGATATTTCCATGTTTATACAGATGGCGGCGCTGATATTTCCATGGATATGTAGATGGCGGTGTAGATATTTCCGTGTTTATACTGATGGCGGTGTAGTTATTTCCATGTTTATATAGATAGCGGCGTAGATATTTCCATGTATATACACATGGCTGAGTAGATATTTCCATGTTTATACAGATGGCGGTGTAGATATTTCCATGTTTATACAGATAACTTTGTAAGTATTTCCATGTTTATACAGATGGCGGTGTTGATATTTCGATGTTTATAGAGATAGCAGTGGAGATATTTCCATGTTTATACAGATAGCGGTGTAGATATTTCCATGTTTATTCTGATCGTAGTGGAGATATTTCCATGTTTACTGAGATGGCGGTGTAGATATTTCCGTGTTCATAGAGATAGCGGTGTTGATTTTTCCATGTTTATAGAGATAGCGGAGTGGATATTTCCATGTTTATACAGATAGGGGTGTAGATATTTCCGAGTTTATAGAGAGGGCGGTGTAGATATTTCCATGTTTATACAGATCACAGTGTAGATATTTCCTTGTTTATACAAATAGCGGTGTAGTTATTTCCATGTTTATACAGATAGCGGTGTAGATATTTCCGTATATATACAGATGGCTGTGTAGATATTTCCATGTTTATACTGATGGCTGTGTAGATATTTCCATGTATATACAGATGACTTTGCAGGTGTTTCCATGTTTATGCAGATGGTGGTGTAGATATTTCCATGTTTACACAGATGACTGTATAGTTATTTCCATGTTTATACAGATGGCTGTGTAGATATTTCCACGTTTATAGAGATAGCGGTGTAGGTATTTCCATATTTATAGACATAGCGGTTTAGATATTTCCATGTTTATATTGATGGCATTGTAGATATTTCCATATTTATACCGTTAGCGGTGTTGGTATTTCCGCGTTTATACAGATAGCGATGTTGATATTTCCATGTTTATACAGCTCGCGGTGCAGATATTTATATTTTTATAAAGATGGCATTGTAGATATTTCCTTGTTCACAGAGATGGCGGTGTAGATGTTTCCATGTTTATACAGATGGCGGAGAAGTTAGTTCCATGTTTATGGAGATGGCAGTGTAGATATTTTCATGTTTATAGAGATGGCGGTGTAGATATTTCCATGTTTATAGAGATAGCAGTGTAGATAATTTCATGTTTATACAGATGGCTGTTTAGATATTTCCATGGGTATACAGATGGCATTGTAGATATTTCCATGTTTATACAGATGACTGTATACGTATTTCCATGTTTTTACAGATGGCAGTGCAGATATTTCCATGTTTATAGAGATAACGGTGTAGATATTTCCATGTTTCTACAGATGGCGGTGTTGATATTTCCAACTATACACAGATGGCCGTGTAGTTATTTCCATGTTTATACAGATGGCGGCGTACATATTTCCATGGAGATGCAGATGGCGGTGTAGATATTTCCATGTTTAAACAGATAGCGGTGTAGATATTTCCATGTTTACACAGATAGTGGTGTAGATATTTCCGTGTTTATACACATGGCAGAGGAGATACTTCCATCTTTATGGAGATGGCAGTGTAGATATTTTCATGTTTATAGAGATGGCGGTGTAGATATTTCCATGTTCATAGAGATAGCGGTGTTGATTTTTCCACGTTTATAGAGATAGCGGTGTGGATATTTCCATGCTTATACAGATAGGGGTGTAGCTATTTCCATGTTTATGGAGATAGCGGTGTAGATATTTCCATTTTTAACAGATCACGGTGTAGATATTTCCTTGTTTATACTAATAGCGGTGTAGTTATTTCCATGTCTATAGAGATAGCGGTGTAGATATTTCCATGTATATACAGATGGCTATGTAGATATTTCCATGTTTATACAGATGGCTGTGTAGATATTTCCATGTTTATACAGATGACTTTGTAGGTATTTCCATGTTTATACAGATGGCGGGGTAGATTTTCCATGTTTATATTGATAGCTGTGTAGGTATTTCCATGTTTATACAGATAGCGGTGTAGATATTTCCATGTTTATACAGATCACGGTGTAGATATTTCCATGTTTATACAGATCGCGGTGTAGATATTTCCATGTTTATACAGATAGCGGTGTAGATATTTCCATGTGTTTACAGAAAGCGGTGTAGATAGTTCCATGTTTACACAGATTGCGGTGTAGATATTTCCAACTTTCTACAGATGGCATTGTAGATATTTCCATGTTTATACAGATGGCGGTGTAGATATTTCCATGTTTATATAGATGGTGGTGTAGATATTATCATGTTTATACAGGTAGCGGTGTAGATATTTCCATGTTTATACAGATTGTGGTGAAGATATTTCCATGTTTATACAGATCGCGGTGTAGATATTTCCATGTTTACACAGATTGCGGTGTAGATATTTCCATCTTTCTACAGATCGCATTGTAGATATTTCTATGTTTATGCAGATGGCGGTGTAGATATTTCCATGTTTATATAGATGGTGGTGTAGATATTACCATGTTTATGCAGGTAGCGGTGTATATATTTCCATGTTTATACAGATTGTGGTGAAGATATTTCCATGTTTGTACAGATCGTGGTGTAGATATTTCCATGTTTATACAGATCACGGTGTAGATATTTCCATGTTTATACAGATAGCGGTGTAGATATTTCCATGTTTACACAGATAGCGGTGTAAATATTTCCATATTTATTCAGATAACGGTGTAGAAATTTCCATGTTTATACAGATAACGGTGTAAACTTTTCCATGTTTATATAGATCACGGTGTAGATATTTCCATGTTTATAGAGATAGCAGTGTAGATATTTCCATGTTTATACAGATAGCGGTGTAGATATTTCCATGTTTATACAGACCGCGGTGTAGATATTTCCATGGTTATACAGATAGCGGTGCAGATATTTCCATGTTTGTACAGATGGCGGTGTTGATATTTCCATCTATACACAGTTGACCGTGTAGATATTTCCATGTTTATACAGATGGCGGCGCAGATATTTCCATGGATATGTAGATGGTGGTGTAGATATTTCCATGTTTATACAGATAGCGGTGTAGTTATTTCCATGTTTATATAGATAGCGGTGTAGATATTTCCATGTATATACACATGGCTGTGTAGATATTTCCATGTTTATACAGATGGCAGTGTAGATATTTCCATGTTTATACAGATAACTTTGTAAGTATTTCCATGTTTATACAGATGGCGGTGTAGATATTTCGATGTTTATAGAGATAGCAGTGGAGATATTTCCATGTTTATACAGATAGCGGTGTAGATGTTTCCATGTTTATACTGATCGTGGTGTAGATATTTCCATGTTTATAGAGATGGCGGTGTAGATATTTCCATGTTCATAGAGATAGCGGTGTTGATTTTTCGACGTTTATAGAGATAGCGGTGTGGATATTTCCATGCTTATACAGATAGGGGTGTAGATATCTCCATGTTTATAGAGATAGCGGTGTAGATATTTCCATGTTTATACAGATCACGGTGTAGATATTTCCTTGTTTATACTAATAGCGGTGTAGTTATTTCCATGTTTATACAGATAGCGGTGTAGATATTTCCATGTATATACAGATGGTTGTGTAGATATTTCCATGTTTATACAGATGGCTGTGTAGATATTTCCATGTTTATACAGATGACTTTGTAGGTATTTCCATGTTTATACAGATGGCGGTGTAGATTTTCCATGTTTATAGTGATAGCTGTGTAGATATTTCCATGTTTACACAGATAGCGGTGTAGAGATTTCCATGTTTATACAGATCACGGTGTAGATATTTCCATGTTTATACAGATCACGGTGTAGATATTTCCATGTTTATAGAGATAGCGGTGTAGATATTTCCATGTTTTTACAGATATCGGTGTAGATATTTCCATGTTTACACAGATTGCGGTGTAGATATTTCCATCTTTCTACAGATGGCATTGTAGATATTTCCATGTTTATACAGATGGTGGTGTAGATATTTCCATGTTTATATAGATGGTGGTGTAGATATTACCATGTTTTTACAGATAGCGGTGTAGATATTTCCATGTTTATACAGATCGTGGTGAAGATATTTCCATGTTTACAGATCGTGTTGTAGATATTTCCATGTTTATACAGATCGCGGTGTAGATATTTCCATGTTTATACAGATAGCAGTCTAGATATTTCCATGTTTATACAGATAGTGGTGTAGATATTTCCATGTTTATAGGGATAGCGGTGTAGGTATTTCCATGTTTATAGACATAGCGGTGTAGATATTTCCATGTTTATATAGATGGCGTTGTAGATATTTCCATGTTTATACCGACAGCGGTGTCGGTATTTCCACGTTTATACAGATAGCGATGTAGATATTTCCATGTTTATACAGCTCGCGGTGCAGATATTTATATTTTTGTACAGATGTCATTGTAGATATTTCCTTTTTCACACAGATGGCGGTTTAGATGTTTCCATGTTTATACAGATGGCAGAGTAGTTACTTCCATGTTTATGGAGATGGCAGTGTAGATAATTGCATGTTTATAGAGATGGCGGTGTAGATATTTCCATGTTTATAGAGATAGCAGTGTAGATATTTACATGTTTATACAGATGGCTGTGTAGATATTTCCATGTGTATTCAGATGGCATTGTTGATATTTCCATGTTTATACAGATTACTGTATACGTATTTCCACGTTTTTACAGATGGCAGTGCAGATATTTCCATGTTTATAGAGATAGCGGTGTAGATATTTCCATGTTTCTACAGATGGCGGTGTTGATATTTCCATCTATACACAGATGGCCGTGTAGATATTTCCATGTTTAAACAGATAGCGGTGTAGATATTCCCATGTTTTCAGAGATAGTGGTGTAGATATTTCCGTGTTTATACACATGGCAGAGTAGATACCTCCATCTTTATGGAGATGGCAGTGTAGATATTTTCATGTTTATAGAGATGGCGGTGTAGATATTTCCATATTTATAGAGATAGCGGTGTAGATATTTCCATCTTTCTACAGATGGCAGTGTAGATATTTGCATGTTTATACAGATGGCCGTGTAGTTATTTCCATATTTATACAGATGTCTGTGTAGATATTTCCATGTGTATACAGATGGTATTGTAGGTATTTCCATGTTTATACAGATGGTGGTGTAGATATTTCCATGCTTATACAGTTGGCGGTGTAGATATTTCCATGTTTTTACAGATGGCAGTGTAGATATTTCAATGTTTTTAGAGATGGCGCTGTAGATATTTCCATGTTTATACAGATAACGGTGGAGATATTTCCATGTTTATACAGAGAGCAGTGGAGATATTTCCATGTTTATACACATAGCGGTGTACATATTTCCATGTGTATAGAGACAGCGCTGTAGGTATTTCCATGTTTATACAGATAGCGGTGCAGATATTTCCATGTTTACACAGATGCCTATGCAGATACTTCCATATATATACAGAGGGCTTTGTAGATATTTCTTTGTTTATACAGATGGCAGTGTAGATATTTAAATGTTCCTACACATGACTGTGTAGGTATTTCCATGTTTATACAGATGTCTTTGTAGATATTTCCATGTTTATAGAGATAGCGGTGCAGATATTTCCATGTTTATACAGATAGCGGTGTAGATATTTCCATGTTTATACAGATCATTGTGTTGATATTTCTATGTTTATACAGATACCAGTGTAGGTATTTCCATGTTTATACAGACCGCAGTGTAGATATTTCCATGTTTATACAGATTGCTGTGTAGATATTTCCATGTTTGTACAGATGGAGGTGTTGATGTTTCCATCTATACACAGATTGCCGTGTAGGTATTTCCATGTGTATTCAGATGGCATTGAAGGTATTTCCATGTTTATACTGATGGTGGTGTAGATATTTCCATGTTTACACAGATGACTGTATAGGTATTTCCATTTTTATACAGATGGCGGTGTAGATATTTCCATGTTTATACAGATAGCGGTGTAGATATTTCCATGTTTTCACAGATGGTGGTGTAGATATTTCCGTGTTTATACACATGGCGCAGTAGATACTTCCATCTTTATGGAGATGGCAGTGTAGATATTTTCATGTTTATAGAGATGGCGGTGTAGATATTTCCACATTTATAGAGATAGCGGTGTAGATATTTCCATCTTTCTACAGATGGCAGTGTAGATATTTCCATGTTTATACAGATGGCGGTGTAGAAATTTCCATACTTATACAGATGTCTGTGTAGATATTTCCATGTGTATACAGATGGTATTGTATGTATTTCCATCTTTATACAGATGGTGGTGTAGATATTTCCATGTTTATACAGATAACGGTGTAGATATTTCCATGTTTATATAGATGGCGTTGTAGATATTTCCATGTTTATACCGATAGATGTGTTGGTATTTCCACGTTTATACAGATAGCGATGTAGATATTTCCATGTTTATACAGCTCGCGGTGCAGATATTTATATCTTTATACAGATGGAATTGTAGATATTTCCTTATTCACACAGATGGCGGTGTAGATGTTTCCATGTTTATACAGATGGCAGAGTAGTTAGTTCCATGTTTATGGAGATGGCAGTGTAGATATTTTCATGTTTATAGAGAGGCGGTGTAGATATTTCCATGTTTATAGAGATAGCAATGTAGATATTTACATGTTTATACAGATGGCTGTGTAGATATTTCCATGTGTATACAGATTGCATTGTAGATATTTACATGTTTATACAGATGACTGTAGAGGTAATTCCATGTTTTACAGATGGCTCTGCAGATATTTCCATGTTTATAGAGATTGCGGTGTAGATATTTCCATGTTTGTACAGATGGCGTTGTTGATATTTCCATCTATACACAGATGGCCGTGTAGATATTTCCATGTTTATACAGATGGCAGCGTAGATATTTCCATGGACATGCAGATGGCGGTGTAGATATTTCCATGTTTATACAGATAGCGGTGCAGATATTTCCATGTTTTCACAGATGGTGGTGTAGATATTTCCGTGTTTATACACATGGCGCAGTAGATACTTCCATCTTTATGGAGATGGCAGTGTAGATATTTTCATGTTTATAGAGATGGCGGTGTAGATATTTCCACATTTATAGAGATAGCGGTGTAGATATTTCCATCTTTCTACAGATAGCAGTGTAGATATTTCCATGTTTATACAGATGGCGGTGTAGAAATTTCCATACTTATACAGATGTCTGTGTAGATATTTCCATGTGTATACAGATGGTATTGTAGGTATTTCCATCTTTATACAGATGGTGGTGTAGATATTTCCATGTTTATACAGATAACGGTGTAGATATTTCCATGTTTATACAGATAGCGGTGTAGATATTTCCATGTTTATAGAGATAGCGGTGTAGGTATTTCCATGTTTATAGACATTGCGTTGTAGATATTTCCATGTTTATATAGATGGCGTTGTAGATATTTCCATGTTTATACCAATATATGTGTTGGTATTTCCACGTTTATACAGATAGCGATGTAGATATTTCCATCTTTCTACAGATGGCAGTGTAGATATTTCCATGTTTTTTCAGATGGCGTTGTAGATATTTCCAAACTTATACAGATGTCTGTGTAGATATTTCCATGTGTATACAGATGGTATTGTAGGTATTTCCATGTTTATACAGATGGTGGTGTATTTATTTCCATGTTTATTCAGATGACTGAGTATATATTTCCATGTTTTTACAGATGGCAGTGTAGATATTTCAATGTTTATAGAGATGGCGCTGTAGATATTTCCATGTTTATAAAGATCGCGGTGTAGATATTTCCATGTTTATTCAGATAGCGGTGTAGATATTTCCATGTTTTTAGAGATATCGGTGTAGATATTTCCATGTTTACACAGATTGCGGTGTAGATATTTCCATCTTTCTACAGATGGCATTGTAGATAATTCCATGTTTATGCAGATGGCGGTGTATATATTTCCATGTTTATATAGATGGTGGTGTAGATATTACCATGTTTATACAGATAGCGGTGTAGATATTTCCATGTTTATTCAGATCGTGGTGAAGATATTTCCATGTTTCTACAGATCGCGGTGTAGATATTTCCATGTTTATACAGATCGCGGTGTAGATATTTACATGTTTACACAGATAACGTTGTAGATATTTCCATGTTTATACAGATAGCGGTGTAGATATTTCCATGTTTATAGAGATAGCGGTGTAGGTATTTCCATGTTTATAGACATAGAGGTGTAGTTATTTCCTTGTTTATATAGATGGCGTTGTAGATATTTCCATGTTTATACGGGTAGATGTGTTGGTATTTCCACGTTTATACAGATAGCGATGTAGATATTTCCATGTTTATACAGCTCGCGGTGCAGATATTTATATCTTTATACAGATGGCATTGTAGATATTTCCTTATTCACACAGATGGCTGTGTAGATGTTTCCATGTTTATACAGATGGCGGAGTAGTTAGTTCCATGTTTATGGAGATGGCAGTGTAGATATTTTCATGTTTATAGAGATGGCGGTGTAGATATTTCCATTTTATAGAGATAGCAGTGTAGATATTTACATGTTTATACAGATGGCTGTGTAGGTATTTCCATGTGTATCCAGATGGCATTGTAGATATTTCCATGTTTATACAGATGACTGTAGAGGTATTTCCATGTTTTACAGATGGCTGTGCAGATATTTCCATGTTTACAGAGATAGCGGTGTAGATATTTCCATGTTTGTACAGATGGCGTTGTTAATATTTCCATCTATACACGGTTGGCCGTGTAGATATTTCCATGTTTATACAGATGGCAGCGTAGACATTTCCATGGACATGCAGATGGCGGTGTAGATATTTCCATGTTTATACAGATAGCGGTGTAGGTATTTCCATGTTTTCACAGATGGTGGTGTAGATATTTCCGTGTTTATACACATGGCGGCGTAGATACTTCCATTTTTATGGAGATGGCAGTGTAGATATTTTCATGTTTATAGAGATGGCGGTGTAGGTATTTCCATATTTATAGAGATAGCGGTGTAGATATTTCCATCTTTCTACAGATGTCAGTGTAGATATTTCCATGTTTATACAGATGGCAGTGTAGATATTTCCATACTTATACAGATGTCTGTGTAGATACTTCCATGTGTATACAGATGGTATTGTAGGTATTTCCATGTTTATACAGATGGTGGTGTAGATATTTCCATGTTTATTCAGATGACTGTGTAGATATTTCCATGTTTTTACAGATGGCAGTGTAGATATTTCAATGTTTATAGAGATGGCGCTGTAGATATTTCCATGTTTATACAGATCGCGGTGTAGATATTTCCATGTTTATACAGATAGCGGTGTAGATATTTCCATGTTTATACAGATCGCGGTGTAGATATTTCCATGTTTATACACATCGCGGTGTAGATATTTCCATGTTTATACAGATCGTGGTGAAGATATTTCCATGTTTATACAGATCGTGGTGTACATATTTCCATTTTTATACAGATGGCGGTGTAGATATTTCCATACTTATACAGATGTCTGTGTAGATATTTCCATGTGTATACAGATGGTATTGTAGGTATTTCCATGTTTATACAGATGGTGGTGTAGTTATTTCCATGTTTATTCATATGACTGTGTAGATATTTCCATGTTTTTACAGAATGCAGTGTAGATATTTCAATGTTTATAGAGATGGCGCTGTAGATATTTCCATGTTTATACAGATCGCGGTGTAGATATTTCCATGTTTATACAGAGAGCGGTGTAGATATTTCCATGTTTATATAGATGGTGGTGTAGATATTACCATGTTTATACAGATAGCGGTGTAGATATTTCCATGTTTATACAGATCGTGGTGAAGATATTTCCATGTTTATACAGATCGCTGTATAGATATTTCCATGTTTATACAGATCGCGGTGTAGATATTTCCATGTTTATACAGATAGCGGTGTAGATATTTCCATGTTTATACAGATAGCGGTGTAGATATTTCCATGTTTATGGCGATAGCAGTGTAGGTATTTCCATGTTTATAGACATAGCGGTGTAGATATTTCCATGTTTATATAGATGGCGTTGTAGATATTGCCATGTTTATACCGATAGATATGTTGGTATTTCCACGTTTATACAGATAGCGATGTAGATATTTCCATGTTTATACAGCTCGCGGTGCAGATATTTATATCTTTATACAGATGGCATTGTAGATATTTCCTTATTCACACAGATGGCGGTGTAGATGTTTCCATGTTTATACAGATGGTGGAGTAGTTAGTTCCATGTTTATGGAGATGGCAGTGTAGATATTTTCATGTTTATAGAGATGGCGGTGTAGATATTTCCATGTTTATAGAGATAGCAGTGTAGATATTTACATGTTTATACAGATGGCTGTGTAGATATTTCCATGTGTATACAGATGGCATTGTAGATATTTCCATGTTTATACAGATGACTGTAGAGGTATTCCCATGTTTTACAGATGGCTGTGCAGATATTTCCATGTTTATAGACATAGCGGTGTAGATATTTCCATGTTTGTACAGATGGAGTTGTTGATATTTCCATCTATACACAGATGGCCGTGTAGATATTTCCATGTTTATACAGATGGCAGCGTAGATATTTCCATGGACATGCAGATGGCGGTGTAGATATTTCCATGTTTATACAGATAGCGGTGTAGATATTTCCATGTTTATACAGATCGTGGTGAAGATATTTCCATGTTTATACAGATCGTGGTGAAGATATTTCCATGTTTATACAGATGGCGGTGTAGATATTTCCATACTTATACAGATGTCTGTGTAGATATTTCCATGTGTATACATATGGTATTTTAGGTATTTCCATGTTTATACAGATGGTGGTGTAGATATTTCCATGTTTTACAGATGGCAGTGTAGATATTTCAATGTTTATGGAGATGGCGCTGCAGATATTTCCATGTTTACACAGATCGCGTTGTAGATATTTCCATGTTTACACAGATTGCGGTGTAGATATTTCCATCTTTCTACAGATGGCATTGTAGATATTTCCATGTTTATGCAGACGGCGGTGTAGATATTTCCATGTTTATATAGATGGTGGTGTAGATATTACCATGTTTATACAGATAGCGGTGTAGATATTTCCATGTTTATACAGATCGTGGTGAAGATATTTCCGTGTTTATACAGATCGCGGTGTAGATATTTCCATGTTTATACAGATAGCGGTGTAGATATTTCCATGTTTATACAGATAGCGGTGTAGATATTTCCATGTTTATAGAGATAGCAGTGTAGGTATTTCCATGTTTATAGACATAGCGGTGTAGATATTTCCATGTTTATATAGATGGCGTTGTAGATATTTCCATGTTTATACCGATAGATGTGTTGGTATTTCGACGTTTATACAGATAGCGATGTAGGTATTTCCATGTTTATACAGCTCGCGGTGCAGATACTTATATCTTTATACAGATGGAATTGTAGATATCTCCTTATTCACACAAATGGCTGTGTAGATGTTTCCATGTTTATACAGATGGCAGAGTAGTTAGTTCCATGTTTATGGAGATGGCAGTGTAGATATTTTCATGTTTATAGAGAGGCGGTGTAGATATTTCCATGTTTATAGAGATAGCAGTGTAGATATTTACATGTTTATACAGATGGCTGTGTAGATATTTCCATGTGTATACAGATGGCATTGTAGATATTTCCATGTTTATACAGATGACTGTAGAGGTATTTCCATGTTTTACAGATGGCTCTGCAGATATTTCCATGTTTATAGAGATAGCGGTGTAGATATTTCCATGTTTATACTGATAACGGTGTAGATATTTCCATGTTTATACAGAGGGCAGTGTGGATATTTCCATGTATATACAGACGATGGTGTAGATATTTCAATGTTTATACAGATAACGGAGTAGATAATTCCATGTTTTCACAGGTAGCTGTGTAGATATTTCCAAGTTTACACAGATAGCTTTGTAAATATTTCCATATTTATGCAGATAACGGTGTAAATATTTCCATGTTTAAAGAGATAGTGGTGTAGGTATTTCCATGTTTATACAGATAGCCGTGGAGATATTTCCAGGTTTATACATATAGCGATGTAGGTATTTTCATGTTCATACTGATAGCGGTGTATATATTTCCATGTTTATACAGAGAGTGGTGTAGATATTTCAATGCTTATACAGATAGTGGTGTAGATATTTCCATATTTATACAAATAGCGGTGGAGATATTTCCAGGTTTATGAAGATAGCGGTGGAGATATTTCCAAGTTTATACAGATAGCCGTGTAGATATTTCCATGTTTATACAGATATTGGTGTTGGTATTTCCCTGTGTATACAGATAGCGGTGTAGATATTTCCATGTTTATACAGCTCACAGTGTAGATATTTCCATCTTTATACAGATGGCAGTGTGGATATTTCCATGTTTATAGAGATAGAGGAGTAGATATTTCCATGTTTACCCTGATGGCAGTGTAGATAATTCCATGTTTATGGAGATGTCGGTGTAGATATTTTCATGTTTATAGAGATGGTGGTGTATATATTTCCATGTTTATAGAGATTGCAGTGTAGGTATTTCCATGTGTATAGAGATACCGGTGCAGATGTTTCTATGTTTATACTGATGGCTGTGTAGATATTTTCATGTGTATAAGAATGGCAGTGTAGATATTTTCATGTTAATAGAGATGGCTGTGAAGGTTTTTCCATGTATATACAGTTGACTGTGTAGATATTTCCATGTTTATACAGATGGCGGTGTAGATATTTCCATGTTTATATAGATAGCGGTGTAGATATTTCCATCTTTATAGAGATAGCGCTCTATATATTTCCATCTTTGCACAGATTGCGGTGAAGGTATTTCCATGTTTATACAGATAGTAGTGTAGATATTTCCATGTTTATAGAGATAGCGGTGTAGTTATTTCCATGTTTATACAGATAACTGTGTAGGTGTTTCCATACTTATACAGATGGCGGTGTAGATATTTCCATGTATATAGAAATAGCCATGTGGATATTTCCATGTTTATACACATAGCGGTGTAGACATTTCCATGTTTATACAGATAGCGGTGTAGATATTTCCATATTTATACAGAGAGCAGTGTAGATATTTCCATGTTTATACAAGTAGAAGTGTAGATATTTCCATGTTTATGCAGATCGCGGTGTAGAAATTTCCATCTTTCTACAGATGGCAGTGTAAATTATTTCTATGTTTATATAGATGGCGGTGTAGATATTTCCAAGTTTACACAGAGGGCGGTATAGATATTTCCATGTTTATCCAGATGGAAATGTAGATATTTCCATGTTTATAGACATGGCGGTGTAGATATTTCTATGTTTATAGAGATAGCGGAGTAGATAATTCCATGTTTATAGAGATGGCGGTGTAGGTATTTCCATGTTTGTGCAGATAGCGGTGTTGATATTTCCATTTTTATACAGCTCGCGGTGTAGATATTTCCATCTTTATACAGATGTCTGGGTGGATATTTCCATGTTTATAAAGATAGCAGTATAGACATATCCATGTTTACAGAGATGGCGGTGTAGATAATTCCATGTTTATGGAGATGGCGTTGTAGTTATTTTCATGTTTATAGAGACGGCGGTGTAGATATTTCCATGTTAATAAAGATTGTGGTGTAGATATTTCCATGTTTATAGAGATTGCAGTGTAGGTATTTCCATGTGTACAGAGATAGCGGTGCAGATGTTTCCATGTATATACTGATGGCTGTGTAGATATTTCCATGTGTATACAGACTGCAGTGTAGATATTTCTATGTTTGTAGAGATGGTGTTGTAGATATTTCCATGTATATACAGATGACTGTGTAGATATTTCCATGTTTATACAGATCGCTGTGGAGATTTTTCCATGTTCATACAGATGGCCGTGTAGATATTTCCAAAATTATACAGATAGCAGTGTAGATATTTCCAAGTTTATACAGATAGTGGTGTAGGTATTTCCATGTTTATAGAGACAGCGGTGTAGATATTTCCATGTTTATACTGATGGCAGTGTAGATATTTCCATGTGTATACAGATGGCAGTGTAGATATTTCCATGTTTATACAGATAGCGGTGTGGCTTTTTCCATGTTTATACAGATAGCGGTGAGGATACTTCCATGTTTATAGAGATGGCTGTGTAGATATTTCCCCGTTTATACACACGGCTGTGTAGATATTTACATGTTTATACAGATGGCACTGTGGATATTTCCATGTTTATACAGATAGTAGTGTAAAAATTTCCATCTTTTCACAGATTGCGGTGTAGATATTTCCATCTTTACACAGATAGCGGTGTAGATAATTCCATGTTTATTCTGATAGCAGTGTAGGTATTTCCATGTTTATACTGATAGCGGTGTAGATATTTCCATATTTATACAGATAGCTGTGCAGATATTTCCAAGATTATACAGATAGCGGTGGAGATATTTCCGTGTTTATACAGATAGCAATGCAGATGTTTCCATGTTTATACAGATAGTGGTGTATATATTTCCATGTTTATACAGATAGTGGTGTAGATATTTCCATGCTTATACAGATAGTGGTGTAGATATTTCCATATTTATACTGATAGTGGTGGAGATAGTTCCATGTTTATGCAGATAGCGGTGGAGATATTTCCATGTTTATACAGATGGAGTTGTAGATATTTTCATGTTTATACCAATAACGGTGTAGATATTTCCAAGTTTATACAGATAGCCGTGTAGATATTTCCATGTTTCTACAGATATTGGTGATGTTATTTCCATCTGTATACAGATAGCGGTGTAGGTATTTCCATGGTTATACAGCTCACCGTGTAAATATTTCCATCTTTATACAGGTGGCAGTGTAGGTATTTCCATGTTTATAGAGATAGTGGTGTAGATATTTCCATGTTTACCCAGATGGCGGTGTAGATAGTTCCATGTTTATGGAGATGGCGTTGTAGATATTTTCATGTTTTTAGAGATGGAGTTGTAGATATTTCCATGTTTATAGAGATTGCAGTGTATATATTTCCATGTTTATGTAGATTGCAGTGTAGGTATTTCCATGTGTATAGAGATAGCGGTGCAGATGTTTCCATGTTTATACTGATGGCTGTGTAGATATTTCCATGTGTATACGAATGGCAGTTTAGATATTTTCCTGGTTATAGAGATGGTTGTGAAGATATTACCATGTATATTCAGATGACTGTGTAGATATTTTCATGTTTATACAGATAGCGCTGTATATATTTGCATCTTTGCACAGATTGCGGTGCAGATATTTCCATGTTTATACAGATAGCAGTGTAGATATTTCCATGTTTATAGAGATAGCGGTGTAGATATTTCCATGTTTATACAGAAAACTGTGTGGGTATTTCCATGTTTATACAGATGGTGGTGTAGATATTTCCATGTTTATAGAAATAGCCATGTGGATATTTCCATGTTTATACAGATACCGGTGTAGACATTTCCATGTTTATGCAGTTAGCGGTGCAGATATTTCCATATTTATACAGAGAGCAGTGTAGATATTTTCATGTTTATACACGTAAAGGTGTAGATATTTCCATGTTTATGCAGATCGCGTTGTAGATATTTCCATCTTTCTACAGAGCAGTGTAGATTATTCAATGTTTATACAGATGGTGGTGTAGATATTTCCAAATTTACACAGAGGGCGGTATAGATATTTCCATGTTTATCCAGATGGAAGTTTAGATATTTCCATGTTTATAGAGATGGCGGTGTAGATATTTCTATGTTTATAGAGATAGCGGTGTAGATAATTCCTTGTTTATAGAGATGGCGGTGTAGGTATTTCCATGTTTATAGAGGTAGTGGTGTAGATATTTCCATGTTTATAGAGATAGCGGTGTAGATATTTCCATGTTTTTACAGATAGTGGTGTTGGTATTTCCCTGTTTATACTGATAGCGATGTAGATATTTCCATGTTTATACAGCTCGCGGTGTAGATATTTCCATCTTTATAGAGATGGCAGTGTAGATATTTCCAAGTTTATACAGATAGCAGTGTAGATATTTCCATGTTTACACAGATGGTGGTGTAGATATTTCCATGTTTATGGAGATGGCGTTGTAGATATTTTCATGTTTATAGAGACGGCGGTGTATATATTTACCTGTTTAGAAAGATTTTGGTGTAGATATTTCCATGTTTATAGAGATTGCGGTGTAGGTATTTCCATGTGTACAGAGAGAGCGGTGCAGGTGTTTCCATCTTTATACTGATGGCTGTGTAGATATTTCCATGTGTATACAGATGGCAGTTTAGTTATTTCCATGTTTGTAGAGATGGTGTTGTAGATATTTCCATGTATATACAGTTGACTGTGTAGATATTTCCATATTTATACAGACAGCGGTTTAGATATTTCCATGTATATACAGATAGCGGTGGAGATATTTCCATGTTTACACAGAGACCGGTGCAGATATTTCAATGTTTATACAGATGGAGGTGTAGATATTCCCATGTTTATGCAGATAACTGTGTAGATATTTCCATGTTTTTACAGATGGCGGTGAAGTTATTTCCATGTTTATACAGATAGCGGTGTGGCTATTTCCATGTTTATAGAGATAGCGGTGTAGGTATTTCCATGTATATGCAGATGACTGTGAAGGTATTTCCATGTTTAAACTGATAGCGGTGACGATATTTCCATGTTTACACAGATGGCAGTGTAGATAGTTCCATGTTTATGAAGGTGGGGGTGTAAATATTTTCATGTTTATACAGATGTCGGTGTAGTTATTTCCATTTTTGTAGACATGGCGGTGTAGGCACTTCCATGTTTATAGAGATTCTGGTGTAGGTATTTCCATGTGTATAGAGATGATAGCGGTGCAGATGTCTCCACGTTTATACTGAAGTCTGTGTAGATATTTCCATGTGTATTCAGATGGCAGTGTAAATATTTCCATGTTTATAGAGATGGTGGTTTATATATTTCCATGTATATACAGATGACTGTGTAGATATTTCCATGTTTATAGAGATGGCGGTGTAGATATTTCCATGTTTATAGAGTTAGCAGTGTAGATATTTCCATGATTATACAGATAGCGGTGCAGATATTTCCATGTTAATAGAGATAGTGTTGTAGATATTTCCATCTTTGCACAGACTGCGGTGTAGATATTTCCATCTTTAAACAGATAGCGTTGTAGAAGTTTCCATGTTTATAGAGATAGCGGTGGAGGTATTACCATGTTTATACAGATAGCGATGTAGTTATTTCCGTGCTTATACAGACGGCAGTGTAGGTAATTCCATGTTTATACAGAGGGAGGTGTAGATATTCCCATGTTTATTCAGACGACTGTGTAGATATTTCCATGTTTTTAAAGATGGCGTTGTAGATATTTCCATGTTTATACAGATATCGGTGTGGCTATTTCCGTGTATATAGAGATTGCGGTGAAGATATTTCCATGTATATGCAGATGACTGTGTAGATATTTCCATGTTTATGCAGATAGCGCTGTAGATATTTCCATGTTTATACAGATGGCGGTGGAGCTATTTCCATGTTTATACAGATGGCGGTGTAGATATTTCCAAGTTTATACAGATCGCGGTGTAGATATTTCCATGTTTCTACAGATAGCGGACTAGATATTTCCATTTTTATAGAGATTGCCGTGTAGTTATTTCCATGTTTATAGAGATAGCGGTGTAGATATTTACATGTTTATACAGATGGCTGTGTAGATATTTAAATTTTTATACTGATGGATGTGTAGATATTTCCACGTTTATACAGATGACTGTGTAGATAATTCCATGTTTTTACAGACGGCTGTGTAGATATTTCCATGTTTATACAGATACCGGTGTAAATATTTCCATGTTTATACAGATGACTGTGTAGGTATTTCCATGTTTATACAGATGTCGGTATAGATATTTCCATGTTTATAGAGATAGCCATGTAGATATTTCCATGGTTGTAGAGATAGCTGTGTAGGCATTTCCATGTTTATAGAGATAGCGGTGAAGCTATTTCCATATTTAATCAGATAGCGGTGTATATATTTCCATGTTTATAGAGATAGCAGTGTAGATATTTCAATGTTTATAGAGATGGCGGTGTAGATATTTCCATGTTTATACAGATAGCGGTGTAGATATTTCCATGTTTATACAGACAGCGGTGTAGATATTTCCATGTTTACAGAGATAGCGGTGTAGAAATTTCCATATTTGCACAGATTGCGGTGTAGATTTTTCCATCTTTACACAGATAGCACAGTACATAATTCCAAGTTTACACAGATAGCTGTGTTGATATTTCCATGTTTACACAGAAAGTGTTGTAGATATGTCCATGTTTATAGAGATAGCGGTGTAGATATTTCCATGTTTATGCAGATAGCGCTGTAGATATTTCCATGTTTATACAGATGGCTGTGTAGATATTTCCATGTGTATACAGATGGCAGTGTAGATATTTCCATGTTTATACAGAGGGAGGTGTAGAGATTTCAATATTTATACAGATGACAGTGTAGATATTTCCTTGTTTTACAGATGATGGTGTAGATATTGCCATGTTTATACAGATAGCAGTGTGGCTATTTCCATTTTATAGAGATAGCAGTGTAGATATTTCCATATTTATAGAGATAGCTCTGTAGATATTTCCATGTATACATAGATGGCAGTGTAGATATTTCCATGTTTACACAGATAGTGGTGTAGACATTTCCATGTTTATACAGATAGCGTTGTAGATATTTCCATATTTTTACAGATAGCGGAGTAGGTATTTCCATGTTTATACAGATAGCAGCACAGATATTTCCATGTTTATAAAGATACATGTGTAGATATTACCATGTTTATACAGATCGTGTTCCAGATATTTCCATGCTTATACAGATAGCGGTGTAGATATTTCCATGTTTGAACAGATAGCGGTGTAGATATACCCATGCTTACAGTGATAGCGGTGTAGATATTTCCATATTTGCACAGATTGCGGTGTGGTTATTTCCATCTTTACACAGATAGCGGTGTAGGTATTTCCATATTTACACAGAGAGCGGTGTACATATTTCCATGTTTATACAGATAGCGGTGTAGATATTTCCATGTTTATACAGATAGCAGTGTGGATATTTCCATGATTATACAGATAGCGTTGAAGATATTTCCGTGTTTATACAAGTAGCGGTGTTGGTATTTCCATGTTTATACAGACAGCGGTGTAGATATTTCCGTGTTTATACAGCTCGCAGTGTTGATATTTCCATCTTTATACATATGGAAGTGTAGGTATTTCCATGTTAATAGAGATAGCGGTGTACATATTTCCATGTTTATACAAATAGCGTGGTAAATATTTCCATGTCTATAGAGACATCTGTGTAAATATTTCCATGTTTATTCAGGGAGCGGTTTAAATGTTTACACCTTTACAGAGATAGCGGTGTAGATATTTCCACGTTTATACAGAAAGTGGTTTAGATATTTCCACGTTTACAGAGATAGCGGTGCAGATATTTCCACGTTTATAGAGATAGTGGTGTAGATATTTCCACGTTTATACACATAGCGGTGTAGATATTTCCACGTTTACAGAGATCGCGGTGAAGATATTTGCAAGTTTATACAGATAGCGGTGTAGATATTTCTACGATTATACTGATATCTGTGTAGATATTTCCACGTTTATAGATATAGCGGTGTAGATATTTCCATGTTTATAGAGATAGCGGTGTAGATATTTCCATGTTTACAGAGACACCGTTGTATATATTTGCACGTTTACAGAGATAGCGGTGTAGATATTTCCATGTTTATAGAGACAGCCCTGTAGATACTTCCACCTTTATAGAGATAGCCGTGTAGATATTTCCAAGTTTATGGGGAAAGCGGTGTAAATATTTACATGTTCATAGAGACAGCGGTGTAGTTATTTCCATGTTTTTAGAGACAGCGTCATAGATATTTCCATATAAATAAAGATAGCGGTGTAGATCTTTCCATGTTTATAGAGACAGCAGTGTAGCTATTTCCATGTTTATACAGATACCGGTGTAGATATTTCTATGTTTTCACAGATAGCTGTGTAGATATATCCATCTTTACACAGATAGCGTTGTAGATATTTCCAGGTTTATAGAGATTGCGGTGGAGATTTTACCATGTTTATACAGATGGCGGTGTAGATATATTCATGTTAAGACAGATAGCGGTGTAGATATTTCCATGTTTATACCGATAGCGTTGAAGATATTTCCAGGTTTATACAGATAGCGGTTTAGATATTTCCACGTTTACAGAGATAGCGGTGCAGATATTTCCATGTTTATACTGATGGCTGTGTAGATTTTTCCATGTGTATACAGATGGCAGGTGAAATATTTCCATGTTTATTCTGGTGGAGGTGTGGATATTTCCATGTTTGTACAGATGACTGTGTACATATTTCCTTGTTATTACAGCTGTCGGTGTAGATATTTCGATGTTTATAGAGATAGCATTGTGGATATTTCCATGATTATACAGATGGCGGAGTTGGTTTTTCCATGTTTTTACAGATAGCAGTGTAGATATTTCCATGTTTATACAGCTCGTGGTCTTGATATTTCCATCTTTATACAGATGGCAGTGTAGCTATTTCCAAGTTTATAGAGATAGCGGTGTACATATTTCCATGTTTATACACATAGCGTAGTAAATACTTCCATGTTTATAGAGATAGCAGTGTAAATATTTCCTTGTTTATACAGATAGCCGTTTAAATGTTTAGTCATTTACAGAGATATCGGAGTAGATATTTCCACGTTTATACAGAATGTGGTGTAGATATTTCCACGTTTACAGAGATAGCGGTGTAGATATTTCCACGTTTATACAGGTAGCAGTGTAGATATTTCCACGTGTATACACATAGCGGTGTAAATATTTCCATTTTATAGAGATAGCGGTGTAGTATTTGCATGTTTATACAGGTAGCGGTGTAGACATTTACAAGTTTATACTGATAGCGGTGTAGATATTTCCACGTTTATAGAGATAGCGGTGTAGATATTTCCAAGTTTATAGAGATAGCGGTGTAGATATTTCCATGTTTACAGAGACAGCGGTGTAGATACTTCCACCTTTATAGAGATAGCCGTGTAGATATTTCCAAGTTTATGGAGACAGCGGTGTAGATATTTGCATGTTTATAGAGACAGCGGTGAAGATATATCCGTGTTTTTAGAGACAGCTGTGTAGATATATCCATGTTTATAATGATTGCGGTATAGATATTTCCATGTTTATAGAGACAGCAGTGTAGATATTTCCATGTTTATACAGACAGTGGTGTAGTTATTTCTATCTTTATAGAGATAGCAGTGTAGATATTTCCATGCTTATACTGATAGCGGTGTAGGTATTTCCATGTTTATTCAGATGGCGGTGTAGTTATTTCCATGTTTATACAGATGGCGGTGTACATAATTCAGTCTTTATACAGATATCGGAGTAGCTATTTCCATGTTTATACTGATAGCGTTATAGATATTTCCATTTTTACACAGATAACTGTTTAGATATTTCCATGTTTACTCAGATAGCGTTGTAGATATTTCCATATTTATACAGATAGCGGTGAAGATATTTCCATGTTTATACAGATAGCGGTGTAGATATTTCCATGTTTATACAGATAGCGGTGTAGATATTTCCATGTTTATACAGACAGCAGTGTAGATATTTCCATCTTTATACTGATAACAATGTGGAGGTTTCCATGTTTATAGAGATAGCGGTGCAGATATTTCCATATTCATACAAATACTGATGTAGATATTTCCTTGTTTATTCAGATGGCGGTGTAGATAGTTCCATGTTTATACAGATAACTGTGTAGTTATTTCCATGCTTACACAGATGGCGTTGTAGATATTTCTATGTTTATAGAAATAGCCATGTGGATATTTCCATGTTTGTACTGATAGTGGTGTAGACATTTCCATGTTTATACAGAGAGCGGTGTAGATATTTCCATATTTATACAGAGAACAGTGAAGATATTTCCATGTTTATACAGGTAGAGGTGTAGATATTTCCATGTTTATGCAGATCGCGGTGTAGATATTTCCATCTTTCTACAGATGGCAGTGAAAATATTTCTATGTTTATACAGATGGCGGTGTAGATATTTCTAAGTTTACACAGAGGGCGATATAGATATTTCCATGAATATCCAGATGGAAGTGTAGATATTTCCATGTTTATAGACATGGCGATGTAGATATTTCTATGTTTATAGAGATAGCGGTGTAGATAATTCCATGTTTATAGAGATGGCGGTGTAGGTATTTCCATGTTTGTGCAGATAGCGGTGTGGATATTTCCATGTTTATACAGCTCGCGGTGTAGATATTTCCATCTTTATACGGATGGCAGTGTGGATATTTCCATGTTTATACAGATAGCAGTGTAGATATTTCCATGTTTACAGAGATGGCGGTGTAGATATTTCCATATTTATGGAGATAGCGTTGTAGATATTTTCATGTTTATAGAGACGGCGGTGTGGATATTTCCATGTTTACAAAGATTGTGGTGTAGATATTTCCATGTTTATAGAGATTGCAGTGTAGGTATTTCCATGTGTACAGAGATAGCGGTGCAGATGTTTCCATGTATATACTGATGGCTGTGTAGATATTTCCATGTGTATACAGATGGCAGTGTAGATATTTCCATGTTTGTAGAGATGGTGTTGTAGATATTTCCATGTATATACAGATGACTGTGTAGATATTTCCATATTTAAACAGATAGCGGTGGAGATATTTCCATGTTTATACAGATCGCGGTGTAGATTTTTCCATGTTCATACAGATGGCCGTGTAGATATTTCCAAGTTTATAGAGATGGCGGTGTAGATATTTCCATGTTTATACAGATGACTGCCTAGATATTTCCATGTTTATACATATTGTGGTGTAGGTATTTCCATGTTTATAGAGATAGTGGTGTAGATATTTTCCTGTTTATACAGATAGCAATGCAGATATTTCCATGTTTATAGAGATAGCGATGTAGAGATTTCCATCTTTGCACAGATTGCGGTGTAGATATTTCCATCTTTACACAGATAGCGGTGTAGATATTTCCACGTTTACACAGATAGCTGTGTAGATATTTCCATGATTACACAGAAAGCGTTGTAGATATTTCCAAGTTTATAGAGATAGCAGTTTAGATATTTCCATGTTTATACAGATAGCGGTGTAGATATTTCAATGTTTATACAGATAGCGATGTGGATATTTCTATGTTTACGCAGATCATGGTGTGGATATTTCCATGTTTTTACAGATATCAGTGTAGATATTTCCATGTTTACACAGTTAGCTGTATAGATATTTCCATGTTTACACAGATAGCGGTGTAGATATTTCCATGTTTGTACAGCTAGCGGTGCAGGTATTCCCATCTTTATACAGATGACGGTGAAGATATTTCCATGTTTATACAGATGGCGTTGTAGATATTTCCATGTTTATACAGATAGCGTTTTACTTCTTTCCATGTTTACACAGATAGCGGTGTAGATATTTCCATCTTTGCAGAGCTTACGGTGTAGAAATTTGAATCTTTACACTTATAGCGGTGAAGACATTTCCATGTTTACACAGATAGTTGTGTAGATATTTCCACGTTTACACAGATATTGTTGTAGATATTTCCAAGTTTATACAGATAGCGGTGGAGATATTTGCATGTTTATACAGATGGCGGTGTAGGTATTTCCATCTTCATAGTGATAGCAATGTAGATATTTCCATGTTTATAAAGATAGCGATGTAGGTATTTCCATGTTTATACAGATAGCGGTGTAGATAATTGCATTTTTATACAGATATCGGTGTAGATATTTTCATGTTTATATAGATCGCGGTGTAGATATTCCCATGTTTATACAGATAGCTGTGGAGATATTTCCATGTTTATACAGATAGCGGTGTGGATATTTCCATGTTTATACAGATAGCAGAGTAGATATTTCCATGTTTACACAGATAGCGGTATAGATATTTCCATTTTTACAATGAAAGCGGTGTAAATATTTCCATCTTTACACAGATAGCGCTGTAGACATTTCCATGTTTACACAGATAGCGGTGTAGTCATTTCCATGTTTACACAGATAGCGTTGTAGATATTTCCATGTTTATACAGATAGCGGGGTTGTTATTTCCATGTTTATAAAGATCGTGGTGTAGATCTTTCCATGTTTATACAGATAGCGTTGTAGGTATTTCCATGTCCATACAGATAGCTGTGTAGATATTTCCATGTTTATACAGATAGCGGTGTAGGTATATCCATGTTTATACAGATAGCAGTGTAGATATTTCCATTTTTCTTCAGATGGCGGCGTAGATATTTCCAAGTTTATACATATGTCGGTATAGATATTTCCATGTTTATAGAGATGGCATTGTAGTTAGTTCCACGTTTATGGAGATGGCAGTGTAGATATTTTCATGTTTATAGAGATGGCGGTGTAGATATTTCCATGTTTAAAGAGATAGGGGTGTAGGTATTTCCATGTTTACAGACGGCTGTGTAGATATATCCATGTGAATACAGATGGCATTGTAGATATTTCCATGTTTATACAGATGGTGGTGTAGATATTTCCATGTTTATACAGATGACTGTGTAGATATTTCCATGTTTTTACAGATGGTGGTGTGGATATTTCCATGTTTTTACACATGGCGTTGTAGATATTTCCAGGTTGAAGCAGATGGCGGTTTAGATATTTCCATGTTTACAGTGATAGCAGTGAAGATAATTTCATGTTTATGCAAATGGTGATGAAGGTATTTCCATGTTTATAGAGATAGCGGTGTAAATATTTCCATAGTTATACAGATGGTGGTGTGGATATTTCCAGTTTTATGCAGATAGCGGTGTAGGTATTTCCATGTTTATACAGATAATGGTGTAGATATTTCCATGTTTATACAGATAGTGGTGTAGATCTTTCCATGTTTATATAGATCGTTGTGTAGATATTTCCATGTTTATACAGACAGCGGTGAAGTTATTTCCATGTTTATACAGATAGCGGTGTACATATTTCCATATTTATACAGATATAGGGGTAGATATTTCCATGTTTATACAGATAGCGTTGTAGATATTTCCATGTTTATACAGATCGTGGTGTAGATATTTCGATGTTTATACAGATAACGGTGTAGATATTTCCATGTTTTTACTGATGTCGGTGGAGGTATTTCCATGTTTATAGAGACAGCGGTGTAGATATTTCCATGTTTAGACAGATGGCGGTGTAGATATTTCCATGCTTATAGAGATAGCCGTGTAGATATTTCCATATTTATACACATGTTGGTGTAGATATTTCCATGTTTATATAGATAGCGGTGTAGGTATTTACATGTTTATACTGATAGAAGTGTAGATATATCCATATTTATACAGAAGATGGTGTAGTTATTTCCATGTTTATACAGATCACAGTGTAGATATTTCCATGTTTATACAGATGGTGGTGTAGATATTTGCATGTTTATAGAGATAGCGGTGTAGATATTTCCATTTTTATACAGATTTCGGTGAAGATATTTCCATGTTTATACTTTTGGCGGTGTAGATATTTCCATGTTTAGACAGGTAACGGTGGAGATATTTCTATGTTTATACAGACAGCAGTGGAGATATTTCCATGTTTATACACATAGCCGTGTACATATTTCCATATTAATAGAGACAGCGGTGTAGGTATTTCCATGTTTATACAGATAGCGGTGCAGCTATTTCCATGTTTATACAGATGCCTATGCAGATATTTCCATATTTATACAGAGGGCTGTGTAGATATTTCTATGTTTATACAGATGTCAGTGTAGATATTTCCATGTTCCTACACATGACTGTGTAGGTATTTCCATGTTTAAACAGATGGCTTTGTAGATATTTCCATGTTTATAGAGATAGCGGTGCAGATATTTCCATGTTTATACAGATAGCGGTGTATATATTTCCATGTTTATACAGAGCGTAGTGTAGATATTTCCATGTTTATACAGATACCGGTGTAGATATTTCCATGTTTATACAGACCGCAGTGTAGATATTTCCATGTTTATAGAGATAGCAGTGTAGATATTTACATGTTTGTACAGATGGCGGTGTTGATGTTTCCATCTATACACAGATTGCCGTGTAGGTATTTCCATGTGTATACGGATGGCATTGTAGATATTTACATGTTTATACAGATGGTGGTTTAGATATTTCCATGTTTACACAGATGACTGTATAGGTATTTCCATGTTTATACAGATGGCGGTGTAGATATTTCCATGTTTATACAGATGGCGGCGCTGATATTTCCATGGATATGTAGATGGCGGTGTAGATATTTCCGTGTTTATACTGATGGCGGTGTAGTTATTTCCATGTTTATATAGATAGCGGCGTAGATATTTCCATGTATATACACATGGCTGAGTAGATATTTCCATGTTTATACAGATGGCGGTGTAGATATTTCCATGTTTATACAGATAACTTTGTAAGTATTTCCATGTTTATACAGATGGCGGTGTTGATATTTCGATGTTTATAGAGATAGCAGTGGAGATATTTCCATGTTTAAACAGATAGCGGTGTAGATATTTCCATGTTTATTCTGATCGTAGTGGAGATATTTCCATGTTTACTGAGATGGCGGTGTAGATATTTCCGTGTTCATAGAGATAGCGGTGTTGATTTTTCCATGTTTATAGAGATAGCGGAGTGGATATTTCCATGTTTATACAGATAGGGGTGTAGATATTTCCGAGTTTATAGAGAGGGCGGTGTAGATATTTCCATGTTTATACAGATCACAGTGTAGATATTTCCTTGTTTATACAAATAGCGGTGTAGTTATTTCCATGTTTATACAGATAGCGGTGTAGATATTTCCGTATATATACAGATGGCTGTGTAGATATTTCCATGTTTATACTGATGGCTGTGTAGATATTTCCATGTATATACAGATGACTTTGCAGGTGTTTCCATGTTTATGCAGATGGTGGTGTAGATATTTCCATGTTTACACAGATGACTGTATAGTTATTTCCATGTTTATACAGATGGCTGTGTAGATATTTCCACGTTTATAGAGATAGCGGTGTAGGTATTTCCATATTTATAGACATAGCGGTTTAGATATTTCCATGTTTATATTGATGGCATTGTAGATATTTCCATATTTATACCGTTAGCGGTGTTGGTATTTCCGCGTTTATACAGATAGCGATGTTGATATTTCCATGTTTATACAGCTCGCGGTGCAGATATTTATATTTTTATAAAGATGGCATTGTAGATATTTCCTTGTTCACAGAGATGGCGGTGTAGATGTTTCCATGTTTATACAGATGGCGGAGAAGTTAGTTCCATGTTTATGGAGATGGCAGTGTAGATATTTTCATGTTTATAGAGATGGCGGTGTAGATATTTCCATGTTTATAGAGATAGCAGTGTAGATAATTTCATGTTTATACAGATGGCTTTGTAGATATTTCCATGGGTATACAGATGGCATTGTAGATATTTCCATGTTTATACAGATGACTGTATACGTATTTCCATGTTTTTACAGATGGCAGTGCAGATATTTCCATGTTTATAGAGATAACGGTGTAGATATTTCCATGTTTCTACAGATGGCGGTGTTGATATTTCCAACTATACACATATGGCCGTGTAGTTATTTCCATGTTTATACAGATGGCGGCGTACATATTTCCATGGAGATGCAGATGGCGGTGTAGATATTTCCATGTTTAAACAGATAGCGGTGTAGATATTTCCATGTTTACACAGATAGTGGTGTAGATATTTCCGTGTTTATACACATGGCAGAGGAGATACTTCCATCTTTATGGAGATGGCAGTGTAGATATTTTCATGTTTATAGAGATGGCGGTGTAGATATTTCCATGTTCATAGAGATAGCGGTGTTGATTTTTGCACGTTTATAGAGATAGCGGTGTGGATATTTCCATGCTTATACAGATAGGGGTGTAGCTATTTCCATGTTTATGGAGATAGCGGTGTAGATATTTCCATTTTTAACAGATCACGGTGTAGATATTTCCTTGTTTATACTAATAGCGGTGTAGTTATTTCCATGTCTATAGAGATAGCCGTGTAGATATTTCCATGTATATACAGATGGCTGTGTAGATATTTCCATGTTTATACAGATGGCTGTGTAGATATTTCCATGTTTATACAGATGACTTTGTAGGTATTTCCATGTTTATACAGATGGCGGGGTGGATTTTCCATGTTTATATTGATAGCTGTGTAGGTATTTCCATGTTTATACAGATAGCGGTGTAGATATTTCCATGTTTATACAGATCACGGTGTAGATATTTCCATGTTTATACAGATCGCGGTGTAGATATTTCCATGTTTATACAGATAGCGGTGTAGATATTTCCATGTGTTTACAGAAAGCGGTGTAGATAGTTCCATGTTTACACAGATTGCGGTGTAGATATTTCCAACTTTCTACAGATGGCATTGTAGATATTTCCATGTTTATACAGATGGCGGTGTAGATATTTCCATGTTTATATAGATGGTGGTGTAGATATTATCATGTTTATACAGGTAGCGGTGTAGATATTTCCATGTTTATACAGATTGTGGTGAAGTTATTTCCATGTTTATACAGATCGCGGTGTAGATATTTCCATGTTTACACAGATTGTGGTGTAGATATTTCCATCTTTCTACAGATGGCATTGTAGATATTTCCATGTTTATGCAGATGGCGGTGTAGATATTTCCATGTTTATATAGATGGTGGTGTAGATATTACCATGTTTATGCAGGTAGCGGTGTATATATTTCCATGTTTATACAGATTGTGGTGAAGATATTTCCATGTTTGTACAGATCGTGGTGTAGATATTTCCATGTTTATACAGATCACGGTGTAGATATTTCCATGTTTATACAGATAGCGGTGTAGATATTTCCATGTTTACACAGATAGCGGTGTAAATATTTCCATATTTATTCAGATAACGGTGTAGAAATTTCCATGTTTATACAGATAACGGTGTAAACTTTTCCATGTTTATATAGATCACGGTGTAGATATTTCCATGTTTATAGAGATAGCAGTGTAGATATTTCCATGTTTATACAGATAGCGGTGTAGATATTTCCATGTTTATACAGACCGCGGTGTAGATATTTCCATGGTTATACAGATAGCGGTGCAGATATTTCCATGTTTGTACAGATGGCGGTGTTGATATTTCCATCTATACACAGTTGACCGTGTAGATATTTCCATGTTTATACAGACGGCGGCGCAGATATTTCCATGGATATGTAGATGGTGGTGTAGATATTTCCATGTTTATACAGATAGCGGTGTAGTTATTTCCATGTTTATATAGATAGCGGTGTAGATATTTCCATGTATATACACATGGCTGTGTAGATATTTCCATGTTTATACAGATGGCAGTGTAGATATTTCCATGTTTATACAGATAACTTTGTAAGTATTTCCATGTTTATACAGATGGCAGTGTAGATATTTCGATGTTTATAGAGATAGCAGTGGAGATATTTCCATGTTTATACAGATAGCGGTGTAGATGTTTCCATGTTTATACTGATCGTGGTGTAGATATTTCCATGTTTATAGAGATGGCGGTGTAGATATTTCCATGTTCATAGAGATAGCGGTGTTGATTTTTCCACGTTTATAGAGATAGCGGTGTGGATATTTCCATGCTTATACAGATAGGGGTGTAGATATCTCCATGTTTATAGAGATAGCGGTGTAGATATTTCCATGTTTATACAGATCACGGTGTAGATATTTCCTTGTTTATACTAATAGCGGTGTAGTTATTTCCATGTTTATACAGATAGCGGTGTAGATATTTCCATGTATATACAGATGGTTGTGTAGATATTTCCATGTTTATACAGATGGCTGTGTAGATATTTCCATGTTTATACAGATGACTTTGTAGGTATTTCCATGTTTATACAGATGGCGGTGTAGATTTTCCATGTTTATAGTGATAGCTGTGTAGATATTTCCATGTTTACACAGATAGCGGTGTAGAGATTTCCATGTTTATACAGATCACGGTGTAGATATTTCCATGTTTATACAGATCACGGTGTAGATATTTCCATGTTTATAGAGATAGCGGTGTAGATATTTCCATGTTTTTACAGATATCGGTGTAGATATTTCCATGTTTACACAGATTGCGGTGTAGATATTTCCATCTTTCTACAGATGGCATTGTAGATATTTCCATGTTTATACAGATGGTGGTGTAGATATTTCCATGTTTATATAGATGGTGGTGTAGATATTACCATGTTTTTACAGATAGCGGTGTAGATATTTCCATGTTTATACAGATCGTGGTGAAGATATTTCCATGTTTACAGATCGTGTTGTAGATATTTCCATGTTTATACAGATCGCGGTGTAGATATTTCCATGTTTATACAGATAGCAGTGTAGATATTTCCATGTTTATACAGATAGCGGTGTAGATATTTCCATGTTTATAGGAATAGCGGTGTAGGTATTTCCATGTTTATTGACATAGCGGTGTAGATATTTCCATGTTTATATAGATGGCGTTGTAGATATTTCCATGTTTATACCGACAGCGGTGTCGGTATTTCCACGTTTATACAGATAGCGATGTAGATATTTCCATGTTTATACAGCTCGCGGTGCAGATATTTATATTTTTGTACAGATGTCATTGTAGATATTTCCTTTTTCACACAGATGGCGGTTTAGATGTTTCCATGTTTATACAGATGGCAGAGTAGTTAGTTCCATGTTTATGGAGATGGCAGTGTAGATAATTGCATGTTTATAGAGATGGCGGTGTAGATATTTCCATGTTTATAGAGATAGCAGTGTAGATATTTACATGTTTATACAGATGGCTGTGTAGATATTTCCATGTGTATACAGATGGCATTGTAGATATTTCCATGTTTATACAGATTACTGTATACGTATTTCCACGTTTTTACAGATGGCAGTGCAGATATTTCCATGTTTATAGAGATAGCGGTGTAGATATTTCCATGTTTCTACAGATGGCGGTGTTGATATTTCCATCTATACACTGATGGCCGTGTAGATATTTCCATGTTTAAACAGATAGCGGTGTAGATATTCCCATGTTTTCAGAGATAGTGGTGTAGATATTTCCGTGTTTATACACATGGCAGAGTAGATACCTCCATCTTTATGGAGATGGCAGTGTAGATATTTTCATGTTTATAGAGATGGCGGTGTAGATATTTCCATATTTATAGAGATAGCGGTGTAGATATTTCCATCTTTCTACAGATGGCAGTGTAGATATTTGCATGTTTATACAGATGGCCGTGTAGTTATTTCCATATTTATACAGATGTCTGTGTAGATATTTCCATGTGTATACAGATGGTATTGTAGGTATTTCCATGTTTATACAGATGGTGGTGTAGATATTTCCATGCTTATACAGTTGGCGGTGTAGATATTTCCATGTTTTTACAGATGGCAGTGTAGATATTTCAATGTTTTTAGAGATGGCGCTGTAGATATTTCCATGTTTATACAGATAACGGTGGAGATATTTCCATGTTTATACAGAGAGCAGTGGAGATATTTCCATGTTTATACACATAGCGGTGTACATATTTCCATGTTTATAGAGACAGCGGTGTAGGTATTTCCATGTTTATACAGATAGCGGTGCAGATATTTCCATGTTTACACAGATGCCTATGCAGATACTTCCATATATATACAGAGGGCTTTGTAGATATTTCTTTGTTTATACAGATGGCAGTGTAGATATTTAAATGTTCCTACACATGACTGTGTAGGTATTTCCATGTTTATACAGATGTCTTTGTAGATATTTCCATGTTTATAGAGATAGCGGTGCAGATATTTCCATGTTTATACAGATAGCGGTGTAGATATTTCCATGTTTATACAGATCATTGTGTTGATATTTCTATGTTTATACAGATACCAGTGTAGGTATTTCCATGTTTATACAGACCGCAGTGTAGATATTTCCATGTTTATAGAGATTGCTGTGTAGATATTTCCATGTTTGTACAGATGGAGGTGTTGATGTTTCCATCTATACACAGATTGCCGTGTAGGTATTTCCATGTGTATTCAGATGGCATTGAAGGTATTTCCATGTTTATACTGATGGTGGTGTAGATATTTCCATGTTTACACAGATGACTGTATAGGTATTTCCATGTTTATACAGATGGCGGTGTAGATATTTCCATGTTTATACAGATAGCGGTGTAGATATTTCCATGTTTATACAGATCACGGTGTAGATATTTCCATGTTTATACAGATCGCGGTATAGATATTTCCATGTTTATACAGATAGCGGTGTAGATATTTCCATGTGTTTACAGATAGCGGTGTAGATAGTTCCATATTTATACAGATAGCGGTGTAGATATTTCCATATTTATACAGATAACGGTGTAGAAATTTCCATGTTTATACAGATAGCGGTGTAAATTTTTCCATGTTTATATAGATGGTGGCGAAGATATTACCATGTTTATAAAGGTAGCAGTGTAGGTATTTCCATGTTTATACAGATTGTGGTGAAGATATTTCCATGTTTATACAGATCGCGGTGTAGATATTTCCATGTTTACACAGATTGCGGTGTAGATATTTCCATCTTTCTACAGATGGCATTGTAGATATTTCCATGTTTATGCAGATGGCGGTGTAGATATTTCCATGTTTATATAGATGGTGGTGTAGATATTACCATTTTTATGCAGGTAGCGGTGTACATATTTCCATGTTTATACAGCTTGTGGGGAAGATATTTCCATGTTTATACAGATCGCGGTGTAGATATTTCCATGTTTATACAGATCGCGGTGTAGATATTTCCATGTTTATACAGATAGCGGTGTAGATATTTCCATGTTTATACAGATAGCGGTGTAGATATTTCCATATTTATACAGATAACGGTGTAGAAATTTCCATGTTTATACAGATAGCGGTGTAAATTTTTCCATGTTTATACAGATCACGGTGTAGATATTTCCATCTTTATAGAGATAGCGGTGTAGATATTTCCATGTTTATACAGATAGCAGTGTAGATATTTCCATGTTCATACAGACCGCGGTGTAGATATTTCCATGGATATACAGATAGCAGTGCAGATATTTCCATGTTTGTACAGATGGCGGTGTTGATATTTCCATCTATACACAGATGACCGTGTAGATATTTCCATATTTATACAGATGGCGGCGCAGATACTTCCATGGATATGTAGATGGTGGTGTAGATATTTCCATGTTTATACAGTTAGCGGTGTAGTTATTTCCATGTTTATATAGATAGCGGTGTAGATATTTCCATGTATATACACATGGCTGTGTAGATATTTCCATGTTTATACAGATGGCGGTGTAGATATTTCCATGTTTATACAGATAACTTTGTAAGTATTTCCATGTTTATACAGATGGCGGTGTAGATATTTGCATGTTTATACAGATGGCGGTGTAGGTATTTCCATCTTCATAGTGATAGCAATGTAGATATTTCCATGTTTATAAAGATAGCGATGTAGGTATTTCCATGTTTATACAGATAGCGGTGTAGATAATTGCATTTTTATACAGATATCGGTGTAGATATTTTCATGTTTATATAGATCGCGGTGTAGATATTCCCATGTTTATACAGATAGCTGTGGAGATATTTCCATGTTTGTACAGATAGCGGTGTGGATATTTCCATGTTTATACAGATAGCAGAGTAGATATTTCCATGTTTACACAGATAGCGGTATAGATATTTCCATTTTTACAATGAAAGCGGTGTAAATATTTCCATCTTTACACAGATAGCGCTGTAGACATTTCCATGTTTACACAGATAGCGGTGTAGACATTTCCATGTTTACACAGATAGCGTTGTAGATATTTCCATGTTTATACAGATAGCGGGGTTGTTATTTCCATGTTTATAAAGATCGTGGTGTAGATCTTTCCATGTTTATACAGATAGCGTTGTAGGTATTTCCATGTCCATACAGATAGCTGTGTAGATATTTCCATGTTTATACAGATAGCGGTGTAGGTATATCCATGTTTATACAGATAGCAGTGTAGATATTTCCATTTTTCTTCAGATGGCGGCGTAGATATTTCCAAGTTTATACATATGGCGGTATAGATATTTCCATGTTTATAGAGATGGCATTGTAGTTAGTTCCACGTTTATGGAGATGGCAGTGTAGATATTTTCATGTTTATAGAGATGGCGGTGTAGATATTTCCATGTTTAAAGAGATAGGGGTGTAGGTATTTCCATGTTTACAGACGGCTGTGTAGATATATCCATGTGAATACAGATGGCATTGTAGATATTTCCATGTTTATACAGATGGTGGTGTAGATATTTCCATGTTTATACAGATGACTGTGTAGATATTTCCATGTTTTTACAGATGGTGGTGTGGATATTTCCATGTTTTTACACATGGCGTTGTAGATATTTCCAGGTTGAAGCAGATGGCGGTTTAGATATTTCCATGTTTACAGTGATAGCAGTGAAGATAATTTCATGTTTATGCAAATGGTGATGAAGGTATTTCCATGTTTATAGAGATAGCGGTGTAAATATTTCCATAGTTATACAGATGGTGGTGTGGATATTTCCAGTTTTATGCAGATAGCGGTGTAGGTATTTCCATGTTTATACAGATAATGGTGTAGATATTTCCATGTTTATACAGATAGTGGTGTAGATCTTTCCATGTTTATATAGATCGTTGTGTAGATATTTTCATGTTTATACAGACAGCGGTTTTCCATGTTTATACAGATCACGGTGTAGATATTTCCATCTTTATAGAACTAGCGGTGTAGATATTTCCATGTTTATACAGATAGCAGTGTAGATATTTCCATGTTCATACAGACCGCGGTGTAGATATTTCCATGGATATACAGATAGCAGTGCAGATATTTCCATGTTTGTACAGATGGCGGTGTTGATATTTCCATCTATACACAGATGACCGTGTAGATATTTCCATATTTATACAGATGGCGGCGCAGATACTTCCATGGATATGTAGATGGTGGTGTAGATATTTCCATGTTTATACAGTTAGCGGTGTAGTTATTTCCATGTTTATATAGATAGCGGTGTAGATATTTCCATGTATATACACATGGCTGTGTAGATATTTCCATGTTTATACAGATGGCGGTGTAGATATTTCCATGTTTATACAGATAACTTTGTAAGTATTTCCATGTTTATACAGATGGCGGTGTAGATATTTGCATGTTTATACAGATGGCGGTGTAGGTATTTCCATCTTCATAGTGATAGCAATGTAGATATTTCCATGTTTATACAGATAGCGATGTAGGTATTTCCATGTTTATACAGATAGCGGTGTAGATAATTGCATTTTTATACAGATATCGGTGTAGATATTTTCATGTTTATATAGATCGCGGTGTAGATATTCCCATGTTTATACAGATAGCTGTGGAGATATTTCCATGTTTATACAGATAGCGGTGTGGATATTTCCATGTTTATACAGATAGCAGAGTAGATATTTCCATGTTTACACAGATAGCGGTATAGATATTTCCATTTTTACAATGAAAGCAGCGTAAATATTTCCATCTTTACACAGATAGCGCTGTAGACATTTCCATATTTACACAGATAGCGGTGTAGTCATTTCCATGTTTACACAGATAGCGTTGTAGATATTTCCATGTTTATACAGATAGCGGGGTTGTTATTTCCATGTTTATAAAGATCGTGGTGTAGATCTTTCCATGTTTATACAGATAGCGTTGTAGGTATTTCCATGTCCATACAGATAGCTGTGTAGATATTTCCATGTTTATACAGATAGCGGTGTAGGTATATCCATGTTTATACAGATAGCAGTGTAGATATTTCCATTTTTCTTCAGATGGCGGCGTAGATATTTCCAAGTTTATACATATGGCGGTATAGATATTTCCATGTTTATAGAGATGGCATTGTAGTTAGTTCCACGTTTATGGAGATGGCAGTGTAGATATTTTCATGTTTATAGAGATGGCGGTGTAGATATTTCCATGTTTAAAGAGATAGGGGTGTAGGTATTTCCATGTTTACAGACGGCTGTGTAGATATATCCATGTGAATACAGATGGCATTGTAGATATTTCCATGTTTATACAGATGGTGGTGTAGATATTTCCATGTTTATACAGATGACTGTGTACATATTTCCATGTTTTTACAGATGGTGGTGTGGATATTTCCATGTTTTTACACATGGCGTTGTAGATATTTCCAGGTTGAAGCAGATGGCGGTTTAGATATTTCCATGTTTACAGTGATAGCAGTGAAGATAATTTCATGTTTATGCAAATGGTGATGAAGGTATTTCCATGTTTATAGAGATAGCGGTGTAAATATTTCCATAGTTATACAGATGGTGGTGTGGATATTTCCAGTTTTATGCAGATAGCGGTGTAGGTATTTCCATGTTTATACAGATAATGGTGTAGATATTTCCATGTTTATACAGATAGTGGTGTAGATCTTTCCATGTTTATATAGATCGTTGTGTAGATATTTCCAGGTTTATACAGACAGCGGTGAAGTTATTTCCATGTTTATACAGATAGCGGTGTACATATTTCCATATTTATACAGATATAGGGGTAGATATTTCCATGTTTATACAGATAGCGTTGTAGATATTTCCATGTTTATACAGATCGTGGTGTAGATATTTCGATGTTTATACAGATAACGGTGTAGATATTTCCATGTTTTTACTGATGTCGGTGGAGGTATTTCCATGTTTATAGAGACAGCGGTGTAGATATTTCCATGTTTAGACAGATGGCGGTGTAGATATTTCCATGCTTATAGAGATAGCCGTGTAGATATTTCCATATTTATACACATGTTGGTGTAGATATTTCCATGTTTATATAGATAGCGGTGTAGGTATTTACATGTTTATACTGATAGAAGTGTAGATATATCCATATTTATACAGAAGATGGTGTAGTTATTTCCATGTTTATACAGATCACAGTGTAGATATTTCCATGTTTATACAGATGGTGGTGTAGATATTTGCATGTTTATAGAGATAGCGGTGTAGATATTTCCATTTTTATACAGATTTCGGTGAAGATATTTCCATGTTTATACTTTTGGCGGTGTAGATATTTCCATGTTTAGACAGGTAACGGTGGAGATATTTCTATGTTTATACAGACAGCAGTGGAGATATTTCCATGTTTATACACATAGCCGTGTACATATTTCCATATTAATAGAGACAGCGGTGTAGGTATTTCCATGTTTATACAGATAGCGGTGCAGCTATTTCCATGTTTATACAGATGCCTATGCAGATATTTCCATATTTATACAGAGGGCTGTGTAGATATTTCTATGTTTATACAGATGTCAGTGTAGATATTTCCATGTTCCTACACATGACTGTGTAGGTATTTCCATGTTTAAACAGATGGCTTTGTAGATATTTCCATGTTTATAGAGATAGCGGTGCAGATATTTCCATGTTTATACAGATAGCGGTGTATATATTTCCATGTTTATACAGAGCGTAGTGTAGATATTTCCATGTTTATACAGATACCGGTGTAGATATTTCCATGTTTATACAGACCGCAGTGTAGATATTTCCATGTTTATAGAGATAGCAGTGTAGATATTTACATGTTTGTACAGATGGCGGTGTTGATGTTTCCATCTATACACAGATTGCCGTGTAGGTATTTCCATGTGTATACGGATGGCATTGTAGATATTTACATGTTTATACAGATGGTGGTTTAGATATTTCCATGTTTACACAGATGACTGTATAGGTATTTCCATGTTTATACAGATGGCGGTGTAGATATTTCCATGTTTATACAGATGGCGGCGCTGATATTTCCATGGATATGTAGATGGCGGTGTAGATATTTCCGTGTTTATACTGATGGCGGTGTAGTTATTTCCATGTTTATATAGATAGCGGCGTAGATATTTCCATGTATATACACATGGCTGAGTAGATATTTCCATGTTTATACAGATGGCGGTGTAGATATTTCCATGTTTATACAGATAACTTTGTAAGTATTTCCATGTTTATACAGATGGCGGTGTTGATATTTCGATGTTTATAGAGATAGCAGTGGAGATATTTCCATGTTTATACAGATAGCGGTGTAGATATTTCCATGTTTATTCTGATCGTAGTGGAGATATTTCCATGTTTACTGAGATGGCGGTGTAGATATTTCCGTGTTCATAGAGATAGCGGTGTTGATTTTTCCATGTTTATAGAGATAGCGGAGTGGATATTTCCATGTTTATACAGATAGGGGTGTAGATATTTCCGAGTTTATAGAGAGGGCGGTGTAGATATTTCCATGTTTATACAGATCACAGTGTAGATATTTCCTTGTTTATACAAATAGCGGTGTAGTTATTTCCATGTTTATACAGATAGCGGTGTAGATATTTCCGTATATATACAGATGGCTGTGTAGATATTTCCATGTTTATACTGATGGCTGTGTAGATATTTCCATGTATATACAGATGACTTTGCAGGTGTTTCCATGTTTATGCAGATGGTGGTGTAGATATTTCCATGTTTACACAGATGACTGTATAGTTATTTCCATGTTTATACAGATGGCTGTGTAGATATTTCCACGTTTATAGAGATAGCGGTGTAGGTATTTCCATATTTATAGACATAGCGGTTTAGATATTTCCATGTTTATATTGATGGCATTGTAGATATTTCCATATTTATACCGTTAGCGGTGTTGGTATTTCCGCGTTTATACAGATAGCGATGTTGATATTTCCATGTTTATACAGCTCGCGGTGCAGATATTTATATTTTTATAAAGATGGCATTGTAGATATTTCCTTGTTCACAGAGATGGCGGTGTAGATGTTTCCATGTTTATACAGATGGCGGAGAAGTTAGTTCCATGTTTATGGAGATGGCAGTGTAGATATTTTCATGTTTATAGAGATGGCGGTGTAGATATTTCCATGTTTATAGAGATAGCAGTGTAGATAATTTCATGTTTATACAGATGGCTTTGTAGATATTTCCATGGGTATACAGATGGCATTGTAGATATTTCCATGTTTATACAGATGACTGTATACGTATTTCCATGTTTTTACAGATGGCAGTGCAGATATTTCCATGTTTATAGAGATAACGGTGTAGATATTTCCATGTTTCTACAGATGGCGGTGTTGATATTTCCAACTATACACATATGGCCGTGTAGTTATTTCCATGTTTATACAGATGGCGGCGTACATATTTCCATGGAGATGCAGATGGCGGTGTAGATATTTCCATGTTTAAACAGATAGCTGTGTAGATATTTCCATGTTTACACAGATAGTGGTGTAGATATTTCCGTGTTTATACACATGGCAGAGGAGATACTTCCATCTTTATGGAGATGGCAGTGTAGATATTTTCATGTTTATAGAGATGGCGGTGTAGATATTTCCATGTTCATAGAGATAGCGGTGTTGATTTTTCCACGTTTATAGAGATAGCGGTGTGGATATTTCCATGCTTATACAGATAGGGGTGTAGCTATTTCCATGTTTATGGAGATAGCGGTGTAGATATTTCCATTTTTAACAGATCACGGTGTAGATATTTCCTTGTTTATACTAATAGCGGTGTAATTATTTCCATGTCTATAGAGATAGCCGTGTAGATATTTCCATGTATATACAGATGGCTGTGTAGATATTTCCATGTTTATACAGATGGCTGTGTAGATATTTCCATGTTTATACAGATGACTTTGTAGGTATTTCCATGTTTATACAGATGGCGGGGTAGATTTTCCATGTTTATATTGATAGCTGTGTAGGTATTTCCATGTTTATACAGATAGCGGTGTAGATATTTCCATGTTTATACAGATCACGGTGTAGATATTTCCATGTTTATACAGATCGCGGTGTAGATATTTCCATGTTTATACAGATAGCGGTGTAGATATTTCCATGTGTTTACAGAAAGCGGTGTAGATAGTTCCATGTTTACACAGATTGCGGTGTAGATATTTCCAACTTTCTACAGATGGCATTGTAGATATTTCCATGTTTATACAGATGGCGGTGTAGATATTTCCATGTTTATATAGATGGTGGTGTAGATATTATCATGTTTATACAGGTAGCGGTGTAGATATTTCCATGTTTATACAGATTGTGGTGAAGATATTTCCATGTTTATACAGATCGCGGTGTAGATATTTCCATGTTTACACAGATTGTGGTGTAGATATTTCCATCTTTCTACAGATGGCATTGTAGATATTTCCATGTTTATGCAGATGGCGGTGTAGATATTTCCATGTTTATATAGATGGTGGTGTAGATATTACCATGTTTATGCAGGTAGCGGTGTATATATTTCCATGTTTATACAGATTGTGGTGAAGATATTTCCATGTTTGTACAGATCGTGGTGTAGATATTTCCATGTTTATACAGATCACGGTGTAGATATTTCCATGTTTATACAGATAGCGGTGTAGATATTTCCATGTTTACACAGATAGCGGTGTAAATATTTCCATATTTATTCAGATAACGGTGTAGAAATTTCCATGTTTATACAGATAACGGTGTAAACTTTTCCATGTTTATATAGATCACGGTGTAGATATTTCCATGTTTATAGAGATAGCAGTGTAGATATTTCCATGTTTATACAGATAGCGGTGTAGATATTTCCATGTTTATACAGACCGCGGTGTAGATATTTCCATGGTTATACAGATAGCGGTGCAGATATTTCCATGTTTGTACAGATGGCGGTGTTGATATTTCCATCTATACACAGTTGACCGTGTAGATATTTCCATGTTTATACAGATGGCGGCGCAGGTATTTCCATGGATATGTAGATGGTGGTGTAGATATTTCCATGTTTATACAGATAGCGGTGTAGTTATTTCCATGTTTATATAGATAGCGGTGTAGATATTTCCATGTATATACACATGGCTGTGTAGATATTTCCATGTTTATACAGATGGCAGTGTAGATATTTCCATGTTTATACAGATAACTTTGTAAGTATTTCCATGTTTATACAGATGGCGGTGTAGATATTTCGATGTTTATAGAGATAGCAGTGGAGATATTTCCATGTTTATACAGATAGCGGTGTAGATGTTTCCATGTTTATACTGATCGTGGTGTAGATATTTCCATGTTTATAGAGATGGCGGTGTAGATATTTCCATGTTCATAGAGATAGCGGTGTTGATTTTTCGACGTTTATAGAGATAGCGGTGTGGATATTTCCATGCTTATACAGATAGGGGTGTAGATATCTCCATGTTTATAGAGATAGCGGTGTAGATATTTCCATGTTTATACAGATCACGGTGTAGATATTTCCTTGTTTATACTAATAGCGGTGTAGTTATTTCCATGTTTATACAGATAGCGGTGTAGATATTTCCATGTATATACAGATGGTTGTGTAGATATTTCCATGTTTATACAGATGGCTGTGTAGATATTTCCATGTTTATACAGATGACTTTGTAGGTATTTCCATGTTTATACAGATGGCGGTGTAGATTTTCCATGTTTATAGTGATAGCTGTGTAGATATTTCCATGTTTACACAGATAGCGGTGTAGAGATTTCCATGTTTATACAGATCACGGTGTAGATATTTCCATGTTTATACAGATCACGGTGTAGATATTTCCATGTTTATAGAGATAGCGGTGTAGATATTTCCATGTTTTTACAGATATCGGTGTAGATATTTCCATGTTTACACAGATTGCGGTGTAGATATTTCCATCTTTCTACAGATGGCATTGTAGATATTTCCATGTTTATACAGATGGTGGTGTAGATATTTCCATGTTTATATAGATGGTGGTGTAGATATTACCATGTTTTTACAGATAGCGGTGTAGATATTTCCATGTTTATACATATCGTGGTGAAGATATTTCCATGTTTACAGATCGTGTTGTAGATATTTCCATGTTTATACAGATCGCGGTGTAGATATTTCCATGTTTATACAGATAGCAGTGTAGATATTTCCATGTTTATACAGATAGCGGTGTAGATATTTCCATGTTTATAGGGATAGCGGTGTAGGTATTTCCATGTTTATTGACATAGCGGTGTAGATATTTCCATGTTTATATAGATGGCGTTGTAGATATTTCCATGTTTATACCGACAGCGGTGTCGGTATTTCCACGTTTATACAGATAGCGATGTAGATATTTCCATGTTTATACAGCTCGCGGTGCAGATATTTATATTTTTGTACAGATGTCATTGTAGATATTTCCTTTTTCACACAGATGGCGGTTTAGATGTTTCCATGTTTATACAGATGGCAGAGTAGTTAGTTCCATGTTTATGGAGATGGCAGTGTAGATAATTGCATGTTTATAGAGATGGCGGTGTAGATATTTCCATGTTTATAGAGATAGCAGTGTAGATATTTACATGTTTATACAGATGGCTGTGTAGATATTTCCATGTGTATACAGATGGCATTGTAGATATTTCCATGTTTATACAGATTACTGTATACGTATTTCCACGTTTTTACAGATGGCAGTGCAGATATTTCCATGTTTATAGAGATAGCGGTGTAGATATTTCCATGTTTCTACAGATGGCGGTGTTGATATTTCCATCTATACACTGATGGCCGTGTAGATATTTCCATGTTTAAACAGATAGCGGTGTAGATATTCCCATGTTTTCAGAGATAGTGGTGTAGATATTTCCGTGTTTATACACATGGCAGAGTAGATACCTCCATCTTTATGGAGATGGCAGTGTAGATATTTTCATGTTTATAGAGATGGCGGTGTAGATATTTCCATATTTATAGAGATAGCGGTGTAGATATTTCCATCTTTCTACAGATGGCAGTGTAGATATTTGCATGTTTATACAGATGGCCGTGTAGTTATTTCCATATTTATACAGATGTCTGTGTAGATATTTCCATGTGTATACAGATGGTATTGTAGGTATTTCCATGTTTATACAGATGGTGGTGTAGATATTTCCATGCTTATACAGTTGGCGGTGTAGATATTTCCATGTTTTTACAGATGGCAGTGTAGATATTTCAATGTTTTTAGAGATGGCGCTGTAGATATTTCCATGTTTATACAGATAACGGTGGAGATATTTCCATGTTTATACAGAGAGCAGTGGAGATATTTCCATGTTTATACACATAGCGGTGTACATATTTCCATGTTTATAGAGACAGCGGTGTAGGTATTTCCATGTTTATACAGATAGCGGTGCAGATATTTCCATGTTTACACAGATGCCTATGCAGATACTTCCATATATATACAGAGGGCTTTGTAGATATTTCTTTGTTTATACAGATGGCAGTGTAGATATTTAAATGTTCCTACACATGACTGTGTAGGTATTTCCATGTTTATACAGATGTCTTTGTAGATATTTCCATGTTTATAGAGATAGCGGTGCAGATATTTCCATGTTTATACAGATAGCGGTGTAGATATTTCCATGTTTATACAGATCATTGTGTTGATATTTCTATGTTTATACAGATACCAGTGTAGGTATTTCCATGTTTATACAGACCGCAGTGTAGATATTTCCATGTTTATAGAGATTGCTGTGTAGATATTTCCATGTTTGTACAGATGGAGGTGTTGATGTTTCCATCTATACACAGATTGCCGTGTAGGTATTTCCATGTGTATTCAGATGGCATTGAAGGTATTTCCATGTTTATACTGATGGTGGTGTAGATATTTCCATGTTTACACAGATGACTGTATAGGTATTTCCATGTTTATACAGATGGCGGTGTAGATATTTCCATGTTTATACAGATAGCGGTGTAGATATTTCCATGTTTATACAGATCACGGTGTAGATATTTCCATGTTTATACAGATCGCGGTATAGATATTTCCATGTTTATACAGATAGCGGTGTAGATATTTCCATGTGTTTACAGATAGCGGTGTAGATAGTTCCATGTTTATACAGATAGCGGTGTAGATATTTCCATATTTATACAGATAACGGTGTAGAAATTTCCATGTTTATACAGATAGCGGTGTAAATTTTTCCATGTTTATATAGATGGTGGCGAAGATATTACCATGTTTATAAAGGTAGCAGTGTAGGTATTTCCATGTTTATACAGATTGTGGTGAAGATATTTCCATGTTTATACAGATCGCGGTGTAGATATTTCCATGTTTACACAGATTGCGGTGTAGATATTTCCATCTTTCTACAGATGGCATTGTAGATATTTCCATGTTTATGCAGATGGCGGTGTAGATATTTCCATGTTTATATAGATGGTGGTGTAGATATTACCATTTTTATGCAGGTAGCGGTGTACATATTTCCATGTTTATACAGGTTGTGGGGAAGATATTTCCATGTTTATACAGATCGCGGTGTAGATATTTCCATGTTTATACAGATCGCGGTGTAGATATTTCCATGTTTATACAGATAGCGGTGTAGATATTTCCATGTTTATACAGATAGCGGTGTAGATATTTCCATATTTATACAGATAACGGTGTAGAAATTTCCATGTTTATACAGATAGCGGTGTAAATTTTTCCATGTTTATACAGATCACGGTGTAGATATTTCCATCTTTATAGAGATAGCGGTGTAGATATTTCCATGTTTATACAGATAGCAGTGTAGATATTTCCATGTTCATACAGACCGCGGTGTAGATATTTCCATGGATATACAGATAGCAGTGCAGATATTTCCATGTTTGTACAGATGGCGGTGTTGATATTTCCATCTATACACAGATGACCGTGTAGATATTTCCATATTTATACAGATGGCGGCGCAGATACTTCCATGGATATGTAGATGGTGGTGTAGATATTTCCATGTTTATACAGTTAGCGGTGTAGTTATTTCCATGTTTATATAGATAGCGGTGTAGATATTTCCATGTATATACACATGGCTGTGTAGATATTTCCATGTTTATACAGATGGCGGTGTAGATATTTCCATGTTTATACAGATAACTTTGTAAGTATTTCCATGTTTATACAGATGGAGGTGTAGATATTTCGATGTTTATAGAGATAGCAGTGGAGATATTTCCATGTTTATACAGATAGCGTTGTAGGTGTTTCCATGTTTATACTGATCGTGGTGTAGATATTTCCATGTTTATAGAGATGGCGGTGTAGATATTTCCATGTTCATAGAGATAGCGGTGTTGATTTTTCCACGTTTATAGAGATAGCGGTGTGGATATTTCCATGCTTATACAGATAGGGGTGTAGCTATGTCCATGTTTATGGAGATAGCGGTGTAGATATTTCCACGTATATACAGATGGCTGTGTAGATATTTCCATGTTTATACAGATGGCTGTGTAGATATTTCCATGTTTATACAGATGACTTTGTAGGTATTTCCATGTTTATACAGATGGCGGTGCAGATTTTCCATGTTTATATTGATAGCTGTGTAGGTATTTCCATGTTTATACAGATAGCGGTGTAGATATTTCCATGTTTATACAGATAACGGTGTAGATATTTCCATGTTTATACAGATCGCGGTGTAGATATTTCCATGTTTATACAGATAGCAGTGTAGATATTTCCATGTGTTTACAGAAAGCGGTGTAGATCATTCCATGTTTACAAAGATTGCGGTGTAGATATTTCCAACTTTCTACAGATGACATTGTAGATATTTCCATGTTTATACAGATGGCGGTGTAGATATTTCCATGTTTATATAGATGGTGGTGTAGATATTATCATGTTTATACAGGTAGCGGTGTAGATATTTCCATGTTTATACAGATTGTGGTGAAGATATTTCCATGTTTATACAGATCGCGGTGTAGATATTTCCATGTTTACACAGATTGCGGTGTAGATATTTCCATCTTTCTACAGGTGGCATTGTAGATATTTCCATGTTTATGCAGATGGCGGTGTAGATATTTCCATGTTTATATAGATGGTGGTGTAGATATTACCATGTTTATGCAGGTAGCGGTGTAGATATTTCCATGTTTATACAGATTGTGGTGAAGATATTTCCATGTTTGTACAGATCACGGTGTAGGTATTTCCATGTTTATACAGATCGCGGTGTAGATATTTCCATGTTTATACAGATAGCGGTGTAGATATTTCCATGTTTACACAGATAGCGGTGTAAATATTTCCATATTTATTCAGATAACGGTGTAGAAATTTCCATGTTTATACAGGTAGCGGTGTAAATTTTTCCATGTTTATATAGATCACGGTGTAGATATTTCCATGTTTATAGAGATAGCATTGTAGATATTTCCATGTTTATACAGATAGCGGTGTAGATATTTCCATGTTTATACAGACCGCGGTGTAGATATTTCCATGGTTATACAGATAGCGGTGCAGATATTTCCATGTTTGTACAGATGGCGGTGTTGATATTTCCATCTATACACAGATGACCGTGTAGTTATTTCCATGTTTATACAGATGGCGGCGCAGATATTTCCATGGATATATAGATGGTGGTGTAGATGTTTCCATGTTTATACAGATAGCGGTGTAGTTATTTCCATGTTTACATAGATAGCGGTGTAGATATTTCCATGTATACACACATCGCTGTGTAGATATTTCCATGTTTATACAGATGGCAGTGTAGATATTTCCATGTATATACAGATAACTTTGTAAGTATTTCCATGTTTATACAGATGGCGGTGTAGATATTTCGATGTTTATAGAGATAGCAGTGGAGATATTTCCATGTTTATACAGATAGCGGTGTAGATGTTTCCATGTTTATACTGATCGTGGTGTAGATATTTCCATGTTTATAGAGATGGCGGTGTAGATATTTCCATGTTCATAGAGATAGCGGCGTTGATTTTTCCACGTTTATAGAGATAGCGGTGTGGATATTTCCATGCTTATACAGATAGGGGTGTAGATATATCCATATTTATAGAGATAGCGGTGTAGATATTTCCATTTTTTTACAGATCACGGTGTAGATATTTCCTTGTTTATACTAATAGCGGTGTAGTTATTTCCATGTTTATACAGATAGCGGTGTAGATATTTCCATGTATATACAGATGGCTGTGTAGATTTTTCCATGTTTATACAGATGGCTGTGTAGATATTTCCATGTTTATACAGATGACTTTGTAGGTATTTCCATGTTTATACAGATGGCGGTGTACATTTTCCATGTTTATATTGATAGCTGTGTAGATATTTCCATGTTTATACAGATAGCGGTGTAGATATTTCCATGTTTATACAGATCGCGGTGTAGATATTTCCATGTTTATACAGATCGCGGTGTAGATATTTCCATGTTTATAGAGACAGCGGTGTAGATATTTCCATGTTTTTACAGATATCGGTGTAGATATTTCCATGTTTACACAGATTGCGGTGTAAATATTTCCATCTTTCTACAGATGGCATTGTAGATATTTCCATGTTTATACAGATGGTGGTGTAGATATTTCCATGTTTATATAGATGGTGGTGTAGATATTACCATGTTTATACAGATAGCGGTGCAGATATTTCCATGTTTATACAGATCGTGGTGAAGATATATCCATGTTTATACAGATCGTGGTGTAGATATTTCCAGGTTCATACAGATCGTGGTGTAGATATTTCCATGTTTATACAGATAGCGGTGTAGATATTTCCATGTTTATACAGATAGCGGTGTAGATATTTCCATGTTTATAGAGATAGCGGGGTAGGTATTTCCATGTCTATAGACATAGCGGTGTAGATATTTCCATGTTTATATAGATGGCGTTGTAGATATTTCCAAGTTTATACCGACAGCGGTGTCGGTATTTCCACGTTTATACAGATAGCGATGTAGATATTTCCATGTTTATACGGGTCACGGTGCAGATATTTATATTTTTGTACAGATGGCATTGTAGACATTTCCTTATTCACACAGATGGCGGTGTAGATGTTTCCATGTTTATACAGATGGCAGAGTAGTTAGTTCCATGTCTATGAAGATGGCAGTGTAGATATTTTCATGTTTATAGAGGTGGCGGTGTAGATATTTCCATGTTTATAGAGATAGCAGTGTTGATATTTACAAGTTTAAACAGATGGCTGTGTAGATATTTCCATGTGTATACAGATGGCATTGTAGATATTTCCATGTTTATACAGATGACTGTCTACGTATTTCCATGTTTGTACAGATGGCAGTGCAGATATTTACATGTTTAAAGAGATAGCGGTGTAGATATTTCCATGTTTCTACAGATGGCGGTGTTTATATTTCCATCTATACAGAGATGGCCATGTAGATATTTCCATGTTTGTACAGATGGCGGCGCAGATATTTCCATGGATATGTAGATGGTGGTCTAGATATTTCCATGTTTATACAGATAGCGGTGTAGTTATTTCCATGTTTATATAGATAGCGGTGTAGATATTTCCATGTATATACACATGGCTGTGTAGATATTTCCATGTTTATACAGATGGCAGTGTAGATATTTCCATGTTTATACAGATAACTTTGTAAGTATTTCCATGTTTATACAGATGGCGGTGTAGATATTTCGATGTTTATAGAGATAGCAGTGGAGATATTTCCATGTTTATACAGATAGCGGTGTAGATGTTTCCATGTTTATACTGATCGTGGTGTAGATATTTCCATGTTTATAGAGATGGCGGTGTAGATATTTCCATGTTCATAGAGATAGCGGCGTTGATTTTTCCACGTTTATAGAGATAGCGGTGTGGATATTTCCATGCTTATACAGATAGGGGTGTAGATATATCCATATTTATAGAGATAGCGGTGTAGATATTTCCATTTTTTTACAGATCACGGTGTAGATATTTCCTTGTTTATACTAATAGCGGTGTAGTTATTTCCATGTTTATACAGATAGCGGTGTAGATATTTCCATGTATATACAGATGGCTGTGTAGATTTTTCCATGTTTATACAGATGGCTGTGTAGATATTTCCATGTTTATACAGATGACTTTGTAGGTATTTCCATGTTTATACAGATGGCGGTGTACATTTTCCATGTTTATATTGATAGCTGTGTAGATATTTCCATGTTTATACAGATAGCGGTGTAGATATTTCCATGTTTATACAGATCGCGGTGTAGATATTTCCATGTTTATACAGATCGCGGTGTAGATATTTCCATGTTTATAGAGACAGCGGTGTAGATATTTCCATGTTTTTACAGATATCGGTGTAGATATTTCCATGTTTACACAGATTGCGGTGTAAATATTTCCATCTTTCTACAGATGGCATTGTAGATATTTCCATGTTTATACAGATGGTGGTGTAGATATTTCCATGTTTATATAGATGGTGGTGTAGATATTACCATGTTTATACAGATAGCGGTGCAGATATTTCCATGTTTATACAGATCGTGGTGAAGATATATCCATGTTTATACAGATCGTGGTGTAGATATTTCCAGGTTCATACAGATCGTGGTGTAGATATTTCCATGTTTATACAGATAGCGGTGTAGATATTTCCATGTTTATACAGATAGCGGTGTAGATATTTCCATGTTTATAGAGATAGCGGGGTAGGTATTTCCATGTCTATAGACATAGCGGTGTAGATATTTCCATGTTTATATAGATGGCGTTGTAGATATTTCCAAGTTTATACCGACAGCGGTGTCGGTATTTCCACGTTTATACAGATAGCGATGTAGATATTTCCATGTTTATACGGGTCACGGTGCAGATATTTATATTTTTGTACAGATGGCATTGTAGACATTTCCTTATTCACACAGATGGCGGTGTAGATGTTTCCATGTTTATACAGATGGCAGAGTAGTTAGTTCCATGTCTATGAAGATGGCAGTGTAGATATTTTCATGTTTATAGAGGTGGCGGTGTAGATATTTCCATGTTTATAGAGATAGCAGTGTTGATATTTACAAGTTTAAACAGATGGCTGTGTAGATATTTCCATGTGTATACAGATGGCATTGTAGATATTTCCATGTTTATACAGATGACTGTCTACGTATTTCCATGTTTGTACAGATGGCAGTGCAGATATTTACATGTTTAAAGAGATAGCGGTGTAGATATTTCCATGTTTCTACAGATGGCGGTGTTTATATTTCCATCTATACAGAGATGGCCATGTAGATATTTCCATGTTTGTACAGATGGCGGCGCAGATATTTCCATGGATATGTAGATGGTGGTCTAGATATTTCCATGTTTATACAGATAGCGGTGTAGTTATTTCCATGTTTATATAGATAGCGGTGTAGATATTTCCATGTATATACACATGGCTGTGTAGATATTTCCATGTTTATACAGATGGCAGTGTAGATATTTCCATGTTTATACAGATAACTTTGTAAGTATTTCCATGTTTATACAGATGGCGGTGTAGATATTTCGATGTTTATAGAGATAGCAGTGGAGATATTTCCATGTTTATACAGATAGCGGTGTAGATGTTTCCATGTTTATACTGATCGTGGTGTAGATATTTCCATGTTTATAGAGATGGCGGTGTAGATATTTCCATGTTCATAGAGATAGCGGTGTTGATTTTTCCACGTTTATAGAGATAGCGGTGTGGATATTTCCATGCTTATACAGATAGGGGTGTAGCTATGTCCATGTTTATGGAGATAGCGGTGTAGATATTTCCATGTATATACAGATGGCTGTGTAGATATTTCCATGTTTATACAGATGGCTGTGTAGATATTTCCATGTTTATACAGATGACTTTGTAGGTATTTCCATGTTTATACAGATGGCGGTGCAGATTTTCCATGTTTATATTGATAGCTGTGTAGGTATTTCCATGTTTATACAGATAGCGGTGTAGATATTTCCATGTTTATACAGATCACGGTGTAGATATTTCCATGTTTATACAGATCGCGGTGTAGATATTTCCATGTTTATACAGATAGCAGTGTAGATATTTCCATGTGTTTACAGAAAGCGGTGTAGATAGTTCCATGTTTACAAAGATTGCGGTGTAGATATTTCCAACTTTCTACAGATGACATTGTAGATATTTCCATGTTTATACAGATGGCGGTGTAGATATTTCCATGTTTATATAGATGGTGGTGTAGATATTATCATGTTTATATAGGTAGCGGTGTAGATATTTCCATGTTTATACAGATTGTGGTGAAGTTATTTCCATGTTTATACAGATCGCGGTGTAGATATTTCCATGTTTACACAGATTGCGGTGTAGAGATTTCCATCTTTCTACAGATGGCATTGTAGATATTTCCATGTTTATGCAGATGGCGGTGTAGATATTTCCATGTTTATATAGATGGTGGTGTAGATATTACCATGTTTATGCAGGTAGCGGTGTAGATATTTCCATGTTTATACAGATTGTGGTGAAGATATTTCCATGTTTGTACAGATCGTGGTGTAGATATTTCCATGTTTATACAGATCGCGGTGTAGATATTTCCATGTTTATACAGATAGCGGTGTAGGTATTTCCATGTTTACACAGATAGCGGTGTAAATATTTCCATATTTATTCAGATAACGGTGTAGAAATTTCCATGTTTATACAGGTAGCGGTGTAAATTTTTCCATGTTTATATAGATCACGGTGTAGATATTTCCATGTTTATAGAGATAGCATTGTAGATATTTCCATGTTTATACAGATAGCGGTGTAGATATTTCCATGTTTATGCAGACCGCGGTGTAGATATTTCCATGGTTATACAGATAGCGGTGCAGATATTTCCATGTTTGTACAGATGGCGGTGTTGATATTTCCATCTATACACAGATGACCGTGTAGATATTTCCATGTTAATACAGATGGCGGCGCAGATATTTCCATGGATATGTAGATGGTGGTGTAGATATTTCCATGTTTATACAGATAGCGGTGTAGTTATTTCCATGTTTACATAGATAGCGGTGTAGATATTTCCATGTATACACACATGGCTGTGTAGATATTTCCATGTTTATACAGATGGCAGTGTAGATATTTCCATGTATATACAGATAACTTTGTAAGTATTTCCATGTTTATACAGATGGCGGTGTAGATATTTCGATGTTTATAGAGATAGCAGTGGAGATATTTCCATGTTTATACAGATAGCGGTGTAGGTGTTTCCATGTTTATACTGATCGTGGTGTAGATATTTCCATGTTTATAGAGATGGCGGTGTAGATATTTCCATGTTCATAGAGATAGCGGTGTTGATTTTTCCACGTTTATAGAGATAGCGGTGTGGATATTTCCATGCTTATACAGATAGGGGTGTAGATATTTCCATATTTATAGAGATAGCGGTGTAGATATTTCCATTTTTTTACAGATCACGGTGTAGATATTTCCTTGTTTATACTAATAGCGGTGTAGTTATTTCCATGTTTATACAGATAGCGGTGTAGATATTTCCATGTATATACAGATGGCTGTGTAGATTTTTCCATGTTTATACAGATGGCTGTGTAGATATTTCCATGTTTATACAGATGACTTTGTAGGTATTTCCATGTTTATACAGATGGCGGTGTAGATTTTCCATGTTTATATTGATACCTGTGTAGATATTTCCATGTTTATACAGATAGCGGTGTAGATATTTCCATGTTTATACAGATCGCGGTGTAGATATTTCCATGTTTATACAGATCGCGGTGTAGATATTTCCATGTTTATAGAGACAGCGGTGTAGATATTTCCATGTTTTTACAGATATCGGTGTAGATATTTCCATGTTTACACAGATTGCGGTGTAAATATTTCCATCTTTCTACAGATGGCATTGTAGATATTTCCATGTTTATACAGATGGCGGTGTAGATATTTCCATGTTTATATAGATGGTGGTGTAGATATTACCATGTTTATACAGATAGCGGTGCAGATATTTCCATGTTTATACAGATCGTGGTGAAGATATATCCATGTTTATACAGATCGTGGTGTAGATATTTCCAGGTTCATACAGATCGTGGTATAGATATTTCCATGTTTATACAGATAGCGGTGTAGATATTTCCATGTTGATACAGATAGCGGTGTAGATATTTCCATGTTTATAGAGATAGCGGGGTAGGTATTTCCATGTCTATAGACACAGCGGTGTAGATATTTCCATGTTTATATAGATGGCGTTGTAGATATTTCCAAGTTTATACCGACAGCGGTGTCGGTATTTCCACGTTTATACAGATAGCGATGTAGATATTTCCATGTTTATACGGGTCACGGTGCAGATATTTATATTTTTGTACAGATGGCATTGTAGACATTTCCTTATTCACACAGATGGCGGTGTAGATGTTTCCATGTTTATACAGATGGCAGAGTAGTTAGTTCCATGTCTATGAAGATGGCAGTGTAGATATTTTCATGTTTATAGAGGTGGCGGTGTAGATATTTCCATGTTTATAGAGATAGCAGTGTAGATATTTCCATGTTTATGCAGATGGCGATGTAGATATTTCCATGTTTATATAGATGGTGGTGTAGATATTACCATGTTTATACAGGTAGCGGTGTAGTTATTTCCATGTTTATACAGATTGTGGTGAAGATATTTCCATGTTTATACAGATCGCGGTGTAGATATTTTCACGTTTACACAGATTGCGATGTAGATATTTCCATCTTTCTACAGATGGCATTGTAGATATTTCCATGTTTATACAGATAGTGGTGTAGATATTTCCATATTTATACAGATTACGGTGTAGAAATTTCCATGTTTATACAGATAGCAGTGTAAATTTTTCCATGTTTATACAGATCACGGTGTAGATATTTCCATGTTTATAGAGAAAGCGGTGTAGATATTTCTATGTTTATACAGATAGCGGTGTAGATATTTCCATGTTCATACAGAACGCGGTGTAGATATTTCCATGGTTATACAGATAGCGGTGCAGATATTTCCATGTTTGTACAAATGGCGGTGTTGATATTTCCATCTATACACAGATGACCGTGTAGATATTTCCATGTTTATACAGATGGCGGCGCAGATATTTCCATGGATATGTAGATGGTGGTGTAGATATTTCCATGTTTATACAGATAGCGGTGTAGTTATTTCCATGTTTATATAGATAGCGGTTTAGATATTTCCATGTATATACACATGGCTGTGTAGATATTTCCATGTTTATACAGATGGCGGTGTAGATTTTCCATGTTTATAGCGATAGCTGTGTAGATATTTCCATGTTTATACAGATAGCGGTGTAGATATTTCCATGTTTATACAGATCGCGGTGTAGATATTTCCATGTTTATACAGATCGCGGTGTAGATATTTCCATGTTTATAGAGATAGCGGTGTAGATATTTCCATGTTTTTACAGATATCGGTGTAGATATTTCCGTGATTACACAGATTGCGGTGTACATATTTCCATCTTTCTACAGATGGCATTGTAGATATTTCCATGTTTATACAGATGGTGGTGTAGATATTTCCATGTTTAGATAGATGGTGGTGTAGATATTACCATGTTTATACAGATAGCGGTGTAGATATTTCCATGTTTATACAGATTATGGTGAATATATTTCCATGTTTATACAGATCGCGGTGTAGATATTTCCATGTTTATACAGATCACGGTGTAGATATTTCCATGTTTATACAGATAGCGGTGTAGATTTTTTCATGTTTATACAGATAGCGGTGTAAATTTCTCTAAGTTTATACAGATCACGGTGTAGATATTTCCATGTTTATACAGATAGCGGTGTAGATATTTCCATATTTATACAGATTACGGTGTAGAAATTTCCATGTTTATACAGATAGCAGTGTAAATTTTTCCATGTTTATACAGATCACGGTGTAGATATTTCCATGTTTATAGAGAAAGCGGTGTAGATATTTCTATGTTTATACAGATAGCGGTGTAGATATTTCCATGTTCATACAGAACGCGGTGTAGATATTTCCATGGTTATACAGATAGCGGTGCAGATATTTCCATGTTTGTACAAATGGCGGTGTTGATATTTCCATCTATACACAGATGACCGTGTAGATATTTCCATGTTTATACAGATGGCGGCGCAGATATTTCCATGGATTTGTAGATGGTGGTGTAGATATTTCCATATTTATACAGATAGCGGTGTAGTTATTTCCATGTTTATATAGATAGCGGTGTAGATATTTCCATGTATATACACATGGCTGTGTAGATATTTCCATGTTTATACAGATGGCGGTGTAGATTTTCCATGTTTATAGCGATAGCTGTGTAGATATTTCCATGTTTATACAGATAGCGGTGTAGATATTTCCATGTTTATACAGATCGCGGTGTAGATATTTCCATGTTTATACAGATCGCGGTGTAGTTATTTCCATGTTTATAGAGATAGCGGTGTAGATATTTCCATGTTTTTACAGATATCAGTGTAGATATTTCCGTGATTACACAGATTGCGGTGTACATATTTCCATCTTTCTACAGATGGCATTGTAGATATTTCCATGTTTATACAGATGGTGGTGTAGATATTTCCATGTTTAGATAGATGGTGGTGTAGATATTACCATGTTTATACAGATAGCGGTGTAGATATTTCCATGTTTATACAGATTATGGTGAATATATTTCCATGTTTATACAGATCGCGGTGTAGATATTTCCATGTTTATACAGATCACGGTGTAGATATTTCCATGTTTATACAGATAGCGGTGTAGATTTTTTCATGTTTATACAGATAGCGGTGTAAATTTTTCTATGTTTATACAGATCACGGTGTAGATATTTCCATGTTTATAGAGATAGCGGTGTAGATATTTCCATGCTTATACAGATAGCGGTGTAGATATTTCCATGTTCATATAGACCGCGGTGTAGATATTTCCATGATTATACAGATAGCGGTGCAGATATTTCCATGTTTGTACAGATGGCGGTGTTGATATTTCCATCTATACACAGATGACCGTGTAGATATTTCCATGTTTATACAGATGGCGGCGCAGATATTTCCATGGATATGTAGATGGTGGTGTAGATATTTCCATGTTTATACAGATAGCGGTGTAGTTATTTCCATGTTTATATAGATAGCGGTGTAGATATTTCCATTTACATACACATGGCTGTGTAGATTTTTCCATGTTTATACAGATGGCAGTGTAGATATTTCCATGTTTATACAGATAACTTTGTAAGTATTTCCATGTTTATACAGATGGCGGTGTAGATATTTCGATGTTTATAGAGATAGCAGTGGAGATATTTCCATGTTTATAAAGATAGCGGTGTAGATATTTCCATGTTTATACTGATCGTGGTGTAGATATTTCCATGTTTATAGAGATGGCGGTGTAGATATTTCCATGTTCATAGAGATAGTGGTGTTGATTTTTCCACGTTTTTAGAGATAGCGGTGTGAATATTTCCATGCTTTTACAGATAGGGTTGTAGATATTTCCATGTTTATAGAGATAGCGGTGTAGATATTTCCATTTTTTTACAGATCACGGTGTAGATATTTCCTTGTTTATACTAATAGCGGTGTAGTTATTTCCATGTCTATACAGACGGCGGTGTAGATATTTCCTTGTATACACAGATGGCTGTGTAGATATTTCCATGTTTATACAGATGGCTGTGTAGATATTTCCATGTTTATACAGATGACTTTGTAGGTATTTCCATGTTTATACAGATGGCGGTGTAGATTTTCCATGTTTATATTGATAGCTGTGTAGATATTTCCATGTTTATACAGATAGCGGTGTAGATATTTCCATGTTTATACAGATCGCGGTGTATATATTTCCATGTTTATACAGATCGCGGTGTAGTAATTTCCATGTTTATACAGATAGCGGTGTAAATATTCCCATGTGTTTACAGATAGCGGTGTAGATAGTTCCATGTTTACTCAGATTGCGGTGTAGATATTTCCATCTTTCTACAGATGGCATTGTAGATATTTCCATGTTTATACAGATGGCGGTGTAGATATTTCCATGTTTATATAGATGGTGGTGTAGATATTACCATGTTTATACAGGTAGCGGTGTAGTTATTTCCATGTTTATACAGATTGTGGTGAAGATATTTCCATGTTTATACAGATCGCGGTGTAGATATTTTCACGTTTACACAGATTGCGATGTAGATATTTCCATCTTTCTACAGATGGCATTGTAGATATTTCCATGTTTATACAGATAGCGGTGTAGATATTTCCATATTTATACAGATTACGGTGTAGAAATTTCCATGTTTATACAGATAGCAGTGTAAATTTTTCCATGTTTATACAGATCACGGTGTAGATATTTCCATGTTTATAGAGATAGCGGTGTAGATATTTCTATGTTTATACAGATAGCGGTGTAGATATTTCCATATTCATACAGACCGCGGTGTAGATATTTCCATGGTTATACAGATAGCGGTGCAGATATTTCCATGTTTGTACAAATGGCGGTGTTGATATTTCCATCTATACACAGATGACCGTGTAGATATTTCCATGTTTATACAGATGGCGGCGCAGTTATTTCCATGTATATGTAGATGGTGGTGTAGATATTTCCATGTTTATACAGATAGCGGTGTAGTTATTTCCATGTTTATATAGATAGCGGTGTAGATATTTCCATGTATATACACATGGCTGTGTAGGTATTTCCATGTTTATACAGATGGCGGTGTAGATTTTCCATGTTTATAGCGATAGCTGTGTAGATATTTCCATGTTTATACAGATAGCGGTGTAGATATTTCCATGTTTATACAGATCGCGGTGTAGATATTTCCATGTTTATACAGATCGCGGTGTAGATATTTCCATGTTTATAGAGATAGCGGTGTAGATATTTCCATGTTTTTACAGATATCTTTGTAGATATTTCCGTGTTTACACAGATTGCGGTGTAGATATTTCCATCTTTCTACAGATGGCATTGTAGATATTTCCATGTTTATACAGATGGTGGTGTAGATATTTCCATGTTTAGATAGATGGTGGTGTAGATATTACCATGTTTATACAGATAGCGGTGTAGATATTTCCACGTTTATACAGATAATGGTGTAGATATTTCCATGTTTATACAGATACCGGTGTAGATATTTCCATGTTTATACAGACCGCAGTGTAGATATTTCCATGTTTATAGAGATAGCAGTGTAGAAATTTCGATGTTTGTACAGATGGCGGTGTTGATGTTTCCATGTATACACAGATTGCCGTGTAGGTATTTCCATGTGTATTCAGATGGCAGTGAAGTTATTTCCATGTTTATACAGATGGTGGTGTAGATATTTCCATGTTTACACAGATGACTATATAGGTATTTCCATGTTTATACAGATGGCGGTGTAGATATTTCCATCTTTATAGAGATAGCGGAGTATATATTTCCATGTTTATACAGATAACGGTGTAGATATTTCCTTGTTTATTCAGATAGCGGTGTAGATATTTCCATGTTTATACAGATCGCGGTGTAGGTATTTCCATGTTTATAGAGATAACGGTTTAGATATTTTCATGTTTATAGAGATGGCGGTGTAGATATTTCCATGTTTATAGAGATAGCAGTGTAGATATTTACATGTTTATACAGATGGCTGTGAAGATATTTCCATGTGTATACAGATGGCATTGGAGATAATTCCATGTTTATACAGATGACTGTAGAGGTATTTCCATGTTTTACAGATGGCTGTGCAGATATTTCCATGTTTATAGAGATAGCGGTGTAGATATTTCCATGTTTGTACAGATGGCGTTGTTGATATTTCCATCTATACACAGATGGCCGTGTAGATATTTCCATGTTTATACAGATAGTGGTGTAGATATTTCCATGTTTTCACAGATGGTGGTGTAGATATTCCCGTGTTTATACACATGGCGGAGTAGATACTTCCATCTTTATGGAGATGGCAGTGTAGATATTTTCATGTTTATAGAGATGGCGGTGTAGATATTTCCATATTTATAGAGATAGCCGTGTAGATATTTCCATCTTTCTACAGATGGCAGTGTAGATATTTCCATGTTTATACAGATGGTATTGTAGGTATTTCCATGTTTATACAGATGGTGGTGTAGATATTTCGATGTTTATTCAGATGACTGTGTAGATATTTCCATGTTTATACAGATAGCGGTGTAGATATTTCAATGTTAATAGAGATGGCGCTGTAGATGTCTCCATGTTTATACAGATCGCGGTGTAGATATTTCCATGTTTATACAGATTGCGGTGTAGATATTTCCAAGTTTTTACAGATATCGGTGTAGATATTTCCATGTTTACACAGATTGCGGTGTAGATATTTCCATCTTTCTACAAATGGCATTGTAGATACTTCCATGTTTATGCAGATGGCGGTGTAGATATTTCCATGTTTATATAGATGGTGGTGTAGATATTACCATGTTTATACAGATAGCGGTGTAGATATTTCCAGGTTTATACAGATCGTGTTGAAGATATTTCCATGTTTATACAGATCGCGGTGTAGATATTTCCATGTTTATACAGATCGCGGTGTAGATATTTCCATGTTTATAGAGATAGCGGTGTAGATATTTCCATGTTTTTACAGATATCTTTGTAGATATTTCCGTGTTTACACAGATTGCGGTGTAGATATTTCCATCTTTCTACAGATGGCATTGTAGATATTTCCATGTTTATACAGATGGTGGTGTAGATATTTCCATGTTTAGATAGATGGTGGTGTAGATATTACCATGTTTATACAGATAGCGGTGTAGATATTTCCACGTTTATACAGATAATGGTGTAGATATTTCCATGTTTATACAGATACCGGTGTAGATATTTCCATGTTTATACAGACCGCAGTGTAGATATTTCCATGTTTATAGAGATAGCAGTGTAGAAATTTCCATGTTTGTACAGATGGCGGTGTTGATGATTCCATGTATACACAGATTGCCGTGTAGGTATTTCCATGTGTATTCAGATGGCAGTGAAGTTATCTCCATGTTTATACAGATGGTGGTGTAGATATTTCCATGTTTACACAGATGACTATATAGGTATTTCCATGTTTATACAGATGGCGGTGTAGATATTTCCGTCTTTATAGAGATAGCGGAGTATATATTTCCATGTTTATACAGATAACGGTGTAGATATTTCCTTGTTTATTCAGATAGCGGTGTAGATATTTCCATGTTTATACAGATCGCGGTGTAGGTATTTCCATGTTTATAGAGATAACGGTTTAGATATTTTCATGTTTATAGAGATGGCGGTGTAGATATTTCCATGTTTATAGAGATAGCAGTGTAGATATTTACATGTTTATACAGATGGCTGTGAAGATATTTCCATGTGTATACAGATGGCATTGGAGATAATTCCATGTTTATACAGATGACTGTAGAGGTATTTCCATGTTTTACAGATGGCTGTGCAGATATTTCCATGTTTATAGAGATAGCGGTGTAGATATTTCCATGTTTGTACAGATGGCGTTGTTGATATTTCCATCTATACACAGATGGCCGTGTAGATATTTCCATGTTTATACAGATAGTGGTGTAGATATTTCCATGTTTTCACAGATGGTGGTGTAGATATTCCCGTGTTTATACACATGGCGGAGTAGATACTTCCATCTTTATGGAGATGGCAGTGTAGATATTTTCATGTTTATAGAGATGGCGGTGTAGATATTTCCATATTTATAGAGATAGCCGTGTAGATATTTCCATCTTTCTACAGATGGCAGTGTAGATATTTCCATGTTTATACAGATGGTATTGTAGGTATTTCCATGTTTATACAGATGGTGGTGTAGATATTTCGATGTTTATTCAGATGACTGTGTAGATATTTCCATGTTTTTACAGATGGCAGTGTAGATATTTCAATGTTAATAGAGATGGCGCTGTAGATGTCTCCATGTTTATACAGATCGCGGTGTAGATATTTCCATGTTTATACAGATTGCGGTGTAGATATTTCCAAGTTTTTACAGATATCGGTGTAGATATTTCCATGTTTACACAGATTGCGGTGTAGATATTTCCATCTTTCTACAAATGGCATTGTAGATACTTCCATGTTTATGCAGATGGCGGTGTAGATATTTCCATGTTTATATAGATGGTGGTGTAGATATTACCATGTTTATACAGATAGCGGTGTAGATATTTCCAGGTTTATACAGATCGTGGTGAAGATATTTCCATGTTTATACAGATAGCGGTGTAGATATTTCCAGGTTTATACAGATCGCGGTGTAGATATTTCCATGTTTATACAGATAGCGGTGTAGATATTTCCATGTTTATAGAGAGAGCGGTGTAGGTATTTCCATGTTTATAGACATAGCGATGTAGATATTTCCATGTTTGTATTGATGGCGTTGTAGATATTTCCATGTTTATGCAGCTCGCGGTGCAGATATTTATATCTTTATACAGATGGCATTGTAGATATTTCCTTATTCACACAGATGGCGGTGTGGATGTTTCCATGTTTATACAGACGGCGGAGTAGTTAGTTCCATGTCTATGGAGATGGCAGTGTAGATATTTTCATGTTTATAGAGATGGCGGTGTAGATATTTCCATGTGTATAGAGATGGCATTGTAGATATTTCCATGTTTATACAGATGACTGTAGAGGTATTTCCATGTTTTACAGATGGCTGTGCAGATATTTCCATGTTTATAGAGATAGCGGTGTAGATATTTCCATGTTTGTACAGATGGCGTTGTTGATATTTCCATCTATACACAGATGGCCGTGTAGATATTTCCATGTTTATACAGATGGCAGCGTAGATATTTCCATGGACATGCAGATGGCGGTGTAGATATTTCCATGTTTATACAGAGAGCGGTGTAGATATTTCCATGTTTTCACAGATTGTGGTGTAGATATTTCCGTGTTTATACACATGGCGGAGTAGATACTTCCATCTTTATGGAGATGGCAGTGTAGATATTTTCATGTTTATAGAGATGGCGGTGTAGATATTTCCATATTTATAGAGATAGCGGTGTAGATATTTCCATCTTTCTGCAGATGGCAGTATAGATATTTCCATGTTTATACAGATGGTGGTGTAGATATTTCCATACTTATACAGATGTCTGTGTAGATATTTCCATGTGTATACAGATGGTATTGTAGGTATTTCCATGTTTATACACATGGTGGTGAAGATATTTCCATGTTTATTCAGATGACTGTGTAGATATTTCCATGTTTTTACAGATGGCAGTGTAGATATTTCAATGTTTATAGAGATGGCGCTGTAGACATTTCCATGTTTATACAGATCGCGGTGTAGATATTTCCATGTTTAGATAGATGGTGGTGTAGATATTACCATGTTTATACAGATAGCGGTGTAGATATTTCCACGTTTATACAGATAATGGTGTAGATATTTCCATGTTTATACAGATACCGGTGTAGATATTTCCATGTTTATACAGACCGCAGTGTAGATATTTCCATGTTTATAGAGATAGCAGTGTAGAAATTTCGATGTTTGTACAGATGGCGGTGTTGATGATTCCATGTATACACAGATTGCCGTGTAGGTATTTCCATGTGTATTCAGATGGCAGTGAAGTTATTTCCATGTTTATACAGATGGTGGTGTAGATATTTCCATGTTTACACAGATGACTATATGGGTATTTCCATGTTTATAAAGATGGCGGTGTAGATATTTCCATCTTTATAGAGATAGCGGAGTATATATTTCCATGTTTATACAGATAACGGTGTAGATATTTCCTTGTTTATTCAGATAGCGGTGTAGATATTTCCATGTTTATACAGATCGCGGTGTAGGTATTTCCATGTTTATAGAGATAACGGTTTAGATATTTTCATGTTTATAGAGATGGCGGTGTAGATATTTCCATGTTTATAGAGATAGCAGTGTAGATATTTACATGTTTATACAGATGGCTGTGAAGATATTTCCATGTGTATACAGATGGCATTGGAGATAATTCCATGTTTATACAGATGACTGTAGAGGTATTTCCATGTTTTACAGATGGCTGTGCAGATATTTCCATGTTTATAGAGATAGCGGTGTAGATATTTCCATGTTTGTACAGATGGCGTTGTTGATATTTCCATCTATACACAGATGGCCGTGTAGATATTTCCATGTTTATACAGATAGTGGTGTAGATATTTCCATGTTTTCACAGATGGTGGTGTAGATATTCCCGTGTTTATACACATGGCGGAGTAGATACTTCCATCTTTATGGAGATGGCAGTGTAGATATTTTCATGTTTATAGAGATGGCGGTGTAGATATTTCCATATTTATAGAGATAGCCGTGTAGATATTTCCATCTTTCTACAGATGGCAGTGTAGATATTTCCATGTTTATACAGATGGTATTGTAGGTATTTCCATGTTTATACAGATGGTGGTGTAGATATTTCGATGTTTATTCAGATGACTGTGTAGATATTTCCATGTTTTTACAGATGGCAGTGTAGATATTTCAATGTTAATAGAGATGGCTCTGTAGATGTCTCCATGTTTATACAGATCGCGGTGTAGATATTTCCATGTTTATACAGATTGCGGTGTAGATATTTCCAAGTTTTTACAGATATCGGTGTAGATATTTCCATGTTTACACAGATTGCGGTGTAGATATTTCCATCTTTCTACAAATGGCATTGTAGATACTTCCATGTTTATGCAGATGGCGGTGTAGATATTTCCATGTTTATATAGATGGTGGTGTAGATATTACCATGTTTATACAGATAGCGGTGTAGATATTTCCAGGTTTATACAGATCGTGGTGAAGATATTTCCATGTTTATACAGATAGCGGTGTAGATATTTCCAGGTTTATACAGATCGCGGTGTAGATATTTCCATGTTTATACAGATAGCGGTGTAGATATTTCCATGTTTATAGAGAGAGCGGTGTAGGTATTTCCATGTTTATAGACATAGCGATGTAGATATTTCCATGTTTGTATTGATGGCGTTGTAGATATTTCCATGTTTATGCAGCTCGCGGTGCAGATATTTATATCTTTATACAGATGGCATTGTAGATATTTCCTTATTCACACAGATGGCGGTGTGGATGTTTCCATGTTTATACAGACGGCGGAGTAGTTAGTTCCATGTCTATGGAGATGGCAGTGTAGATATTTTCATGTTTATAGAGATGGCGGTGTAGATATTTCCATGTGTATAGAGATGGCATTGTAGATATTTCCATGTTTATACAGATGACTGTAGAGGTATTTCCATGTTTTACAGATCGCGGTGTAGATATTTCCATGTTTATACAGATAGCGTTGTAGATATTTCCATGTTTATATAGATATCGGTGTAGATATTTCCATGTTTATAGAGATAGCGGTGTAGGTATTTCCATGATTATAGAGATAGCGGTGTAGATATTTCCATGTTGTACAGATGGCGTTGTTGATATTTCCATCTATACACAGATGTCCGTGTAGATATTTCCATGTTTATACAGATGGCAGCGTAGATATTTCCATGGACATGCAGATGGCGGTGCAGATATTTCCATGTTTATACAGATAGCGGTGTAGATATTTCCATATTTTCACAGATTGTGGTGTAGATATTTCCGTGTTTATACACATGGCGGAGTAGATACTTCCATCTTTATGGAGATGGCAGTGTAGATATTTTCATGTTTATAGAGATGGCGGTATAGATATTTCCATATTTATAGAGATAGCGGTGTAGATATTTCCATCTTTCTACAGATGGCAGTGTAGATATTTCCATGTTTATACAGATGGCGGTGTAGATATTTCCATACTTATAGAGATGTCTGTGTAGATATTTCCATGTGTATACAGATGGTATTGTAGGTATTTCCATGTTTATACAGATGGTGGTGTAGATATTTCCATGTTTATTCAGATGAATGTGTAGATATTTCCATGTTTTACAGATTGCTGTGCAGATATTTCCATGTTTATAGAGATAGCGGTGTAGATATTTCCATGTTTGTACAGATGGCGTTGATATTTCCATCTATACACAGATGGCCGTGTAGATATTTCCATGTTTATACAGATGGCAGTGTAGGTATTTCCATGGACATGCAGATGGCGGTGTAGATATTTCCATGTTTATACAGATAGCGGTGTAGATATTTCCATGTTTTCACAGATGGTGGTGTAGATATTTCCGTGTTTATACACATGGCGGAGTAGATACTTCCATCTTTATGGAGATGGCAGTGTAGATATTTTCATGTTTATAGAGATGGCGGTGTAGATATTTCCATATTTATAGAGATAGCGGTGTAGATATTTCCATCTTTCTACAGATGGCAGTGTAGATATTTGCATGTTTATACAGATGGCGGTGTAGATATTTCCAAACTTATACAGATGTCTGTGTAGATATTTCCATGTGTATACAGATGGTATTGTAGGTATTTCCATGTTTATACAGATGGTGGTGTAGATATTTCCATGTTTATTCAGATGACTGTGTAGATATTTCCATGTTTTTACAGATGGCAGTGTAGATATTTCAATGTTAATAGAGATGGCGCTGTAGATATCTCCATGTTTATACAGATCGCGGTGTAGATATTTCCATGTTTATACAGATTGCGGTGTAGATATTTCCATGTTTTTACAGATATCGGTGTAGATATTTCCATGTTTACACAGATTGCGGTGTAGATATTTCCATCTTTCTACAAATGGCATTGTAGATACTTCCATGTTTATGCAGATGGCGGTGTAGATATTTCCATGTTTATATAGATGGTGGTGTAGATATTACCATGTTTATACAGATAGCGGTGTAGATATTTCCATGTTTATACAGATCGTGGTGAAGATATTTCCATGTTTATACAGATCGCGGTGTAGATATTTCCAGGTTTATACAGATCGCGGTGTAGATATTTCCATGTTTATACAGATAGCGGTGTAGATATTTCCATGTTTATAGAGAGAGCGGTGTAGGTATTTCCATGTTTATAGACATAGCGGTGTAGATATTTCCATGTTTATATAGATGGCGTTGTAGATATTTCCATGTTTATACAGCTCGCGGTGCAGATATTTATATCTTTATACAGATGGCATTGTAGATATTTCCTTATTCACACAGATGGCGGTGTAGATGTTTCCATGTGTATAGAGATGGCATTGTAGATATTTCCATGTTTATACAGATGACTGTAGAGGTATTTCCATGTTTTACAGATGGCTGTGCAGATATTTCCATGTTTATAGAGATAGCGGTGTAGATATTTCCATGGTTGTACAGATGGCGTTGTTGTTATTTCCATCTATACACAGATGGCCGTGTAGATATTTCCATGTTTATACAGATGGCAGGGTAGGTATTTCCATGGACATGCAGATGGCGGTGTAGATATTTCCATGTTTATACAGAGAGCGGTGTAGATATTTCCATGTTTTCACAGATTGTGGTGTAGATATTTCCGTGTTTATACACATGGCGGAGTAGATACTTCCATCTTTATGGAGATGGCAGTGTAGATATTTTCATGTTTATAGAGATGGCGGTGTAGATATTTCCATATTTATAGAGATAGCGGTGTAGATATTTCCATCTTTCTACAGATGGCAGTGTAGATATTTCCATGTTTATACAGATGGTGGTGTAGATATTTCCATACTTATACAGATGTCTGTGTAGATATTTCCATGTGTATACAGATGGTATTGTAGGTATTTCCATGTTTATACACATGGTGGTGAAGATATTTCCATGTTTATTCAGATGGCTGTGTAGATATTTCCATGTTTTTACAGATGGCAGTGTAGATATTTCAATGTTTATAGAGATGGCGCTGTAGATATTTCCATGTTTATACAGATCGCGGTGTAGATATTTCCATGTTTATACAGATAGCGGTGTAGATATTTCCACGTTTTTACAGATATCGGTGTAGATATTTCCATGTTTACACAGATTGCGGTGTAGGTATTTCCATCTTTCTACAGATGGCATTGTAGATATTTCCATGTTTATGCAGATGGCGTTGTATATATTTCCATGTTTATATAGATGGTGGTGTAGATATTACCATGTTTATACAGATAGCGGTGTAGATATTTCCATGTTTATACAGATCGTGGTGAAGATATTTCCATGTTTATACAGATCACGGTGTAGATATTTCCATGTTTATACAGATCGTGGTGTAGATATTTCCAGGTTTATACAGATAGCGTTGTAGATATTTCCATGTTTATATAGATAGCGGTGTAGATATTTCCATGTTTATAGAGATAGCGGTGTAGGTATTTCCATGTTTATAGAGATAGCGGTGTAGATATTTCCATGTTGTACAGATGGCGTTGTTGATATTTCCATCTATACACAGATGTCCGTGTAGATATTTCCATGTTTATACAGATGGCAGCGTAGATATTTCCATGGACATGCAGATGGCGGTGTAGATATTTCCATGTTTATACAGATAGCGGTGTAGATATTTCCATGTTTTCACAGATGGTGGTGTAGATATTTCCGTGTTTATACACATGGCGGAGTAGATACTTCCATCTTTATGGAGATGGCAGTGTAGATATTTTCATGTTTATAGAGATGGCGGTATAGATATTTCCATATTTATAGAGATAGCGGTGTAGATGTTTCCATCTTTCTACAGATGGCAGTGTAGATATTTCCATGTTTATACAGATGGCGGTGTAGATATTTCCATACATATAGAGATGTCTGTGTAGATATTTCCATGTGTATACAGATGGTATTGTAGGTATTTCCATGTTTATACAGATGGTGGTGTAGATATTTCCATGTTTATTCAGATGAATGTGTAGATATTTCCATGTTTTACAGATGGCAGTGTAGATATTTCAATGTTTATAGAGATGGCGCTGTAGATATTTCCATGTTTGTACAGATCGCGGTGTAGATATTTCCATGTTTATACAGATAGCGGTGTAGATATTTCCATGTTTTTACAGATATCGGTGTAGATATTTCCATGTTTACACAGATTGTGGTGTAGATATTTCCATCTTTCTACAGATGGCATTGTAGATATTTCCATGTTTATGCAGATGGCGGTGTAGATATTTCCATGTTTATATAGATGGTGGTGTAGATATTACCATGTTTATACAGATAGCGGTGTAGATATTTCCATGTTTATACAGATCGTGGTGAAGATATTTCCATGTTTATACAGATCGCGGTGTAGATATTTCCATGTTTATACAGATCGCGGTGTAGATATTTCCATGTTTATACAGATAGCGGTGTAGATATTTCCATGTTTATAGAGAGAGCGGTGTAGGTATTTCCATGTTTATAGACATAGCGGTGTAGATATTTCCATGTTTATATAGATGGCGTTGTAGATATTTCCATGTTTATACAGCTCGCGGTGCAGATATTTATATCTTTATACAGATGGCATTGTAGATATTTCCTTATTCACACAGATGGCGGTGTAGATGTTTCCATGTTTATACAGACGGCGGAGTAGTTAGTTCCATGTTTATGGAGATGGCAGTGTAGATATTTTCATGTTTATAGAGATGGCGGTGTAGATATTTCCATGTGTATAGAGATGGCATTGTAGATATTTCCATGTTTATACAGATGACTGTAGAGGTATTTCCATGTTTTAAAGATGGCTGTGCAGATATTTCCATGTTTATAGAGATAGCGGTGTAGATATTTCCATGTTTGTACAGATGGCGTTGTTGATATTTCCATCTATACACAGATGGCCGTGTGGATATTTCCATGTTTATACTGATGGCAGCGTAGATATTTCCATGGACATGCAGATGGCGTTGTAGATATTTCCATGTTTATACAGATAGCGGTGTAGATATTTCCATGTTTTCACAGATTGTGGTGTAGATATTTCCGTGTTTATACACATGGCGGAGTAGATACTTCCATCTTTATGGAGATGGCAGTGTAGATATTTTCATGTTTATAGAGATGGCGGTGTAGATATTTCCATATTTATAAAGATAGCGGTGTAGGTATTTCCATCTTTCTACAGATGGCAGTGTAGATATTTCCATGTTTATACAGATGGCGGTGTAGATATTTCCATACTTATACAGATGACTGTGTAGATATTTCCATGTGTATACAGATGGTATTGTAGGTATTTACATGTTTATACACATGGTGGTGAAGATATTTCCATGTTTATTCAGATGACTGGGTAGATATTTCCATGTTTTTACAGATGGCAGTCTAGATATTTCAATGTTTATAGAGACGGCGCTGTAGATATTTCCATGTTTATACAGATCGCGGTGTAGATATTTCCATGTTTATAGAGATAGCGGTGTAGGTTTTTCCATGTTTATAGACATAGCAGTGTAGATATTTCCATGTTTATATAGATGGCGTTGTAGATATTTCCATGTTTATACCGATAGATGTGTTGGTAGTTCCACGTTTGTACAGATAGCGATGTAGATATCTCCATGTTTATACAGCTCGCGGTGCAGATATTTATATCTTTATACAGACGGCATTGTAGATATTTCCTTATTCACACAGATGGCGGTGTAGATGTTTCCATGTTTATACAGATGGCGGAGTTGTTAGTTCCATGTTTATGGAGATGGCAGTGTAGATATTTTCATGTTTATAGAGATGGCGGTGTAGATATTTCCATGTTTATAGAGATAGCAGTGTAGATATTTACATGTTTATACAGATGGCTGTGTAGATATTTCCATGTGTATACAGATGGCATTGTAGATATTTCCATGTTTATACAGATGACTGTAGAGCTATTTCCATGTCTTACAGATGGCTGTGCAGATATTACCATGTTTATAGAGATAGCGGTGTAGATATTTCCATGTTTGTACAGATGGCGTTGTTGATATTTCCATCTATACACAGATGGCCGTGTAGATATTTCCATGTTTATACAGATGGCAGCGTAGATATTTCCATGGACATGCAGATGGCGGTGTAGATATTTCCATGTTTATAGAGAGAGCGGTGTAGATATTTCCATGTTTTCACAGATGGTGGTGTAGATATTTCCGTGTTTATACACATGGCTGAGTAGATACTTCCATCTTTATGGAGATGGCAGTGTAGATATTTTCATGTTTATAGAGATGGCGGTGTAGATATTTCCATATTTATAGAGAGAGCGGTGTAGATATTTCCATCTTTCTACAGATGGCATTGTACGTAATTCCATGTTTATGCAGATGGCGGTGTAGATATTTCCATGTTTATATAGATGGTGGTGTAGATATTAGCATGTTTATACAGGTAGCGTTGTAGATATTTCCATGTTTATACAGATCGTGGTGAAGATATTTCCATGTTTATACAGATCGTGGTGTAGATATTTCCATGTTTATACAGATAGCGTTGTAGATATTTTCATGTTTATATAGATAGCGGTGTAGATATTTCCATGTTTATAGAGACTGCGGTGTAGTTATTTCGATGTTTATAGACATAGCGGTGTAGATATTTCCATGTTTATATAGATGGCGTTGTAGATATTTGCATGTTTATACCGATAGATGTGTTGGTATTTCCACGTTTATACAGATAGCGATGTAGATATTTCCATGTTTATACAGCTCGCGGTGCAGATATATATATCTTTATACAGATGGCATTGTAGATATTTCCTTATTCACACAGATGGCGGTGTGGATGTTTCCATGTTTATACAGATGGCGGAGTAGTTAGTTCCATGTTTATGGAGATGGCAGTGTGGATATTATCATGTTTATAGAGATGGCGGTGTAGATATTTCCATGTTTATAGAGATAGCAGTGTAGATATTTACATGTTTATTCAGATGGCTGTGTAGGTATTTCCATGTGTATAATGATGGCATTGTAGATATTTCCGTGTTTATAGAGATAGCGGTGTAGGTATTTCCATGTGTATACAGATGGCATTGTGGATATTTCCATGTTTATACAGATAGCATTGTAGATATTTCCATGTTTATACAGATAGCGGTGTAGATATTTCCATGTTTATAGAGATAGCGGTGTAGGTATTTCCATGTTTATACAGATAGCGGTGTAGATATTTCCATGTTTATACAGATAGCGGTGTAGATATTTCCATGTTTTTACAGATAGCGGTGTAGATATTTCCATGTTTTCACAGATGGTGGTGTAGATATTTCCGTGTTAATACACATGGCGGAGTAGATACTTCCATCTTTATGGAGATGGCAGTGTAGATATTTTCATGTTCATAGAGATGGCGATATAGATATTTCCATATTTATATAGATAGCGGTGTAGATATTTCCATCTTTCTACAGATGGCAGTGTAGATATTTCCATGTTTATACAGATGGCGGTGTAGATATTTCCATACTCATAGAGATGTCAGTGTAGATATATCCATGTGTATACAGATGGTATTGTAGGTATTTCCATGTTTATACAGATGGTGGTGTAGATATTTCCATGTTTATTCAGATGGCTGTGTAGATATTTCCATGTGTATACAGATGGCATTGTAGATATTTCCATGTTTATACAGATGACTGTAGAGCTATTTCCATGTTTTACAGATGGCTGTGCAGATATTACCATGTTTATAGAGATAGCGGTGTAGATATTTCCATGTTTGTACAGATGGCGTTGTTGATATTTCCATCTATACACAGATGGCCGTGTAGATATTTCCATGTTTATACAGATGGCAGCGTAGATATTTCCATGGACATGCAGATGGCGGTGTAGATATTTCCATGTTTATAGAGAGAGCGGTGTAGATATTTCCATGTTTTCACAGATGGTGGTGTAGATATTTCCGTGTTTATACACATGGCGGAGTAGATACTTCCATCTTTATGGAGATGGCAGTGTAGATATTTTCATGTTTATAGAGATGGCGGTGTAGATATTTCCATATTTATAGAGAGAGCGGTGTAGATATTTCCATCTTTCTACAGATGGCATTGTACGTAATTCCATGTTTATGCAGATGGCGGTGTAGATATTTCCATGTTTATATAGATGGTGGTGTAGATATTAGCATGTTTATACAGATAGCGTTGTAGATATTTCCATGTTTATACAGATCGTGGTGAAGATATTTCCATGTTTATACAGATCGTGGTGTAGATATTTCCATGTTTATACAGATAGCGTTGTAGATATTTTCATGTTTATATAGATAGCGGTGTAGATATTTCCATGTTTATAGAGACAGCGGTGTAGTTATTTCCATGTTTATAGACATAGCGGTGTAGATATTTCCATGTTTATATAGATGGCGTTGTAGATATTTGCATGTTTATACCGATAGATGTGTTGGTATTTCCACGTTTATACAGATAGCGATGTAGATATTTCCATGTTTATACAGCTCGCGGTGCAGATATATATATCTTTATACAGATGGCATTGTAGATATTTCCTTATTCACACAGATGGCGGTGTGGATGTTTCCATGTTTATACAGATGGCGGAGTAGTTAGTTCCCTGTTTATGGAGATGGCAGTGTAGATATTATCATGTTTATAGAGATGGCGGTGTAGATATTTCCATGTTTATAGAGATAGCAGTGTAGATATTTACATGTTTATTCAGATGGCTGTGTAGGTATTTCCATGTGTATAATGATGGCATTGTAGATATTTCCGTGTTTATAGAGATAGCGGTGTAGGTATTTCCATGTGTATACAGATGGCATTGTGGATATTTCCATGTTTATACAGATAGCATTGTAGATATTTCCATGTTTATACAGATAGCGGTGTAGATATTTCCATACTCATAGAGATGTCAGTGTAGATATATCCATGTGTATACAGATGGTATTGTAGGTATTTCCATGTTTATACAGATGGTGGTGTAGATATTTCCATGTTTATTCAGATGACTGTGTAGATATTTCCATGTTTTACAGATGGCAGTGTAGATATTTCAATGTTTATAGAGATGGCGCTGTAGGTATTTCCATGTTTATACAGATCGCGGTGTAGATATTTCCATGTTTATTCAGATAGCGGGGTAGATATTTCCATGTTTTTACAGATAGCGGTGTAGATATTTCCATGTTTACACAGATTGTGGTGTAGATATTTCCATCTTTCTACAGATGGCAATGTAGATATTTCCATGTTTATGCAGATGGCGGTGTAGATATTTCCATGTTTATGCAGATGGCGGTGTAGATATTTCCATGTTAATACAGATAGCGGTGTAGATATTTCCATGTTTATACAGATCGTGGTGAAGATATTTCCATGTTTATACAGATCGCGGTGTAGATATTTCCATGTTTATACAGATCGCTGTGTAGATATTTCCATGTTTATACAGATAGCGGTGTAGATATTTCCATGTTTATAGAGATAGCGGTGTAGGTATTTCCATGTTTATAGACATAGCGGTGTAGATATTTCCATGTTTATATAGATGGCGTTGTAGATATTTCCATGTTTATACCGATAGATATGTTGGTATTTCCACGTTTATACAGATAGCGATGTAGATATTTCCATGTTTATACAGCTCGCGGTGCAGATATTTATATCTTTATACAGATGGCATTGTAGATATTTCCTTATTCACACAGACGGCGGTGTAGATGTTTCCATGTTTATACAGATGGCGGAGTAGTTAGTTCCATGTTTATGGAGATGGCATTGTAGATATTTTCATTTTTATAGAGATGGCGGTGTAGATATTTCCATGTTTATAGAGATAGCAGTGTAGACGTTTACATGTTTATACAGATGGCTGTGTAGATATTTCCATGGACATTCAGATGGCGGTGTAGAAATTTCCATGTTTATACAGATAGCGGTGTAGATATTTCCATGTTTACACAGATTGCGGTGTAGATATTTCCATCTTTCTACAGATGGCATTGTAGATATTTCCATGTTTATGCAGATGGCGGTGTAGCTATTTCCATGTTTATATAGATGGTGGTGTAGATATTACCATGTTTATACAGATAGCGGTGTAGATATTTCCATGTTTATACAGATCGCGGTGAAGATATTTCCATGTTTATACAGATCGCGGTGTAGATATTTCCATGTTTATACAGATCGCGGTGTAGATATTTCCATGTTTATACAGATTGCGGTGTAGATATTTCCATGTTTATACAGATAGCGGTGTAGATATTTCCATGTTTGTACAGATGGCGTTGTTGAAATTTCCATCTATACACAGATGGCCGTGTAGATATTTCCATGTTTATACTGATGGCAGCGTAGATATTTCCATGTTTATTCACATGGCGGAGTAGATACTTCCATCTTTATGGAGATGGCAGTGTAGATATTTTCATGTCTATAGAGATGGCGGTGTAGATATTTCCATATTTATAGAGATAGCGGTGTAGTTATTTCCATTTTTGTGCAGATGGCAGTGTAGATATTTCCATGTTTATACAGATAGCGCTGTAGATATTTCCATGTTTTCACAGATGGTGGTGTAGATATTTCCGTGTTTATTCACATGGCGGAGTAGATACTTCCATCTTTATGGAGATGGCAGTGTAGATATTTTCATGTTTATAGAGATGGCGGTGTAGATATTTCCATATTTATAGAGATAGCGGTGTAGATATTTCCATCTTTCTACAGATGGCAGTGTAGATATTTCCATGTTTATACAGATGGCGTTGTAGATATTTCCATACTTATAGATATGTCTGTGTAGATATTTCCATGTGTATACAGATGGTATTGTAGGTAGTTCCATGTTTATACAGAGGGTGGTGTAGATATTTCCATGTTTATTCAGATGACATTGTAGATATTTCCATGGTTTTACAGATGGCAGTGTAGATATTTCAAAGTTTATAGAGATGGCGCTGTAGATATTTCCATGTTTATACAGATCGCGGTGTAGATATTTCCATGTTTATAGAGATAGCGGTGTAGGTATTTCCATGTTTATAGACATAGCGGTGTAGATATTTCCATGTTTCTATAGATGGCGTTGTAGATATTTCCATGTTTATACTGATAGATGTGTTGGTATTTCCACGTTCATACAGATAGCGATGTAGATATTTCCATGTTTATACAGCTCGTGGTGCAGATATTTATATCTTTATACAGATGGCATTGTAGATATTTCCTTATTCACACAGATGTCGGTGTAGATGTTTCCATGTTTATACAGATGGCGGAGTAGTGAGTTCCATGTTTATGGAGATGGCAGTGTAGATATTTTCATGTTTATAGAGATGGTGGTGTAGACATTTCCATGTTTATACAGATAGCGGTGTAGATATTTCCATGTTTTTACAGATATCGGTGTAGATATTTCCATGTTTACACAGATTGCGGTGTAGATATTTCCATCTTTCTACAGATGGCATTGTAGATATTTCCATGTTTATGCAGATGGCGGTGTAGGTATTTCCATGTTTATATAGATGGTGGTGTAGATATTACCATGTTTATACAGATAGCGGTGTAGATATTTCCATGTTTATGCAGATCGTGGTGAAGATAATTCCATGTTTATACAGATTGCGGTGTAGATATTTCCATGTTTATACAGATCGCTGTGTAGATATTTCCATGTTTATACAGATAGCGGTGTAGATATTTCCATGTTTATAGAGATAGCGGTGTAGGTGTCTCCATGTTTACAGACATAGCGGTGTAGATATTTCCATGTTTATATAGATGGCGTTGTAGATATTTCCATGTTTATACCGATAGATGTGTTGGTATTTCCACGTTTATACAGATAGCGATGTAGATATTTCCATGTTTATACAGCTCGCGGTGCAGATATTTATATCTTCATACAGATGGCATTGTAGATATTTCCTTATTCACACAGATGGCGGTGTAGATGTTTCCATGTTTATACAGATGGCGGAGTAGTTAGTTCCATGTTTATGGAGATGGCAGTGTAGATATTTTCATGTTTATAGAGATGGCGGTGTAGATATATACATGTTTATAGAGATAGCAGTGTAGATATTTCTATGTCTATACAGATGGCTGTGTAGATATTTCCATGTGAATACAGATGGCATTGTAGATATTTCCATGATTATACAGATGACTGTAGAGGTATTTCCATGTTTTACAGATGGCTGTGCAGATATTTCCATGTTTATAGAGATAGCGGTGTAGATATTTCCATGTTTGTACACATGGCGTTGTTGATATTTCCATCTATACACAGATGGCCGTGTAGATATTTCCATGTTTATACTGATGGCAGCGTAGATATTTCCATGTTTATTCACATGGCGGAGTAGATACTTCCATCTTTATGGAGATGGCAGTGTAGATATTTTCATGTCTATAGAGATGGCGGTGTAGATATTTCCATATTTATAGAGATAGCGGTGTAGATATTTCCATTTTTCTGCAGATGGCAGTGTAGATATTTCCATGTTTATACAGATAGCGCTGTAGATATTTCCATGTTTTCACAGATGGTGGTGTAGATATTTCCGTGTTTATTCACATGGCGGAGTAGATACTTCCATCTTTATGGAGATGGCAGTGTAGATATTTTCATGTTTATAGAGATGGCGGTGTAGATATTTCCATATTTATAGAGATAGCGGTGTAGATATTTCCACCTTTCTACAGATGGCAGTGTAGATATTTCCATGTTTATACAGATGGCGTTGTAGATATTTCCATACTTATAGAGTTGTCTGTGTAGATATTTCCATGTGTATACAGATGGTATTGTAGTTAGTTCCATGTTTATACAGAGGGTGGTGTAGATATTTCCATGTTTATTCAGATGACAGTGTAGATATTTCCATGGTTTTACAGATGGCAGTGTAGATATTTCAAAGTTTATAGAGATGGCGCTGTAGATATTTCCATGTTTATACAGATCGCGGTGTAGATATTTCCATGTTTATAGAGATAGCGGTGTAGGTATTTCCATGTTTATAGACATAGCGGTGTAGATATTTCCATGTTTCTATAGATGGCGTTGTAGATATTTCCATGTTTATACTGATAGATGTGTTGGTATTTCCACGTTCATACAGATAGCGATGTAGATATTTCCATGTTTATACAGCTCGTGGTGCAGATATTTATATCTTTATACAGATGGTATTGTAGATATTTCCTTATTCACACAGATGGAGGTGTAGATATTTCCATGTTTATACAGATGGCGGAGTAGTTAGTTCCATGTTTATGGAGATGGCAGTGTAGATATTTTCATGTTTATAGAGATGGCGGTGTAGATATTTCCATGTTTATAGAGATAGCAGTGTAGATATTTGCATGTTTATACAGATGGCTGTGTAGGTATTTCCATGTGTATACAGATGGCATTGTAGATATTTCCATGTTTATACAGATGACTGTAGAGGTATTTCCATGTTTTGCAGATGGCTGTGCAGATATTTCCATCTTTATAGAGATAGCGGTGTAGATATTTCCATGTTTGTACAGATGGCGTTGTTGATATTTCCATCTATACACTGATGGCCATGTAGATATTTCCATGTTTATACAGATGGCAGCGTAGGTATTTCCATGGACATGCAGATGGCGGTGTAGGTATTTCCATGTTTATACAGATAGCGGTGTAGATAGTTCCATGTTTTCACAGATGGTGGTGTAGATATTTCCGTGTTTATACACATGGCGGAGTAGATACTTCCATATTTACAGAGATGGCAGTGTAGATATTTTCATGTTTATAGAGATGGCGGTGTAGATATTTCCATATTTATAGAGATAGCGGTGTAGATATTTCCATCTTTCTACAGATGGCAGTGTAGATATTTCCATGTTTATACAGATGGCGGTGTAGATATTTCCATACTTATACAGATGTCTGTGTAGATATTTCCATGTGTATACAGATGGTATTGTAGGTATTTCCATGTTTATACAGATGGTGGTGTAGATATTTCCATGTTTATTCAGATGAATGTGTAGATATTTCCATGTTTTACAGATGGCAGTGTAGATATTTCAATGTTTATAGAGATGGCGCTGTAGATATTTCCATGTTTGTACAGATCGCGGTGTAGATATTTCCATGGTTATACAGATAGCGGTGTAGATATTTCCATGTTTTTACAGATATCGGTGTAGATATTTCCATGTTTACACAGATTGTGGTGTAGATATTTCCATCTTTCTACAGATGGCATTGTAGATATTTCCATGTTTATGCAGATGGCGGTGTAGATATTTCCATGTTTATATAGATGGTGGTGTAGATATTACCATGTTTATACAGATAGCGGTGTAGATATTTCCATGTTTATACAGATCGTGGTGAAGATATTTCCATGTTTATACAGATCGCGGTGTAGATATTTCCATGTTTATACAGATCGCGGTGTAGATATTTCCATGTTTATACAGATAGCGGTGTAGATATTTCCATGTTTATAGAGAGAGTGGTGTAGGTATTTCCATGTTTATAGACATAGCGGTGTAGATATTTCCATGTTTATATAGATGGCGGTGTAGATATTTCCATGTTTATACAGCTCGCGGTGCAGATATTTATATCTTTATACAGATGGCATTGTAGATATTTCCTTATTCACACAGATGGCGGTGTAGATGTTTCCATGTTTATACAGACGGCGGAGTAGTTAGTTCCATGTTTATGGAGATGGCAGTGTAGATATTTTCATGTTTATAGAGATGGCGGTGTAGATATTTCCATGTGTATAGAGATGGCATTGTAGATATTTCCATGTTTATACAGATGACTGTAGAGGTATTTCCATGTTTTAAAGATGGCTGTGCAGATATTTCCATGTTTATAGAGATAGCGGTGTAGATATTTCCATGTTTGTACAGATGGCGTTGTTGATATTTCCATCTATACACAGATGGCCGTGTAGATATTTCCATGTTTATACAGATGGCAGCGTAGATATTTCCATGGACATGCAGATGGCGTTGTAGATATTTCCATGTTTATACAGATAGCGGTGTAGATATTTCCATGTTTTCACAGATTGTGGTGTAGATATTTCCGTGTTTATACACATGGCGGAGTAGATACTTCCATCTTTATGGAGATGGCAGTGTAGATATTTTCATGTTTATAGAGATGGCGGTGTAGATATTTCCATATTTATAAAGATAGCGGTGTAGGTATTTCCATCTTTCTACAGATGGCAGTGTAGATATTTCCATGTTTATACAGATGGCGGTGTAGATATTTCCATACTTATACAGATGACTGTGTAGATATTTCCATGTGTATACAGATGGTATTGTAGGTATTTACATGTTTATACACATGGTGGTGAAGATATTTCCATGTTTATTCAGATGACTGGGTAGATATTTCCATGTTTTTACAGATGGCAGTCTAGATATTTCAATGTTTATAGAGACGGCGCTGTAGATATTTCCATGTTTATACAGATCGCGGTGTAGATATTTCCATGTTTATAGAGATAGCGGTGTAGGTTTTTCCATGTTTATAGACATAGCAGTGTAGATATTTCCATGTTTATATAGATGGCGTTGTAGATATTTCCATGTTTATACCGATAGATGTGTTGGTAGTTCCACGTTTGTACAGATAGCGATGTAGATATCTCCATGTTTATACAGCTCGCGGTGCAGATATTTATATCTTTATACAGACGGCATTGTAGATATTTCCTTATTCACACAGATGGCGGTGTAGATGTTTCCATGTTTATACAGATGGCGGAGTTGTTAGTTCCATGTTTATGGAGATGGCAGTGTAGATATTTTCATGTTTATAGAGATGGCGGTGTAGATATTTCCATGTTTATAGAGATAGCAGTGTAGATATTTACATGTTTATACAGATGGCTGTGTAGATATTTCCATGTGTATACAGATGGCATTGTAGATATTTCCATGTTTATACAGATGACTGTAGAGCTATTTCCATGTCTTACAGATGGCTGTGCAGATATTACCATGTTTATAGAGATAGCGGTGTAGATATTTCCATGTTTGTACAGATGGCGTTGTTGATATTTCCATCTATACACAGATGGCCGTGTAGATATTTCCATGTTTATACATATGGCAGCGTAGATATTTCCATGGACATGCAGATGGCGGTGTAGATATTTCCATGTTTATAGAGAGAGCGGTGTAGATATTTCCATGTTTTCACAGATGGTGGTGTAGATATTTCCGTGTTTATACACATGGCGGAGTAGATACTTCCATCTTTATGGAGATGGCAGTGTAGATATTTTCATGTTTATAGAGATGGCGGTGTAGATATTTCCATATTTATAGAGAGAGCGGTGTAGATATTTCCATCTTTCTACAGATGGCATTGTACGTAATTCCATGTTTATGCAGATGGCGGTGTAGATATTTCCATGTTTATATAGATGGTGGTGTAGATATTAGCATGTTTATACAGATAGCGTTGTAGATATTTCCATGTTTATACAGATCGTGGTGAAGATATTTCCATGTTTATACAGATCATGGTGTAGATATTTCCATGTTTATACAGATAGCGTTGTAGATATTTTCATGTTTATATAGATAGCGGTGTAGATATTTCCATGTTTATAGAGACTGCGGTGTAGTTATTTCCATGTTTATAGACATAGCGGTGTAGATATTTCCATGTTTATATAGATGGCGTTGTAGATATTTGCATGTTTATACCGATAGATGTGTTGGTATTTCCACGTTTATACAGATAGCGATGTAGATATTTCCATGTTTATACAGCTCGCGGTGCAGATATATATATCTTTATACAGATGGCATTGTAGATATTTCCTTATTCACACAGATGGCGGTGTGGATGTTTCCATGTTTATACAGATGGCGGAGTAGTTAGTTCCATGTTTATGGAGATGGCAGTGTAGATATTATCATGTTTATAGAGATGGCGGTGTAGATATTTCCATGTTTATAGAGATAGCAGTGTAGATATTTACATGTTTATTCAGATGGCTGTGTAGGTATTTCCATGTGTATAATGATGGCATTGTAGATATTTCCGTGTTTATAGAGATAGCGGTGTAGGTATTTCCATGTGTATACAGATGGCATTGTGGATATTTCCATGTTTATACAGATAGCATTGTAGATATTTCCATGTTTATACAGATAGCGGTGTAGATATTTCCATGTTTATAGAGATAGCGGTGTAGGTATTTCCATGTTTATACAGATAGCGGTGTAGATATTTCCATGTTTATACAGATAGCGGTGTAGATATTTCCATGTTTTTACAGATAGCGGTGTAGATATTTCCATGTTTTCACAGATGGTGGTGTAGATATTTCCGTGTTAATACACATGGCGGAGTAGATACTTCCATCTTTATGGAGATGGCAGTGTAGATATTTTCATGTTCATAGAGATGGCGGTATAGATATTTCCATATTTATATAGATAGCGGTGTAGATATTTCCATCTTTCTACAGATGGCAGTGTAGATATTTCCATGTTTATACAGATGGCGGTGTAGATATTTCCATACTCATAGAGATGTCAGTGTAGATATATCCATGTGTATACAGATGGTATTGTAGGTATTTCCATGTTTATACAGATGGTGGTGTAGATATTTCCATGTTTATTCAGATGGCTGTGTAGATATTTCCATGTGTATACAGATGGCATTGTAGATATTTCCATGTTTATACAGATGACTGTAGAGCTATTTCCATGTTTTACAGATGGCTGTGCAGATATTACCATGTTTATAGAGATAGCGGTGTAGATATTTCCATGTTTGTACAGATGGCGTTGTTGATATTTCCATCTATACACAGATGGCCGTGTAGATATTTCCATGTTTATACAGATGGCAGCGTAGATATTTCCATGGACATGCAGATGGCGGTGTAGATATTTCCATGTTTATAGAGAGAGCGGTGTAGATATTTCCATGTTTTCACAGATGGTGGTGTAGATATTTCCGTGTTTATACACATGGCGGAGTAGATACTTCCATCTTTATGGAGATGGCAGTGTAGATATTTTCATGTTTATAGAGATGGCGGTGTAGATATTTCCATATTTATAGAGAGAGCGGTGTAGATATTTCCATCTTTCTACAGATGGCATTGTACGTAATTCCATGTTTATGCAGATGGCGGTGTAGATATTTCCATGTTTATATAGATGGTGGTGTAGATATTAGCATGTTTATACAGATAGCGTTGTAGATATTTCCATGTTTATACAGATCGTGGTGAAGATATTTCCATGTTTATACAGATCGTGGTGTAGATATTTCCATGTTTATACAGATAGCGTTGTAGATATTTTCATGTTTATATAGATAGCGGTGTAGATATTTCCATGTTTATAGAGACAGCGGTGTAGTTATTTCCATGTTTATAGACATAGCGGTGTAGATATTTCCATGTTTATATAGATGGCGTTGTAGATATTTGCATGTTTATACCGATAGATGTGTTGGTATTTCCACGTTTATACAGATAGCGATGTAGATATTTCCATGTTTATACAGCTCGCGGTGCAGATATATATATCTTTATACAGATGGCATTGTAGATATTTCCTTATTCACACAGATGGCGGTGTGGATGTTTCCATGTTTATACAGATGGCGGAGTAGTTAGTTCCCTGTTTATGGAGATGGCAGTGTAGATATTATCATGTTTATAGAGATGGCGGTGTAGATATTTCCATGTTTATAGAGATAGCAGTGTAGATATTTACATGTTTATTCAGATGGCTGTGTAGGTATTTCCATGTGTATAATGATGGCATTGTAGATATTTCCGTGTTTATAGAGATAGCGGTGTAGGTATTTCCATGTGTATACAGATGGCATTGTGGATATTTCCATGTTTATACAGATAGCATTGTAGATATTTCCATGTTTATACAGATAGCGGTGTAGATATTTCCATACTCATAGAGATGTCAGTGTAGATATATCCATGTGTATACAGATGGTATTGTAGGTATTTCCATGTTTATACAGATGGTGGTGTAGATATTTCCATGTTTATTCAGATGACTGTGTAGATATTTCCATGTTTTACAGATGGCAGTGTAGATATTTCAATGTTTATAGAGATGGCGCTGTAGGTATTTCCATGTTTATACAGATCGCGGTGTAGATATTTCCATGTTTATTCAGATAGCGGGGTAGATATTTCCATGTTTTTACAGATAGCGGTGTAGATATTTCCATGTTTTCACAGATTGTGGTGTAGATATTTCCATCTTTCTACAGATGGCAATGTAGATATTTCCATGTTTATGCAGATGGCGGTGTAGATATTTCCATGTTTATGCAGATGGCGGTGTAGATATTTCCATGTTAATACAGATAGCGGTGTAGATATTTCCATGTTTATACAGATCGTGGTGAAGATATTTCCATGTTTATACAGATCGCGGTGTAGATATTTCCATGTTTATGCAGATCGCTGTGTAGATATTTCCATGTTTATACAGATAGCGGTGTAGATATTTCCATGTTTATAGAGATAGCGGTGTAGGTATTTCCATGTTTATAGACATAGCGGTGTAGATATTTCCATGTTTATATAGATGGCGTTGTAGATATTTCCATGTTTATACCGATAGATATGTTGGTATTTCCACGTTTATACAGATAGCGATCTAGATATTTCCATGTTTATACAGCTCGCGGTGCAGATATTTATATCTTTATACAGATGGCATTGTAGATATTTCCTTATTCACACAGACGGCGGTGTAGATGTTTCCATGTTTATACAGATGGCGGAGTAGTTAGTTCCATGTTTATGGAGATGGCATTGTAGATATTTTCATTTTTATAGAGATGGCGGTGTAGATATTTCCATGTTTATAGAGATAGCAGTGTAGATATTTACATGTTTATACAGATGGCTGTGTAGATATTTCCATGGACATGCAGATGGCGGTGTAGAAATTTCCATGTTTATACAGATAGCGGTGTAGATATTTCCATGTTTACACAGATTGCGGTGTAGATATTTCCATCTTTCTACAGATGGCATTGTAGATATTTCCATGTTTATGCAGATGGCGGTGTAGCTATTTCCATGTTTATATAGATGGTGGTGTAGATATTACCATGTTTATACAGATAGCGGTGTAGATATTTCCATGTTTATACAGATCGCGGTGAAGATATTTCCATGTTTATTCAGATCGCGGTGTAGATATTTCCATGTTTATACAGATCGCGGTGTAGATATTTCCATGTTTATACAGATTGCGGTGTAGATATTTCCATGTTTATACAGATAGCGGTGTAGATATTTCCATGTTTGTACAGATGGCGTTGTTGAAATTTCCATCTATACACAGATGGCCGTGTAGATATTTCCATGTTTATACTGATGGCAGCGTAGATATTTCCATGTTTATTCACATGGCGGAGTAGATACTTCCATCTTTATGGAGATGGCAGTGTAGATATTTTCATGTCTATAGAGATGGCGGTGTAGATATTTCCATATTTATAGAGATAGCGGTGTAGATATTTCCATTTTTGTGCAGATGGCAGTGTAGATATTTCCATGTTTATACAGATAGCGCTGTAGATATTTCCATGTTTTCACAGATGGTGGTGTAGATATTTCCGTGTTTATTCACATGGCGGAGTAGATACTTCCATCTTTATGGAGATGGCAGTGTAGATATTTTCAAGTTTATAGAGATGGCGGTGTAGATATTTCCATATTTATAGAGATAGCGGTGTAGATATTTCCATCTTTCTACAGATGGCAGTGTAGATATTTCCATGTTTATACAGATGGCGTTGTAGATATTTCCATACTTATAGATATGTCTGTGTAGATATTTCCATGTGTATACAGATGGTATTGTAGGTAGTTCCATGTTTATACAGAGGGTGGTGTAGATATTTCCATGTTTATTCAGATGACATTGTAGATATTTCCATGGTTTTACAGATGGCAGTGTAGATATTTCAAAGTTTATAGAGATGGCGCTGTAGATATTTCCATGTTTATACAGATCGCGGTGTAGATATTTCCATGTTTATAGAGATAGCGGTGTAGGTATTTCCATGTTTATAGACATAGCGGTGTAGATATTTCCATGTTTCTATAGATGGCGTTGTAGATATTTCCATGTTTATACTGATAGATGTGTTGGTATTTCCACGTTCATACAGATAGCGATGTAGATATTTCCATGTTTATACAGCTCGTGGTGCAGATATTTATATCTTTATACAGATGGCATTGTAGATATTTCCTTATTCACACAGATGTCGGTGTAGATGTTTCCATGTTTATACAGATGGCGGAGTAGTGAGTTCCATGTTTATGGAGATGGCAGTGTAGATATTTTCATGTTTATAGAGATGGTGGTGTAGACATTTCCATGTTTATACAGATAGCGGTGTAGATATTTCCATGTTTTTACAGATATCGGTGTAGATATTTCCATGTTTACACAGATTGTGGTGTAGATATTTCCATCTTTCTACAGATGGCATTGTAGATATTTCCATGTTTATGCAGATGGCGGTGTAGGTATTTCCATGTTTATATAGATGGTGGTGTAGATATTACCATGTTTATACAGATAGCGGTGTAGATATTTCCATGTTTATGCAGATCGTGGTGAAGATAATTCCATGTTTATACAGATTGCGGTGTAGATATTTCCATGTTTATACAGATCGCTGTGTAGATATTTCCATGTTTATACAGATAGCGGTGTAGATATTTCCATGTTTATAGAGATAGCGGTGTAGGTGTCTCCATGTTTACAGACATTGCGGTGTAGATATTTCCATGTTTATATAGATGGCGTTGTAGATATTTCCATGTTTATACCGATAGATGTGTTGGTATTTCCACGTTTATACAGATAGCGATGTAGATATTTCCATGTTTATACAGCTCGCGGTGCAGATATTTATATCTTCATACAGATGGCATTGTAGATATTTCCTTATTCACACAGATGGCGGTGTAGATGTTTCCATGTTTATACAGATGGCGGAGTAGTTAGTTCCATGTTTATGGAGATGGCAGTGTAGATATTTTCATGTTTATAGAGATGGCGGTGTAGATATATCCATGTTTATAGAGATAGCAGTGTAGATATTTCTATGTCTATACAGATGGCTGTGTAGATATTTCCATGTGAATACAGATGGCATTGTAGATATTTCCATGATTATACAGATGACTGTAGAGGTATTTCCATGTTTTACAGATGGCTGTGCAGATATTTCCATGTTTATAGAGATAGCGGTGTAGATATTTCCATGTTTGTACACATGGCGTTGTTGATATTTCCATCTATACACAGATGGCCGTGTAGATATTTCCATGTTTATACTGATGGCAGCGTAGATATTTCCATGTTTATTCACATGGCGGAGTAGATACTTCCATCTTTATGGAGATGGCAGTGTAGATATTTTCATGTCTATAGAGATGGCGGTGTAGATATTTCCATATTTATAGAGATAGCGGTGTAGATATTTCCATTTTTCTGCAGATGGCAGTGTAGATATTTCCATGTTTATACAGATAGCGCTGTAGATATTTCCATGTTTTCACAGATGGTGGTGTAGATATTTCCGTGTTTATTCACATGGCGGAGTAGATACTTCCATCTTTATGGAGATGGCAGTGTAGATATTTTCATGTTTATAGAGATGGCGGTGTAGATATTTCCATATTTATAGAGATAGCGGTGTAGATATTTCCACCTTTCTACAGATGGCAGTGTAGATATTTCCATGTTTATACAGATGGCGTTGTAGATATTTCCATACTTATAGAGTTGTCTGTGTAGATATTTCCATGTGTATACAGATGGTATTGTAGTTAGTTCCATGTTTATACAGAGGGTGGTGTAGATATTTCCATGTTTATTCAGATGACAGTGTAGATATTTCCATGGTTTTACAGATGGCAGTGTAGATATTTCAAAGTTTATAGAGATGGCGCTGTAGATATTTCCATGTTTATACAGATCGCGGTGTAGATATTTCCATGTTTATAGAGATAGCGGTGTAGGTATTTCCATGTTTATAGACATAGCGGTGTAGATATTTCCATGTTTCTATAGATGGCGTTGTAGATATTTCCATGTTTATACTGATAGATGTGTTGGTATTTCCACGTTCATACAGATAGCGATGTAGATATTTCCATGTTTATACAGCTCGTGGTGCAGATATTTATATCTTTATACAGATGGCATTGTAGATATTTCCTTATTCACACAGATGTCGGTGTAGATGTTTCCATGTTTATACAGATGGCGGAGTAGTTAGTTCCATGTTTATGGAGATGGCAGTGTAGATATTTTCATGTTTATAGAGATGGTGGTGTAGATATTTCCATGTTTATACAGATAGCGGTGTAGATATTTCCATGATTTTACAGATATCGGTGTAGATATTTCCATGTTTACACAGATTGCGGTGTAGATATTTCCATCTTTCTACAGATGGCATTGTAGATATTTCCATGTTTATGCAGATGGCGGTGTAGGTATTTCCATGTTTATATAGATGGTGGTGTAGATATTACCATGTTTATACTGATAGCGGTGTAGATATTTCCATGTTTATGCAGATCGTGGTGAAGATATTTCCATGTTTATACAGATTGCGGTGTAGATATTTCCATGTTTATACAGATCGCTGTGTAGATATTTCCATGTTTATACAGATAGCGGTGTAGATATTTCCATGTTTATAGAGATAGCGGTGTAGGTGTCTCCATGTTTACAGACATAGCGGTGTAGATATTTCCATGTTTATATAGATGGCGTTGTAGATATTTCCATGTTTATACCGATAGATGTGTTGGTATTTCCACGTTTATACAGATAGCGATGTAGATATTTCCATGTTTATACAGCTCGCGGTGCAGATATTTATATCTTCATACAGATGGCATTGTAGATATTTCCTTATTCACACAGATGGCGGTGTAGATGTTTCCATGTTTATACAGATGGCGGAGTAGTTAGTTCCATGTTTATGGAGATGGCAGTGTAGATATTTTCATGTTTATAGAGATGGCGGTGTAGATATATCCATGTTTATAGAGATAGCAGTGTAGATATTTCTATGTCTATACAGATGGCTGTGTAGATATTTCCATGTGAATACAGATGGCATTGTAGATATTTCCATGATTATACAGATGACTGTAGAGGTATTTCCATGTTTTACAGATGGCTGTGCAGATATTTCCATGTTTATAGAGATAGCGGTGTAGATATTTCCATGTTTGTACACATGGCGTTGTTGATATTTCCATCTATACACAGATGGCCGTGTAGATATTTCCATGTTTATACTGATGGCAGCGTAGATATTTCCATGGACATGCAGATGGCGGTGTAGATATTTCCATGTTTATACAGAGAGCGGTGTAGATATTTCCATGTTTTCACAGATGGTGGTGTAGATATTTCCGTGTTTATACACATGGTGGAGTAGATACTTCCATCTTTATGGAGATGGCAGTGTAGATATTTTCATGTTTATAGAGATGGCGGTGTAGATATTTCGATATTTACAGAGATAGCGGTGTAGATATTTCCATCTTTGTACAGATGGCTGTGTAGATATTTCCATGTTTATACAGATGGCGGTGTAGATATTCCCATACTTATACAGATGTCTGTGTAGATATTTCCATGTGTATACAGATGGTATTGTAGGTATTTCCATGTTTATACAGATGGTGGTGTAGATATTTCCATGTTTATTCAGATGACTGTGTAGATATTTCCATGTTTTTACAGATGGCAGTGTAGATATTTCAATGCTTATAGAGATGGCGCTGTAGATATTTCCATGTTTATACAGATAGCGGTGTAGATATTTCCATGTTTTTACAGATAACGGTGTAGATATTTCCATGTTTACACAGATTGCGGTGTAGGTAGTTCCATCTTTCTACAGATGGCATTGTAGATATTTCCATGTGTATGCAGATGGCGGTGTATATATATCCATGTTTATATAGATGGTGGTGTAGATATTACCATGTTTATACAGATTGCGGTGTAGATATTTCCATGTTTATACAGATCGTGGTGAAGATATTTCCATGTTTATACCGATCGCGGTGTAGATATTTCCATGTTTATACAGATCGCGGTGTAGATATTTCCATGTTTATACAGATATCGTTGTAGATATTTCCATGTTTATACAGATAGCGTTGTAGATATTTCCATGTTTATAGAGATAGCGGTGTAGGTATTTCCATGTTTATAGACATAGCGGTGTAGATATTTCCATGTTTATATAGATGGCGTTGTAGATATTTCCATGTTTGTACCGATAGATGTGTTGTTATTTCCACGTTTATACAGATAGCGATGTAGATATTTCCATGTTTATACAGCTCGCAGTGCAGATATTTATATCTTTATACAGATGGTATTGTAGATATTTCCTTATTCACACAGATGGAGGTGTAGATGTTTCCATGTTTATACAGATGGCGGAGTAGTTAGTTCCATGTTTATGGAGATGGCAGTGTAGATATTTTCATGTTTATAGAGATGGCGGTGTAGATATTTCCATGTTTATAGAGATAGCAGTGTAGATATTTGCATGTTTATACAGATGGCTGTGTAGGTATTTCCATGTGTATACAGATGGCATTGTAGATATTTCCATGTTTATACAGATGACTGTAGAGGTATTTCCATGTTTTACAGATGGCTGTGCAGATATTTCCATCTTTATAGAGATAGCGGTGTAGATATTTCCATGTTTGTACAGATGGCGTTGTTGATATTTCCATCTATACACTGATGGCCATGTAGATATTTCCATGTTTATACAGATGGCAGCGTAGGTATTTCCATGGACATGCAGATGGCGGTGTAGGTATTTCCATGTTTATACAGATAGCGGTGTAGATAGTTCCATGTTTTCACAGATGGTGGTGTAGATATTTCCGTGTTTATACACATGGCGGAGTAGATACTTCCATATTTACAGAGATGGCAGTGTAGATATTTTCATGTTTATAGAGATGGCGGTGTAGATATTTCCATATTTATAGAGATAGCGGTGTAGATATTTCCATCTTTCTACAGATGGCAGTGTAGATATTTCCATGTTTATACAGATGGCGGTGTAGATATTTCCATACTTATACAGATGTCTGTGTAGATATTTCCATGTGTATACAGATGGTATTGTAGGTATTTCCATGTTTATACAGATGGTGGTGTATTTATTTCTATGTTTATTCAGATGACTGTGTAGATATTTCCATGTTTTTACAGATGGCAGTGTAGATATTTCAATGTTTACAGAGATGGCGCTGTAGATATTTCCATGTTTATACAGATCGCGGTGTAGATATTTCCATGTTTATACAGATAGCGATGTAGATATTTCCATGTTTATACAGCTCGCGGTGCAGATATTTATACCTTTATACAGATGGCATTGTAGATATTTCCTTATTCACACAGATGGCGGTGTAGATGTTTCCATGTTTATACAGATGGCGGAGTAGTTAGTTCCATGTTTATGGAGATGGCAGTGTAGATATTTTCATGTTCATAGAGATGGCGGTGTAGATATTTCCATGTTTATAGAGATAGCAGTGTAGATATTTACATGTTTAAACAGATGGCTGTGTAGATATTTCCATGTGTATACAGATGGCATTGTAGATATTTCCATGTTTATACAGATGACTGTAGAGGTATTTCCATGTTTTACAGATGGCTGTGCAGATATTTCCATGTTTATAGAGATAGCGGTGTAGATATTTCCATGTTGTACAGATGGCGTTGTTGATATTTCCATCGATACACAGATGGCCGTGTAGATATTTCCATGTTTATACAGATGGCAGCGAAAATATTTCCAAGGACATGCAGATGGCGGTGTAGATATTTCCATGTTTATACAGAGAGCGGTGTAGATATTTCCATGTTTTCACAGATGGTGGTGTAGATATTTCCGTGTTTAAACACATGGCGGAGTAGATACTTCCATCTTTATGGAGATGGCAGTGTAGATATTTTCATGTTTATAGAGATGGCGGTATAGATATTTCCATATTTATAGAGATAGCGGTGTAGATATTTCCATCTTTCTACAGATGGTAGTGTAGATATTTCCATGTTTATACAGATAGCGGTGTAGATATTTCCATGTTTTTACAGATAGCGGTGTAGATATTTCCATGTTTACACAGATTGTGGTGTAGATATTTCCATCTTTCTACAGATGGCATTGTAGATATTTCCATGTTTATGCAGATGGCGGTGTAGATATTACCATGTTTATATTGATGGAGGTGTAGATATTACCATGTTTATACAGATAGCGGTGTAGATATTTCCATGTTTATACAGATCGTGGTGAAGGTATTTCCATGTTCATACAGATCGTGGTGTAGATATTTCCATGTTTATACAGATCGCTGTGTAGATATTTCCATGTTTATACAGATAGCGGTGTAGATATTTCCATGTTTATAGAGATAGCGGTGTAGGTATTTCCATGTTTATAGACATAGCGGTGTAGATATTTCCATGTTTATATAGATGGCGTTGTAGATATTTCCATGTTTATACCGATAGATGTGTTGGTATTTCCACGTTTATACAGATAGCGATGTAGATATTTCCATGTTTATACAGCTCGCGGTGCAGATATTTATATCTTTATACAGATGGCATTGTAGATATATCCTTATTCACACAGATGGCGGTGTAGATGTTTCCATGTTTATACAGATGGCGGAGAAGATAGTTCCATGTTTATGGAGATGGCAGTGTAGATATTTTCATGTTTATAGAGATGGCGGTGTAGATATTTCCATCTTTAAAGAGATAGCAGTGTAGATATTTGCATGTTTATACAGATGGCTGTGTAGGTATTTCCATGTGTATACAGATGGCATTGTAGATATTTCCATGTTTATACAGATGACTGTAGAGGTATTTCCATGTTTTACAGATGGCTGTGCAGATATTTCCATGTTTATAGAGATAGCGGTGTAGATATTTCCATGTTTAAAGAGATAGCAGTGTAGATATTTGCATGTTTATACAGATGGCTGTGTAGGTATTTCCATGTGTATACAGATGGCATTGTAGATATTTCCATGTTTATACAGATGACTGTAGAGGTATTTCCATGTTTTACAGATGGCTGTGCAGATATTTCCATGTTTATAGAGATAGCGGTGTAGATATTTCCATGTTTGTACAGATGGCGTTGTTGATATTTCCATCTATACACAGATGGCCGTGTAGATATTTCCATGTTTATACAGATGGCAGCGTAGATATTTCCATGGACACGCAGATGGCGGTGTAGATATTTCCATGTTTATACAGATAGCGGTGTAGATAGTTCCATGTTTTCACAGATGGTGGTGTAGGTATTTCCGTGTTTATACTCATGGCGGAGTAGATACTTCCATCTTTATAGAGATGACAGTGTAGATATTTTCATGTTTATAGAGATGGCGGTGTAGATATTTCCATATATATAGAGATAGCGGTGTAGATATTTCCATCTTTCTACAGATGGCAGTGTAGATATTTCCATGTTTATACAGATGGCGGTGTAGATATTTCCATACTTATACAGATGTCTGTGTAGATATTTCCATGTGTATACAGATGGTATTGTAGGTATTTCCATGTTTATACAGATGGTGGTGTATTTATTTCCATGTTTATTCAGATGACTGTGTAGATATTTCCATGTTTTTACAGATGGCAGTGTAGATATTTCAATGTTTATAAAGATGGCGCTGTAGATATTTCCATGTTTATACAGATCGCGGTGTAGATATTTCCATGTTTATACAGATCGCGGTGTAGATATTTCCATGTTTTTACAGATATTGGTGTAGATATTTCCATGTTTACACAGATTGCAGTGTAGATATTTCCATCTTTCTACAGATGGCATTGTAGATATTTCCATGTTTATGCAGATGGCGGTGTAGATATTTCCATGTTTATATAGATGGTGGTGTAGATATTACCATGTTTATACAGATAGCGGTGTAGATATTTCCATGTTTATACAGATCGTGGTGAAGATATTTCCATGTTCATACAGATCGTGGTGTAGATATTTCCATGTGTATACAGATCGCGGTGTAGATATTTCCATGTTTATACAGATAGCGTTGTAGATATTTCCATGTTTATACAGATAGCGGTGTAGATATTTCCATGTTTATAGAGATAGTGGTGTAGGTATTTCCATGTTTACAGACATAGCGGTGTAGATATTTCCATGTTTATATAGATGGCGTTGTAGATATTTCCATGTTTTCACAGATGGTGGTGTAGATATTTCCGTGTTTATACATATGGCGGAGTAGATAATTCCATCTTTATGGAGATGGCAGTGTAGATATTTTCATGTTTATAGAGATGGCGGTGTAGATATTTCGATATTTATAGAGATAGCGGTGTAGGTATTTCCATGTTTATAGACATAGCGGTGTAGATATTTCCATGTTTATATAGATGGCGTTGTAGAATTTCCATGTTTATACTGATAGATGTGTTGGTATTTCCACGTTTATACAGATAGCGATGTAGATATTTCCATGTTTATACAGCTTGCGGTGCAGATATTTATATCTTTATACAGATGGCATTGTAGATATTTCCTTATTCACACAGATGGCGGTGTAGATGTTTCCATGTTTATACAGATGGCGGAGTAGTTAGTTCCATGTTTATGGAGATGGCAGTGTAGATATTTTCATGTTTATAGAGATGGCGGTGTAGATATTTCCATGTTTATAGAGATAGCAGTGTAGATATGTACATGTTTATACAGATGGCTGTGTAGATATTTCCATGTGTATACAGATGGCATTGTAGATATTTCCATATTTATACAGATGACTGTAGAGGTATTTCCATGTTTTACAGATGGCTGTGCAGATATTTCCATGTTTATAGAGATAGCGGTGTAGGTATTTCCATGTTTGTACAGATGGCGTTGTTGATATTTCCATCTATACACAGATGGTCGTGTAGATATTTCCATGTTTATTCAGATGGCAGCGTAGATATTTCCATGGACATGCAGATGGCGGTGTAGATATTTCCATGTTTATACAGAGAGCGGTGTAGATATTTCCATGTTTTCACAGATGGTGGTGTAGATATTTCCGTGTTTATACACATGGCGGAGTAGATACTTCCATCTTTATGGAGATGGCAGTGTAGATATTTTCATGTTTATAGAGATGGCGGTGTAGATATTTCCATATTTATAGAGATAGCAGTGTAGATATTTCCATCTTTCTACAGATGGCAGTGTAGATATTTCCATGTTTATACAGATGGCGGTGTAGATATTTCCATGTTTATACAGATAGCGGTGTAGATATTTCCATGTTTATATAGATGGTGGTGTAGATATTACCATGTTTATACAGATAGCGGTGTAGATATTTCCATGTTTATACAGATCGTGGTGAAGATATTTCCATGTTCATACAGATCGTGGTGTAGATATTTCAATGTTTATACAGATCGCGGTGTAGATATTTCCATGTTTATACAGATAGCGGTGTAGATATTTCCATGTTTATACAGATAGCGGTGTAGATATTTCCATGTTTATAGAGATAGCGGTGTAGGTATTTCCATGTTTATAGACATAGCGGTGTAGATATTTCCATGTTTATATAGATGGCGTTGTAGATATTTCCATGTTTATACCGATAGATGTGTTGGTATTTCCACGTTTATACAGATATCGATGTAGGTATTTCCATGTTTATACAGCTCGCGGTGCAGATATTTATACCTTTATACAGATGGCATTGTAGATATTTCCTTATTCACACAGATGGCGGTGTAGATGTTTCCATGTTTATACAGACGGCGGAGTAGTTAGTTCCATGTTTTTGGAGATGGCAGTGTAGATATTTTCATGTTTATAGAGATGGCGGTGTAGATATTTCCATGTTTATAGAGATAGCACTGTAGATATTTACATGTTTATACAGATGGCTGTGTAGATATTTCCATGTGTATACAGATGGCATTGTAGATATTTCCATGTTTATAAAGATGACTGTAGAGGTATTTCCATGTTTTACAGATGGCTGTGCAGATATTTCCATGTTTATAGAGATAGCGGTGTAGATATTTCCATGTTTGTACAGATGGCGTTGTTGATATTTCCATCTATACACAGATGGCCGTGTAGATATTTCCATGTTTATACAGATGGCAGCGTAGATATTTCCATGGACATGCAGATGGCGGTGTAGATATTTCCATGTTTATACAGAGAGCGGTGTAGATAGTTCCATGTTTTCACAGATGTTGGTGTAGATATTTCCGTGTTTATACACATGGCGGAGTAGATAATTCCATATTTATAGAGATGGCAGTGTAGATATTTTCATGTTTATAGAGATGGCGGTGTAGATATTTCCATATTTATAGAGATAGCGGTGTAGATATTTCCATCTTTCTACAGATGGCAGTGTAGATATTTCCATGTTTATACAGATGGCGGTGTAGATATTTCCATACTTATACAGATGTCTGTGTAGATATATCCATGTGTATACAGATGGTATTGTAGGTATTTCCATGTTTATACAGATGGTGGTGTATTTATTTCCATGTTTATTCAGATGACTGTGTAGATATTTCCATGTTTTTACAGATTGGAGTGTAGATATTTCAATGTTTACAGAGATGGCGCTGTAGATATTTCCATGTTTATACAGATCGCGGTGTAGATATTTCCATGTTTATACAGATAGCGGTGTAGATATTTCCATGTTTTTACAGATATCGGTGTAGATATTTCCATGTTTACACAGATTGCGGTGTAGATATTTCCATCTTTCTACAGATGGCATTGTAGATATTTCCATGTTTATGCAGATGGCGGTGTACATATTTCCATGTTTATATAGATGGTGGTGTAGATATTACCATGTTTATACAGATAGCGGTGTAGATATTTCCATGTTTATATAGATCGTGGTGAAGATATTTCCATGTTCATACAGATCGTGGTGTAGATATTTCCATGTGTATACAGATCGCGGTGTAGATATTTCCATGTTTATACAGATAGCGTTGTAGATATTTCCATGTTTATACAGATAGCGGTGTAGATATTTCCATGTTTATAGAGATAGCGGTGTGGGTATTTCCATGTTTACAGACATAGCGGTGTAGATATTTCCATCTTTATATTGATGGCGTTGTAGATATTTCCATGTTTATACTGATAGATGTGTTGGTATTTCCACGTTTATACAGATAGCGATGTAGATATTTCCATGTTTATACAGCTCGCGGTGCAGATATTTATATCTTTATACAGATGGCATTGTAGATATTTCCTTATTCACACAGATGGCGGTGTAGATGTTTCCATGATTATACAGATGGCGGAGTAGTTAGTTCCATGTTTATGGAGATGGCAGTGTAGATATTTTCATGTTTATAGAGATGGCGGTGTAGATATTTCCATGTTTATAGAGATAGCAGTGTAGATATTTACATGTTCTTACAGATGGCTGTGTAGTTATTTCCATGTGTATACAGATGGCATTGTAGATATTTCCATGTTTATACAGATGACTGTAGAGGTATTTCCATGTTTTACAGATGGCTGTGCAGATATTTCCATGTTTATAGAGATAGCGGTGTAGATATTTCCATGTTGTACAGATGGCGTTGTTGATAATACCATCTATACACAGATGGCCGTGTAGATATTTCCATGTTTATACAGATGGCAGCGTAGATATTTCCATGGACATGCAGATGGCGGTGTAGATATTTCCATGTTTATACAGAGAGCGGTGTAGATATTTCCATGTTTTCACAGATGGTGGTGTAGATATTTCCGTGTTTATACACATGGCGGAGTAGATACTTCCATCTTTATGGAGATGGCAGTGTAGATATTTTCATGTTTATAGAGATGGCGGTATAGATATTTCCATATTTATAGAGATAGCGGTGTAGATATTTCCATCTTTCTACAGATGGCAGTGTAGATATTTCCATGTGTATACAGATGGTATTGTAGGTATTTCCATGTTTATACAGATGGTGGTGTAGATATTTCCATGTTTATTCAGATGACTGTGTAGATATTTCCATGTTTTACAGATGGCAGTGTAGATATTTCAATGTTTATAGAGATGGCGCTGTAGATATTTCCATGTTTATACAGATCGCGGTGTAGATATTTCCATGTTTATACAGATAGCGGTGTAGATATTTCCATGTTTTTACAGATAGCGTTGTAGATATTTCCATGTTTACACAGATTGTGGTGTAGATATTTCCATCTTTCTACTGATGGCATTGTAGATATTTCCATGTTTATGCAGATGGCGGTGTAGATATTTCCATGTTAATACAGATAGCTGTGTAGATATTTCCATGTTTATACAGATCGTGGTGAAGATATTTCCATGTTTATACAGATCGCGGTGTAGATATTTCCATGTTTACACAGATCGCTGTGTAGATATTTCCATGTTTATACAGATAGCGGTGTAGATATTTCCATGTTTATAGAGATAGCGGTGTAGGTATTTCCATGTTTATAGACATAGCGGTGTAGATATTTCCATGTTTATATAGATGGCGTTGTAGATATTTCCATGTTTATACCGATAGATGTGTTGGTATTTCCACGTTTATACAGATAGCGATGTAGATATTTCCAGGTTTATACAGCTCGCGGTGCAGATATTTATATCTTTATACAGATGGCATTGTAGATATATCCTTATTCACACAGATGGCGGTGTAGATGTTTCCATGTTTATACAGATGGCGGAGTAGTTAGTTCCATGTTTATGGAGATGGCAGTGTAGTTATTTTCATGTTTATAGAGATGGCGGTGTAGATATTTCCATGTTTAAAGAGATAGCAGTGTAGATATTTGCATGTTTATACAGATGGCTGTGTAGGTATTTCCATGTGTATACAGATGGCATTGTAGATATTTCCACGTTTATACAGATGACTGTAGAGGTATTTCCATGTTTTACAGATGGCTGTGCAGATATTTCCATGTTTATAGAGATAGCGGTGTAGATTTTTCCATGTTTGTACAGTTGGCTTTGTTGATATTTCCATCTATTCACAGATGGCCGTGTAGATATTTCCATGTTTATACAGATGGCAGCGTAGATATTTCCATGGACATGCAGATGGCGGTGTAGATATTTCCATGTTTATACAGATAGCGGTGTAGATAGTTCCATGTTTTCACAGATGGTGGTGTAGATATTTCCGTGTTTATACACATGGCGGAGTAGATACTTCCATATTTATAGAGATGGCAGTGTAGATATTTTCATGTTTATAGAGATGGCGGTGTAGATATTTCCATATTTATAGAGATAGCGGTGTAGATATTTCCATCTTTCTACAGATGACAGTGTAGATATTTCCATGTTTATACAGATGGCGGTGTAGATATTTCCATACATATACAGATGTCTGTGTAGATATTTCCATGTGTATACAGATGGTATTGTAGGTATTTCCATGTTTATACAGATGGTGGTGTAATTATTTCCATGTTTATTCAGATGACTGTGTAGATATTTCCATGTTTTTACAGATGGCATTGTAGATATTTCAATGTTTATAGAGATGGCGCTGTAGATATTTCCATGTTTATACAGATCGCGGTGTAGTTATTTCCATGTTAATACAGATCGCGGTGTAGATATTTCCATGTTTTTACAGATATCGGTGTAGATATTTCCATGTTTACACAGATTGCGGTGTAGATATTTCCATCTTTCTACAGATGGCATTGTAGATATTTCCATGTTTATGCAGATGGCGGTGTAGATATTTCCATGTTTATATAGATGGTGGTGTAGATATTACCATGTTTATACAGATAGCAGTGTAGATATTTCCATGTTTATACAGATCGTGGTGAAGATATCTCCATGTTCATACAGATCGTGGTGTAGATATTTCCATGTGTATACAGATAGCGGTGTAGATATTTCCATGTTTATACAGATAGCGTTGTAGATATTTCTATGTTTATACAGATAGCGGTGTAGATATTTCCATGTTTATAGAGATAGCGGTGTAGGTATTTCCATGTTTACAGACATAGCGGTGTAGATATTTCCATCTTTATATTGATGGCGTTGTAGATATTTCCATGTTTATACTGATAGATGTGTTGGTATTTCCACGTTTATACAGATAGCGATGTAGATATTTCCATGTTTATACAGCTCGCGGTGCAGATATTTATATCTTTATACAGATGGCATTGTAGATATTTCCTTATTCACACAGATGGCGGTGTAGATGTTTCCATGATTATACAGATGGCGGAGTAGTTAGTTCCATGTTTATGGAGATGGCAGTGTAGATATTTTCATGTTTATAGAGATGGCGGTGTAGATATTTCCATGTTTATAGAGATAGCAGTGTAGATATTTACATGTTCATACAGATGGCTGTGTAGTTATTTCCATGTGTATACAGATGGCATTGTAGATATTTCCATGTTTATACAGATGACTGTAGAGGTATTTCCATGTTTTACAGATGACTGTGCAGATATTTCCATGTTTATAGAGATAGCGGTGTAGATATTTCCATGTTGTACAGATGGCGTTGTTGATAATTCCATCTATACACAGATGGCCGTGTAGATATTTCCATGTTTATACAGATGGCAGCGTAGATATTTCCATGGACATGCAGATGGCGGTGTAGATATTTCCATGTTTATACAGAGAGCGGTGTAGTTATTTCCATGTTTTCACAGATGGTGGTGTAGATATTTCCGTGGTTATACACATGGCGGAGTAGATACTTCCATCTTTATGGAGATGGCAGTGTAGATATTTTCATGTTTATAGAGATGGCGGTATAGATATTTCCATATTTATAGAGATAGCGGTGTAGATATTTCCATCTTTCTACAGATGGCAGTGTAGATATTTCCATGTGTATACAGATGGTATTGTAGGTATTTCCATGTTTATACAGATGGTGGTGTAGATATTTCCATGTTTATTCAGATGACTGTGTAGATATTTCCATGTTTTACAGATGGCAGTGTAGATATTTCAATGTTTATAGAGATGGCGCTGTAGATATTTCCATGTTTATACAGATCGCGGTGTAGATATTTCCATGTTTATACAGATAGCGGTGTAGATATTTCCATGTTTTTACAGATAGCGTTGTAGATATTTCCATGTTTACACAGATTGTGGTGTAGATATTTCCATCTTTCTACTGATGGCATTGTAGATATTTCCATGTTTATGCAGATGGCGGTGTAGATATTTCCATGTTAATACAGATAGCTGTGTAGATATTTCCATGTTTATACAGATCGTGGTGAAGATATTTCCATGTTTATACAGATCGCGGTGTAGATATTTCCATGTTTACACAGATCGCTGTGTAGATATTTCCATGTTTATACAGATAGCGGTGTAGATATTTCCATGTTTATAGAGATAGCGGTGTAGGTATTTCCATGTTTATATACATAGCGTTGTAGATATTTCCATGTTTATATAGATGGCGTTGTAGATATTTCCATGTTTATACTGATAGATGTGTTGGTATTTCCACGTTTATACAGATAGCGATGTAGATATTTCCAGGTTTATACAGCTCGCGGTGCAGATATTTATATCTTTATACAGATGGCATTGTAGATATATCCTTATTCACACAGATGGCGGTGTAGATGTTTCCATGTTTATACAGATGGCGGAGTAGTTAGTTCCATGTTTATGGAGATGGCAGTGTAGTTATTTTCATGTTTATAGAGATGGCGGTGTAGATATTTCCATGTTTAAAGAGATAGCAGTGTAGATATTTGCATGTTTATACAGATGGCTGTGTAGGTATTTCCATGTGTATACAGATGGCATTGTAGATATTTCCATGTTTATACAGATGACTGTAGAGGTATTTCCATGTTTTACAGATGGCTGTGCAGATATTTCCATGTTTATAGAGATAGCGGTGTAGATTTTTCCATGTTTGTACAGTTGGCTTTGTTGATATTTCCATCTATTCACAGATGGCCGTGTAGATATTTCCATGTTTATACAGATGGCAGCGTAGATATTTCCATGGACATGCAGATGGCGGTGTAGATATTTCCATGTTTATACAGATAGCGGTGTAGATAGTTCCATGTTTTCACAGATGGTGGTGTAGATATTTCCATGTTTATACACATGGCGGAGTAGATACTTCCATATTTATAGAGATGGCAGTGTAGATATTTTCATGTTTATAGAGATGGCGGTGTAGATATTTCCATATTTATAGAGATAGCGGTGTAGATATTTCCATCTTTCTACAGATGACAGTGTAGATATTTCCATGTTTATACAGATGGCGGTGTAGATATTTCCATACATATACAGATGTCTGTGTAGATATTTCCATGTGTATACAGATGGTATTGTAGGTATTTCCATGTTTATACAGATGGTGGTGTAATTATTTCCATGTTTATTCAGATGACTGTGTAGATATTTCCATGTTTTTACAGATGGCATTGTAGATATTTCAATGTTTATAGAGATGGCGCTGTAGATATTTCCATGTTTATACAGATCGCGGTGTAGTTATTTCCATGTTTATACAGATCGCGGTGTAGATATTTCCATGTTTTTACAGATATCGGTGTAGATATTTCCATGTTTACACAGATTGCGGTGTAGATATTTCCATCTTTCTACAGATGGCATTGTAGATATTTCCATGTTTATGCAGATGGCGGTGTAGATATTTCCATGTTTATATAGATGGTGGTGTAGATATTACCATGTTTATACAGATAGCAGTGTAGATATTTCCATGTTTATACAGATCGTGGTGAAGATATCTCCATGTTCATACAGATCGTGGTGTAGATATTGCCATGTTTATACAGATCGTGGTGAAGATATCTCCATGTTCATACAGATCGTGGTGTAGATATTTCCATGTGTATACAGATCGCGGTGTAGATATTTCCATGTTTATACAGATAGCGTTGTAGATATTTCTATGTTTATACAGATAGCGGTGTAGATATTTCCATGTTTATAGAGATAGTGTTGTAGGTATTTCCATGTTTACAGACATAGCGGTGTAGATATTTCCATGTTTATATAGATGGCGTTGTAGATATTTCCATGTTTATACCGATAGATGTGTTGGTATTTCCACGTTTATACAGATAGCGATGTAGATATTTCCAAGTTTATACAGCTCGCGGTGCAGATATTTATATCTTTATACAGATGGCATTGTAGATATTTCCTTATTCACACAGATGGCGGTGTAGATGTTTCCATGTTTATACAGATGGCGGAGTAGTTAGTTCCATGTTTATGGAGATGGCAGTGTAGATATTTTCATGTTTATAGAGATGGCAGTGTAGATATTTCCATATTTATAGAGATAGCGGTGTAGATATTTCCATCTTTCTACAGATGGCAGTGTAGATATTTCCATGTTTATACAGATGGCGGTGTAGATATTTCCATACTTATACAGATGTCTGTGTAGATATTTCCATGTGTATACAGATGGTATTGTAGGTATTTCCATGTTTATACAGATGGTGGTGTATTTATTTCTATGTTTATTCAGATGACTGTGTAGATATTTCCATGTATTCACAGATGGCAGTGTAGATATTTCAATGTTTACAGAGATGGCGCTGTAGATATTTCCATGTTTATACAGATCGCGGTGTAGATATTTCCATGTTTATACAGATAGCGATGTAGATATTTCCATGTTTATACAGCTCGCGGTGCAGATATTTATACCTTTATACAGATGGCATTGTAGATATTTCCTTATTCACACAGATGGCGGTGTAGATGTTTCCATGTTTATACAGATGGCGGAGTAGTTAGTTCCATGTTTATGGAGATGGCAGTGTAGATATTTTCATGTTCATAGAGATGGCGGTGTAGATATTTCCATGTTTATAGAGATAGCAGTGTAGATATTTACATGTTTAAACAGATGGCTGTGTAGATATTTCCATGTGTATACAGATGGCATTGTAGATATTTCCATGTTTATACAGATGACTGTAGAGGTATTTCCATGTTTTACAGATGGCTGTGCAGATATTTCCATGTTTATAGAGATAGCGGTGTAGATATTTCCATGTTGTACAGATGGCGTTGTTGATATTTCCATCTATACACAGATGGCCGTGTAGATATTTCCATGTTTATACAGATGGCAGCGTAAATATTTCCAAGGACATGCAGATGGCGGTGTAGATATTTCCATGTTTATACAGAGAGCGGTGTAGATATTTCCATGTTTTCACAGATGGTGGTGTAGATATTTCCGTGTTTAAACACATGGCGGAGTAGATACTTCCATCTTTATGGAGATGGCAGTGTAGACATTTTCATGTTTATAGAGATGGCGGTATAGATATTTCCATATTTATAGAGATAGCGGTGTAGATATTTCCATCTTTCTACAGATGGTAGTGTAGATATTTCCATGTTTATACAGATAGCGGTGTTGATATTTCCATGTTTTTACAGATAGCGGTGTAGATATTTCCATGCTTACACAGATTGTGGTGTAGATATTTCCATCTTTCTACAGATGGCATTGTAGATATTTCCATGTTTATGCAGATGGCGGTGTAGATATTTCCATGTTTATATAGATGGTGGTGTAGATATTACCATGTTTATACAGATAGCGGTGTAGATATTTCCATGTTTATACAGATCGTGGTGAAGATATTTCCATGTTCATACAGATCGTGGTGTAGATATTTCCATGTTTATACAGATCGCTGTGTAGATATTTCCATGTTTATACAGATAGCGGTGTAGATATTTCCATGTTTATAGAGATAGCGGTGTAGGTATTTCCATGTTTATAGACATAGCGGTGTAGATATTTCCATGTTTATATAGATGGCGTTGTAGATATTTCCATGTTTATACCGATAGATGTGTTGGTATTTCCACGTTTATACAGATAGCGATGTAGATATTTCCATGTTTATACAGCTCGCGGTGCAGATATTTATATCTTTAAACAGATGGCATTGTAGATACATCCTTATTCACACAGATGGCGGTGTAGATGTTTCCATGTTTATACAGATGGCGGAGAAGATAGTTCCATGTTTATGGAGATGGCAGTGTAGATATTTTCATGTTTATAGAGATGGCGGTGTAGATATTTCCATGTTTAAAGAGATAGCAGTGTAGATATTTGCATGTTTATACAGATGGCTGTGTAGGTATTTCCATGTGTATACAGATGGCATTGTAGATATTTCCATGTTTATACAGATGACTGTAGAGGTATTTCCATGTTTTACAGATGGCTGTGCAGATATTTCCATGTTTATAGAGATAGCGGTGTAGATATTTCCATGTTTAAAGAGATAGCAGTGTAGATATTTGCATGTTTATACAGATGGCTGTGTAGGTATTTCCATGTGTATACAGATGGCATTGTAGATATTTCCATGTTTATACAGATGACTGTAGAGGTATTTCCATGTTTTACAGATGGCTGGGCAGATATTTCCATGTTTATAGAGATAGCGGTGTAGATATTTCCATGTTTGTACAGATGGCGTTGTTGATATTTCCATCTATACACAGATGGCCGTGTAGATATTTCCATGTTTATACAGATGGCAGCGTAGATATTTCCATGGACATGCAGATGGCGGTGTAGATATTTCCATGTTTATAGAGATAGCGGTGTAGATAGTTCCATGTTTTCACAGATGGTGGTGTAGGTATTTCCGTTTTTATACACATGGCGGAGTAGATACTTCCATCTTTATGGAGATGGCAGTGTAGATATTTTCATGTTTATAGAGATGGCGGTGTAGATATTTCCATATATAGAGAGATAGCGGTGTAGATATTTCCATCTTTCTACAGATGGCAGTGTAGATATTTCCATGTTTATACAGATGGCGGTGTAGATATTTCCATACTTATACAGATGTCTGTGTAGATATTTCCATGTGTATACAGATGGTATTGTAGGTATTTCCATGTTTATACAGATGGTGGTGTATTTATTTCCATGTTTATTCAGATGACTGTGTAGATATTTCCATGTTTTTACAGATGGCAGTGTAGATATTTCAATGTTTATAAAGATGGCGCTGTAGATATTTCCATGTTTATACAGATCGCGGTGTAGATATTTCCATGTTTATACAGATCGCGGTGTAGTTATTTCCATGTTTTTACATATATTGGTGTAGATATTTCCATGTTTACACAGATTGCAGTGTAGATATATCCATCTTTCTACAGATGGCATTGTAGATATTTCCATGTTTATGCAGATGGCGGTGTAGATATTTCCATGTTTATATAGATGGTGGTGTAGATATTACCATGTTTATACAGATAGCGGTGTAGATATTTCCATGTTTATACAGATCGTGGTGAAGATATTTCCATGTTCATACAGATCGTGGTATAGATATTTCCATGTGTATACAGATCGCGGTGTAGATATTTCCATGTTTATACAGATAGCGTTGTAGATATTTCCATGTTTATACAGATAGCGGTGTAGATATTTCCATGTTTATAGAGATAGTGGTGTAGGTATTTCCATGTTTACAGACATAGCGGTGTAGATATTTCCATGTTTATATAGATGGCGTTGTAGATATTTCCATGTTTTCACAGATGGTGGTGTAGATATTTCCGTGTTTATACATATGGCGGAGTAGATAATTCCATCTTTATGGAGATGGCAGTGTAGATATTTTCATGTTTATAGAGATGGCGGTGTAGATATTTCGATATTTATAGAGATAGCGGTGTAGGTATTTCCATGTTTATAGACATAGCGGTGTAGATATTTCCATGTTTATATAGATGGCGTTGTAGAATTTCCATGTTTATACCGATAGATGTGTTGGTATTTCCACGTTTATACAGATAGCGATGTAGATATTTCCATGTTTATACAGCTTGCGGTGCAGATATTTATATCTTTATACAGATGGCATTGTAGATATTTCCTTATTCACACAGATGGCGGTGTAGGTGTTTCCATGTTGATACAGATGGCGGAGTAGTTAGTTCCATGTTTATGGAGATGGCAGTGTAGATATTTTCATGTTTATAGAGATGGCGGTGTAGATATTTCCATGTTTATAGAGATAGCAGTGTAGATATGTACATGTTTATACAGATGGCTGTGTAGATATTTCCATGTGTATACAGATGGCATTGTAGATATTTCCATATTTATACAGATGACTGTAGAGGTATTTCCATGTTTTACAGATGGCTGTGCAGATATTTCCATGTTTATAGAGATAGCGGTGTAGGTATTTCCATGTTTGTACAGATGGCGTTGTTGATATTTCCATCTATACACAGATGGCCGTGTAGATATTTCCATGTTTATTCAGATGGCAGCGTAGATATTTCCATGGACATGCAGATGGCGGTGTAGATATTTCCATGTTTATACAGAGAGCGGTGTAGATATTTCCATGTTTTCACAGATGGTGTTGTAGATATTTCCGTGTTTATACACATGGCGGAGTAGATACTTCCATCTTTATGGAGATGGCAGTGTAGATATTTTCATGTTTATAGAGATGGCGGTGTAGATATTTCCATATTTATAGAGATAGCGGTGTAGATATTTCCATCTTTCTACAGATGGCAGTGTAGATATTTCCATGTTTATACAGATGGCGGTGTACATATTTCCATGTTTATATAGATGGTGGTGTAGATATTACCATGTTTATACAGATAGCGGTGTAGATATTTCCATGTTTATAAAGATCGTGGTGAAGATATTTCCATGTTCATACAGATCGTGGTGTAGATATTTCAATGTTTATACAGATCACGGTGTAGATATTTCCATGTTTATACAGATCGTGGTGAAGATATTTCCATGTTCATACAGATCGTGGTGTAGATATTTCCATGTTTATACAGATCGCTGTGTAGATATTTCCATGTTTATACAGATAGCGGTGTAGATATTTCCATGTTTATAGAGATAGCGGTGTAGGTATTTCCATGTTTATAGACATAGCGGTGTAGATATTTCCATGTTTATATAGATGGCGTTGTAGATATTTCCATGTTTATACCGATAGATGTGTTGGTATTTCCACGTTTATACAGATAGCGATGTAGATATTTCCATGTTTATACAGCTCGCGGTGCAGGTATTTATATCTTTATACAGATGGCATTGTAGATATATCCTTATTCACACAGATGGCGGTGTAGATGTTTCCATGTTTATACAGATGGCGGGGAAGATAGTTCCATGTTTATGGAGATGGCAGTGTAGATATTTTCATGTTTATAGAGATGGCGGTGTAGATATTTCCATGTTTAAAGAGATAGCAGTGTAGATATTTGCATGTTTATACAGATGGCTGTGTAGGTATTTCCATGTGTATACAGATGGCATTGTAGATATTTCCATGTTTATACAGATGACTGTAGAGGTATTTCCATGTTTTACAGATGGCTGTGCAGATATTTCCATGTTTATAGAGATAGCGGTGTAGATATTTCCATGTTTAAAGAGATAGCAGTGTAGATATTTGCATGTTTATACAGATGGCTGTGTAGGTATTTCCATGTGTATACAGATGGCATTGTAGATATTTCCATGTTTATACAGATGACTGTAGAGGTATTTCCATGTTTTACAGATGGCTGTGCAGATATTTCCATGTTTATAGAGATAGCGGTGTAGATATTTCCATGTTTATACAGATCGTGGTGAAGATATTTCCATGTTCATACAGATCGTGGTGTAGATATTTCCATGTTTATACAGATCGCGGTGTAGGTATTTCCATGTTTATACAGATAGCGGTGTAGATATTTCCATGTTTATACAGATAGCGGTGTAGATATTTCCATGTTTATAGAGATAGCGGTGTAGGTAATTCCATGTTTATAGACATAGCGGTGTAGATATTTCCATGTTTATATAGATGGCGTTGTAGATATTTCCATGTTTATACCGATAGATGTGTTGGTATTTCCACGTTTATACAGATATCGATGTAGGTATTTCCATGTTTATACAGCTCGCGGTGCAGATATTTCTACCTTTATACAGATGGCATTGTAGATATTTCCTTATTCACACAGATGGCGGTGTAGATGTTTCCATGTTTATACAGACGGCGGAGTAGTTAGTTCCATGTTTTTGGAGATGGCAGTGTAGATATTTTCATGTTTATAGAGATGGCGGTGTAGATATTTCCATGTTTATAGAGATAGCACTGTAGATATTTACATGTTTATACAGATGGCTGTGTAGATATTTCCATGTGTATACAGATGGCATTGTAGATATTTCCATGTTTATAAAGATGACTGTAGAGGTATTTCCATGTTTTACAGATGGCTGTGCAGATATTTCCATGTTTATAGAGATAGCGGTGTAGATATTTCCATGTTTGTACAGATGGCGTTGTTGATATTTCCATCTATACACAGATGGCCGTGTAGATATTTCCATGTTTATACAGATGGCAGCGTAGATATTTCCATGGACATGCAGATGGCGGTGTAGATATTTCCATGTTTATACAGAGAGCGGTGTAGATAGTTCCATGTTTTCACAGATGGTGGTGTAGATATTTCCGTGTTTATACACATGGCGGAGTAGATACTTCCATATTTATAGAGATGGCAGTGTAGATATTTTCATGTTTATAGAGATGGCGGTGTAGATATTTCCATATTTATAGAGATAGCGGTGTAGATATTTCCATCTTTCTACAGATGGCAGTGTAGATATTTCCATGTTTATACAGATGGCGGTGTAGATATTTCCATACTTATACAGATGTCTGTGTAGATATATCCATGTGTATACAGATGGTATTGTAGGTATTTCCATGTTTATACAGATGGTGGTGTATTTATTTCCATGTTTATTCAGATGACTGTGTAGATATTTCCATGTTTTTACAGATTGGAGTGTAGATATTTCAATGTTTACAGAGATGGCGCTGTAGATATTTCCATGTTTATACAGATCGCGGTGTAGATATTTCCATGTTTATACAGATAGCGGTGTAGATATTTCCATGTTTTTACAGATATCGGTGTAGATATTTCCATGTTTACACAGATTGCGGTGTAGATATTTCCATCTTTCTACAGATGGCATTGTAGATATTTCCATGTTTATGCAGATGGTGGTGTACATATTTCCATGTTTATATAGATGGTGGTGTAGATATTACCATGTTTATACAGATAGCGGTGTAGATATTTCCATGTTTATATAGATCGTGGTGAAGATATTTCCATGTTCATACAGATCGTGGTGTAGATATTTCCATGTGTATACAGATCGCGGTGTAGATATTTCCATGTTTATACAGATAGCGTTGTAGATATTTCCATGTTTATACAGATAGCGGTGTAGATATTTCCATGTTTATAGAGATAGCGGTGTAGGTATTTCCATGTTTACAGACATAGCGGTGTAGATATTTCTATCTTTATATTGATGGCGTTGTAGATATTTCCATGTTTATACTGATAGATGTGTTGGTATTTCCACGTTTATACAGATAGCGATGTAGATATTTCCATGTTTATACAGCTCGCGGTGCAGATATTTATATCTTTATACAGATGGCATTGTAGATATTTCCTTATTCACACAGATGGCGGTGTAGATGTTTCCATGTTTATACAGATGGCGGAGTAGTTAGTTCCATGTTTATGGAGATGGCAGTGTAGATATTTTCATGTTTATAGAGATGGCGGTGTAGATATTTCCATGTTTACAGAGATAGCAGTGTAGATATTTACATGTTCATACAGATGGCTGTGTAGTTATTTCCATGTGTATACAGATGGCATTGTAGATATTTCCATGTTTATACAGATGACTGTAGAGGTATTTCCATGTTTTACAGATGGCTGTGCAGATATTTCCATGTTTATAGAGATAGCGGTGTAGATATTTCCATGTTGTACAGATGGCGTTGTTGATATTTCCATCTATACACAGATGGCCGTGTAGATATTTCCATGTTTATACAGATGGCAGCGTAGATATTTCCATGGATATGCAGATGGCGGTGTAGATATTTCCATGTTTATACAGAGAGCGGTGTAGATATTTCCATGTTTTCACAGATGGTGGTGTAGATATTTCCGTGTTTATACACATGGCGGAGTAGATACTTCCATCTTTATGGAGATGGCAGTGTAGATATTTTCATGTTTATAGAGATGGCGGTGTAGATATTTCCATATTTATAAAGATAGCGGTGTAGGTATTTCCATCTTTCTACAGATGGCAGTGTAGATATTTCCATGTTTATACAGATGGCGGTGTAGATATTTCCATACTTATACAGATGACTGTGTAGATATTTCCATGTGTATACAGATGGTATTGTAGGTATTTACATGTTTATACACATGGTGGTGAAGATATTTCCATGTTTATTCAGATGACTGGGTAGATATTTCCATGTTTTTACAGATGGCAGTCTAGATATTTCAATGTTTATAGAGACGGCGCTGTAGATATTTCCATGTTTATACAGATCGCGGTGTAGATATTTCCATGTTTATAGAGATAGCGGTGTAGGTTTTTCCATGTTTATAGACATAGCAGTGTAGATATTTCCATGTTTATATAGATGGCGTTGTAGATATTTCCATGTTTATACCGATAGATGTGTTGGTAGTTCCACGTTTGTACAGATAGCGATGTAGATATCTCCATGTTTATACAGCTCGCGGTGCAGATATTTATATCTTTATACAGACGGCATTGTAGATATTTCCTTATTCACACAGATGGCGGTGTAGATGTTTCCATGTTTATACAGATGGCGGAGTTGTTAGTTCCATGTTTATGGAGATGGCAGTGTAGATATTTTCATGTTTATAGAGATGGCGGTGTAGATATTTCCATGTTTATAGAGATAGCAGTGTAGATATTTACATGTTTATACAGATGGCTGTGTAGATATTTCCATGTGTATACAGATGGCATTGTAGATATTTCCATGTTTATACAGATGACTGTAGAGCTATTTCCATGTCTTACAGATGGCTGTGCAGATATTACCATGTTTATAGAGATAGCGGTGTAGATATTTCCATGTTTGTACAGATGGCGTTGTTGATATTTCCATCTATACACAGATGGCCGTGTAGATATTTCCATGTTTATACAGATGGCAGCGTAGATATTTCCATGGACATGCAGATGGCGGTGTAGATATTTCCATGTTTATAGAGAGAGCGGTGTAGATATTTCCATGTTTTCACAGATGGTGGTGTAGATATTTCCGTGTTTATACACATGGCTGAGTAGATACTTCCATCTTTATGGAGATGGCAGTGTAGATATTTTCATGTTTATAGAGATGGCGGTGTAGATATTTCCATATTTATAGAGAGAGCGGTGTAGATATTTCCATCTTTCTACAGATGGCATTGTACGTAATTCCATGTTTATGCAGATGGCGGTGTAGATATTTCCATGTTTATATAGATGGTGGTGTAGATATTAGCATGTTTATACAGGTAGCGTTGTAGATATTTCCATGTTTATACAGATCGTGGTGAAGATATTTCCATGTTTATACAGATCGTGGTGTAGATATTTCCATGTTTATACAGATAGCGTTGTAGATATTTTCATGTTTATATAGATAGCGGTGTAGATATTTCCATGTTTATAGAGACTGCGGTGTAGTTATTTCGATGTTTATAGACATAGCGGTGTAGATATTTCCATGTTTATATAGATGGCGTTGTAGATATTTGCATGTTTATACCGATAGATGTGTTGGTATTTCCACGTTTATACAGATAGCGATGTAGATATTTCCATGTTTATACAGCTCGCGGTGCAGATATATATATCTTTATACAGATGGCATTGTAGATATTTCCTTATTCACACAGATGGCGGTGTGGATGTTTCCATGTTTATACAGATGGCGGAGTAGTTAGTTCCATGTTTATGGAGATGGCAGTGTGGATATTATCATGTTTATAGAGATGGCGGTGTAGATATTTCCATGTTTATAGAGATAGCAGTGTAGATATTTACATGTTTATTCAGATGGCTGTGTAGGTATTTCCATGTGTATAATGATGGCATTGTAGATATTTCCGTGTTTATAGAGATAGCGGTGTAGGTATTTCCATGTGTATACAGATGGCATTGTGGATATTTCCATGTTTATACAGATAGCATTGTAGATATTTCCATGTTTATACAGATAGCGGTGTAGATATTTCCATGTTTATAGAGATAGCGGTGTAGGTATTTCCATGTTTATACAGATAGCGGTGTAGATATTTCCATGTTTATACAGATAGCGGTGTAGATATTTCCATGTTTTTACAGATAGCGGTGTAGATATTTCCATGTTTTCACAGATGGTGGTGTAGATATTTCCGTGTTAATACACATGGCGGAGTAGATACTTCCATCTTTATGGAGATGGCAGTGTAGATATTTTCATGTTCATAGAGATGGCGATATAGATATTTCCATATTTATATAGATAGCGGTGTAGATATTTCCATCTTTCTACAGATGGCAGTGTAGATATTTCCATGTTTATACAGATGGCGGTGTAGATATTTCCATACTCATAGAGATGTCAGTGTAGATATATCCATGTGTATACAGATGGTATTGTAGGTATTTCCATGTTTATACAGATGGTGGTGTAGATATTTCCATGTTTATTCAGATGGCTGTGTAGATATTTCCATGTGTATACAGATGGCATTGTAGATATTTCCATGTTTATACAGATGACTGTAGAGCTATTTCCATGTTTTACAGATGGCTGTGCAGATATTACCATGTTTATAGAGATAGCGGTGTAGATATTTCCATGTTTGTACAGATGGCGTTGTTGATATTTCCATCTATACACAGATGGCCGTGTAGATATTTCCATGTTTATACAGATGGCAGCGTAGATATTTCCATGGACATGCAGATGGCGGTGTAGATATTTCCATGTTTATAGAGAGAGCGGTGTAGATATTTCCATGTTTTCACAGATGGTGGTGTAGATATTTCCGTGTTTATACACATGGCGGAGTAGATACTTCCATCTTTATGGAGATGGCAGTGTAGATATTTTCATGTTTATAGAGATGGCGGTGTAGATATTTCCATATTTATAGAGAGAGCGGTGTAGATATTTCCATCTTTCTACAGATGGCATTGTACGTAATTCCATGTTTATGCAGATGGCGGTGTAGATATTTCCATGTTTATATAGATGGTGGTGTAGATATTAGCATGTTTATACAGATAGCGTTGTAGATATTTCCATGTTTATACAGATCGTGGTGAAGATATTTCCATGTTTATACAGATCGTGGTGTAGATATTTCCATGTTTATACAGATAGCGTTGTAGATATTTTCATGTTTATATAGATAGCGGTGTAGATATTTCCATGTTTATAGAGACAGCGGTGTAGTTATTTCCATGTTTATAGACATAGCGGTGTAGATATTTCCATGTTTATATAGATGGCGTTGTAGATATTTGCATGTTTATACCGATAGATGTGTTGGTATTTCCACGTTTATACAGATAGCGATGTAGATATTTCCATGTTTATACAGCTCGCGGTGCAGATATATATATCTTTATACAGATGGCATTGTAGATATTTCCTTATTCACACAGATGGCGGTGTGGATGTTTCCATGTTTATACAGATGGCGGAGTAGTTAGTTCCCTGTTTATGGAGATGGCAGTGTAGATATTATCATGTTTATAGAGATGGCGGTGTAGATATTTCCATGTTTATAGAGATAGCAGTGTAGATATTTACATGTTTATTCAGATGGCTGTGTAGGTATTTCCATGTGTATAATGATGGCATTGTAGATATTTCCGTGTTTATAGAGATAGCGGTGTAGGTATTTCCATGTGTATACAGATGGCATTGTGGATATTTCCATGTTTATACAGATAGCATTGTAGATATTTCCATGTTTATACAGATAGCGGTGTAGATATTTCCATACTCATAGAGATGTCAGTGTAGATATATCCATGTGTATACAGATGGTATTGTAGGTATTTCCATGTTTATACAGATGGTGGTGTAGATATTTCCATGTTTATTCAGATGACTGTGTAGATATTTCCATGTTTTACAGATGGCAGTGTAGATATTTCAATGTTTATAGAGATGGCGCTGTAGGTATTTCCATGTTTATACAGATCGCGGTGTAGATATTTCCATGTTTATTCAGATAGCGGGGTAGATATTTCCATGTTTTTACAGATAGCGGTGTAGATATTTCCATGTTTACACAGATTGTGGTGTAGATATTTCCATCTTTCTACAGATGGCAATGTAGATATTTCCATGTTTATGCAGATGGCGGTGTAGATATTTCCATGTTTATGCAGATGGCGGTGTAGATATTTCCATGTTAATACAGATAGCGGTGTAGATATTTCCATGTTTATACAGATCGTGGTGAAGATATTTCCATGTTTATACAGATCGCGGTGTAGATATTTCCATGTTTATACAGATCGCTGTGTAGATATTTCCATGTTTATACAGATAGCGGTGTAGATATTTCCATGTTTATAGAGATAGCGGTGTAGGTATTTCCATGTTTATAGACATAGCGGTGTAGATATTTCCATGTTTATATAGATGGCGTTGTAGATATTTCCATGTTTATACCGATAGATATGTTGGTATTTCCACGTTTATACAGATAGCGATGTAGATATTTCCATGTTTATACAGCTCGCGGTGCAGATATTTATATCTTTATACAGATGGCATTGTAGATATTTCCTTATTCACACAGACGGCGGTGTAGATGTTTCCATGTTTATACAGATGGCGGAGTAGTTAGTTCCATGTTTATGGAGATGGCATTGTAGATATTTTCATTTTTATAGAGATGGCGGTGTAGATATTTCCATGTTTATAGAGATAGCAGTGTAGACGTTTACATGTTTATACAGATGGCTGTGTAGATATTTCCATGGACATTCAGATGGCGGTGTAGAAATTTCCATGTTTATACAGATAGCGGTGTAGATATTTCCATGTTTACACAGATTGCGGTGTAGATATTTCCATCTTTCTACAGATGGCATTGTAGATATTTCCATGTTTATGCAGATGGCGGTGTAGCTATTTCCATGTTTATATAGATGGTGGTGTAGATATTACCATGTTTATACAGATAGCGGTGTAGATATTTCCATGTTTATACAGATCGCGGTGAAGATATTTCCATGTTTATACAGATCGCGGTGTAGATATTTCCATGTTTATACAGATCGCGGTGTAGATATTTCCATGTTTATACAGATTGCGGTGTAGATATTTCCATGTTTATACAGATAGCGGTGTAGATATTTCCATGTTTGTACAGATGGCGTTGTTGAAATTTCCATCTATACACAGATGGCCGTGTAGATATTTCCATGTTTATACTGATGGCAGCGTAGATATTTCCATGTTTATTCACATGGCGGAGTAGATACTTCCATCTTTATGGAGATGGCAGTGTAGATATTTTCATGTCTATAGAGATGGCGGTGTAGATATTTCCATATTTATAGAGATAGCGGTGTAGTTATTTCCATTTTTGTGCAGATGGCAGTGTAGATATTTCCATGTTTATACAGATAGCGCTGTAGATATTTCCATGTTTTCACAGATGGTGGTGTAGATATTTCCGTGTTTATTCACATGGCGGAGTAGATACTTCCATCTTTATGGAGATGGCAGTGTAGATATTTTCATGTTTATAGAGATGGCGGTGTAGATATTTCCATATTTATAGAGATAGCGGTGTAGATATTTCCATCTTTCTACAGATGGCAGTGTAGATATTTCCATGTTTATACAGATGGCGTTGTAGATATTTCCATACTTATAGATATGTCTGTGTAGATATTTCCATGTGTATACAGATGGTATTGTAGGTAGTTCCATGTTTATACAGAGGGTGGTGTAGATATTTCCATGTTTATTCAGATGACATTGTAGATATTTCCATGGTTTTACAGATGGCAGTGTAGATATTTCAAAGTTTATAGAGATGGCGCTGTAGATATTTCCATGTTTATACAGATCGCGGTGTAGATATTTCCATGTTTATAGAGATAGCGGTGTAGGTATTTCCATGTTTATAGACATAGCGGTGTAGATATTTCCATGTTTCTATAGATGGCGTTGTAGATATTTCCATGTTTATACTGATAGATGTGTTGGTATTTCCACGTTCATACAGATAGCGATGTAGATATTTCCATGTTTATACAGCTCGTGGTGCAGATATTTATATCTTTATACAGATGGCATTGTAGATATTTCCTTATTCACACAGATGTCGGTGTAGATGTTTCCATGTTTATACAGATGGCGGAGTAGTGAGTTCCATGTTTATGGAGATGGCAGTGTAGATATTTTCATGTTTATAGAGATGGTGGTGTAGACATTTCCATGTTTATACAGATAGCGGTGTAGATATTTCCATGTTTTTACAGATATCGGTGTAGATATTTCCATGTTTACACAGATTGCGGTGTAGATATTTCCATCTTTCTACAGATGGCATTGTAGATATTTCCATGTTTATGCAGATGGCGGTGTAGGTATTTCCATGTTTATATAGATGGTGGTGTAGATATTACCATGTTTATACAGATAGCGGTGTAGATATTTCCATGTTTATGCAGATCGTGGTGAAGATAATTCCATGTTTATACAGATTGCGGTGTAGATATTTCCATGTTTATACAGATCGCTGTGTAGATATTTCCATGTTTATACAGATAGCGGTGTAGATATTTCCATGTTTATAGAGATAGCGGTGTAGGTGTCTCCATGTTTACAGACATAGCGGTGTAGATATTTCCATGTTTATATAGATGGCGTTGTAGATATTTCCATGTTTATACCGATAGATGTGTTGGTATTTCCACGTTTATACAGATAGCGATGTAGATATTTCCATGTTTATACAGCTCGCGGTGCAGATATTTATATCTTCATACAGATGGCATTGTAGATATTTCCTTATTCACACAGATGGCGGTGTAGATGTTTCCATGTTTATACAGATGGCGGAGTAGTTAGTTCCATGTTTATGGAGATGGCAGTGTAGATATTTTCATGTTTATAGAGATGGCGGTGTAGATATATACATGTTTATAGAGATAGCAGTGTAGATATTTCTATGTCTATACAGATGGCTGTGTAGATATTTCCATGTGAATACAGATGGCATTGTAGATATTTCCATGATTATACAGATGACTGTAGAGGTATTTCCATGTTTTACAGATGGCTGTGCAGATATTTCCATGTTTATAGAGATAGCGGTGTAGATATTTCCATGTTTGTACACATGGCGTTGTTGATATTTCCATCTATACACAGATGGCCGTGTAGATATTTCCATGTTTATACTGATGGCAGCGTAGATATTTCCATGTTTATTCACATGGCGGAGTAGATACTTCCATCTTTATGGAGATGGCAGTGTAGATATTTTCATGTCTATAGAGATGGCGGTGTAGATATTTCCATATTTATAGAGATAGCGGTGTAGATATTTCCATTTTTCTGCAGATGGCAGTGTAGATATTTCCATGTTTATACAGATAGCGCTGTAGATATTTCCATGTTTTCACAGATGGTGGTGTAGATATTTCCGTGTTTATTCACATGGCGGAGTAGATACTTCCATCTTTATGGAGATGGCAGTGTAGATATTTTCATGTTTATAGAGATGGCGGTGTAGATATTTCCATATTTATAGAGATAGCGGTGTAGATATTTCCACCTTTCTACAGATGGCAGTGTAGATATTTCCATGTTTATACAGATGGCGTTGTAGATATTTCCATACTTATAGAGTTGTCTGTGTAGATATTTCCATGTGTATACAGATGGTATTGTAGTTAGTTCCATGTTTATACAGAGGGTGGTGTAGATATTTCCATGTTTATTCAGATGACAGTGTAGATATTTCCATGGTTTTACAGATGGCAGTGTAGATATTTCAAAGTTTATAGAGATGGCGCTGTAGATATTTCCATGTTTATACAGATCGCGGTGTAGATATTTCCATGTTTATAGAGATAGCGGTGTAGGTATTTCCATGTTTATAGACATAGCGGTGTAGATATTTCCATGTTTCTATAGATGGCGTTGTAGATATTTCCATGTTTATACTGATAGATGTGTTGGTATTTCCACGTTCATACAGATAGCGATGTAGATATTTCCATGTTTATACAGCTCGTGGTGCAGATATTTATATCTTTATACAGATGGTATTGTAGATATTTCCTTATTCACACAGATGGAGGTGTAGATATTTCCATGTTTATACAGATGGCGGAGTAGTTAGTTCCATGTTTATGGAGATGGCAGTGTAGATATTTTCATGTTTATAGAGATGGCGGTGTAGATATTTCCATGTTTATAGAGATAGCAGTGTAGATATTTGCATGTTTATACAGATGGCTGTGTAGGTATTTCCATGTGTATACAGATGGCATTGTAGATATTTCCATGTTTATACAGATGACTGTAGAGGTATTTCCATGTTTTGCAGATGGCTGTGCAGATATTTCCATCTTTATAGAGATAGCGGTGTAGATATTTCCATGTTTGTACAGATGGCGTTGTTGATATTTCCATCTATACACTGATGGCCATGTAGATATTTCCATGTTTATACAGATGGCAGCGTAGGTATTTCCATGGACATGCAGATGGCGGTGTAGGTATTTCCATGTTTATACAGATAGCGGTGTAGATAGTTCCATGTTTTCACAGATGGTGGTGTAGATATTTCCGTGTTTATACACATGGCGGAGTAGATACTTCCATATTTACAGAGATGGCAGTGTAGATATTTTCATGTTTATAGAGATGGCGGTGTAGATATTTCCATATTTATAGAGATAGCGGTGTAGATATTTCCATCTTTCTACAGATGGCAGTGTAGATATTTCCATGTTTATACAGATGGCGGTGTAGATATTTCCATACTTATACAGATGTCTGTGTAGATATTTCCATGTGTATACAGATGGTATTGTAGGTATTTCCATGTTTATACAGATGGTGGTGTAGATATTTCCATGTTTATTCAGATGAATGTGTAGATATTTCCATGTTTTACAGATGGCAGTGTAGATATTTCAATGTTTATAGAGATGGCGCTGTAGATATTTCCATGTTTGTACAGATCGCGGTGTAGATATTTCCATGGTTATACAGATAGCGGTGTAGATATTTCCATGTTTTTACAGATATCGGTGTAGATATTTCCATGTTTACACAGATTGTGGTGTAGATATTTCCATCTTTCTACAGATGGCATTGTAGATATTTCCATGTTTATGCAGATGGCGGTGTAGATATTTCCATGTTTATATAGATGGTGGTGTAGATATTACCATGTTTATACAGATAGCGGTGTAGATATTTCCATGTTTATACAGATCGTGGTGAAGATATTTCCATGTTTATACAGATCGCGGTGTAGATATTTCCATGTTTATACAGATCGCGGTGTAGATATTTCCATGTTTATACAGATAGCGGTGTAGATATTTCCATGTTTATAGAGAGAGTGGTGTAGGTATTTCCATGTTTATAGACATAGCGGTGTAGATATTTCCATGTTTATATAGATGGCGGTGTAGATATTTCCATGTTTATACAGCTCGCGGTGCAGATATTTATATCTTTATACAGATGGCATTGTAGATATTTCCTTATTCACACAGATGGCGGTGTAGATGTTTCCATGTTTATACAGACGGCGGAGTAGTTAGTTCCATGTTTATGGAGATGGCAGTGTAGATATTTTCATGTTTATAGAGATGGCGGTGTAGATATTTCCATGTGTATAGAGATGGCATTGTAGATATTTCCATGTTTATACAGATGACTGTAGAGGTATTTCCATGTTTTAAAGATGGCTGTGCAGATATTTCCATGTTTATAGAGATAGCGGTGTAGATATTTCCATGTTTGTACAGATGGCGTTGTTGATATTTCCATCTATACACAGATGGCCGTGTAGATATTTCCATGTTTATACAGATGGCAGCGTAGATATTTCCATGGACATGCAGATGGCGTTGTAGATATTTCCATGTTTATACAGATAGCGGTGTAGATATTTCCATGTTTTCACAGATTGTGGTGTAGATATTTCCGTGTTTATACACATGGCGGAGTAGATACTTCCATCTTTATGGAGATGGCAGTGTAGATATTTTCATGTTTATAGAGATGGCGGTGTAGATATTTCCATATTTATAAAGATAGCGGTGTAGGTATTTCCATCTTTCTACAGATGGCAGTGTAGATATTTCCATGTTTATACAGATGGCGGTGTAGATATTTCCATACTTATACAGATGACTGTGTAGATATTTCCATGTGTATACAGATGGTATTGTAGGTATTTACATGTTTATACACATGGTGGTGAAGATATTTCCATGTTTATTCAGATGACTGGGTAGATATTTCCATGTTTTTACAGATGGCAGTCTAGATATTTCAATGTTTATAGAGACGGCGCTGTAGATATTTCCATGTTTATACAGATCGCGGTGTAGATATTTCCATGTTTATAGAGATAGCGGTGTAGGTTTTTCCATGTTTATAGACATAGCAGTGTAGATATTTCCATGTTTATATAGATGGCGTTGTAGATATTTCCATGTTTATACCGATAGATGTGTTGGTAGTTCCACGTTTGTACAGATAGCGATGTAGATATCTCCATGTTTATACAGCTCGCGGTGCAGATATTTATATCTTTATACAGACGGCATTGTAGATATTTCCTTATTCACACAGATGGCGGTGTAGATGTTTCCATGTTTATACAGATGGCGGAGTTGTTAGTTCCATGTTTATGGAGATGGCAGTGTAGATATTTTCATGTTTATAGAGATGGCGGTGTAGATATTTCCATGTTTATAGAGATAGCAGTGTAGATATTTACATGTTTATACAGATGGCTGTGTAGATATTTCCATGTGTATACAGATGGCATTGTAGATATTTCCATGTTTATACAGATGACTGTAGAGCTATTTCCATGTCTTACAGATGGCTGTGCAGATATTACCATGTTTATAGAGATAGCGGTGTAGATATTTCCATGTTTGTACAGATGGCGTTGTTGATATTTCCATCTATACACAGATGGCCGTGTAGATATTTCCATGTTTATACATATGGCAGCGTAGATATTTCCATGGACATGCAGATGGCGGTGTAGATATTTCCATGTTTATAGAGAGAGCGGTGTAGATATTTCCATGTTTTCACAGATGGTGGTGTAGATATTTCCGTGTTTATACACATGGCGGAGTAGATACTTCCATCTTTATGGAGATGGCAGTGTAGATATTTTCATGTTTATAGAGATGGCGGTGTAGATATTTCCATATTTATAGAGAGAGCGGTGTAGATATTTCCATCTTTCTACAGATGGCATTGTACGTAATTCCATGTTTATGCAGATGGCGGTGTAGATATTTCCATGTTTATATAGATGGTGGTGTAGATATTAGCATGTTTATACAGATAGCGTTGTAGATATTTCCATGTTTATACAGATCGTGGTGAAGATATTTCCATGTTTATACAGATCATGGTGTAGATATTTCCATGTTTATACAGATAGCGTTGTAGATATTTTCATGTTTATATAGATAGCGGTGTAGATATTTCCATGTTTATAGAGACTGCGGTGTAGTTATTTCCATGTTTATAGACATAGCGGTGTAGATATTTCCATGTTTATATAGATGGCGTTGTAGATATTTGCATGTTTATACCGATAGATGTGTTGGTATTTCCACGTTTATACAGATAGCGATGTAGATATTTCCATGTTTATACAGCTCGCGGTGCAGATATATATATCTTTATACAGATGGCATTGTAGATATTTCCTTATTCACACAGATGGCGGTGTGGATGTTTCCATGTTTATACAGATGGCGGAGTAGTTAGTTCCATGTTTATGGAGATGGCAGTGTAGATATTATCATGTTTATAGAGATGGCGGTGTAGATATTTCCATGTTTATAGAGATAGCAGTGTAGATATTTACATGTTTATTCAGATGGCTGTGTAGGTATTTCCATGTGTATAATGATGGCATTGTAGATATTTCCGTGTTTATAGAGATAGCGGTGTAGGTATTTCCATGTGTATACAGATGGCATTGTGGATATTTCCATGTTTATACAGATAGCATTGTAGATATTTCCATGTTTATACAGATAGCGGTGTAGATATTTCCATGTTTATAGAGATAGCGGTGTAGGTATTTCCATGTTTATACAGATAGCGGTGTAGATATTTCCATGTTTATACAGATAGCGGTGTAGATATTTCCATGTTTTTACAGATAGCGGTGTAGATATTTCCATGTTTTCACAGATGGTGGTGTAGATATTTCCGTGTTAATACACATGGCGGAGTAGATACTTCCATCTTTATGGAGATGGCAGTGTAGATATTTTCATGTTCATAGAGATGGCGGTATAGATATTTCCATATTTATATAGATAGCGGTGTAGATATTTCCATCTTTCTACAGATGGCAGTGTAGATATTTCCATGTTTATACAGATGGCGGTGTAGATATTTCCATACTCATAGAGATGTCAGTGTAGATATATCCATGTGTATACAGATGGTATTGTAGGTATTTCCATGTTTATACAGATGGTGGTGTAGATATTTCCATGTTTATTCAGATGGCTGTGTAGATATTTCCATGTGTATACAGATGGCATTGTAGATATTTCCATGTTTATACAGATGACTGTAGAGCTATTTCCATGTTTTACAGATGGCTGTGCAGATATTACCATGTTTATAGAGATAGCGGTGTAGATATTTCCATGTTTGTACAGATGGCGTTGTTGATATTTCCATCTATACACAGATGGCCGTGTAGATATTTCCATGTTTATACAGATGGCAGCGTAGATATTTCCATGGACATGCAGATGGCGGTGTAGATATTTCCATGTTTATAGAGAGAGCGGTGTAGATATTTCCATGTTTTCACAGATGGTGGTGTAGATATTTCCGTGTTTATACACATGGCGGAGTAGATACTTCCATCTTTATGGAGATGGCAGTGTAGATATTTTCATGTTTATAGAGATGGCGGTGTAGATATTTCCATATTTATAGAGAGAGCGGTGTAGATATTTCCATCTTTCTACAGATGGCATTGTACGTAATTCCATGTTTATGCAGATGGCGGTGTAGATATTTCCATGTTTATATAGATGGTGGTGTAGATATTAGCATGTTTATACAGATAGCGTTGTAGATATTTCCATGTTTATACAGATCGTGGTGAAGATATTTCCATGTTTATACAGATCGTGGTGTAGATATTTCCATGTTTATACAGATAGCGTTGTAGATATTTTCATGTTTATATAGATAGCGGTGTAGATATTTCCATGTTTATAGAGACAGCGGTGTAGTTATTTCCATGTTTATAGACATAGCGGTGTAGATATTTCCATGTTTATATAGATGGCGTTGTAGATATTTGCATGTTTATACCGATAGATGTGTTGGTATTTCCACGTTTATACAGATAGCGATGTAGATATTTCCATGTTTATACAGCTCGCGGTGCAGATATATATATCTTTATACAGATGGCATTGTAGATATTTCCTTATTCACACAGATGGCGGTGTGGATGTTTCCATGTTTATACAGATGGCGGAGTAGTTAGTTCCCTGTTTATGGAGATGGCAGTGTAGATATTATCATGTTTATAGAGATGGCGGTGTAGATATTTCCATGTTTATAGAGATAGCAGTGTAGATATTTACATGTTTATTCAGATGGCTGTGTAGGTATTTCCATGTGTATAATGATGGCATTGTAGATATTTCCGTGTTTATAGAGATAGCGGTGTAGGTATTTCCATGTGTATACAGATGGCATTGTGGATATTTCCATGTTTATACAGATAGCATTGTAGATATTTCCATGTTTATACAGATAGCGGTGTAGATATTTCCATACTCATAGAGATGTCAGTGTAGATATATCCATGTGTATACAGATGGTATTGTAGGTATTTCCATGTTTATACAGATGGTGGTGTAGATATTTCCATGTTTATTCAGATGACTGTGTAGATATTTCCATGTTTTACAGATGGCAGTGTAGATATTTCAATGTTTATAGAGATGGCGCTGTAGGTATTTCCATGTTTATACAGATCGCGGTGTAGATATTTCCATGTTTATTCAGATAGCGGGGTAGATATTTCCATGTTTTTACAGATAGCGGTGTAGATATTTCCATGTTTTCACAGATTGTGGTGTAGATATTTCCATCTTTCTACAGATGGCAATGTAGATATTTCCATGTTTATGCAGATGGCGGTGTAGATATTTCCATGTTTATGCAGATGGCGGTGTAGATATTTCCATGTTAATACAGATAGCGGTGTAGATATTTCCATGTTTATACAGATCGTGGTGAAGATATTTCCATGTTTATACAGATCGCGGTGTAGATATTTCCATGTTTATGCAGATCGCTGTGTAGATATTTCCATGTTTATACAGATAGCGGTGTAGATATTTCCATGTTTATAGAGATAGCGGTGTAGGTTTTTCCATGTTTATAGACATAGCGGTGTAGATATTTCCATGTTTATATAGATGGCGTTGTAGATATTTCCATGTTTATACCGATAGATATGTTGGTATTTCCACGTTTATACAGATAGCGATCTAGATATTTCCATGTTTATACAGCTCGCGGTGCAGATATTTATATCTTTATACAGATGGCATTGTAGATATTTCCTTATTCACACAGACGGCGGTGTAGATGTTTCCATGTTTATACAGATGGCGGAGTAGTTAGTTCCATGTTTATGGAGATGGCATTGTAGATATTTTCATTTTTATAGAGATGGCGGTGTAGATATTTCCATGTTTATAGAGATAGCAGTGTAGATATTTACATGTTTATACAGATGGCTGTGTAGATATTTCCATGGACATGCAGATGGCGGTGTAGAAATTTCCATGTTTATACAGATAGCGGTGTAGATATTTCCATGTTTACACAGATTGCGGTGTAGATATTTCCATCTTTCTACAGATGGCATTGTAGATATTTCCATGTTTATGCAGATGGCGGTGTAGCTATTTCCATGTTTATATAGATGGTGGTGTAGATATTACCATGTTTATACAGATAGCGGTGTAGATATTTCCATGTTTATACAGATCGCGGTGAAGATATTTCCATGTTTATTCAGATCGCGGTGTAGATATTTCCATGTTTATACAGATCGCGGTGTAGATATTTCCATGTTTATACAGATTGCGGTGTAGATATTTCCATGTTTATACAGATAGCGGTGTAGATATTTCCATGTTTGTACAGATGGCGTTGTTGAAATTTCCATCTATACACAGATGGCCGTGTAGATATTTCCATGTTTATACTGATGGCAGCGTAGATATTTCCATGTTTATTCACATGGCGGAGTAGATACTTCCATCTTTATGGAGATGGCAGTGTAGATATTTTCATGTCTATAGAGATGGCGGTGTAGATATTTCCATATTTATAGAGATAGCGGTGTAGATATTTCCATTTTTGTGCAGATGGCAGTGTAGATATTTCCATGTTTATACAGATAGCGCTGTAGATATTTCCATGTTTTCACAGATGGTGGTGTAGATATTTCCGTGTTTATTCACATGGCGGAGTAGATACTTCCATCTTTATGGAGATGGCAGTGTAGATATTTTCAAGTTTATAGAGATGGCGGTGTAGATATTTCCATATTTATAGAGATAGCGGTGTAGATATTTCCATCTTTCTACAGATGGCAGTGTAGATATTTCCATGTTTATACAGATGGCGTTGTAGATATTTCCATACTTATAGATATGTCTGTGTAGATATTTCCATGTGTATACAGATGGTATTGTAGGTAGTTCCATGTTTATACAGAGGGTGGTGTAGATATTTCCATGTTTATTCAGATGACATTGTAGATATTTCCATGGTTTTACAGATGGCAGTGTAGATATTTCAAAGTTTATAGAGATGGCGCTGTAGATATTTCCATGTTTATACAGATCGCGGTGTAGATATTTCCATGTTTATAGAGATAGCGGTGTAGGTATTTCCATGTTTATAGACATAGCGGTGTAGATATTTCCATGTTTCTATAGATGGCGTTGTAGATATTTCCATGTTTATACTGATAGATGTGTTGGTATTTCCACGTTCATACAGATAGCGATGTAGATATTTCCATGTTTATACAGCTCGTGGTGCAGATATTTATATCTTTATACAGATGGCATTGTAGATATTTCCTTATTCACACAGATGTCGGTGTAGATGTTTCCATGTTTATACAGATGGCGGAGTAGTGAGTTCCATGTTTATGGAGATGGCAGTGTAGATATTTTCATGTTTATAGAGATGGTGGTGTAGACATTTCCATGTTTATACAGATAGCGGTGTAGATATTTCCATGTTTTTACAGATATCGGTGTAGATATTTCCATGTTTACACAGATTGTGGTGTAGATATTTCCATCTTTCTACAGATGGCATTGTAGATATTTCCATGTTTATGCAGATGGCGGTGTAGGTATTTCCATGTTTATATAGATGGTGGTGTAGATATTACCATGTTTATACAGATAGCGGTGTAGATATTTCCATGTTTATGCAGATCGTGGTGAAGATAATTCCATGTTTATACAGATTGCGGTGTAGATATTTCCATGTTTATACAGATCGCTGTGTAGATATTTCCATGTTTATACAGATAGCGGTGTAGATATTTCCATGTTTATAGAGATAGCGGTGTAGGTGTCTCCATGTTTACAGACATTGCGGTGTAGATATTTCCATGTTTATATAGATGGCGTTGTAGATATTTCCATGTTTATACCGATAGATGTGTTGGTATTTCCACGTTTATACAGATAGCGATGTAGATATTTCCATGTTTATACAGCTCGCGGTGCAGATATTTATATCTTCATACAGATGGCATTGTAGATATTTCCTTATTCACACAGATGGCGGTGTAGATGTTTCCATGTTTATACAGATGGCGGAGTAGTTAGTTCCATGTTTATGGAGATGGCAGTGTAGATATTTTCATGTTTATAGAGATGGCGGTGTAGATATATCCATGTTTATAGAGATAGCAGTGTAGATATTTCTATGTCTATACAGATGGCTGTGTAGATATTTCCATGTGAATACAGATGGCATTGTAGATATTTCCATGATTATACAGATGACTGTAGAGGTATTTCCATGTTTTACAGATGGCTGTGCAGATATTTCCATGTTTATAGAGATAGCGGTGTAGATATTTCCATGTTTGTACACATGGCGTTGTTGATATTTCCATCTATACACAGATGGCCGTGTAGATATTTCCATGTTTATACTGATGGCAGCGTAGATATTTCCATGTTTATTCACATGGCGGAGTAGATACTTCCATCTTTATGGAGATGGCAGTGTAGATATTTTCATGTCTATAGAGATGGCGGTGTAGATATTTCCATATTTATAGAGATAGCGGTGTAGATATTTCCATTTTTCTGCAGATGGCAGTGTAGATATTTCCATGTTTATACAGATAGCGCTGTAGATATTTCCATGTTTTCACAGATGGTGGTGTAGATATTTCCGTGTTTATTCACATGGCGGAGTAGATACTTCCATCTTTATGGAGATGGCAGTGTAGATATTTTCATGTTTATAGAGATGGCGGTGTAGATATTTCCATATTTATAGAGATAGCGGTGTAGATATTTCCACCTTTCTACAGATGGCAGTGTAGATATTTCCATGTTTATACAGATGGCGTTGTAGATATTTCCATACTTATAGAGTTGTCTGTGTAGATATTTCCATGTGTATACAGATGGTATTGTAGTTAGTTCCATGTTTATACAGAGGGTGGTGTAGATATTTCCATGTTTATTCAGATGACAGTGTAGATATTTCCATGGTTTTACAGATGGCAGTGTAGATATTTCAAAGTTTATAGAGATGGCGCTGTAGATATTTCCATGTTTATACAGATCGCGGTGTAGATATTTCCATGTTTATAGAGATAGCGGTGTAGGTATTTCCATGTTTATAGACATAGCGGTGTAGATATTTCCATGTTTCTATAGATGGCGTTGTAGATATTTCCATGTTTATACTGATAGATGTGTTGGTATTTCCACGTTCATACAGATAGCGATGTAGATATTTCCATGTTTATACAGCTCGTGGTGCAGATATTTATATCTTTATACAGATGGCATTGTAGATATTTCCTTATTCACACAGATGTCGGTGTAGATGTTTCCATGTTTATACAGATGGCGGAGTAGTTAGTTCCATGTTTATGGAGATGGCAGTGTAGATATTTTCATGTTTATAGAGATGGTGGTGTAGATATTTCCATGTTTATACAGATAGCGGTGTAGATATTTCCATGATTTTACAGATATCGGTGTAGATATTTCCATGTTTACACAGATTGCGGTGTAGATATTTCCATCTTTCTACAGATGGCATTGTAGATATTTCCATGTTTATGCAGATGGCGGTGTAGGTATTTCCATGTTTATATAGATGGTGGTGTAGATATTACCATGTTTATACTGATAGCGGTGTAGATATTTCCATGTTTATGCAGATCGTGGTGAAGATATTTCCATGTTTATACAGATTGCGGTGTAGATATTTCCATGTTTATACAGATCGCTGTGTAGATATTTCCATGTTTATACAGATAGCGGTGTAGATATTTCCATGTTTATAGAGATAGCGGTGTAGGTGTCTCCATGTTTACAGACATAGCGGTGTAGATATTTCCATGTTTATATAGATGGCGTTGTAGATATTTCCATGTTTATACCGATAGATGTGTTGGTATTTCCACGTTTATACAGATAGCGATGTAGATATTTCCATGTTTATACAGCTCGCGGTGCAGATATTTATATCTTCATACAGATGGCATTGTAGATATTTCCTTATTCACACAGATGGCGGTGTAGATGTTTCCATGTTTATACAGATGGCGGAGTAGTTAGTTCCATGTTTATGGAGATGGCAGTGTAGATATTTTCATGTTTATAGAGATGGCGGTGTAGATATATCCATGTTTATAGAGATAGCAGTGTAGATATTTCTATGTCTATACAGATGGCTGTGTAGATATTTCCATGTGAATACAGATGGCATTGTAGATATTTCCATGATTATACAGATGACTGTAGAGGTATTTCCATGTTTTACAGATGGCTGTGCAGATATTTCCATGTTTATAGAGATAGCGGTGTAGATATTTCCATGTTTGTACACATGGCGTTGTTGATATTTCCATCTATACACAGATGGCCGTGTAGATATTTCCATGTTTATACTGATGGCAGCGTAGATATTTCCATGGACATGCAGATGGCGGTGTAGATATTTCCATGTTTATACAGAGAGCGGTGTAGATATTTCCATGTTTTCACAGATGGTGGTGTAGATATTTCCGTGTTTATACACATGGTGGAGTAGATACTTCCATCTTTATGGAGATGGCAGTGTAGATATTTTCATGTTTATAGAGATGGCGGTGTAGATATTTCGATATTTACAGAGATAGCGGTGTAGATATTTCCATCTTTGTACAGATGGCTGTGTAGATATTTCCATGTTTATACAGATGGCGGTGTAGATATTCCCATACTTATACAGATGTCTGTGTAGATATTTCCATGTGTATACAGATGGTATTGTAGGTATTTCCATGTTTATACAGATGGTGGTGTAGATATTTCCATGTTTATTCAGATGACTGTGTAGATATTTCCATGTTTTTACAGATGGCAGTGTAGATATTTCAATGCTTATAGAGATGGCGCTGTAGATATTTCCATGTTTATACAGATAGCGGTGTAGATATTTCCATGTTTTTACAGATAACGGTGTAGATATTTCCATGTTTACACAGATTGCGGTGTAGGTAGTTCCATCTTTCTACAGATGGCATTGTAGATATTTCCATGTGTATGCAGATGGCGGTGTATATATATCCATGTTTATATAGATGGTGGTGTAGATATTACCATGTTTATACAGATTGCGGTGTAGATATTTCCATGTTTATACAGATCGTGGTGAAGATATTTCCATGTTTATACCGATCGCGGTGTAGATATTTCCATGTTTATACAGATCGCGGTGTAGATATTTCCATGTTTATACAGATATCGTTGTAGATATTTCCATGTTTATACAGATAGCGTTGTAGATATTTCCATGTTTATAGAGATAGCGGTGTAGGTATTTCCATGTTTATAGACATAGCGGTGTAGATATTTCCATGTTTATATAGATGGCGTTGTAGATATTTCCATGTTTGTACCGATAGATGTGTTGTTATTTCCACGTTTATACAGATAGCGATGTAGATATTTCCATGTTTATACAGCTCGCAGTGCAGATATTTATATCTTTATACAGATGGTATTGTAGATATTTCCTTATTCACACAGATGGAGGTGTAGATGTTTCCATGTTTATACAGATGGCGGAGTAGTTAGTTCCATGTTTATGGAGATGGCAGTGTAGATATTTTCATGTTTATAGAGATGGCGGTGTAGATATTTCCATGTTTATAGAGATAGCAGTGTAGATATTTGCATGTTTATACAGATGGCTGTGTAGGTATTTCCATGTGTATACAGATGGCATTGTAGATATTTCCATGTTTATACAGATGACTGTAGAGGTATTTCCATGTTTTACAGATGGCTGTGCAGATATTTCCATCTTTATAGAGATAGCGGTGTAGATATTTCCATGTTTGTACAGATGGCGTTGTTGATATTTCCATCTATACACTGATGGCCATGTAGATATTTCCATGTTTATACAGATGGCAGCGTAGGTATTTCCATGGACATGCAGATGGCGGTGTAGGTATTTCCATGTTTATACAGATAGCGGTGTAGATAGTTCCATGTTTTCACAGATGGTGGTGTAGATATTTCCGTGTTTATACACATGGCGGAGTAGATACTTCCATATTTACAGAGATGGCAGTGTAGATATTTTCATGTTTATAGAGATGGCGGTGTAGATATTTCCATATTTATAGAGATAGCGGTGTAGATATTTCCATCTTTCTACAGATGGCAGTGTAGATATTTCCATGTTTATACAGATGGCGGTGTAGATATTTCCATACTTATACAGATGTCTGTGTAGATATTTCCATGTGTATACAGATGGTATTGTAGGTATTTCCATGTTTATACAGATGGTGGTGTATTTATTTCTATGTTTATTCAGATGACTGTGTAGATATTTCCATGTTTTTACAGATGGCAGTGTAGATATTTCAATGTTTACAGAGATGGCGCTGTAGATATTTCCATGTTTATACAGATCGCGGTGTAGATATTTCCATGTTTATACAGATAGCGATGTAGATATTTCCATGTTTATACAGCTCGCGGTGCAGATATTTATACCTTTATACAGATGGCATTGTAGATATTTCCTTATTCACACAGATGGCGGTGTAGATGTTTCCATGTTTATACAGATGGCGGAGTAGTTAGTTCCATGTTTATGGAGATGGCAGTGTAGATATTTTCATGTTCATAGAGATGGCGGTGTAGATATTTCCATGTTTATAGAGATAGCAGTGTAGATATTTACATGTTTAAACAGATGGCTGTGTAGATATTTCCATGTGTATACAGATGGCATTGTAGATATTTCCATGTTTATACAGATGACTGTAGAGGTATTTCCATGTTTTACAGATGGCTGTGCAGATATTTCCATGTTTATAGAGATAGCGGTGTAGATATTTCCATGTTGTACAGATGGCGTTGTTGATATTTCCATCGATACACAGATGGCCGTGTAGATATTTCCATGTTTATACAGATGGCAGCGAAAATATTTCCAAGGACATGCAGATGGCGGTGTAGATATTTCCATGTTTATACAGAGAGCGGTGTAGATATTTCCATGTTTTCACAGATGGTGGTGTAGATATTTCCGTGTTTAAACACATGGCGGAGTAGATACTTCCATCTTTATGGAGATGGCAGTGTAGATATTTTCATGTTTATAGAGATGGCGGTATAGATATTTCCATATTTATAGAGATAGCGGTGTAGATATTTCCATCTTTCTACAGATGGTAGTGTAGATATTTCCATGTTTATACAGATAGCGGTGTAGATATTTCCATGTTTTTACAGATAGCGGTGTAGATATTTCCATGTTTACACAGATTGTGGTGTAGATATTTCCATCTTTCTACAGATGGCATTGTAGATATTTCCATGTTTATGCAGATGGCGGTGTAGATATTACCATGTTTATATTGATGGAGGTGTAGATATTACCATGTTTATACAGATAGCGGTGTAGATATTTCCATGTTTATACAGATCGTGGTGAAGGTATTTCCATGTTCATACAGATCGTGGTGTAGATATTTCCATGTTTATACAGATCGCTGTGTAGATATTTCCATGTTTATACAGATAGCGGTGTAGATATTTCCATGTTTATAGAGATAGCGGTGTAGGTATTTCCATGTTTATAGACATAGCGGTGTAGATATTTCCATGTTTATATAGATGGCGTTGTAGATATTTCCATGTTTATACCGATAGATGTGTTGGTATTTCCACGTTTATACAGATAGCGATGTAGATATTTCCATGTTTATACAGCTCGCGGTGCAGATATTTATATCTTTATACAGATGGCATTGTAGATATATCCTTATTCACACAGATGGCGGTGTAGATGTTTCCATGTTTATACAGATGGCGGAGAAGATAGTTCCATGTTTATGGAGATGGCAGTGTAGATATTTTCATGTTTATAGAGATGGCGGTGTAGATATTTCCATCTTTAAAGAGATAGCAGTGTAGATATTTGCATGTTTATACAGATGGCTGTGTAGGTATTTCCATGTGTATACAGATGGCATTGTAGATATTTCCATGTTTATACAGATGACTGTAGAGGTATTTCCATGTTTTACAGATGGCTGTGCAGATATTTCCATGTTTATAGAGATAGCGGTGTAGATATTTCCATGTTTAAAGAGATAGCAGTGTAGATATTTGCATGTTTATACAGATGGCTGTGTAGGTATTTCCATGTGTATACAGATGGCATTGTAGATATTTCCATGTTTATACAGATGACTGTAGAGGTATTTCCATGTTTTACAGATGGCTGTGCAGATATTTCCATGTTTATAGAGATAGCGGTGTAGATATTTCCATGTTTGTACAGATGGCGTTGTTGATATTTCCATCTATACACAGATGGCCGTGTAGATATTTCCATGTTTATACAGATGGCAGCGTAGATATTTCCATGGACACGCAGATGGCGGTGTAGATATTTCCATGTTTATACAGATAGCGGTGTAGATAGTTCCATGTTTTCACAGATGGTGGTGTAGGTATTTCCGTGTTTATACTCATGGCGGAGTAGATACTTCCATCTTTATAGAGATGACAGTGTAGATATTTTCATGTTTATAGAGATGGCGGTGTAGATATTTCCATATATATAGAGATAGCGGTGTAGATATTTCCATCTTTCTACAGATGGCAGTGTAGATATTTCCATGTTTATACAGATGGCGGTGTAGATATTTCCATACTTATACAGATGTCTGTGTAGATATTTCCATGTGTATACAGATGGTATTGTAGGTATTTCCATGTTTATACAGATGGTGGTGTATTTATTTCCATGTTTATTCAGATGACTGTGTAGATATTTCCATGTTTTTACAGATGGCAGTGTAGATATTTCAATGTTTATAAAGATGGCGCTGTAGATATTTCCATGTTTATACAGATCGCGGTGTAGATATTTCCATGTTTATACAGATCGCGGTGTAGATATTTCCATGTTTTTACAGATATTGGTGTAGATATTTCCATGTTTACACAGATTGCAGTGTAGATATTTCCATCTTTCTACAGATGGCATTGTAGATATTTCCATGTTTATGCAGATGGCGGTGTAGATATTTCCATGTTTATATAGATGGTGGTGTAGATATTACCATGTTTATACAGATAGCGGTGTAGATATTTCCATGTTTATACAGATCGTGGTGAAGATATTTCCATGTTCATACAGATCGTGGTGTAGATATTTCCATGTGTATACAGATCGCGGTGTAGATATTTCCATGTTTATACAGATAGCGTTGTAGATATTTCCATGTTTATACAGATAGCGGTGTAGATATTTCCATGTTTATAGAGATAGTGGTGTAGGTATTTCCATGTTTACAGACATAGCGGTGTAGATATTTCCATGTTTATATAGATGGCGTTGTAGATATTTCCATGTTTTCACAGATGGTGGTGTAGATATTTCCGTGTTTATACATATGGCGGAGTAGATAATTCCATCTTTATGGAGATGGCAGTGTAGATATTTTCATGTTTATAGAGATGGCGGTGTAGATATTTCGATATTTATAGAGATAGCGGTGTAGGTATTTCCATGTTTATAGACATAGCGGTGTAGATATTTCCATGTTTATATAGATGGCGTTGTAGAATTTCCATGTTTATACTGATAGATGTGTTGGTATTTCCACGTTTATACAGATAGCGATGTAGATATTTCCATGTTTATACAGCTTGCGGTGCAGATATTTATATCTTTATACAGATGGCATTGTAGATATTTCCTTATTCACACAGATGGCGGTGTAGATGTTTCCATGTTTATACAGATGGCGGAGTAGTTAGTTCCATGTTTATGGAGATGGCAGTGTAGATATTTTCATGTTTATAGAGATGGCGGTGTAGATATTTCCATGTTTATAGAGATAGCAGTGTAGATATGTACATGTTTATACAGATGGCTGTGTAGATATTTCCATGTGTATACAGATGGCATTGTAGATATTTCCATATTTATACAGATGACTGTAGAGGTATTTCCATGTTTTACAGATGGCTGTGCAGATATTTCCATGTTTATAGAGATAGCGGTGTAGGTATTTCCATGTTTGTACAGATGGCGTTGTTGATATTTCCATCTATACACAGATGGTCGTGTAGATATTTCCATGTTTATTCAGATGGCAGCGTAGATATTTCCATGGACATGCAGATGGCGGTGTAGATATTTCCATGTTTATACAGAGAGCGGTGTAGATATTTCCATGTTTTCACAGATGGTGGTGTAGATATTTCCGTGTTTATACACATGGCGGAGTAGATACTTCCATCTTTATGGAGATGGCAGTGTAGATATTTTCATGTTTATAGAGATGGCGGTGTAGATATTTCCATATTTATAGAGATAGCAGTGTAGATATTTCCATCTTTCTACAGATGGCAGTGTAGATATTTCCATGTTTATACAGATGGCGGTGTAGATATTTCCATGTTTATACAGATAGCGGTGTAGATATTTCCATGTTTATATAGATGGTGGTGTAGATATTACCATGTTTATACAGATAGCGGTGTAGATATTTCCATGTTTATACAGATCGTGGTGAAGATATTTCCATGTTCATACAGATCGTGGTGTAGATATTTCAATGTTTATACAGATCGCGGTGTAGATATTTCCATGTTTATACAGATAGCGGTGTAGATATTTCCATGTTTATACAGATAGCGGTGTAGATATTTCCATGTTTATAGAGATAGCGGTGTAGGTATTTCCATGTTTATAGACATAGCGGTGTAGATATTTCCATGTTTATATAGATGGCGTTGTAGATATTTCCATGTTTATACCGATAGATGTGTTGGTATTTCCACGTTTATACAGATATCGATGTAGGTATTTCCATGTTTATACAGCTCGCGGTGCAGATATTTATACCTTTATACAGATGGCATTGTAGATATTTCCTTATTCACACAGATGGCGGTGTAGATGTTTCCATGTTTATACAGACGGCGGAGTAGTTAGTTCCATGTTTTTGGAGATGGCAGTGTAGATATTTTCATGTTTATAGAGATGGCGGTGTAGATATTTCCATGTTTATAGAGATAGCACTGTAGATATTTACATGTTTATACAGATGGCTGTGTAGATATTTCCATGTGTATACAGATGGCATTGTAGATATTTCCATGTTTATAAAGATGACTGTAGAGGTATTTCCATGTTTTACAGATGGCTGTGCAGATATTTCCATGTTTATAGAGATAGCGGTGTAGATATTTCCATGTTTGTACAGATGGCGTTGTTGATATTTCCATCTATACACAGATGGCCGTGTAGATATTTCCATGTTTATACAGATGGCAGCGTAGATATTTCCATGGACATGCAGATGGCGGTGTAGATATTTCCATGTTTATACAGAGAGCGGTGTAGATAGTTCCATGTTTTCACAGATGTTGGTGTAGATATTTCCGTGTTTATACACATGGCGGAGTAGATAATTCCATATTTATAGAGATGGCAGTGTAGATATTTTCATGTTTATAGAGATGGCGGTGTAGATATTTCCATATTTATAGAGATAGCGGTGTAGATATTTCCATCTTTCTACAGATGGCAGTGTAGATATTTCCATGTTTATACAGATGGCGGTGTAGATATTTCCATACTTATACAGATGTCTGTGTAGATATATCCATGTGTATACAGATGGTATTGTAGGTATTTCCATGTTTATACAGATGGTGGTGTATTTATTTCCATGTTTATTCAGATGACTGTGTAGATATTTCCATGTTTTTACAGATTGGAGTGTAGATATTTCAATGTTTACAGAGATGGCGCTGTAGATATTTCCATGTTTATACAGATCGCGGTGTAGATATTTCCATGTTTATACAGATAGCGGTGTAGATATTTCCATGTTTTTACAGATATCGGTGTAGATATTTCCATGTTTACACAGATTGCGGTGTAGATATTTCCATCTTTCTACAGATGGCATTGTAGATATTTCCATGTTTATGCAGATGGCGGTGTACATATTTCCATGTTTATATAGATGGTGGTGTAGATATTACCATGTTTATACAGATAGCGGTGTAGATATTTCCATGTTTATATAGATCGTGGTGAAGATATTTCCATGTTCATACAGATCGTGGTGTAGATATTTCCATGTGTATACAGATCGCGGTGTAGATATTTCCATGTTTATACAGATAGCGTTGTAGATATTTCCATGTTTATACAGATAGCGGTGTAGATATTTCCATGTTTATAGAGATAGCGGTGTGGGTATTTCCATGTTTACAGACATAGCGGTGTAGATATTTCCATCTTTATATTGATGGCGTTGTAGATATTTCCATGTTTATACTGATAGATGTGTTGGTATTTCCACGTTTATACAGATAGCGATGTAGATATTTCCATGTTTATACAGCTCGCGGTGCAGATATTTATATCTTTATACAGATGGCATTGTAGATATTTCCTTATTCACACAGATGGCGGTGTAGATGTTTCCATGATTATACAGATGGCGGAGTAGTTAGTTCCATGTTTATGGAGATGGCAGTGTAGATATTTTCATGTTTATAGAGATGGCGGTGTAGATATTTCCATGTTTATAGAGATAGCAGTGTAGATATTTACATGTTCTTACAGATGGCTGTGTAGTTATTTCCATGTGTATACAGATGGCATTGTAGATATTTCCATGTTTATACAGATGACTGTAGAGGTATTTCCATGTTTTACAGATGGCTGTGCAGATATTTCCATGTTTATAGAGATAGCGGTGTAGATATTTCCATGTTGTACAGATGGCGTTGTTGATAATACCATCTATACACAGATGGCCGTGTAGATATTTCCATGTTTATACAGATGGCAGCGTAGATATTTCCATGGACATGCAGATGGCGGTGTAGATATTTCCATGTTTATACAGAGAGCGGTGTAGATATTTCCATGTTTTCACAGATGGTGGTGTAGATATTTCCGTGTTTATACACATGGCGGAGTAGATACTTCCATCTTTATGGAGATGGCAGTGTAGATATTTTCATGTTTATAGAGATGGCGGTATAGATATTTCCATATTTATAGAGATAGCGGTGTAGATATTTCCATCTTTCTACAGATGGCAGTGTAGATATTTCCATGTGTATACAGATGGTATTGTAGGTATTTCCATGTTTATACAGATGGTGGTGTAGATATTTCCATGTTTATTCAGATGACTGTGTAGATATTTCCATGTTTTACAGATGGCAGTGTAGATATTTCAATGTTTATAGAGATGGCGCTGTAGATATTTCCATGTTTATACAGATCGCGGTGTAGATATTTCCATGTTTATACAGATAGCGGTGTAGATATTTCCATGTTTTTACAGATAGCGTTGTAGATATTTCCATGTTTACACAGATTGTGGTGTAGATATTTCCATCTTTCTACTGATGGCATTGTAGATATTTCCATGTTTATGCAGATGGCGGTGTAGATATTTCCATGTTAATACAGATAGCTGTGTAGATATTTCCATGTTTATACAGATCGTGGTGAAGATATTTCCATGTTTATACAGATCGCGGTGTAGATATTTCCATGTTTACACAGATCGCTGTGTAGATATTTCCATGTTTATACAGATAGCGGTGTAGATATTTCCATGTTTATAGAGATAGCGGTGTAGGTATTTCCATGTTTATAGACATAGCGGTGTAGATATTTCCATGTTTATATAGATGGCGTTGTAGATATTTCCATGTTTATACCGATAGATGTGTTGGTATTTCCACGTTTATACAGATAGCGATGTAGATATTTCCAGGTTTATACAGCTCGCGGTGCAGATATTTATATCTTTATACAGATGGCATTGTAGATATATCCTTATTCACACAGATGGCGGTGTAGATGTTTCCATGTTTATACAGATGGCGGAGTAGTTAGTTCCATGTTTATGGAGATGGCAGTGTAGTTATTTTCATGTTTATAGAGATGGCGGTGTAGATATTTCCATGTTTAAAGAGATAGCAGTGTAGATATTTGCATGTTTATACAGATGGCTGTGTAGGTATTTCCATGTGTATACAGATGGCATTGTAGATATTTCCACGTTTATACAGATGACTGTAGAGGTATTTCCATGTTTTACAGATGGCTGTGCAGATATTTCCATGTTTATAGAGATAGCGGTGTAGATTTTTCCATGTTTGTACAGTTGGCTTTGTTGATATTTCCATCTATTCACAGATGGCCGTGTAGATATTTCCATGTTTATACAGATGGCAGCGTAGATATTTCCATGGACATGCAGATGGCGGTGTAGATATTTCCATGTTTATACAGATAGCGGTGTAGATAGTTCCATGTTTTCACAGATGGTGGTGTAGATATTTCCGTGTTTATACACATGGCGGAGTAGATACTTCCATATTTATAGAGATGGCAGTGTAGATATTTTCATGTTTATAGAGATGGCGGTGTAGATATTTCCATATTTATAGAGATAGCGGTGTAGATATTTCCATCTTTCTACAGATGACAGTGTAGATATTTCCATGTTTATACAGATGGCGGTGTAGATATTTCCATACATATACAGATGTCTGTGTAGATATTTCCATGTGTATACAGATGGTATTGTAGGTATTTCCATGTTTATACAGATGGTGGTGTAATTATTTCCATGTTTATTCAGATGACTGTGTAGATATTTCCATGTTTTTACAGATGGCATTGTAGATATTTCAATGTTTATAGAGATGGCGCTGTAGATATTTCCATGTTTATACAGATCGCGGTGTAGTTATTTCCATGTTAATACAGATCGCGGTGTAGATATTTCCATGTTTTTACAGATATCGGTGTAGATATTTCCATGTTTACACAGATTGCGGTGTAGATATTTCCATCTTTCTACAGATGGCATTGTAGATATTTCCATGTTTATGCAGATGGCGGTGTAGATATTTCCATGTTTATATAGATGGTGGTGTAGATATTACCATGTTTATACAGATAGCAGTGTAGATATTTCCATGTTTATACAGATCGTGGTGAAGATATCTCCATGTTCATACAGATCGTGGTGTAGATATTTCCATGTGTATACAGATAGCGGTGTAGATATTTCCATGTTTATACAGATAGCGTTGTAGATATTTCTATGTTTATACAGATAGCGGTGTAGATATTTCCATGTTTATAGAGATAGCGGTGTAGGTATTTCCATGTTTACAGACATAGCGGTGTAGATATTTCCATCTTTATATTGATGGCGTTGTAGATATTTCCATGTTTATACTGATAGATGTGTTGGTATTTCCACGTTTATACAGATAGCGATGTAGATATTTCCATGTTTATACAGCTCGCGGTGCAGATATTTATATCTTTATACAGATGGCATTGTAGATATTTCCTTATTCACACAGATGGCGGTGTAGATGTTTCCATGATTATACAGATGGCGGAGTAGTTAGTTCCATGTTTATGGAGATGGCAGTGTAGATATTTTCATGTTTATAGAGATGGCGGTGTAGATATTTCCATGTTTATAGAGATAGCAGTGTAGATATTTACATGTTCATACAGATGGCTGTGTAGTTATTTCCATGTGTATACAGATGGCATTGTAGATATTTCCATGTTTATACAGATGACTGTAGAGGTATTTCCATGTTTTACAGATGACTGTGCAGATATTTCCATGTTTATAGAGATAGCGGTGTAGATATTTCCATGTTGTACAGATGGCGTTGTTGATAATTCCATCTATACACAGATGGCCGTGTAGATATTTCCATGTTTATACAGATGGCAGCGTAGATATTTCCATGGACATGCAGATGGCGGTGTAGATATTTCCATGTTTATACAGAGAGCGGTGTAGTTATTTCCATGTTTTCACAGATGGTGGTGTAGATATTTCCGTGGTTATACACATGGCGGAGTAGATACTTCCATCTTTATGGAGATGGCAGTGTAGATATTTTCATGTTTATAGAGATGGCGGTATAGATATTTCCATATTTATAGAGATAGCGGTGTAGATATTTCCATCTTTCTACAGATGGCAGTGTAGATATTTCCATGTGTATACAGATGGTATTGTAGGTATTTCCATGTTTATACAGATGGTGGTGTAGATATTTCCATGTTTATTCAGATGACTGTGTAGATATTTCCATGTTTTACAGATGGCAGTGTAGATATTTCAATGTTTATAGAGATGGCGCTGTAGATATTTCCATGTTTATACAGATCGCGGTGTAGATATTTCCATGTTTATACAGATAGCGGTGTAGATATTTCCATGTTTTTACAGATAGCGTTGTAGATATTTCCATGTTTACACAGATTGTGGTGTAGATATTTCCATCTTTCTACTGATGGCATTGTAGATATTTCCATGTTTATGCAGATGGCGGTGTAGATATTTCCATGTTAATACAGATAGCTGTGTAGATATTTCCATGTTTATACAGATCGTGGTGAAGATATTTCCATGTTTATACAGATCGCGGTGTAGATATTTCCATGTTTACACAGATCGCTGTGTAGATATTTCCATGTTTATACAGATAGCGGTGTAGATATTTCCATGTTTATAGAGATAGCGGTGTAGGTATTTCCATGTTTATATACATAGCGTTGTAGATATTTCCATGTTTATATAGATGGCGTTGTAGATATTTCCATGTTTATACTGATAGATGTGTTGGTATTTCCACGTTTATACAGATAGCGATGTAGATATTTCCAGGTTTATACAGCTCGCGGTGCAGATATTTATATCTTTATACAGATGGCATTGTAGATATATCCTTATTCACACAGATGGCGGTGTAGATGTTTCCATGTTTATACAGATGGCGGAGTAGTTAGTTCCATGTTTATGGAGATGGCAGTGTAGTTATTTTCATGTTTATAGAGATGGCGGTGTAGATATTTCCATGTTTAAAGAGATAGCAGTGTAGATATTTGCATGTTTATACAGATGGCTGTGTAGGTATTTCCATGTGTATACAGATGGCATTGTAGATATTTCCATGTTTATACAGATGACTGTAGAGGTATTTCCATGTTTTACAGATGGCTGTGCAGATATTTCCATGTTTATAGAGATAGCGGTGTAGATTTTTCCATGTTTGTACAGTTGGCTTTGTTGATATTTCCATCTATTCACAGATGGCCGTGTAGATATTTCCATGTTTATACAGATGGCAGCGTAGATATTTCCATGGACATGCAGATGGCGGTGTAGATATTTCCATGTTTATACAGATAGCGGTGTAGATAGTTCCATGTTTTCACAGATGGTGGTGTAGATATTTCCATGTTTATACACATGGCGGAGTAGATACTTCCATATTTATAGAGATGGCAGTGTAGATATTTTCATGTTTATAGAGATGGCGGTGTAGATATTTCCATATTTATAGAGATAGCGGTGTAGATATTTCCATCTTTCTACAGATGACAGTGTAGATATTTCCATGTTTATACAGATGGCGGTGTAGATATTTCCATACATATACAGATGTCTGTGTAGATATTTCCATGTGTATACAGATGGTATTGTAGGTATTTCCATGTTTATACAGATGGTGGTGTAATTATTTCCATGTTTATTCAGATGACTGTGTAGATATTTCCATGTTTTTACAGATGGCATTGTAGATATTTCAATGTTTATAGAGATGGCGCTGTAGATATTTCCATGTTTATACAGATCGCGGTGTAGTTATTTCCATGTTTATACAGATCGCGGTGTAGATATTTCCATGTTTTTACAGATATCGGTGTAGATATTTCCATGTTTACACAGATTGCGGTGTAGATATTTCCATCTTTCTACAGATGGCATTGTAGATATTTCCATGTTTATGCAGATGGCGGTGTAGATATTTCCATGTTTATATAGATGGTGGTGTAGATATTACCATGTTTATACAGATAGCAGTGTAGATATTTCCATGTTTATACAGATCGTGGTGAAGATATCTCCATGTTCATACAGATCGTGGTGTAGATATTGCCATGTTTATACAGATCGTGGTGAAGATATCTCCATGTTCATACAGATCGTGGTGTAGATATTTCCATGTGTATACAGATCGCGGTGTAGATATTTCCATGTTTATACAGATAGCGTTGTAGATATTTCTATGTTTATACAGATAGCGGTGTAGATATTTCCATGTTTATAGAGATAGTGTTGTAGGTATTTCCATGTTTACAGACATAGCGGTGTAGATATTTCCATGTTTATATAGATGGCGTTGTAGATATTTCCATGTTTATACCGATAGATGTGTTGGTATTTCCACGTTTATACAGATAGCGATGTAGATATTTCCAAGTTTATACAGCTCGCGGTGCAGATATTTATATCTTTATACAGATGGCATTGTAGATATTTCCTTATTCACACAGATGGCGGTGTAGATGTTTCCATGTTTATACAGATGGCGGAGTAGTTAGTTCCATGTTTATGGAGATGGCAGTGTAGATATTTTCATGTTTATAGAGATGGCAGTGTAGATATTTCCATATTTATAGAGATAGCGGTGTAGATATTTCCATCTTTCTACAGATGGCAGTGTAGATATTTCCATGTTTATACAGATGGCGGTGTAGATATTTCCATACTTATACAGATGTCTGTGTAGATATTTCCATGTGTATACAGATGGTATTGTAGGTATTTCCATGTTTATACAGATGGTGGTGTATTTATTTCTATGTTTATTCAGATGACTGTGTAGATATTTCCATGTATTCACAGATGGCAGTGTAGATATTTCAATGTTTACAGAGATGGCGCTGTAGATATTTCCATGTTTATACAGATCGCGGTGTAGATATTTCCATGTTTATACAGATAGCGATGTAGATATTTCCATGTTTATACAGCTCGCGGTGCAGATATTTATACCTTTATACAGATGGCATTGTAGATATTTCCTTATTCACACAGATGGCGGTGTAGATGTTTCCATGTTTATACAGATGGCGGAGTAGTTAGTTCCATGTTTATGGAGATGGCAGTGTAGATATTTTCATGTTCATAGAGATGGCGGTGTAGATATTTCCATGTTTATAGAGATAGCAGTGTAGATATTTACATGTTTAAACAGATGGCTGTGTAGATATTTCCATGTGTATACAGATGGCATTGTAGATATTTCCATGTTTATACAGATGACTGTAGAGGTATTTCCATGTTTTACAGATGGCTGTGCAGATATTTCCATGTTTATAGAGATAGCGGTGTAGATATTTCCATGTTGTACAGATGGCGTTGTTGATATTTCCATCTATACACAGATGGCCGTGTAGATATTTCCATGTTTATACAGATGGCAGCGTAAATATTTCCAAGGACATGCAGATGGCGGTGTAGATATTTCCATGTTTATACAGAGAGCGGTGTAGATATTTCCATGTTTTCACAGATGGTGGTGTAGATATTTCCGTGTTTAAACACATGGCGGAGTAGATACTTCCATCTTTATGGAGATGGCAGTGTAGACATTTTCATGTTTATAGAGATGGCGGTATAGATATTTCCATATTTATAGAGATAGCGGTGTAGATATTTCCATCTTTCTACAGATGGTAGTGTAGATATTTCCATGTTTATACAGATAGCGGTGTTGATATTTCCATGTTTTTACAGATAGCGGTGTAGATATTTCCATGCTTACACAGATTGTGGTGTAGATATTTCCATCTTTCTACAGATGGCATTGTAGATATTTCCATGTTTATGCAGATGGCGGTGTAGATATTTCCATGTTTATATAGATGGTGGTGTAGATATTACCATGTTTATACAGATAGCGGTGTAGATATTTCCATGTTTATACAGATCGTGGTGAAGATATTTCCATGTTCATACAGATCGTGGTGTAGATATTTCCATGTTTATACAGATCGCTGTGTAGATATTTCCATGTTTATACAGATAGCGGTGTAGATATTTCCATGTTTATAGAGATAGCGGTGTAGGTATTTCCATGTTTATAGACATAGCGGTGTAGATATTTCCATGTTTATATAGATGGCGTTGTAGATATTTCCATGTTTATACCGATAGATGTGTTGGTATTTCCACGTTTATACAGATAGCGATGTAGATATTTCCATGTTTATACAGCTCGCGGTGCAGATATTTATATCTTTAAACAGATGGCATTGTAGATACATCCTTATTCACACAGATGGCGGTGTAGATGTTTCCATGTTTATACAGATGGCGGAGAAGATAGTTCCATGTTTATGGAGATGGCAGTGTAGATATTTTCATGTTTATAGAGATGGCGGTGTAGATATTTCCATGTTTAAAGAGATAGCAGTGTAGATATTTGCATGTTTATACAGATGGCTGTGTAGGTATTTCCATGTGTATACAGATGGCATTGTAGATATTTCCATGTTTATACAGATGACTGTAGAGGTATTTCCATGTTTTACAGATGGCTGTGCAGATATTTCCATGTTTATAGAGATAGCGGTGTAGATATTTCCATGTTTAAAGAGATAGCAGTGTAGATATTTGCATGTTTATACAGATGGCTGTGTAGGTATTTCCATGTGTATACAGATGGCATTGTAGATATTTCCATGTTTATACAGATGACTGTAGAGGTATTTCCATGTTTTACAGATGGCTGGGCAGATATTTCCATGTTTATAGAGATAGCGGTGTAGATATTTCCATGTTTGTACAGATGGCGTTGTTGATATTTCCATCTATACACAGATGGCCGTGTAGATATTTCCATGTTTATACAGATGGCAGCGTAGATATTTCCATGGACATGCAGATGGCGGTGTAGATATTTCCATGTTTATAGAGATAGCGGTGTAGATAGTTCCATGTTTTCACAGATGGTGGTGTAGGTATTTCCGTTTTTATACACATGGCGGAGTAGATACTTCCATCTTTATGGAGATGGCAGTGTAGATATTTTCATGTTTATAGAGATGGCGGTGTAGATATTTCCATATATAGAGAGATAGCGGTGTAGATATTTCCATCTTTCTACAGATGGCAGTGTAGATATTTCCATGTTTATACAGATGGCGGTGTAGATATTTCCATACTTATACAGATGTCTGTGTAGATATTTCCATGTGTATACAGATGGTATTGTAGGTATTTCCATGTTTATACAGATGGTGGTGTATTTATTTCCATGTTTATTCAGATGACTGTGTAGATATTTCCATGTTTTTACAGATGGCAGTGTAGATATTTCAATGTTTATAAAGATGGCGCTGTAGATATTTCCATGTTTATACAGATCGCGGTGTAGATATTTCCATGTTTATACAGATCGCGGTGTAGTTATTTCCATGTTTTTACATATATTGGTGTAGATATTTCCATGTTTACACAGATTGCAGTGTAGATATATCCATCTTTCTACAGATGGCATTGTAGATATTTCCATGTTTATGCAGATGGCGGTGTAGATATTTCCATGTTTATATAGATGGTGGTGTAGATATTACCATGTTTATACAGATAGCGGTGTAGATATTTCCATGTTTATACAGATCGTGGTGAAGATATTTCCATGTTCATACAGATCGTGGTATAGATATTTCCATGTGTATACAGATCGCGGTGTAGATATTTCCATGTTTATACAGATAGCGTTGTAGATATTTCCATGTTTATACAGATAGCGGTGTAGATATTTCCATGTTTATAGAGATAGTGGTGTAGGTATTTCCATGTTTACAGACATAGCGGTGTAGATATTTCCATGTTTATATAGATGGCGTTGTAGATATTTCCATGTTTTCACAGATGGTGGTGTAGATATTTCCGTGTTTATACATATGGCGGAGTAGATAATTCCATCTTTATGGAGATGGCAGTGTAGATATTTTCATGTTTATAGAGATGGCGGTGTAGATATTTCGATATTTATAGAGATAGCGGTGTAGGTATTTCCATGTTTATAGACATAGCGGTGTAGATATTTCCATGTTTATATAGATGGCGTTGTAGAATTTCCATGTTTATACCGATAGATGTGTTGGTATTTCCACGTTTATACAGATAGCGATGTAGATATTTCCATGTTTATACAGCTTGCGGTGCAGATATTTATATCTTTATACAGATGGCATTGTAGATATTTCCTTATTCACACAGATGGCGGTGTAGGTGTTTCCATGTTGATACAGATGGCGGAGTAGTTAGTTCCATGTTTATGGAGATGGCAGTGTAGATATTTTCATGTTTATAGAGATGGCGGTGTAGATATTTCCATGTTTATAGAGATAGCAGTGTAGATATGTACATGTTTATACAGATGGCTGTGTAGATATTTCCATGTGTATACAGATGGCATTGTAGATATTTCCATATTTATACAGATGACTGTAGAGGTATTTCCATGTTTTACAGATGGCTGTGCAGATATTTCCATGTTTATAGAGATAGCGGTGTAGGTATTTCCATGTTTGTACAGATGGCGTTGTTGATATTTCCATCTATACACAGATGGCCGTGTAGATATTTCCATGTTTATTCAGATGGCAGCGTAGATATTTCCATGGACATGCAGATGGCGGTGTAGATATTTCCATGTTTATACAGAGAGCGGTGTAGATATTTCCATGTTTTCACAGATGGTGTTGTAGATATTTCCGTGTTTATACACATGGCGGAGTAGATACTTCCATCTTTATGGAGATGGCAGTGTAGATATTTTCATGTTTATAGAGATGGCGGTGTAGATATTTCCATATTTATAGAGATAGCGGTGTAGATATTTCCATCTTTCTACAGATGGCAGTGTAGATATTTCCATGTTTATACAGATGGCGGTGTACATATTTCCATGTTTATATAGATGGTGGTGTAGATATTACCATGTTTATACAGATAGCGGTGTAGATATTTCCATGTTTATAAAGATCGTGGTGAAGATATTTCCATGTTCATACAGATCGTGGTGTAGATATTTCAATGTTTATACAGATCACGGTGTAGATATTTCCATGTTTATACAGATCGTGGTGAAGATATTTCCATGTTCATACAGATCGTGGTGTAGATATTTCCATGTTTATACAGATCGCTGTGTAGATATTTCCATGTTTATACAGATAGCGGTGTAGATATTTCCATGTTTATAGAGATAGCGGTGTAGGTATTTCCATGTTTATAGACATAGCGGTGTAGATATTTCCATGTTTATATAGATGGCGTTGTAGATATTTCCATGTTTATACCGATAGATGTGTTGGTATTTCCACGTTTATACAGATAGCGATGTAGATATTTCCATGTTTATACAGCTCGCGGTGCAGGTATTTATATCTTTATACAGATGGCATTGTAGATATATCCTTATTCACACAGATGGCGGTGTAGATGTTTCCATGTTTATACAGATGGCGGGGAAGATAGTTCCATGTTTATGGAGATGGCAGTGTAGATATTTTCATGTTTATAGAGATGGCGGTGTAGATATTTCCATGTTTAAAGAGATAGCAGTGTAGATATTTGCATGTTTATACAGATGGCTGTGTAGGTATTTCCATGTGTATACAGATGGCATTGTAGATATTTCCATGTTTATACAGATGACTGTAGAGGTATTTCCATGTTTTACAGATGGCTGTGCAGATATTTCCATGTTTATAGAGATAGCGGTGTAGATATTTCCATGTTTAAAGAGATAGCAGTGTAGATATTTGCATGTTTATACAGATGGCTGTGTAGGTATTTCCATGTGTATACAGATGGCATTGTAGATATTTCCATGTTTATACAGATGACTGTAGAGGTATTTCCATGTTTTACAGATGGCTGTGCAGATATTTCCATGTTTATAGAGATAGCGGTGTAGATATTTCCATGTTTATACAGATCGTGGTGAAGATATTTCCATGTTCATACAGATCGTGGTGTAGATATTTCCATGTTTATACAGATCGCGGTGTAGGTATTTCCATGTTTATACAGATAGCGGTGTAGATATTTCCATGTTTATACAGATAGCGGTGTAGATATTTCCATGTTTATAGAGATAGCGGTGTAGGTAATTCCATGTTTATAGACATAGCGGTGTAGATATTTCCATGTTTATATAGATGGCGTTGTAGATATTTCCATGTTTATACCGATAGATGTGTTGGTATTTCCACGTTTATACAGATATCGATGTAGGTATTTCCATGTTTATACAGCTCGCGGTGCAGATATTTCTACCTTTATACAGATGGCATTGTAGATATTTCCTTATTCACACAGATGGCGGTGTAGATGTTTCCATGTTTATACAGACGGCGGAGTAGTTAGTTCCATGTTTTTGGAGATGGCAGTGTAGATATTTTCATGTTTATAGAGATGGCGGTGTAGATATTTCCATGTTTATAGAGATAGCACTGTAGATATTTACATGTTTATACAGATGGCTGTGTAGATATTTCCATGTGTATACAGATGGCATTGTAGATATTTCCATGTTTATAAAGATGACTGTAGAGGTATTTCCATGTTTTACAGATGGCTGTGCAGATATTTCCATGTTTATAGAGATAGCGGTGTAGATATTTCCATGTTTGTACAGATGGCGTTGTTGATATTTCCATCTATACACAGATGGCCGTGTAGATATTTCCATGTTTATACAGATGGCAGCGTAGATATTTCCATGGACATGCAGATGGCGGTGTAGATATTTCCATGTTTATACAGAGAGCGGTGTAGATAGTTCCATGTTTTCACAGATGGTGGTGTAGATATTTCCGTGTTTATACACATGGCGGAGTAGATACTTCCATATTTATAGAGATGGCAGTGTAGATATTTTCATGTTTATAGAGATGGCGGTGTAGATATTTCCATATTTATAGAGATAGCGGTGTAGATATTTCCATCTTTCTACAGATGGCAGTGTAGATATTTCCATGTTTATACAGATGGCGGTGTAGATATTTCCATACTTATACAGATGTCTGTGTAGATATATCCATGTGTATACAGATGGTATTGTAGGTATTTCCATGTTTATACAGATGGTGGTGTATTTATTTCCATGTTTATTCAGATGACTGTGTAGATATTTCCATGTTTTTACAGATTGGAGTGTAGATATTTCAATGTTTACAGAGATGGCGCTGTAGATATTTCCATGTTTATACAGATCGCGGTGTAGATATTTCCATGTTTATACAGATAGCGGTGTAGATATTTCCATGTTTTTACAGATATCGGTGTAGATATTTCCATGTTTACACAGATTGCGGTGTAGATATTTCCATCTTTCTACAGATGGCATTGTAGATATTTCCATGTTTATGCAGATGGTGGTGTACATATTTCCATGTTTATATAGATGGTGGTGTAGATATTACCATGTTTATACAGATAGCGGTGTAGATATTTCCATGTTTATATAGATCGTGGTGAAGATATTTCCATGTTCATACAGATCGTGGTGTAGATATTTCCATGTGTATACAGATCGCGGTGTAGATATTTCCATGTTTATACAGATAGCGTTGTAGATATTTCCATGTTTATACAGATAGCGGTGTAGATATTTCCATGTTTATAGAGATAGCGGTGTAGGTATTTCCATGTTTACAGACATAGCGGTGTAGATATTTCTATCTTTATATTGATGGCGTTGTAGATATTTCCATGTTTATACTGATAGATGTGTTGGTATTTCCACGTTTATACAGATAGCGATGTAGATATTTCCATGTTTATACAGCTCGCGGTGCAGATATTTATATCTTTATACAGATGGCATTGTAGATATTTCCTTATTCACACAGATGGCGGTGTAGATGTTTCCATGTTTATACAGATGGCGGAGTAGTTAGTTCCATGTTTATGGAGATGGCAGTGTAGATATTTTCATGTTTATAGAGATGGCGGTGTAGATATTTCCATGTTTACAGAGATAGCAGTGTAGATATTTACATGTTCATACAGATGGCTGTGTAGTTATTTCCATGTGTATACAGATGGCATTGTAGATATTTCCATGTTTATACAGATGACTGTAGAGGTATTTCCATGTTTTACAGATGGCTGTGCAGATATTTCCATGTTTATAGAGATAGCGGTGTAGATATTTCCATGTTGTACAGATGGCGTTGTTGATATTTCCATCTATACACAGATGGCCGTGTAGATATTTCCATGTTTATACAGATGGCAGCGTAGATATTTCCATGGATATGCAGATGGCGGTGTAGATATTTCCATGTTTATACAGAGAGCGGTGTAGATATTTCCATGTTTTCACAGATGGTGGTGTAGATATTTCCGTGTTTATACACATGGCGGAGTAGATACTTCCATCTTTATGGAGATGGCAGTGTAGATATTTTCATGTTTATAGAGATGGCGGTATAGATATTTCCATATTTATAGAGATAGCGGTGTAGATATTTCCATCTTTCTACAGATGGCAGTGTAGATATTTCCATGTGTATACAGATGGTATTGTAGGTATTTCCATGTTTATACAGATGGTGGTGTAGATATTTCCATGTTTATTCAGATGACTGTGTAGATATTTCCATGTTTTACAGATGGCAGTGTAGATATTTCAATGTTTATAGAGATGGCGCTGTAGATATTTCCATGTTTATACAGATCGCGGTGTAGATATTTCCATGTTTATACAGATAGCGGTGTAGATATTTCCATGTTTTTACAGATAGCGTTGTAGATATTTCCATGTTTACACAGATTGTGGTGTAGATATTTCCATCTTTCTACTGATGGCATTGTAGATATTTCCATGTTTATGCAGATGGCGGTGTAGATATTTCCATGTTAATACAGATAGCGGTGTAGATATTTCCATGTTTATACAGATCGTGGTGAAGATATTTCCATGTTTATACAGATCGCGGTGTAGATATTTCCATGTTTACACAGATCGCTGTGTAGATATTTCCATGTTTATACAGATAGCGGTGTAGATATTTCCATGTTTATAGAGATAGCGGTGTAGGTATTTCCATGTTTATAGACATAGCGGTGTAGATATTTCCATGTTTATATAGATGGCGTTGTAGATATTTCCATGTTTATACCGATAGATGTGTTGGTATTTCCACGTTTATACAGATAGCGATGTAGATATTTCCAGGTTTATACAGCTCGCGGTGCAGATATTTATATCTTTATACATATGGCATTGTAGATATATCCTTATTCACACAGATGGCGGTGTAGATGTTTCCATGTTTATGCAGATGGCGGAGTAGTTAGTTCCATGTTTATGGAGATGGCAGTGTAGTTATTTTCATGTTTATAGAGATGGCGGTGTAGATATTTCCATGTTTAAAGAGATAGCATTGTAGATATTTGCATGTTTATACAGATGGCTGTGTAGGTATTTCCATGTGTATACAGATGGCATTGTAGATATTTCCATGTTTATACAGATGACTGTAGAGGTATTTCCATGTTTTACAGATGGCTGTGCAGATATTTCCATGTTTATAGAGATAGCGGTGTAGATATTTCCATGTTTGTACAGTTGGCGTTGTTGATATTTCCATCTATTCACAGATGGCCGTGTAGATATTTCCATGTTTATACAGATGGCAGCGTAGATATTTCCATGGACATGCAGATGGCGGTGTAGATATTTCCATGTTTATACAGATAGCGGTGTAGATAGTTCCATGTTTTCACAGACGGTGGTGTAGATATTTCCGTGTTTATACACATGGCGGAGTAGATACTTCCATATTTATAGAGATGGCAGTGTAGATATTTTCATGTTTATAGAGATGGCGGTGTAGATATTTCCATATTCATAGAGATAGCGGTGTAGATATTTCCATCTTTCTACAGATGACAGTGTAGATATTTCCATGTTTATACAGATGGCGGTGTAGATATTTCCATACATATACTGATGTCTGTGTAGATATTTCCATGTGTATACAGATGGTATTGTAGGTATTTCCATGTTTATACAGATGGTGGTGTAATTATTTCCATGTTTATTCAGATGACTGTGTAGATATTTCCATGTTTTTACAGATGGCATTGTAGATATTTCAATGTTTATAGAGATGGCGCTGTAGATATTTCCATGTTTATACAGATCGCGGTGTAGATATTTCCATGTTTATACAGATAGCGATGTAGATATTTCCATGTTTATACAGCTCGCAGTGCAGATATTTATATCTTTATACAGATGGCATTGTAGATATTTCCTTATTCACACAGATGGCGGTGTAGATGTTTCCATGTTTATACAGATGGCGGAGTAGTTAGTTCCATGTTTATGGAGATGGCAGTGTAGATATTTTCATGTTTATAGAGATGGCGGTGTAGATATTTCCATATTTATAGAGATAGCGGTGTAGATATTTCCATCTTTCTACAGATGGCAGTGTAGATATTTCCATGTTTATACAGATGGCGGTGTAGATATTTCCATACTTATACAGATGTCTGTGTAGATATTTCCATGTGTATACAGATGGTATTGTAGGTATTTCCATGTTTATACAGATGGTGGTGTATTTATTTCTATGTTTATTCAGATGACTGTGTAGATATTTCCATGTTTTTACAGATGGCAGTGTAGATATTTCAATGTTTACAGAGATGGCGCTGTAGATATTTCCATGTTTATACAGATCGCGGTGTAGATATTTCCATGTTTATACAGATAGCGATGTAGATATTTCCATGTTTATACAGCTCGCGGTGCAGATATTTATACCTTTATACAGATGGCATTGTAGATATTTCCTTATTCACACAGATATCGGTGTAGATGTTTCCATGTTTATACAGATGGCGGAGTAGTTAGTTCCATGTTTATGGAGATGGCAGTGTAGATATTTTCATGTTCATAGAGATGGCGGTGTAGATATTTCCATGTTTATAGAGATAGCAGTGTAGATATTTACATGTTTAAACAGATGGCTGTGTAGATATTTCCATGTGTATACAGATGGCATTGTAGATATTTCCATGTTTATACAGATGACTGTAGAGGTATTTCCATGTTTTACAGATGGCTGTGCAGATATTTCCATGTTTATAGAGATAGCGGTGTAGATATTTCCATGTTGTACAGATGGCATTGTTGATATTTCCATCGATACACAGATGGCCGTGTAGATATTTCCATGTTTATACAGATGGCAGCGTAAATATTTCCAAGGACATGCAGATGGCGGTGTAGATATTTCCATGTTTATACAGAGAGCGGTGTAGATATTTCCATGTTTTCACAGATGGTGGTGTAGATATTTCCGTGTTTAAACACATGGCGGAGTAGATACTTCCATCTTTATGGAGATGGCAGTGTAGACATTTTCATGTTTATTTAGATGGCGGTATAGATATTTCCATATTTATAGAGATAGCGGTGTAGATATTTCCATCTTTCTACAGATGGTAGTGTAGATATTTCCATGTTTATAAAGATAGCGGTGTTGATATTTCCATGTTTTTACAGATAGCGGTGTAGATATTTCCATGTTTACACACATTGTGGTGTAGATATTTCCATCTTTCTACAGATGGCATTGTAGATATTTCCATGTTTATGCAGATGGCGGTGTAGATATTTCCATGTTTATATAGATGGTGGTGTAGATATTACCATGTTTATACAGATAGCGGTGTAGATATTTCCATGTTTATACAGATCGTGGTGAAGATATTTCCATGTTCATACAGATCGTGGTGTAGATATTTCCATGTTTATACAGATCGCTGTGTAGATATTTCCATGTTTATACAGATACCGGTGTAGATATTTCCATGTTTATAGAGATAGCGGTGTAGGTATTTCCATGTTTATAGACATGGCGGTGTAGATATTTCCATGTTTATATAGATGGCGTTGTAGATATTTCCATGTTTATACCGATAGATGTGTTGGTATTTCCACGTTTATACAGATAGCGATGTAGATATTTCCATGTTTATACAGCTCGCGGTGCAGATATTTATATCTTTATACAGATGGCATTGTAGATATATCCTTATTCACACAGATGGCGGTGTAGATGTTTCCATGTTTATACAGATGGCGGAGAAGATAGTTCCATGTTTATGGAGATGGCAGTGTAGATATTTTCATGTTTATAGAGATGGTGGTGTAGTTATTTCCATGTTTAAAGAGATAGCAGTGTAGATATTTGCATGTTTATACAGATGGCTGTGTAGGTATTTCCATGTGTATACAGATGGCATTGTAGATATTTCCATGTTTATACAGATGACTGTAGAGGTATTTCCATGTTTTACAGATGGCTGTGCAGATATTTCCATGTTTATAGAGATAGCGGTGTAGATATTTCCATGTTTAAAGAGATAGCAGTGTAGATATTTGCATGTTTATACAGATGGCTGTGTAGGTATTTCCATGTGTATACAGATGGCATTGTAGATATTTCCATGTTTATACGGATGACTGTAGAGGTATTTCCATGTTTTACAGATGGCTGTGCAGATATTTCCATGTTTATAGAGATAGCAGTGTAGATATTTCCATGTTTGTACAGATGGCGTTGTTGATATTTCCATCTATACACAGATGGCCGTGTAGATATTTCCATGTTTATACAGATGGCAGCGTAGATATTTCCATGGACATGCAGATGGCGGTGTAGATATTTCCATGTTTATACAGATAGCGGTGTAGATAGTTCCATGTTTTCACAGATGGTGGTGTAGGTATTTCCGTGTTTATACACATGGCGGAGTAGATACTTCCATCTTTATAGAGATGGCAGTGTAGATATTTTCATGTTTATAGAGATGGCGGTGTAGATATTTCCATATATATAGAGATAGCGGTGTAGATATTTCCATCTTTCTACAGATGGCAGTGTAGATATTTCCATGTTTATACAGATGGCGGTGTAGATATTTCCATACTTATACAGATGTCTGTGTAGATATTTCCATGTGTATACAGATGGTATTGTAGGTATTTCCATGTTTATACAGATGGTGGTGTATTTATTTCCATGTTTATTGAGATGACTGTGTAGATATTTCCATGTTTTTACAGATGGCAGTGTAGATATTTCAATGTTTATAAAGATGGCGCTGTAGATATTTCCATGTTTATACAGATCGCGGTGTAGATATTTCCATGTTTATACAGATCGCGGTGTAGATATTTCCATGTTTTTACAGATATTGGTGTAGATATTTCCATGTTTACACAGATTGCAGTGTAGATATTTCCATCTTTCTACAGATGGCATTGTAGATATTTCCATGTTTATGCAGATGGCGGTGTAGATATTTCCATGTTTATATAGATGGTGGTGTAGATATTACCATGTTTATACAGATAGCGGTGTAGATATTTCCATGTTTATACAGATCGTGGTGAAGATATTTCCATGTTCATACAGATCGTGGTGTATATATTTCCATGTGTATACAGATCGCGGTGTAGATATTTCCATGTTTATACAGATAGCGTTGTAGATATTTCCATGTTTATACAGATAGCGGTGTAGATATTTCCATGTTTATACAGATAGTGGTGTAGGTATTTCCATGTTTACAGACATAGCGGTGTAGATATTTCCATGTTTATATAGATGGCGTTGTAGATATTTCCAAGTTTTCACAGATGGTGGTGTAGATATTTCCGTGTTTATACATATGGCGGAGTAGATAATTCCATCTTTATGGAGATGGCAGTGTAGATATTTTCATGTTTATAGAGATGGCGGTGTAGATATTTCGATATTTATAGAGATAGCGGTGTAGGTATTTCCATGTTTATAGACATAGCGGTGTAGATATTTCCACGTTTATATAGATGGCGTTGTAGAATTTCCATGTTTATACCGATAGATGTGTTGGTATTTCCACGTTTATACCGATAGCGATGTAGATATTTCCATGTTTATACAGCTTGCGGTGCAGATATTTATATCTTTATACAGATGGCATTGTAGATATTTCCTTATTCACACAGATGGCGGTGTAGATGTTTCCATGTTTATACAGATGGCGTAGTAGTTAGTTCCATGTTTATGGAGATGGCAGTGTAGATATTTTCATGTTTATAGAGATGGCGATGTAGATATTTCCATGTTTATAGAGATAGCAGTGTAGATATGTACATGTTTATACAGATGGCTGTGTAGATATTTCCATGTGTATACAGATGGCATTGTAGATATTTCCATATTTATACAGATGACTGTAGAGGTATTTCCATGTTTTGCAGATGGCTGTGCAGATATTTCCATGTTTATAGAGATAGCGGTGTAGGTATTTCCATGTTTGTACAGATGGCGTTGTTGATATTTCCATCTATACACAGATGGCCGTGTAGATATTTCCATGTTTATTCAGATGGCAGCGTAGATATTTCCATGGACATGCAGATGGCGGTGTAGATTTTTCCATGTTTATACAGAGAGCGGTGTAGATATTTCCATGTTTTCACAGATGGTGGTGTAGATATTTCCGTGTTTATACACATGGCGGAGTAGATACTTCCATCTTTATGGAGATGGCAGTGTAGATATTTTCATGTTTATAGAGATGGCGGTGTAGATATTTCCATATTTATAGAGATAGCGGTGTAGATATTTCCATCTTTCTACAGATGGCAGTGTAGATATTTCCATGTTTATACAGATGGCGGTGTACATATTTCCATGTTTATATAGATGGTGGTGTAGATATTACCATGTTTATACAGATAGCGGTGTAGATATTTCCATGTTTATACAGATCGTGGTGAAGATATTTCCATGTTCATACAGATCGTGGTGTAGATATTTCCATGTTTATACAGATCGCTGTGTAGATATTTCCATGTTTATACAGATAGCGGTGTAGATATTTCCATGTTTATAGAGATAGCGGTGTAGGTATTTCCATGTTTATAGACATAGCGGTGTAGATATTTCCATGTTTATATAGATGGCGTTGTAGATATTTCCATGTTTATACCGATAGATGTGTTGGTATTTCCACGTTTATACAGATAGCGATGTAGATATTTCCATGTTTATACAGCTCGCGGTGCAGATATTTATATCTTTATACAGATGGCATTGTAGATATATCCTTATTCACACAGATGGCGGTGTAGATGTTTCCATGTTTATACAGATGGCGGAGAAGATAGTTCCATGTTTATGGAGATGGCAGTGTAGATATTTTCATGTTTATAGAGATGGCGGTGTAGATATTTCCATGTTTAAAGAGATAGCAGTGTAGATATTTGCATGTTTATACAGATGGCTGTGTAGGTATTTCCATGTGTATACAGATGGCATTGTAGATATTTCCATGTTTATACAGATGACTGTAGAGGTATTTCCATGTTTTACAGATGGCTGTGCAGATATTTCCATGTTTATAGAGATAGCGGTGTAGATATTACCATGTTTAAAGAGATAGCAGTGTAGATATTTGCATGTTTATACAGATGGCTGTGTAGGTATTTCCATGTGTATACAGATGGCATTGTAGATATTTCCATGTTTATACAGATGACTGTAGAGGTATTTCCATGTTTTACAGATGGCTGTGCAGATATTTCCATGTTTATAGAGATAGCGGTGTAGATATTTCCATGTTTGTACAGATGGCGTTGTTGATATTTCCATCTATACACAGATGGCCGTGTAGATATTTCCATGTTTATACAGATGGCAGCGTAGATATTTCCATGGACATGCAGATGGCGGTGTAGATATTTCCATGTTTATACAGATAGCGGTGTAGATAGTTCCATGTTTTCACAGATGGTGGTGTAGGTATTTCCGTGTTTATACACATGGCGGAGTAGATACTTCCATCTTTATAGAGATGGCAGTGTAGATATTTTCATGTTTACAGAGATGGCGGTGTAGATATTTCCATATATATAGAGATAGCGGTGTAGATATTTCCATCTTTCTACAGATGGCAGTGTAGATATTTCCATGTTTATACAGATGGCGGTGTAGATATTTCCATACTTATACAGATGTCTGTGTAGATATTTCCATGTGTATACAGATGGTATTGTAGGTATTTCCATGTTTATACAGATGGTGGTGTATTTATTTCCATGTTTATTGAGATGACTGTGTAGATATTTCCATGTTTTTACAGATGGCAGTGTTGATATTTCCATGTTTATAAAGATGGCGCTGTAGATATTTCCATGTTTATACAGATCGCGGTGTAGATATTTCCATGTTTATACAGATCGCGGTGTAGATATTTCCATGTTTTTACAGATATTGGTGTAGATATTTCCATGTTTACACAGATTGCAGTGTAGATATTTCCATCTTTCTACAGATGGCATTGTAGATATTTCCATGTTTATGCAGATGGCGGTGTAGATATTTCCATGTTTATATAGATGGTGGTGTAGATATTACCATGTTTATACAGATAGCGGTGTAGATATTTCCATGTTTATACAGATCGTGGTGAAGATATTTCCATGTTCATACAGATCGTGGTGTAGATATTTCCATGTGTATACAGATCGCGGTGTAGATATTTCCATGTTTATACAGATAGCGTTGTAGATATTTCCATGTTTATACAGATAGCGGTGTAGATATTTCCATGTTTATAGAGATAGTGGTGTAGGTATTTCCATGTTTACAGACATAGCGGTGTAGATATTTCCATGTTTATATAGATGGCGTTGTAGATATTTCCAAGTTTTCACAGATGGTGGTGTAGATATTTCCGTGTTTATACATATGGCGGAGTAGATAATTCCATCTTTATGGAGATGGCAGTGTAGATATTTTCATGTTTATAGAGATGGCGGTGTAGATATTTCGATATTTATAGAGATAGCGGTGTAGATATTTCCATGTTTATAGACATAGCGGTGTAGATATTTCCATGTTTATATAGATGGCGTTGTAGTATTTCCATGTTTATACCGATAGATGTGTTGGTATTTCCACGTTTATACCGATAGCGATGTAGATATTTCCATGTTTATACAGCTTGCGGTGCAGATATTTATATCTTTATACAGATGGCATTGTAGATATTTCCTTATTCACACAGATGGCGGTGTAGATGTTTCCATGTTTATACAGATGGCGGAGTTGTTAGTTCTATGTTTATGGAGATGGCAGTGTAGATATTTTCATGTTTATAGAGATGGCGGTGTAGATATTTCCATGTTTATAGAGATAGCAGTGTAGATATGTACATGTTTATACAGATGGCTGTGTAGATATTTCCATGTGTATACAGATGGCATTGTAGATATTTCCATATTTATACAGATGACTGTAGAGGTATTTCCATGTTTTAAAGATGGCTGTGCAGATATTTCCATGTTTATAGAGATAGCGGTGTAGGTATTTCCATGTTTGTACAGATGGCGTTGTTGATATTTCCATCTATACACAGATGGCCGTGTAGATATTTCCATGTTTATTCAGATGGCAGCGTAGATATTTCCATGGACATGCAGATGGCGGTGTAGATATTTCCATGTTTATACAGAGAGCGGTGTAGATATTTCCATGTTTTCACAGATGGTGGTGTAGATATTTCCGTGTTTATACACATGGCGGAGTAGATACTTCCATCTTTATGGAGATGGCAGTGTAGATATTTTCATGTTTATAGAGATGGCGGTGTAGATATTTCCATATTTATAGAGATAGCGGTGTAGATATTTCCATCTTTCTACAGATGGCAGTGTAGATATTTCCATGTTTATACAGATGGCGGTGTACATATTTCCATGTTTATATAGATGGTGGTGTAGATATTACCATGTTTATACAGATAGCAGTGTAGATATTTCCATGTTTATACAGATCGTGGTGAAGATATTTCCATGTTCATACAGATCGTGGTGTAGATATTTCAATGTTTATACAGATCGCGGTGTAGATATTTCCATGTTTATACAGATAACGTTGTAGATATTTCATTGTTTCTACAGATAGCGGTGTAGATATTTCCATGTTTATAGAGATAGCGGTGTAGGTATTTCCATGTTTATAGACATAGAGGTGTAGATATTTCCTTGTTTATATAGATGTCGTTGTAGATATTTCCATGTTTATACGGGTAGATGTGTTGGTATTTCCACGTTTATACAGATAGCGATGTAGATATTTCCATGTTTATACAGCTCGCGGTGCAGATATTTATATCTTTATACAGATGGCATTGTAGATATTTCCTTATTCACACAAATGGCTGTGTAGATGTTTCCATGTTTATACAGATGGCGGAGTAGTTAGTTCCATGTTTATGGAGATGGCAGTGTAGATATTTTCATGTTTATAGAGATGGCGGTGTAGATATTTCCATTTTATAGAGATAGCAGTGTAGATATTTACATGTTTATACAGATGGCTGTGTAGGTATTTCCATGTGTATCCAGATGGCATTGTAGATATTTCCATGTTTATACAGATGACTGTAGAGGTATTTCCATGTTTTACAGATGGCTGTGCAGATATTTCCATGTTTACAGAGATAGCGGTGTAGATATTTCCATGTTTGTACAGATGGCGTTGTTAATATTTCCATCTATACACGGATGGCCGTGTAGATATTTCCATGTTTATACAGATGGCAGCGTAGACATTTCCATGGACATGCAGATGGCGGTGTAGATATTTCCATGTTTATACAGATAGCGGTGTAGATATTTCCATGTTTTCACAGATGGAGGTGTAGATATTTCCGTGTTTATACACATGGCGGCGTAGATACTTCCATTTTTATGGAGATGGCAGTGTAGATATTTTCATGTTTATAGAGATGGCGGTGTAGGTATTTCCATATTTATAGAGATAGCGGTGTAGATATTTCCATCTTTCTACAGATGTCAGTGTAGATATTTCCATGTTTATACAGATGGCAGAGTAGATATTTCCATACTTATACAGATGTCTGTGTAGATACTTCCATGTGTATACAGATGGTATTGTAGGTATTTCCATGTTTATACAGATGGTGGTGTAGATATTTCCATGTTTATTCAGATGACTGTGTAGATATTTCCATTATTTTACAGATGGCAGTGTAGATATTTCAATGTTTATAGAGATGGCGCTGTAGATATTTCCATGTTTATACAGATCGCGGTGTAGATATTTCCATGTTTATACAGATAGCGGTGTAGATATTTCCATGTTTATACAGATCGCGGTGTAGATATTTCCATGTTTATACACATCGCGGTGTAGATATTTCCATGTTTATACAGATCGTGGTGAAGATATTTCTATGTTTATACAGATCGTGGTGTACATATTTCCATTTTTATACAGATGGCGGTGTAGATATTTCCATACTTATACAGATGTCTGTGTAGATATTTCCATGTGTATACAGATGGTATTGTAGGTATTTCCATGTTTATACAGATGGTGGTGTAGTTATTTCCATGTTTATTCATATGACTGTGTAGATATTTCCATGTTTTTACAGATGGCAGTGTACATATTTCAATGTTTATAGAGATGGCGCTGTAGATATTTCCATGTTTATACAGATCGCGGTGTAGATATTTCCATGTTTATACAGAGAGCGGTGTAGATATTTCCATGTTTATATAGATGGTGGTATAGATATTACCATGTTTATACAGATAGCGGTGTAGATATTTCCATGTTTATACAGATCGTGGTGAAGATATTTCCATGTTTATACAGATCGCTGTGTAGATATTTCCATGTTTATACAGATCGCGGTGTAGATATTTCCATGTTTATACAGATAGCGGTGAAGATATTTCCATGTTTATACAGATAGCGGTGTAGATATTTCCATGTTTATAGATATAGCAGTGTAGGTGTTTCCATGTTTACAGACATAGCGGTGTAGATATTTCCATGTTTATATAGATGGCGTTGTAGATATTTCCATGTTTATACCGATAGATATGTTGGTATTTCCACGTTTATACAGATAGCGATGTAGATATTTCCATGTTTATACAGCTCGCGGTGCAGATATTTATATCTTTATACAGATGGCATTGTAGATATTTCCTTATTCACACAGATGGCGGTGTAGATGTTTCCATGTTTATACAGATGGTGGAGTAGTTAGTTCCATGTTTATGGAGATGGCAGTGTAGATATTTTCATGTTTATAGAGATGGCGGTGTAGATATTTCCATGTTTATAGAGATGGCGCTGCAGATATTTCCATGTTTACACAGATCGCGGTGTAGATATTTCCATGTTTACACAGATTGCGGTGTAGATATTTCCATCTTTCTTCAGATGGCATTGTAGATATTTCCATGTTTATGCAGACGGCGGTGTAGATATTTCCATGTTTATATAGATGGTGGTGTAGATACTACCATGTTTATACAGATAGCGGTGTAGATATTTCCATGTTTATACAGATCGTGGTGAAGGTATTTCCGTGTTTATACAGATCGCGGTGTAAATATTTCCATGTTTATACAGATAGCGGTGTAGATATTTCCATGTTTATACAGATTGCGGTGTAGATATTTCCATGTTTATACAGATAGCGGTGTAGATATTTCCATGTTTATATAGATAGCAGTGTAGGTATTTCCATGTTTATAGACATAGCGGTGTAGATATTTCCATGTTTATATAGATGGCGTTGTAGATATTTCCATGTTTATACCGATAGATGTGTTGGTATTTCGACGTTTATACAGATAGCGATGTAGATATTTCCATGTTTATACAGCTCACGGTGCAGATACTTATATCTTTATACAGATGGAATTGTAGATATTTCCTTATTCACACAGATGGCTGTGTAGATGTTTCCATGTTTATACAGATGGCGGAGTAGTTAGTTCCATGTTTATGGAGATGGCAGTGTAGATATTTTCATGTTTATAGAGAGGCGGTGTAGATATTTCCATGTTTATAGAGATAGCAGTGTAGATATTTACATGTTTATACAGATGGCTGTGTAGATATTTCCATGTGTATACAGATGGCATTGTAGATATTTCCATGTTTATACAGATGTCTGTAGAGGTATTTCCATGTTTTACAGATGGCTCTGCAGATATTTCCATGTTTATAGAGATAGCGGTGTAGATATTTCCATGTTTGTACAGATGGCGTTGTTGATATTTCCATCTATACACAGATGGCCGTGTAGATATTTCCATGTTTATACAAATGGCAGCGTAGACATTTCCATGGACATGCAGATGGCGGTGTAGATATTTCCATGTTTATACAGATAGCGGTGTAGATAATTCCATGTTTTCACAGATGGTGGTGTAGATATTTCCGTGTTTATACACATGGCGCAGTCGATACTTCCATCTTTATGGAGATGGCAGTGTAGATATTTTCATGTTTATAGAGATGGCGGTGTAGATATTTCCATATTTATAGAGATAGCGGTGTAGGTATTTCCATCTTTCTACAGATGGCAGTGAAGATATTTCCATGTTTATACAGATGGCGGTGTAGTTATTTCCATACTTATACAGATGTCTGTGTAGATATTTCCATGTGTATGCAGATGGTATTGTAGGTATATCCAAGTTTATACAGATGGTGGTGTAGATATTTCCATGTTTATTCAGATGACTGTTTAGATATTTCCATGTTTTTACAGATGGCAGTGTAGATATTTCAATGTTTATGGAGATGGCGGTAGATATCTCCAAGTTTATGCAGATCGCGGTGTAGATATTTCCATGTTTATACAGATAGCGGTGTAGATATTTCCATGATTTTACAGATATCGGAGTAGATATTTCCATGTTTACACTGATTGCGGTGTAGATATTTCCATCTTTCTACAGATGGCATTGGAGATATTTCCATGTTTATGCAGATGGCGGTGTAGATATTTCCATGTTTATATAGATGGTGGTGTAGATATTACCATGTTTATACAGATAGCGGTGTAGATATTTCCATGTTTATACAGATCGTGGTGAAGATATTTCCATGTTTATACAGATAGCGGTGTAGATATTTCCATGTTTATACAGATCGCGGTGTAGATATTTCCATGTTTATACAGATAGCGGTGTACATATTTCCATGTTTATACAGATAGCGGTGTAGATTTTCCATGTTTAAAGAGATAGCGGTGTAGGTATTTCCATGTTTACAGACATAGCGGTGTAGTTATTTCCATGTTTATATAGATGGCGTTGTAGATATTTCCATGTTTATGCCGATAGATGTGTTGGTATTTCCACGTTTATACAGATAGCGATGTAGATATTTCCATGTTTATACAGCTCGCGGTGAAGATATTTCCATGTTTATACAGATCTCTGTGTAGATATTTCCATGTTTATACAGATCGTGGTGTAGATATTTCCATGTTTATACAGATTGCGGTGTAGATATTTCCATGTTTATACAGATAGCGGAGTAGATATTTCCATGTTTGTACAGATGGCGTTGTTGAAATTTCCATCTATACACAGATGGCCGTGTAAATATTTCCATGTTTATACAGATGGCAGCGTAGATATTTCCATGGACATGCAGATGGCGGTGTAGATATTTCCATCTTTATACAGATAGCGCAGTAGATATTTCCATGTTTTCACAGATGGTGGTGTAGATATTTCCGTGTTTATTCACATGGCGGAGTAGATACTTCCATCTTTATGGAGATGGCAGTGTAGATATTTTCATGTCTATAGAGACGGCGGTGTAGATATTTCCATATTTATAGAGATAGCGGTGTCGATATTTCCATCTTTCTACAGATGGCAGTGTAGATATTTCCATGTTTATACAGATGGCGGTGTAGATATTTCCATACTTATAGAGATGTCTGTGTAGATATTTCCATGTCTATACAGATGGTATTGTAGGTATTTCCATCTTTATACAGATGGTGGTGTAGATATTTCCATGTTTATTCAGATGACAGTGTAGATATATCCATGGTTTTACAGATGGCAGTGTAGATATTTCAACGTTTATAGAGATGGCGCTGTAGATATTTCCATGTTTATACAGATGGCGGTGTAGTTATTTCCATACTTATACAGATGTCTGTGTAGATATTTCCATGTGTATACAGATGGTATTGTAGGTATTTCCATGTTTATACAGATGTTGGTGTAGATATTTCAATGTTTATTCAGATGACTGTGTAGATATTTCCATGTTTTTACAGATGGCAGTGTACATATTTCAATGTTTATAGAGATGGCGCTGTAGATATCTCCATGTTTATACAGATCGCGGTGTAGATATTTCCATGTTTATACAGATAGCGGTGTAGATATTTCCATGTTTTTACAGATATCGGTGTAGATATTTCCATGTTTACACAGATTGCTGTGTAGATATTTCCATCTTTCTACAGATGGCATTGTAGATATTTCCATGTTTATGCAGATGGCGGTGTACCTATTTCCATGTTTATATAGATGGTGGTGTAGATATTACCATGTTTATACAGATAGCAGTGTAGATATTTCCATGTTTATACGGATCGTGGTGAAGATATTTCCATGTTTATACAGATCGCGGTGTAGATATTTCCATGTTTATACAGATCACGGTGTAGATATTTCCATGTTTATACAGATTGCGGTGTAGATATTTCCATGTTTATACAGATAGCGGTGTAGATATTTCCATGTTTGTACAGATGGCGTTGTTGAAATTTCCATCTGTACACAGATGGCCGTGTAGATATTTCCATGTTTATACAGATGGCAGCGTAGATATTTCCGTGGACATGCAGATGGCGGTGTAGATATTTCCATCTTTATACAGATAGCGCTGTAGATATTTCCATGTTTTCACAGATCGTGGTGTAGATATTTCCGTGTTTATTCACATGGCGGAGTAGATACTTCCATCTTTATGGAGATGGCAGTGTAGATATTTTCATGTTTATAGAGATGGCGGTGTAGATATTTCCATATTTATAGAGATAGCGGTGTAGATACTTCCATCTTTCTAAAGATGGCAGTGTAGATATTTCCATGTTTATACAGATGGCGTTGTAGATATTTCCATACTTATAGAGATGTCTGTGTAGATATTTCCATGTGTATACAGATGGTATTGTAGGTATTTCCATGTTTATACAGATGGTGGTGTAGATATTTCCATGTTTATTCAGATGACAGTGTAGATATTTCCATGGGTTTACAGATGGCAGTGTAGATATTTCAAAGTTTATAGAGATGGTGCTGTAGATATTTCCATGTTTATACAGATCGCGGTGTAGATATTTCCATGTTTATAGAGATAGCGGTGTAGGTATTTCCATGTTTATAGACATTGCGGTGTAGATATTTCCATGTTTCTATAGATGGCGTTGTAGATATTTCCATGTTTATACTGATAGATGTGTTGGTATTTCCCCGTTCATCCAGATAGCGATGTAGATATTTCCATGTTTATACAGCTCGCGGTGCAGATATTTATATCTTTATACAGATGGCATTGTAGATATTTCCTTATTCACACAGATGTCGGTGTAGATGTTTCCATGTTTATACAGATGGCGGAGTAGTTAGTTCCATGTTTATGGAGATGGCAGTGTAGATATTTTCATGTTTATAGAGATGGCGGTGTAGTTATTTCCATGTTTATACAGATAGCGGTGTAGATATTTCCATGTTTTTACAGATGGCGTTGTTGATATTTCCATCTATACACAGATGGCCGTGTAGATATTTCCATGTTTATACATATGGCAGCGTAGATATTTCCATGGACATGCAGATGGCGGTGTAGATATTTCCATGTTTATACAGATAGCGGTGTAGATATTTCCATGTTTTCACAGATGGTGGTGTAGATATTTCCGTGTTTATACACATGGCGCAGTCGATACTTCCATCTTTATGGAGATGGCAGTGTAGATATTTTCAGGTTTATAGAGATGGCGGTGTAGATATTTCCATATTTATAGAGATAGCGGTGTAGGTATTTCCATCTTTCTACAGATGGCAGTGAAGATATTTCCATGTTTATACAGATGGCGGTGTAGTTATTTCCATACTTATACAGATGTCTGTGTAGATATTTCCATGTGTATGCAGATGGTATTGTAGGTATTTCCATGTTTATACAGATGGTGGTGTAGATATTTCCATGTTTATTCAGATGACTGTTTAGATATTTCCATGTTTTTACAGATGGCAGTGTAGATATTTCAATGTTTATGGAGATGGCGCTGTAGATATCTCCAAGTTTATACAGATCGCGGTGTAGATATTTCCATGTTTATACAGATAGCGGTGTAGATATTTCCATGTTTTTACTGATATCGGAGTAGTTATTTCCATGTTTACACAGATTGCGGTGTAGATATTTCCATCTTTCTACAGATGGCATTGTAGATATTTCCATGTTTATGCAGATGGCGGTGTAGATATTTCCATGTTTATATAGATGGTGGTGTAGATATTACCATGTTTATACAGATAGCGGTGTAGATATTTCCATGTTTATACTGATCGTGGTGAAGATATTTCCATGTTTATACAGATAGCGGTGTAGATATTTCCATGTTTATACAGATTGCGGTGTAGATATTTCCATGTTTATACAGATAGCGGTGTAGATATTTCCATGTTTATACAGATAGCGGTGTAGATTTTCCATGTTTAAAGAGATAGCGGTGTAGGTATTTCCATGTTTACAGACATAGCGGTGTAGATATTTCCATGTTTATATAGATGGCGTTGTAGATATTTCCATGTTTATGCCGATAGATGTGTTGGTATTTCCACGTTTATACAGATAGCGATGTAGATATTTCCATGTTTATACAGATAGCGGTGTAGATATTTCCATGTTTGTAGAGATGGCGTTGTTGAAATTTCCATCTATACACAGATGGCCGTGTAGATATTTCCATGTTTATACAGATGGCAGCGTAGATATTTCCATGGACATGCAGATGGCGGTGTAGATATTTCCATCTTTATACAGATAGCGCAGTAGATATTTCCATGTTTTCACAGATGGTGGTGTAGATATTTCCGTGTATATTCACATGGCGGAGTAGATACTTCCATCTTTATGGAGATGGCACTGAAGATATTTTCATGTCTATAGAGATGGCGGTGTAGATATTTCCATATTTATAGAGATAGCGGTGTAGATATTTCCATCTTTCTACAGATGGCAGTGTAGATATTTCCATGTTTATACAGATGGCGGTGTAGATATTTCCATACTTATACAGATGTCTGTGTAGATACTTCCATGTGTATACAGATGGTATTGTAGGTATTTCCATGTTTATACAGATGGTGGTGTAGATATTTCCATGTTTATTCAGATGACTGTGTAGATATTTCCATTATTTTACAGATGGCAGTGTAGATATTTCAATGTTTATAGAGATGGCGCTGTAGATATTTCCATGTTTATACAGATCGCGGTGTAGATATTTCCATGTTTATACAGATAGCGGTGTAGATATTTCCATGTTTATACAGATCGCGGTGTAGATATTTCCATGTTTATACACATCGCGGTGTAGATATTTCCATGTTTATACAGATCGTGGTGAAGATATTTCTATGTTTATACAGATCGTGGTGTACATATTTCCATTTTTATACAGATGGCGGTGTAGATATTTCCATACTTATACAGATGTCTGTGTAGATATTTCCATGTGTATACAGATGGTATTGTAGGTATTTCCATGTTTATACAGATGGTGGTGTAGTTATTTCCATGTTTATTCATATGACTGTGTAGATATTTCCATGTTTTTACAGATGGCAGTGTACATATTTCAATGTTTATAGAGATGGCGCTGTAGATATTTCCATGTTTATACAGATCGCGGTGTAGATATTTCCATGTTTATACAGAGAGCGGTGTAGATATTTCCATGTTTATATAGATGGTGGTATAGATATTACCATGTTTATACAGATAGCGGTGTAGATATTTCCATGTTTATACAGATCGTGGTGAAGATATTTCCATGTTTATACAGATCGCTGTGTAGATATTTCCATGTTTATACAGATCGCGGTGTAGATATTTCCATGTTTATACAGATAGCGGTGAAGATATTTCCATGTTTATACAGATAGCGGTGTAGATATTTCCATGTTTATAGAGATAGCAGTGTAGGTGTTTCCATGTTTATAGACATAGCGGTGTAGATATTTCCATGTTTACATAGATGGCGTTGTAGATATTTCCATGTTTATACCGATAGATATGTTGGTATTTCCACGTTTATACAGATAGCGATGTAGATATTTCCATGTTTATACAGCTCGCGGTGCAGATATTTATATCTTTATACAGATGGCATTGTAGATATTTCCTTATTCACACAGATGGCGGTGTAGATGTTTCCACGTTTATACAGATGGTGGAGTAGTTAGTTCCATGTTTATGGAGATGGCAGTGTAGATATTTTCATGTTTATAGAGATGGCGGTGTAGATATTTCCATGTTTATAGAGATGGCGCTGCAGATATTTCCATGTTTACACAGATCGCGGTGTAGATATTTCCATGTTTACACAGATTGCGGTGTAGATATTTCCATCTTTCTTCAGATGGCATTGTAGATATTTCCATGTTTATGCAGACGGCGGTGTAGATATTTCCATGTTTATATAGATGGTGGTGTAGATACTACCATGTTTATACAGATAGCGGTGTAGATATTTCCATGTTTATACAGATCGTGGTGAAGGTATTTCCGTGTTTATACAGATCGCGGTGTAGATATTTCCATGTTTATACAGATAGCGGTGTAGATATTTCCATGTTTATACAGATAGCGGTGTAGATATTTCCATGTTTATACAGATAGCGGTGTAGATATTTCCATGTTTATATAGATAGCAGTGTAGGTATTTCCATGTTTATAGACATAGCGGTGTAGATATTTCCATGTTTATATAGATGGCGTTGTAGATATTTCCATGTTTATACCGATAGATGTGTTGGTATTTCGACGTTTATACAGATAGCGATGTAGATATTTCCATGTTTATACAGCTCGCGGTGAAGATACTTATATCTTTATACAGATGGAATTGTAGATATTTCCTTATTCACACAGATGGCTGTGTAGATGTTTCCATGTTTATACAGATGGCGGAGTAGTTAGTTCCATGTTTATGGAGATGGCAGTGTAGATATTTTCATGTTTATAGAGAGGCGGTGTAGATATTTCCATGTTTATAGAGATAGCAGTGTAGATATTTACATGTTTATACAGATGGCTGTGTAGATATTTCCATGTGTATACAGATGGCATTGTAGATATTTCCATGTTTATACAGATGGCTGTAGAGGTGTTTCCATGTTTTACAGATGGCTCTGCAGATATTTCCATGTTTATAGAGATAGCGGTGTAGATATTTCCATGTTTGTACAGATGGCGTTGTTGATATTTCCATCTATACACAGATGGCCGTGTAGATATTTCCATGTTTATACAAATGGCAGCGTAGACATTTCCATGGACATGCAGATGGCGGTGTAGATATTTCCATGTTTATACAGATAGCGGTGTAGATAATTCCATGTTTTCACAGATGGTGGTGTAGATATTTCCGTGTTTATACACATGGCGCAGTCGATACTTCCATCTTTATGGAGATGGCAGTGTAGATATTTTCATGTTTATGGAGATGGCGGTGTAGATATTTCCATATTTATAGAGATAGCGGTGTAGGTATTTCCATCTTTCTACAGATGGCAGTGAAGATATTTCCATGTTTATACAGATGGCGGTGTAGTTATTTCCATACTTATACAGATGTCTGTGTAGATATTTCCATGTGTATGCAGATGGTATTGTAGGTATTTCCAAGTTTATACAGATGGTGGTGTAGATATTTCCATGTTTATTCAGATGACTGTTTAGATATTTCCATGTTTTTACAGATGGCAGTGTAGATATTTCAATGTTTATGGAGATGGCGCTGTAGATATCTCCAAGTTTATGCAGATCGCGGTGTAGATATTTCCATGTTTATACAGATAGCGGTGTAGATATTTCCATGTTTTTACAGATATCGGAGTAGATATTTCCATGTTTACACTGATTGCGGTGTAGATATTTCCATCTTTCTACAGATGGCATTGTAGATATTTCCATGTTTATGCAGATGGCGGTGTAGATATTTCCATGTTTATATAGATGGTGGTGTAGATATTACCATGTTTATACAGATAGCGGTGTAGATATTTCCATGTTTATACAGATCGTGGTGAAGATATTTCCATGTTTATACAGATAGCGGTGTAGATATTTCCATGTTTATACAGATCGCGGTGTAGATATTTCCATGTTTATACAGATAGCGGTGTAGATATTTCCATGTTTATACAGATAGCGGTGTAGATTTTCCATGTTTAAAGAGATAGCGGTGTAGGTATTTCCATGTTTACAGACATAGCGGTGTAGATATTTCCATGTTTATATAGATGGCGTTGTAGATATTTCCATGTTTATGCCGATAGATGTGTTGGCATTTCCACGTTTATACAGATAGCGATGTAGATATTTCCATGTTTATACAGCTCGCGGTGAAGATATTTCCATGTTTATACAGATCTCTGTGTAGATATTTCCATGTTTATACAGATCGTGGTGTAGATATTTCCATGTTTATACAGATTGCGGTGTAGATATTTCCATGTTTATACAGATAGCGGAGTAGATATTTCCATGTTTGTACAGATGGCGTTGTTGAAATTTCCATCTATACACAGATGGCCGTGTAAATATTTCCATGTTTATACAGATGGCAGCGTAGATATTTCCATGGACATGCAGATGGCGGTGTAGATATTTCCATCTTTATACAGATAGCGCAGTAGATATTTCCATGTTTTCACAGATGGTGGTGTAGATATTTCCGTGTTTATTCACATGGCGCAGTAGATACTTCCATCTTTATGGAGATGGCAGTGTAGATATTTTCATGTCTATAGAGACGGCGGTGTAGATATTTCCATATTTATAGAGATAGCGGTGTAGATATTTCCATCTTTCTACAGATGGCAGTGTAGATATTTCCATGTTTATACAGATGGCGGTGTAGATATTTCCATACTTATAGAGATGTCTGTGTAGATATTTCCATGTCTATACAGATGGTATTGTAGGTATTTCCATCTTTATACAGATGGTGGTGTAGATATTTCCATGTTTATTCAGATGACAGTGTAGATATATCCATGGTTTTACAGATGGCAGTGTAGATATTTCAACGTTTATAGAGATGGCCCTGTAGATATTTCCATGTTTATACAGATGGCGGTGTAGTTATTTCCATACGTATACAGATGTCTGTGTAGATATTTCCATGTTTTTACAGATGGCAGTGTAGATATTTCAATGTTTATAGAGATGGCGCTGTAGATATCTCCATGTTTATACAGATCGCGGTGTAGATATTTCCATGTTTATACAGATAGCGGTGTAGATATTTCCATGTTTTTACAGATATCGGTGTAGATATTTCCATGTTTACACAGATTGCTGTGTAGATATTTCCATCTTTCTACAGATGGCATTGTAGATATTTCCATGTTTATGCAGATGGCGGTGTACCTATTTCCATGTTTATATAGATGGTGGTGTAGATATTACCATGTTTATACAGATAGCAGTGTAGATATTTCCATGTTTATACAGATCGTGGTGAAGATATTTCCATGTTTATACAGATCGCGGTGTAGATATTTCCATGTTTATACAGATCACGGTGTAGATATTTCCATGTTTATACAGATTGCGGTGTAGATATTTCCATGTTTATACAGATAGCGGTGTAGATATTTCCATGTTTGTACAGATGGCGTTGTTGAAATTTCCATCTTTACACAGATGGCCGTGTAGATATTTCCATGTTTATACAGATGGCAGCGTAGATATTTCCATGGACATGCAGATGGCGGTGTAGATATTTCCATCTTTATACAGATAGCGCTGTAGATATTTCCATGTTTTCACAGATGGTGGTGTAGATATTTCCGTGTTTATTCACATGGCGGAGTAGATACTTCCATCTTTATGGAGATGGCAGTGTAGATATTTTCATGTTTATAGAGATGGCGGTGTAGATATTTCCATATTTATAGAGATAGCGGTGTAGATACTTCCATCTTTCTAAAGATGGCAGTGTAGATATTTCCATGTTTATACAGATGGCGTTGTAGATATTTCCATACTTATAGAGATGTCTGTGTAGATATTTCCATGTGTATACAGATGGTATTGTAGGTATTTCCATGTTTATACAGATGGTGGTGTAGATATTTCCATGTTTATTCAGATGACAGTGTAGATATTTCCATGGGTTTACAGATGGCAGTGTAGATATTTCAAAGTTTATAGAGATGGTGCTGTAGATATTTCCATGTTTATACAGATTGCGGTGTAGATATTTCCATGTTTATAGAGATAGCGGTGTAGGTATTTCCATGTTTATAGACATTGCGGTGTAGATATTTCCATGTTTCTATAGATGGCGTTGTAGATATTTCCATGTTTATACTGATAGATGTGTTGGTATTTCCCCGTTCATCCAGATAGCGATGTAGATATTTCCATGTTTATACACCTCGCGGTGCAGATATTTATATCTTTATACAGATGGCATTGTAGATATTTCCTTATTCACACAGATGTCGGTGTAGATGTTTCCATGTTTATACAGATGGCGGAGTAGTTAGTTCCATGTTTATGGAGATGGCAGTGTAGATATTTTCATGTTTATAGAGATGGCGGTGTAGTTATTTCCATGTTTATACAGATAGCGGTGTAGATATTTCCATGTTTTTACAGATGGCGTTGTTGATATTTCCATCTATACACAGATGGCCGTGTAGATATTTCCATGTTTATACATATGGCAGCGTAGACATTTCCATGGACATGCAGATGGCGGTGTAGATATTTCCATGTTTATACACATAGCGGTGTAGATATTTCCATGTTTGTAGAGATGGCGTTGTTGAAACTTCCATCTATACACAGATGGCCGTGTAGATATTTCCATGTTTATACAGATGGCAGCGTAGATATTTCCATGGACATGCAGATGGCGGTGTAGATATTTCCATCTTTATACAGATAGCGCAGTAGATATTTCCATGTTTTCACAGATGGTGGTGTAGATATTTCCGTGTATATTCACATGGCGGAGTAGATACTTCCATCTTTATGGAGATGGCACTGTAGATATTTTCATGTCTATAGAGATGGCGGTGTAGATATTTCCATATTTATAGAGATAGCGGTGTAGATATTTCCATCTTTCTACAGATGGCAGTGTAGATATTTCCATGTTTATACAGATGGCGGTGTAGATATTTCCATACTTATAGAGATGTCTGTGTAGATATTTCCATGTGTATACAGATGGTATTGTAGGTATTTCCATGTTTATACAGATGGTGGTGTAGATATTTCCATGTTTATTCAGATGACAGTGTAGATATTTCCATGGTTTTACAGATGGCAGTGTAGATATTTCAACGTTTATAGAGATGGCGCTGTAGATATTTCCATGTTTATACAGATGGCGGTGTAGTTATTTCCATACTTATACAGATGTCTGTGTAGATATTTCCATGTGTATACAGATGGTATTGTAGGTATTTCCAAGTTTATACAGATGTTGGTGTAGATATTTCCATGTTTATTCAGATTACTGTGTAGATATTTCCATATTTTTACAGATGGCAGTGTAGATATTTCAATGTTTATAGAGATGGCGCTGTAGATATCTCCATGTTTATACAGATCGCGGTGTAGATATTTCCATGTTTATACAGATAGCGGTGTAGATATTTCCATGTTTTTACAGATATCGGTGTAGATATTTCCATGTTTACACAGATTGCTGTGTAGATATTTCCATCTTTCTACAGATGGCATTGTAGATATTTCCATGTTTATGCAGATGGCGGTGTAGCTATTTCCATGTTTATATAGATGGTGGTGTAGATATTACCATGTTTATACAGATAGCGGTGTAGATATTTCCATGTTTATACAGATCGTGGTGAAGATATTTCCATGTTTATACAGATCGCGGTGTAGATATTTCCATGTTTATACAGATCGCGGTGTTGATATTTCCATGTTTATACAGATTGCGGGGTAGATATTTCCATGTTTATACAGATAGCGGTGTAGATATTTCCATGTTTGTACAGATGGCGTTGTTGAAATTTCCATCTTTACACAGATGGCCGTGTAGATATTTCCATGTTTATACAGATGGCAGCGTAGATATTTCCATGGACATGCAGATGGCGGTGTAGATATTTCCATCTTTATACAGATAGCGCTGTAGATGTTTCCATGTTTTCACAGATGGTGGTGTAGATATTTCCGTGTTTATTCACATGGCGGAGTAGATACTTCCATCTTTATGGAGATGGCAGTGTAGATATTTTCATGTTTATAGAGATGGCGGTGTAGATATTTCCATATTTATAGAGATAGCGGTGTAGATATTTCCATCTTTCTACAGATGGCAGTGTAGATATTTCCATGTTTATACAGATGGCGTTGTAGATATTTCCATACTTATAGAGATGTCTGTGTAGATATTTCCATGTGTATTCAGATGGTATTGTAGGTATTTCCATGTTTATACAGATGGTGGTGTAGATATTTCCATGTTTATTCAGATGACAGTGTAGATATTTCCATGGTTTTACAGATGGCAGTGTAGATATTTCAAAGTTTATAGAGATGGCGCTGTAGATATTTCCATGTTTATACAGATCGCGGTGTAGATATTTCCATGTTTATAGAGATAGCGGTGTAGGTATTTCCATGTTTATAGACATAGCGGTGTAGATATTTCCATGTTTCTATAGATGGCGTTGTAGATATTTCCATGTTTATACTGATAGATGTGTTGGTATTTCCACGTTCATACAGATAGCGATGTAGATATTTCCATGTTTATACAGCTCGCGGTGCAGATATTTATATCTTTATACAGATGGCATTGTAGATATTTCCTTATTCACACAGATGTCGGTGTAGATGTTTCCATGTTTATACAGATGGCGGAGTAGTTAGTTCCATGTTTATGGAGATGGCAGTGTAGATATTTTCATGTTTATAGAGATGGTGGTGTAGATATTTCCATGTTTATACAGATAGCGGTGTAGATATTTCCATGTTTTTACAGATGGCGTTGTTGATATTTCCATCTATACACAGATGGCCGTGTAGATATTTCCATGTTCATACAGATGGCAGCGTAGACATTTCCATGGACATGCAGATGGCGGTGTAGATATTTCCATGTTTATACAGATAGCGGTGTAGATATTTCCATGTTTTCACAGATGGTGGTGTAGATATTTCCGTGTTTATACACATGGCGCAGTCGATACTTCCATCTTTATGGAGATGGCAGTGTAGATATTTTCATGTTTATAGACATGGCGGTGTAGATATTTCCATATTTATAGAGATAGCGGTGTAGGTATTTCCATCTTTCTACAGATGGCAGTGAAGATATTTAAATGTTTATACAGATGGCGGTGTAGTTATTTCCATACTTATACAGATGTCTGTGTAGATATTTCCATGTGTATGCAGATGGTATTGTAGGTATTTCCATGTTTATACAGTTGTTGGTGTAGATATTTCCATGTTTATTCAGATGACTGTTTAGATATTTCCATGTTTTTACAGATGGCAGTGTAGATATTTCAATGTTTATGGAGATGGCGCTGTAGATATCTCCAAGTTTATACAGATCGCGGTGTAGATATTTCCATGTTTATACAGATAGCGGTGTAGATATTTCCATGTTTTTACAGATATCGGAGTAGATATTTCCATGTTTACACAGATTGCGGTGTAGATATTTCCATCTTTCTACAGATGGCATTGTAGATATTTCCATGTTTATGCAGATGGCGGTGTATATATTTCCATGTTTATATAGATGGTGGTGTAGATATTACCATGTTTATACAGATAGCGGTGTAGATATTTCCATGTTTATACAGATCGTGGTGAAGATATTTCCATGTTTATACAGATCGCGGTGTAGATATTTCCATGTTTATACAGATCGCGGTGTAGATATTTCCATGTTTATACAGATAGCGGTGTAGATATTTCCATGTTTATACAGATAGCGGTGTAGATTTTCCATGTTTAAAGAGATAGCGGTGTAGGTATTTCCATGTTTACAGACATAGCGGTGTAGATATTTCCATGTTTATATAGATGGCGTTGTAGATATTTCCATGTTTACGCCGATAGATGTGTTGGTATTTCCACGTTTATACAGATAGCGATGTAGATATTTCCATGTTTATACAGCTCGCGGTGAAGATATTTCCATGTTTATACAGATCGCGGTGTAGATATTTCCATGTTTATACAGATCGCGGTGTAGATATTTCCATGTTTATACAGATTGCGGTGTAGATATTTCCATGTTTATACAGATAGCGGTGTAGATATTTCCATGTTTGTACAGATGGCGTTGTTGAAACTTCCATCTATACACAGATGGCCGTGTAGATATTTCCATGTTTATACAGATGGCAGCGTAGATATTTCCATGGACATGCAGATGGCGGTGTAGATATTTCCATCTTTATACAGATAGCGCAGTAGATATTTCCATGTTTTAACAGATGGTGGTGTAGATATTTCCGTGTTTATTCACATGGCGGAGTAGATACTTCCATCTTTATGGAGATGGCAGTGTAGATATTTTCATGTCTATAGAGATGGCGGTGTAGATATTTCCATATTTATAGAGATAGCGGTGTAGATATTTCCATCTTTCTACAGATGGCAGTGTAGATATTTCCATGTTTATACAGACGGCGGTGTAGATATTTCCATACTTATAGAGATGTCTGTGTAGATATTTCCATGTGTATACAGATGGTATTGTAGGTATTTCCATGTTTATACAGATGGTGGTGTAGATATTTCCATGTTTATTCAGATGACAGTGTAGATATTTCCATGGTTTTACAGATGGCAGTGTAGATATTTCAACGTTTATAGAGATGGCGCTGTAGATATTTCCATGTTTATACAGATGGCGGTGTAGTTATTTCCATACTTATACAGATGTCTGTGTAGATATTTCCATGTGTATACAGATGGTATTGTAGGTATTTCCATGTTTATACAGATGTTGGTGTAGATATTTCCATGTTTATTCAGATGACTGTGTAGATATTTCCATGTTTTTACAGATGGCAGTGTAGATATTTCAATGTTTATAGAGATGGCGCTGTAGATATCTCCATGTTTATACAGATCGCGGTGTAGATATTTCCATGTTTATACAGATAGCGGTGTACATATTTCCATGTTTTTACAGATATCGGTGTAGATATTTCCATGTTTACACAGATTGCTGTGTAGATATTTCCATCTTTCTACAGATGGCATTGTAGATATTTCCATGTTTATGCAGATGGCGGTGTAGCTATTTCCATGTTTATATAGATGGTGGTGTAGATATTACCATGTTTATACAGATAGCGGTGTAGATATTTCCATGTTTATACAGATCGTGGTGAAGATATTTCCATGTTTATACAGATCGCGGTGTAGATATTTCCATGTTTATACAGATTGCGGTGTAGATATTTCCATGTTTATACAGATAGCGGTGTAGATGTCTCCATGTTTGTACAGATGGCGTTGTTGAAATTTCCATCTTTACACAGATGGCCGTGTAGATATTTCCATGTTTATACAGATGGCAGCGTAGATATTTCCATGGACATGCAGATGGCGCTGTAGATATTTCCATGTTTTCACAGATGGTGGTGTAGATATTTCCGTGTTTATTCACATGGCGGAGTAGATACTTCCATCTTTATGGACATGGCAGTGTAGATATTTTCATGTTTATAGAGATGGCGGTGTAGATATTTCCATATTTATAGAGATAGCGGTGTAGATATTTCCATCTTTCTACAGATGGCAGTGTAGATATTTCCATGTTTATACAGATGGCGTTGTAGATATTTCCATACTTATAGAGATGTCTGTGTAGATATTTCCATGTGTATACAGATGGTATTGTAGGTATTTCCATGTTTATACAGATGGTGGTGTAGATATTTCCATGTTTATTCAGATGACAGTGTAGGTATTTCCATGGTTTTACAGATGGCAGTGTAGATATTTCAAAGTTTATAGAGATGGCGCTGTAGATATTTCCATGTTTATACAGATCGCGGTGTAGATATTTCCATGTTTATAGAGATAGCGGTGTAGGTATTTCCATGTTTATAGACATAGCGGTGTAGATATTTCCATGTTTCTATAGATGGCGTTGTAGATATTTCCATGTTTATACTGATAGATGTGTTGGTATTTCCACGTTCATACAGATAGCGATGTAGATATTTCCATGTTTATACAGCTCGCGGTGCAGATATTTATATCTTTATACAGATGGCATTGTAGATATTTCCTTATTCACACAGATGGCGGTGTAGATGTTTCCATGTTTATACAGACGGCGGAGTAGTTAGTTCCATGTTTATGGAGATGGCAGTGTAGATATTTTCATGTTTATATAGATGGCGGTGTAGATATTTCCATGTTTATAGAGATAGCAGTGTAGATATTTACATGTTTATACAGATGGCTGTGTAGGTATTTCCATGTGTATACAGATGGCATTGTAGATATTTCCATGTTTATACAGATGACTGTAGAGGTATTTCCATGTTTTACAGATGGCTGTGCAGATATTTCCATGTTTATAGAGATAGCGGTGTAGATATTTCCAAGTTTGTACAGATGGCGTTGTTGATATTTCCATTTATACACCGATGACCGTGTAGATATTTCCATGTTTATACAGATGGCAGCGTAGATATTTCCATGGACATGCAGATGGCGGTGTAGATATTTCCATGTTTATACAGATAGCGGTGTAGATACTTCCATGTTTTCACAGATGGTGGTGTAGATATTTCCGTGTTTATACACATGGCGGAGTAGATAATTCCATCTTTATGGAGATGGCAGTGTAGATATTTTCATGTTTATAGAGATGGCGGTGTACATATTTCCATATTTATAGAGATAGCGGTGTAGATATTTCCATCTTTCTACAGATGGCAGTGTAGATATTTCCATGTTTACACAGATGGCGGTGTAGAAATTTCCATACTTATACAGATGTCTGTGTAGATATTTCCATGTGTATACAGATGGTATTGTAGGTTTTTCCATGTTTATACAGATGGTGGTGTAGATATTTCCATGTTTATTCTGATGACTGTGTAGATATTTCCATGTTTTTACAGATGGCAGTGTAGATATTTCAATGTTTATAGAGATGGCACTGTAGATATTTCCATGTTTATACAGATCGCGGTGTAGATATTTCCATGTTTATACAGATAGCGGTGTAGATATTTCCATGTTTATACAGATAGCGGTGTAGATATTTCCATGTGTATACAGATGGCGGTGTAGATATTTCCATACTTATACAGATGTCTGTGTAGATATTTCCATGTGTATTCAGATGGTATTGTAGGTATTTCCATGTTCATACAGAAGGTGGTGTAGATATTTCCATGTTTATTCACATGACTGTGTAGATATTTCCATGTTTTTACAGACGGCAGTGTAGATATTTCAATGTTTATAGAGATGGCGCTGTACTTATTTCCATGTTTATACAGAACGCGGTGTAGACATTTCCATGTTTATACAGATAGCGGTGTAGATATTTCCATGTTTTCACAGATGGTGGTGTAGATATTTCCGTGTTTATACACATGGCGGAGTAGATAGTTCCATCTTTATGGAGATGGCAGTGTAGATATTTTCATGTTTATAGAGATGGCGGTGTAGATATTTCCGTATTTATAGAGATAGCGGTGTAGATATTTCCATCTTTCTACAGATGGCAGTGTAGATATTTCCATGTTTATACAGATGGCGGTGTAGATATTTCCATACTTATACAGATGTCTGTGTAGATATTTCCATGTGAATACAGATGGTATAGTAGGTATTTCCATGTTTATACAGATGGTGTTGTATTTATTTCCATGTTTATTCAGATGACTGTGTATATATTGCCATGTTTTTACAGATGGCAGTGTAGATATTTCAATGTTTATAGAGATGGCGCTTTAGATATTTCCATGTTTATACAATTCGCCGTGTAGATATTTCCATGTTTATACAGAACGCGGTGTAGATATTTCCATGTTTATGCAGATCACGGTGTAGATATTTCCATGTTTATACAGATAGCAGTGTAGATATTTCCATGTTTATACAGATAGCGGTGTAGATATTTCCATGTTTATAGAGACAGCGGTGTAGGTATTTCCATGTTTATAGACATAGCGGTGTAGATATTTCCATGTTTCTATAGATGGCGTTGTAGATATTTCCATGTTTATACAGCTCGCGGTGCAGATATTTATATCTTTATACAGATGGCATTGTAGATATTTCCTTATTCACACAGACGGCGGTGTAGATGTTTCCATGTTTATACAGATGGCGGAGTAGTTAGTTCCATGTTTATGGAGATGGCATTGTAGATATTTTCATTTTTATAGAGATGGCGGTGTAGATATTTCCATGTTTATAGAGATAGCAGTGTAGATATTTACATGTTTATACAGATGGCTGTGTAGAAATTTCCATGTGTATACAGATGGCATTGTAGATATTTCCATGTTTATACAGATGACTGTAGAGGTATTTCCATGTTTTACAGATGGCTGTGCAGATATTTCAATCTTTATAGAGATAGCGGTGCAGATATTTCCATGTTTGTACAGATGGGGTTGTTGATATTTCCATCTATACACAGATGGCCGTGTAGATAATTCCATGTTTATACAGATGGCAGCGTAGATATTTCCATGGACATGCAGATGGCGGTGTAGATATTTCCATGTTTACACAGATAGCGGTGTAGATATTTCCATGTTTATACAGATCGTGGTGAAAATATTTCCATGTTTATACAGATCGTGGTGAAGATATTTCCATGTTTATACAGATAGCGGTGTAGATATTTCCATGTTTTTACAGATATCGGTGTAGATATTTCCATGTTTACACAGATTGCGGTGTAGATATTTCCATCTTTCTACAGATGGCATTGTAGATATTTCCATGTTTATGCAGATGGCGGTGTATATATTTCCATGTTTTTATAGATGGTGGTGTAGATATTACCATGTTTATACAGATAGCGGTGTTGATATTTCCATGTTTATACAGATCGTGGTGAAGATATTTCCATGTTTATACAGATCGCTGTGTAGATATTTCCATGTTTATACAGATCACAGTATAGATATTTCCATGTTTATACAGATAGCGGTGTAGATATTTCCATGTTTATACAGATAGCGGTGTAGATATTTCCATGTTTATAGAGATAGCGGTGTAGGTATTTCCATGTTTATAGACATAGCGGTGTAGATACTTCCATGTTTATATAGATGGCGTTGTAGATATTTCCATGTTTATACCGATAGATGTGCTGGTATTTCCACGTTTATAAAGATAGCGATGTAGATATTTCCATGTTTATACAGCCCGCGGTGCAGATATTTATATCTTTATACAGATGGCATTGTAGATAATTCCTTATTCACACAGATGGCGGTGTAGATGTTTCCATGTTTATACAGATGGCGGAGTAGTTAGTTCCATGTTTATGGAGATGGCAGTGTAGATATTTTCATGTTTATAGAGATGGCGGTGTAGGTATTTCCATGTTTATAGAGACAGCAGTGCAGATATTTCCATGTTTATGCAGATGACTGTGTAGATATTTCCATGTGTATACAGATGGTATTGTAGATATTTCCATGTTTATACAGATGACTGTAGAGGTATTTCCATGTTTTACAGATGGCTGTGCAGATATTTCCATGTTTTTAGAGATAGCGGTATAGATATTTCCATGTTTGTACAGATGGCGTTCTTGATATTTCCATCTATACACAGATGGCCGTGTAGATATTTCCATGTTTATACAGATGGCAGCGTAGATATTTCCATGGACATGCAGATGGCGGTGTAGATATTTCCATGTTTATACAGAGAGCGGTGTAGATATTTCCATGTTTTCACAGATGGTGTTGTAGATATTTCCGTGTTTATACACATGGCGGAGTAGATACTTCCATCTTTATGGAGATGGCAGTGTAGATATTTTCATGTTTATAGAGATGGCGGTGTAGATATTTCCGTATTTATAGAGATAGCGGTGCAGATATTTCCATCTTTCTACAGATGGCAGTGTAGATATTTCCATGTTTATCCAGATGGCGGTGTAGATATTTCCATACTTATAGAGATGTCTGTGTAGATATTTCCATGTGTATACAGATGGTATTGTAGGTATTTCCATGTTTATAGAGATGGTGGTGTATTTATTTCCATGTTTATTCTGATGACTGTGTATATATTTCCATGTTTTTACAGATGGCAGTGTAGATATTTCAATGTTTATAGAGATGGCGCTTTAGATATTTCCATGTTTATACAGATCACGGTGTATATATTTCCATGTTTATACAGATAGCGGTGTAGATATTTCCATGTTTATACAGATTGCGGTGTAGATATTTCCATCTTTCTACAGATGGCATTGTAGATATTTCCATGTTTATGCAGATGGCGGTGTATATATTTCCATGTTAATATAGATGGTGGTGTAGATATTACCATGTTTCTACAGATAGCGGTGTAGCTATTTCCTTGTTTATACAGATCGTGGTGAAGATATTTCCATGTTTATACAGATCGCGGTGTAGATATTTACATGTTTATACAGATCACGGTGTAGATATTTCCATGTTTATACAGATAGCGGTGTAGATATTTCCATGTTTATACAGATAGTGGTGTAGATATTTCCATGTTTATAGAGATAGCGGTGTAGGTATTTCCATGTTTATAGGCATAGCGGTGTAGATATTTCCATGTTTATAGAGATGGCGTTGTAGGTATTTCCATGTTTATACCGATGGATGTGTTGGTATTTCCACGTTTATAAAGATAGCGATGTAGATATTTCCATGTTTATACAGCTCGCGGTGCAGATATTTATATCTTTATACAGATGGCATTGTAGATATTTCCTTATTCACACAGATGACGGTGTAGATGTTTCCATGTTTATACAGATGGCGGAGTAGTTAGTTCCATGTTTATGGAGATGGCAGTGTAGATATTTTCATGTTTATAGAGATGGCGGTGTAGATATTTCCATGTGTATACAGATGGCATTGTAGATATTTCCATGTTTATACAGATAACTGTAGAGGTATTTCCATGTTTTACAGATGGCTGTGCAGATATTTCCATATTTATAGAGATAACGGTGTAGATATTTCCATGTTTGTACAGATGGGGTTGTTTATATTTCCATCTATACACAGATGGCCGTGTAGATATTTCCATGTTTATACAGATGGCAGCGTAGATATTTCCATGGACATGCAGATGGCGGTGTAGATATTTCCATGTTTATACAGATAGCGGTGTAGATATTTCCATGTTTATACAGATCGTGGTGAAGATATTTCCATGTTTATACAGATCGTGGTGAAGAAATGTCCATGTTTATACAGATAGCGGTGTAGATATTTCCATGTTTTTACAGATATCGGTGTAGATATTTCCATATTTACACATATTGCGGTGTAGATATTTCCATCTTTCTACAGATGGCATTGTAGATATTTCCATGTTTATGCAGATGGCGGTGTATATATTTCCATGTTTATATAGATGGTGGTGTAGATATTACCATGTTTATACAGATAGCGGTGTAGATATTTCTATGTTTATACAGATCGCGGTGAAGATATTTCCATGTTTATACAGATCGTGGTGAAGATATTTCCATGTTTATACAGATCACGGTGTAGTTATTTCCATGTTTATACAGATAGCGGTGTTGATATTTCCATGTTTATACAGATAGCGGTGTAGATATTTCCATGTTTATAGAGATAGCGGTGTAGGTATTTCCATGTTTATAGACATAGCGGTGTAGATATTTCCATGTTTATACAGATCACGGTGAAGATATTTCCATGTTTACACAGATTGCGGTGTAGATATTCCCATCTTTCTACAGATGGCATTGTAGATATTTCCATGTTTATGCAGATGGCGGTGTAGCTATTTCCATGTTTATATAGATGGTGGTGTAGATATTACCATGTTTATACAGATAGCGGTGTAGATATTTCCATGTTTATACAGATCGTGGTGTAGATATTTCCATGTTTATACAGATCGCGGTGTAGATATTTCCATGTTTATACAGATTGCTGTGTAGATATTTCCATGTTTATATAGATAGCGGTGTAGATATTTCCATGTTTGTACAGATGTCGTTGTTGAAATTTCCATCTATACACAGATGGCCGTGTAGATATTTCCATGTTTATACAGATGGCAGCGTAGATATTTCCATGGACATGCAGATGGCGGTGTAGATATTTCCATCTTTATGCAGATAGCGCTGTAGATATTTCCATGTTTTCACAGATGGTGGTGTAGATATTTCCGTGTTTATTCACATGGCGGAGTAGATACTTCCATCTTTATGGAGATGGCACTGTAGATATTTTCATGTCTATAGAGATGGCGGTGTAGATATTTCCATATTTATAGAGATAGCGGTGTAGATATTTCCATTTTTCTGCAGATGGCTGTGTAGATATTTCCATGTTTATACAGATGGCGGTGTAGATATTTCCATACTTATAGAGATGTCTGTGTAGATATTTCCATGTGTATACAGATGGTATTGTAGGTATTTCCATGTTTATACAGATGGTGGTGTAGATATTTCCATGTTTATTCAGATGACAGTGTAGATATTTCCATGGTTTTACAGATGGCAGTGTAGATATTTCAACGTTTATAGAGATGGCGCTGTAGATATTTCCATGTTTATACAGATGGCGGTGTAGTTATTTCCATACTTATACAAATGTCTGTGTAGATATTTCCATGTGTATACAGATGGTATTGTAGGTATTTCCAAGTTTATACAGATGTTGGTGTAGATATTTCCATGTTTATTCAGATTACTGTGTAGATATTTCCATATTTTTACAGATGGCAGTGTAGATATTTCAATGTTTATAGAGATGGCGCTGTAGATATCTCCATGTTTATACAGATCGCGGTGTAGATATTTCCATGTTTATACAGATAGCGGTGTAGATATTTCCATGTTTTTACAGATATCGGTGTAGATATTTCCATGTTTACACAGATTGCTGTGTAGATATTTCCATCTTTCTACAGATGGCATTGTAGATATTTCCATGTTTATGCAGATGGCGGTGTAGCTATTTCCATGTTTATATAGATGGTGGTGTAGATATTACCATGTTTATACAGATAGCGGTGTAGATATTTCCATGTTTATACAGATCGTGGTGAAGATATTTCCATGTTTATACAGATCGCGGTGTAGATATTTCCATGTTTATACAGATCGCGGTGTTGATATTTCCATGTTTATACAGATTGCGGGGTAGATATTTCCATGTTTATACAGATAGCGGTGTAGATATTTCCATGTTTGTACAGATGGCGTTGTTGAAATTTCCATCTTTACACAGATGGCCGTGTAGATATTTCCATGTTTATACAGATGGCAGCGTAGATATTTCCATGGACATGCAGATGGCGGTGTAGATATTTCCATCTTTATACAGATAGCGCTGTAGATGTTTCCATGTTTTCACAGATGGTGGTGTAGATATTTCCGTGTTTATTCACATGGCGGAGTAGATACTTCCATCTTTATGGAGATGGCAGTGTAGATATTTTCATGTTTATAGAGATGGCGGTGTAGATATTTCCATATTTATAGAGATAGCGGTGTAGATATTTCCATCTTTCTACAGATGGCAGTGTAGATATTTCCATGTTTATACAGATGGCGTTGTAGATATTTCCATACTTATAGAGATGTCTGTGTAGATATTTCCATGTGTATTCAGATGGTATTGTAGGTATTTCCATGTTTATACAGATGGTGGTGTAGATATTTCCATGTTTATTCAGATGACAGTGTAGATATTTCCATGGTTTTACAGATGGCAGTGTAGATATTTCAAAGTTTATAGAGATGGCGCTGTAGATATTTCCATGTTTATACAGATCGCGGTGTAGATATTTCCATGTTTATAGAGATAGCGGTGTAGGTATTTCCATGTTTATAGACATAGCGGTGTAGATATTTCCATGTTTCTATAGATGGCGTTGTAGATATTTCCATGTTTATACTGATAGATGTGTTGGTATTTCCACGTTCATACAGATAGCGATGTAGATATTTCCATGTTTATACAGCTCGCGGTGCAGATATTTATATCTTTATACAGATGGCATTGTAGATATTTCCTTATTCACACAGATGTCGGTGTAGATGTTTCCATGTTTATACAGATGGCGGAGTAGTTAGTTCCATGTTTATGGAGATGGCAGTGTAGATATTTTCATGTTTATAGAGATGGTGGTGTAGATATTTCCATGTTTATACAGATAGCGGTGTAGATATTTCCATGTTTTTACAGATGGCGTTGTTGATATTTCCATCTATACACAGATGGCCGTGTAGATATTTCCATGTTCATACAGATGGCAGCGTAGACATTTCCATGGACATGCAGATGGCGGTGTAGATATTTCCATGTTTATACAGATAGCGGTGTAGATATTTCCATGTTTTCACAGATGGTGGTGTAGATATTTCCGTGTTTATACACATGGCGCAGTCGATACTTCCATCTTTATGGAGATGGCAGTGTAGATATTTTCATGTTTATAGACATGGCGGTGTAGATATTTCCATATTTATAGAGATAGCGGTGTAGGTATTTCCATCTTTCTACAGATGGCAGTGAAGATATTTAAATGTTTATACAGATGGCGGTGTAGTTATTTCCATACTTATACAGATGTCTGTGTAGATATTTCCATGTGTATGCAGATGGTATTGTAGGTATTTCCATGTTTATACAGTTGTTGGTGTAGATATTTCCATGTTTATTCAGATGACTGTTTAGATATTTCCATGTTTTTACAGATGGCAGTGTAGATATTTCAATGTTTATGGAGATGGCGCTGTAGATATCTCCAAGTTTATACAGATCGCGGTGTAGATATTTCCATGTTTATACAGATAGCGGTGTAGATATTTCCATGTTTTTACAGATATCGGAGTAGATATTTCCATGTTTACACAGATTGCGGTGTAGATATTTCCATCTTTCTACAGATGGCATTGTAGATATTTCCATGTTTATGCAGATGGCGGTGTATATATTTCCATGTTTATATAGATGGTGGTGTAGATATTACCATGTTTATACAGATAGCGGTGTAGATATTTCCATGTTTATACAGATCGTGGTGAAGATATTTCCATGTTTATACAGATCGCGGTGTAGATATTTCCATGTTTATACAGATCGCGGTGTAGATATTTCCATGTTTATACAGATAGCGGTGTAGATATTTCCATGTTTATACAGATAGCGGTGTAGATTTTCCATGTTTAAAGAGATAGCGGTGTAGGTATTTCCATGTTTACAGACATAGCGGTGTAGATATTTCCATGTTTATATAGATGGCGTTGTAGATATTTCCATGTTTACGCCGATAGATGTGTTGGTATTTCCACGTTTATACAGATAGCGATGTAGATATTTCCATGTTTATACAGCTCGCGGTGAAGATATTTCCATGTTTATACAGATCGCGGTGTAGATATTTCCATGTTTATACAGATCGCGGTGTAGATATTTCCATGTTTATACAGATTGCGGTGTAGATATTTCCATGTTTATACAGATAGCGGTGTAGATATTTCCATGTTTGTACAGATGGCGTTGTTGAAACTTCCATCTATACACAGATGGCCGTGTAGATATTTCCATGTTTATACAGATGGCAGCGTAGATATTTCCATGGACATGCAGATGGCGGTGTAGATATTTCCATCTTTATACAGATAGCGCAGTAGATATTTCCATGTTTTAACAGATGGTGGTGTAGATATTTCCGTGTTTATTCACATGGCGGAGTAGATACTTCCATCTTTATGGAGATGGCAGTGTAGATATTTTCATGTCTATAGAGATGGCGGTGTAGATATTTCCATATTTATAGAGATAGCGGTGTAGATATTTCCATCTTTCTACAGATGGCAGTGTAGATATTTCCATGTTTATACAGACGGCGGTGTAGATATTTCCATACTTATAGAGATGTCTGTGTAGATATTTCCATGTGTATACAGATGGTATTGTAGGTATTTCCATGTTTATACAGATGGTGGTATAGATATTTCCATGTTTATTCAGATGACAGTGTAGATATTTCCATGGTTTTACAGATGGCAGTGTAGATATTTCAACGTTTATAGAGATGGCGCTGTAGATATTTCCATGTTTATACAGATGGCGGTGTAGTTATTTCCATACTTATACAGATGTCTGTGTAGATATTTCCATGTGTATACAGATGGTATTGTAGGTATTTCCATGTTTATACAGATGTTGGTGTAGATATTTCCATGTTTATTCAGATGACTGTGTAGATATTTCCATGTTTTTACAGATGGCAGTGTAGATATTTCAATGTTTATAGAGATGGCGCTGTAGATATCTCCATGTTTATACAGATCGCGGTGTAGATATTTCCATGTTTATACAGACAGCGGTGTACATATTTCCATGTTTTTACAGATATCGGTGTAGATATTTCCATGTTTACACAGATTGCTGTGTAGATATTTCCATCTTTCTACAGATGGCATTGTAGATATTTCCATGTTTATGCAGATGGCGGTGTAGCTATTTCCATGTTTATATAGATGGTGGTGTAGATATTACCATGTTTATACAGATAGCGGTGTAGATATTTCCATGTTTATACAGATCGTGGTGAAGATATTTCCATGTTTATACAGATCGCGGTGTAGATATTTCCATGTTTATACAGATTGCGGTGTAGATATTTCCATGTTTATACAGATAGCGGTGTAGATGTCTCCATGTTTGTACAGATGGCGTTGTTGAAATTTCCATCTTTACACAGATGGCCGTGTAGATATTTCCATGTTTATACAGATGGCAGCGTAGATATTTCCATGGACATGCAGATGGCGCTGTAGATATTTCCATGTTTTCACAGATGGTGGTGTAGATATTTCCGTGTTTATTCACATGGCGGAGTAGATACTTCCATCTTTATGGACATGGCAGTGTAGATATTTTCATGTTTATAGAGATGGCGGTGTAGATATTTCCATATTTATAGAGATAGCGGTGTAGATATTTCCATCTTTCTACAGATGGCAGTGTAGATATTTCCATGTTTATACAGATGGCGTTGTAGATATTTCCATACTTATAGAGATGTCTGTGTAGATATTTCCATGTGTATACAGATGGTATTGTAGGTATTTCCATGTTTATACAGATGGTGGTGTAGATATTTCCATGTTTATTCAGATGACAGTGTAGGTATTTCCATGGTTTTACAGATGGCAGTGTAGATATTTCAAAGTTTATAGAGATGGCGCTGTAGATATTTCCATGTTTATACAGATCGCGGTGTAGATATTTCCATGTTTATAGAGATAGCGGTGTAGGTATTTCCATGTTTATAGACATAGCGGTGTAGATATTTCCATGTTTCTATAGATGGCGTTGTAGATATTTCCATGTTTATACTGATAGATGTGTTGGTATTTCCACGTTCATACAGATAGCGATGTAGATATTTCCATGTTTATACAGCTCGCGGTGCAGATATTTATATCTTTATACAGATGGCATTGTAGATATTTCCTTATTCACACAGATGGCGGTGTAGATGTTTCCATGTTTATACAGACGGCGGAGTAGTTAGTTCCATGTTTATGGAGATGGCAGTGTAGATATTTTCATGTTTATAGAGATGGCGGTGTAGATATTTCCATGTTTATAGAGATAGCAGTGTAGATATTTACATGTTTATACAGATGGCTGTGTAGGTATTTCCATGTGTATACAGATGGCATTGTAGATATTTCCATGTTTATACAGATGACTGTAGAGGTATTTCCATGTTTTACAGATGGCTGTGCAGATATTTCCATGTTTATAGAGATAGCGGTGTAGATATTTCCAAGTTTGTACAGATGGCGTTGTTGATATTTCCATTTATACACCGATGACCGTGTAGATATTTCCATGTTTATACAGATGGCAGCGTAGATATTTCCATGGACATGCAGATGGCGGTGTAGATATTTCCATGTTTATACAGATAGCGGTGTAGATACTTCCATGTTTTCACAGATGGTGGTGTAGATATTTCCGTGTTTATACACATGGCGGAGTAGATAATTCCATCTTTATGGAGATGGCAGTGTAGATATTTTCATGTTTATAGAGATGGCGGTGTACATATTTCCATATTTATAGAGATAGCGGTGTAGATATTTCCATCTTTCTACAGATGGCAGTGTAGATATTTCCATGTTTACACAGATGGCGGTGTAGAAATTTCCATACTTATACAGATGTCTGTGTAGATATTTCCATGTGTATACAGATGGTATTGTAGGTTTTTCCATGTTTATACAGATGGTGGTGTAGATATTTCCATGTTTATTCTGATGACTGTGTAGATATTTCCATGTTTTTACAGATGGCAGTGTAGATATTTCAATGTTTATAGAGATGGCACTGTAGATATTTCCATGTTTATACAGATCGCGGTGTAGATATTTCCATGTTTATACAGATAGCGGTGTAGATATTTCCATGTTTATACAGATAGCGGTGTAGATATTTCCATGTGTATACAGATGGCGGTGTAGATATTTCCATACTTATACAGATGTCTGTGTAGATATTTCCATGTGTATTCAGATGGTATTGTAGGTATTTCCATGTTCATACAGAAGGTGGTGTAGATATTTCCATGTTTATTCACATGACTGTGTAGATATTTCCATGTTTTTACAGACGGCAGTGTAGATATTTCAATGTTTATAGAGATGGCGCTGTACTTATTTCCATGTTTATACAGAACGCGGTGTAGACATTTCCATGTTTATACAGATAGCGGTGTAGATATTTCCATGTTTTCACAGATGGTGGTGTAGATATTTCCGTGTTTATACACATGGCGGAGTAGATAGTTCCATCTTTATGGAGATGGCAGTGTAGATATTTTCATGTTTATAGAGATGGCGGTGTAGATATTTCCGTATTTATAGAGATAGCGGTGTAGATATTTCCATCTTTCTACAGATGGCAGTGTAGATATTTCCATGTTTATACAGATGGCGGTGTAGATATTTCCATACTTATACAGATGTCTGTGTAGATATTTCCATGTGAATACAGATGGTATAGTAGGTATTTCCATGTTTATACAGATGGTGTTGTATTTATTTCCATGTTTATTCAGATGACTGTGTATATATTTCCATGTTTTTACAGATGGCAGTGTAGATATTTCAATGTTTATAGAGATGGCGCTTTAGATATTTCCATGTTTATACAATTCGCCGTGTAGATATTTCCATGTTTATACAGAACGCGGTGTAGATATTTCCATGTTTATGCAGATCACGGTGTAGATATTTCCATGTTTATACAGATAGCAGTGTAGATATTTCCATGTTTATACAGATAGCGGTGTAGATATTTCCATGTTTATAGAGACAGCGGTGTAGGTATTTCCATGTTTATAGACATAGCGGTGTAGATATTTCCATGTTTCTATAGATGGCGTTGTAGATATTTCCATGTTTATACAGCTCGCGGTGCAGATATTTATATCTTTATACAGATGGCATTGTAGATATTTCCTTATTCACACAGACGGCGGTGTAGATGTTTCCATGTTTATACAGATGGCGGAGTAGTTAGTTCCATGTTTATGGAGATGGCATTGTAGATATTTTCATTTTTATAGAGATGGCGGTGTAGATATTTCCATGTTTATAGAGATAGCAGTGTAGATATTTACATGTTTATACAGATGGCTGTGTAGAAATTTCCATGTGTATACAGATGGCATTGTAGATATTTCCATGTTTATACAGATGACTGTAGAGGTATTTCCATGTTTTACAGATGGCTGTGCAGATATTTCAATCTTTATAGAGATAGCGGTGCAGATATTTCCATGTTTGTACAGATGGGGTTGTTGATATTTCCATCTATACACAGATGGCCGTGTAGATAATTCCATGTTTATACAGATGGCAGCGTAGATATTTCCATGGACATGCAGATGGCGGTGTAGATATTTCCATGTTTACACAGATAGCGGTGTAGATATTTCCATGTTTATACAGATCGTGGTGAAAATATTTCCATGTTTATACAGATCGTGGTGAAGATATTTCCATGTTTATACAGATAGCGGTGTAGATATTTCCATGTTTTTACAGATATCGGTGTAGATATTTCCATGTTTACACAGATTGCGGTGTAGATATTTCCATCTTTCTACAGATGGCATTGTAGATATTTCCATGTTTATGCAGATGGCGGTGTATATATTTCCATGTTTTTATAGATGGTGGTGTAGATATTACCATGTTTATACAGATAGCGGTGTAGATATTTCCATGTTTATACAGATCGTGGTGAAGATATTTCCATGTTTATACAGATCGCTGTGTAGATATTTCCATGTTTATACAGATCACGGTATAGATATTTCCATGTTTATACAGATAGCGGTGTAGATATTTCCATGTTTATACAGATAGCGGTGTAGATATTTCCATGTTTATAGAGATAGCGGTGTAGGTATTTCCATGTTTATAGACATAGCGGTGTAGATACTTCCATGTTTATATAGATGGCGTTGTAGATATTTCCATGTTTATACCGATAGATGTGCTGGTATTTCCACGTTTATAAAGATAGCGATGTAGATATTTCCATGTTTATACAGCCCGCGGTGCAGATATTTATATCTTTATACAGATGGCATTGTAGATAATTCCTTATTCACACAGATGGCGGTGTAGATGTTTCCATGTTTATACAGATGGCGGAGTAGTTAGTTCCATGTTTATGGAGATGGCAGTGTAGATATTTTCATGTTTATAGAGATGGCGGTGTAGGTATTTCCATGTTTATAGAGACAGCAGTGCAGATATTTCCATGTTTATGCAGATGACTGTGTAGATATTTCCATGTGTATACAGATGGTATTGTAGATATTTCCATGTTTATACAGATGACTGTAGAGGTATTTCCATGTTTTACAGATGGCTGTGCAGATATTTCCATGTTTTTAGAGATAGCGGTATAGATATTTCCATGTTTGTACAGATGGCGTTCTTGATATTTCCATCTATACACAGATGGCCGTGTAGATATTTCCATGTTTATACAGATGGCAGCGTAGATATTTCCATGGACATGCAGATGGCGGTGTAGATATTTCCATGTTTATACAGAGAGCGGTGTAGATATTTCCATGTTTTCACAGATGGTGTTGTAGATATTTCCGTGTTTATACACATGGCGGAGTAGATACTTCCATCTTTATGGAGATGGCAGTGTAGATATTTTCATGTTTATAGAGATGGCGGTGTAGATATTTCCGTATTTATAGAGATAGCGGTGCAGATATTTCCATCTTTCTACAGATGGCAGTGTAGATATTTCCATGTTTATCCAGATGGCGGTGTAGATATTTCCATACTTATAGAGATGTCTGTGTAGATATTTCCATGTGTATACAGATGGTATTGTAGGTATTTCCATGTTTATAGAGATGGTGGTGTATTTATTTCCATGTTTATTCTGATGACTGTGTATATATTTCCATGTTTTTACAGATGGCAGTGTAGATATTTCAATGTTTATAGAGATGGCGCTTTAGATATTTCCATGTTTATACAGATCACGGTGTATATATTTCCATGTTTATACAGATAGCGGTGTAGATATTTCCATGTTTATACAGATTGCGGTGTAGATATTTCCATCTTTCTACAGATGGCATTGTAGATATTTCCATGTTTATGCAGATGGGGGTGTATATATTTCCATGTTAATATAGATGGTGGTGTAGATATTACCATGTTTCTACAGATAGCGGTGTAGCTATTTCCTTGTTTATACAGATCGTGGTGAAGATATTTCCATGTTTATACAGATCGCGGTGTAGATATTTACATGTTTATACAGATCACGGTGTAGATATTTCCATGTTTATACAGATAGCGGTGTAGATATTTCCATGTTTATACAGATAGTGGTGTAGATATTTCCATGTTTATAGAGATAGCGGTGTAGGTATTTCCATGTTTATAGGCATAGCGGTGTAGATATTTCCATGTTTATAGAGATGGCGTTGTAGGTATTTCCATGTTTATACCGATGGATGTGTTGGTATTTCCACGTTTATAAAGATAGCGATGTAGATATTTCCATGTTTATACAGCTCGCGGTGCAGATATTTATATCTTTATACAGATGGCATTGTAGATATTTCCTTATTCACACAGATGACGGTGTAGATGTTTCCATGTTTATACAGATGGCGGAGTAGTTAGTTCCATGTTTATGGAGATGGCAGTGTAGATATTTTCATGTTTATAGAGATGGCGGTGTAGATATTTCCATGTGTATACAGATGGCATTGTAGATATTTCCATGTTTATACAGATAACTGTAGAGGTATTTCCATGTTTTACAGATGGCTGTGCAGATATTTCCATATTTATAGAGATAACGGTGTAGATATTTCCATGTTTGTACAGATGGGGTTGTTTATATTTCCATCTATACACAGATGGCCGTGTAGATATTTCCATGTTTATACAGATGGCAGCGTAGATATTTCCATGGACATGCAGATGGCGGTGTAGATATTTCCATGTTTATACAGATAGCGGTGTAGATATTTCCATGTTTATACAGATCGTGGTGAAGATATTTCCATGTTTATACAGATCGTGGTGAAGAAATGTCCATGTTTATACAGATAGCGGTGTAGATATTTCCATGTTTTTACAGATATCGGTGTAGATATTTCCATATTTACACATATTGCGGTGTAGATATTTCCATCTTTCTACAGATGGCATTGTAGATATTTCCATGTTTATGCAGATGGCGGTGTATATATTTCCATGTTTATATAGATGGTGGTGTAGATATTACCATGTTTATACAGATAGCGGTGTAGATATTTCTATGTTTATACAGATCGCGGTGAAGATATTTCCATGTTTATACAGATCGTGGTGAAGATATTTCCATGTTTATACAGATCACGGTGTAGTTATTTCCATGTTTATACAGATAGCGGTGTTGATATTTCCATGTTTATACAGATAGCGGTGTAGATATTTCCATGTTTATAGAGATAGCGGTGTAGGTATTTCCATGTTTATAGACATAGCGGTGTAGATATTTCCATGTTTATACAGATCACGGTGAAGATATTTCCATGTTTACACAGATTGCGGTGTAGATATTCCCATCTTTCTACAGATGGCATTGTAGATATTTCCATGTTTATGCAGATGGCGGTGTAGCTATTTCCATGTTTATATAGATGGTGGTGTAGATATTACCATGTTTATACAGATAGCGGTGTAGATATTTCCATGTTTATACAGATCGTGGTGTAGATATTTCCATGTTTATACAGATCGCGGTGTAGATATTTCCATGTTTATACAGATTGCTGTGTAGATATTTCCATGTTTATATAGATAGCGGTGTAGATATTTCCATGTTTGTACAGATGTCGTTGTTGAAATTTCCATCTATACACAGATGGCCGTGTAGATATTTCCATGTTTATACAGATGGCAGCGTAGATATTTCCATGGACATGCAGATGGCGGTGTAGATATTTCCATCTTTATGCAGATAGCGCTGTAGATATTTCCATGTTTTCACAGATGGTGGTGTAGATATTTCCGTGTTTATTCACATGGCGGAGTAGATACTTCCATCTTTATGGAGATGGCAGTGTAGATATTTTCATGTCTATAGAGATGGCGGTGTAGATATTTCCATATTTATAGAGATAGCGGTGTAGATATTTCCATTTTTCTGCAGATGGCTGTGTAGATATTTCCATGTTTATACAGATGGCGGTGTAGATATTTCCATACTTATAGAGATGTCTGTGTAGATATTTCCATGTGTATACAGATGGTATTGTAGGTATTTCCATGTTTATACAGATGGTGGTGTAGATATTTCCATGTTTATTCAGATGACAGTGTAGATATTTCCATGGTTTTACAGATGGCAGTGTAGATATTTCAACGTTTATAGAGATGGCGCTGTAGATATTTCCATGTTTATACAGATGGCGGTGTAGTTATTTCCATACTTATACAGATGTCTGTGTAGATATTTCCATGTGTATACAGATGGTATTGTAGATATTTCCATGTTTATACAGATGGTGGTGTAGATATTTCCATGTTTATTCAGATGACTGTGTAGATATTTCCATATTTTTACAGATGGCAGTGTAGATATTTCAATGTTTATAGAGATGGCGCTGTAGATATTTCCATGTTTATACAGATCGCGGTGTAGATATTTCCATGTTTATACAGATAGCGGTGTAGATATTTCCATGTTTTTACAGATATCGGTGTAGATATTTCCATGTTTACACAGATTGCGTTGTAGTTATTTCCATCTTTCTACAGATGGCATTGTAGATATTCCCATGTTTATGCAGATGGCGGTGTAGCTATTTCCATGTTCATATAGATGGTGGTGTAGATATTACCATGTTTATACAGATAGCGGTGTAGATATTTCCATGTTTATACAGATCGTGGTGAAGATATTTCCATGTTTATACAGATCGCGGTGTAGATATTTCCATGTTTATACATATCGCGGTGTAGATATTTCCATGTTTATACAGATTGCGGTGTAGATATTTCCATGTTTATACAGATAGCGGTGTAGATATTTCCATGTTTGTACAGATGGCGTTGTTGAAATTTCCATCTATACACAGATGGCCGTGTAGATATTTCCATGTTTATACAGATGGCAGCGTAGATATTTCCATGGACATGCAGATGGCGGTGTAGATATTTCCATCTTTATACAGATAGCGCTGTAGGTATTTCCATGTTTTCACAGATGGTGGTGTAGATATTTCCGTGTTTATTCACATGGCGGAATAGATACTTCCATCTTTATGGAGATGGCAGTGTAGATATTTTCATGTTTATAGAGATGGCGGTGTAGATATTTCCATATTTATAGAGATAGCGGTGTAGATATTTCCATCTTTCTACAGATGGCAGTGTAGATATTTCCATGTTTATACAGATGGCGTTGTAGATATTTCCATACTTATAGAGATGCCTGTGTAGATATTTCCATGTGTATACAGATGGTATTGTAGGTAGTTCCATGTTTATACAGATGGTGGTGTAGATATTTCCATGTTTATTCAGATGACAGTGTAGATATTTCCATGGTTTTACAGATGGCAGTGTAGATATTTCAAAGTTTATAGAGATGGCGCTGTAGATATTTCCATGTTTATACGGATCGCGGTGCAGATATTTCCATGTTTATAGAGATAGCGGTGTTGGTATTTCCATGTTTATAGACATAGCGGTGTAGATATTTCCATGTTTATATAGATGGCGTTGTAGATATTTCCATGTTTATACTGACAGATGTGTTGGTATTTCCACGTTCATACAGATAGCGATGTAGATATTTCCATGTTTATACAGCTCGCGGTGCAGATATTTATATCTTTATACAGATGGCATTGTAGATATTTCCTTATTCACACAGATGTCGGTGTAGATGTTTCCATGTTTATACAGATGGCGGAGTAGTTAGTTCCATGTTTATGGAGATGGCAGTGTAGATATTTTCATGTTTATAGAGATGGTGGTGTAGATATTTCCATGTTTATACAGATAGCGGTGTAGATATTTCCATGTTTTTACAGATATCGGTGTAGATATTTCCATGTTTACACAGATTGCGGTGTAGATATTTCCATCTTTCTACAGATGGCATTGTAGATATTTCCATGTTTATGCAGATGGCGGTGTAGATATTTCCATGTTTATATAGTTGGTGGTGTAGATATTACCATGTTTATACAGATAGCGGTGTAGATATTTCCATGTTTATACAGATCGTGGTGATGATATTTCCATGTTTATACAGATTGCGGTGTAGATATTTCCATGTTTATACAGATCGCGGTGTAGATATTTCCATGTTTATACAGATAGCGGTGTAGATATTTCCATGTTTATAGAGATAGCGGTGTAGGTGTCTCCATGTTTACAGACATAGCGGTGTAGATATTTCCATGTTTATATAGATGGCGTTGTAGATATTTCCATGTTTATACCGATAGATGTGTTGGTATTTCCACGTTTATACAGATAGCGATGTAGATATTTCCATGTTTATACAGCTCGCGGTGCAGATATTTATATCTTCATACAGATGGCATTGTAGATATTTCCTTATTCACACAGATGGCGGTGTAGATGTTTCCATGTTTATACAGATGGCGGAGTAGTTAGTTCCATGTTTATGGAGATGGCAGTGTAGATATTTTCATGTTTATAGAGATGGCGGTGTAGATATTTCCATGTTTATAGAGATAGCAGTGTAGATATTTCTATGTCTATACAGATGGCTGTGTAGATATTTCCATGTGAATACAGATGGCATTGTAGATATTTCCATGTTTATACAGATGACTGTAGAGGTATTTCCATGTTTTACAGATGGCTGTGCAGATATTTCCATCTTTATAGAGATAGCGGTTTAGATATTTCCATGTTTGTACAGATGGGGTTGTTGATATTTCCATCTATACACAGATGGCCGTGTAGATATTTCCATGTTTATACAGATGGCAGCATAGATATTTCCATGGACATGCAGATGGCGGTGTAGAAATTTCCATGTTTATACAGATAGCGGTGTAGATATTTCCATGTTTACACAGATTGCGGTGTAGATATTTCCATCTTTCTACAGATGGCATTGTACATATTTCCATGTTTATGCAGATGGCGGTGTAGCTATTTCCATGTTTATATAGATGGTGGTGTAGATATTACCATGTTTATACAGATAGCGGTGTAGATATTTCCATGATTATACAGATCGTGGTGAAGATATTTCCATGTTTATACAGATCGCGGTGTAGATATTTCCATGTTTATACAGATCGCGGTGTAGATATTTCCATGTTTATACAGATTGCGGTGTAGATATTTCCATGTTTATACAGATAGCGGTGTAGATATTTCCATGTTTATACAGATGGCAGCGTAGATATTTCCATGGACATGCAGATGGCGGTGTAGATATTTCCATCTTTATACAGATAGCGCTGTAGGTATTTCCATGTTTTCACAGATGGTGGTGTAGATATTTCCGTGTTTATTCACATGGCGGAGTAGATACTTCCATCTTTATGGAGATGGCAGTGTGGATATTTTCATGTCTATAGAGATGGCGGAGTAGATATTTCCATATTTATAGAGATAGCGGTGTAGATATTTCCATTTTTCTACAGATGGCAGTGTAGATATTTCCATGTTTATACAGATGGCGGTGTAGATATTTCCATACTTATAGAGAAGTCGGTGTAGATATTTCCAGGTGTATACAGATGGTATTGTAGGTATTTCCATGTTTATACAGATGGTGGTGTAGATATTTCCATGTTTATTCAGATGACAGTGTAGATATTTCCATGGTTTTACAGATGGCAGTGTAGATATTTCAACGTTTATAGAGATGGCGCTGTAGAAACTTCCATGTTTATACAGATGGCGGTGTAGTTATTTCCATACTTATACAGATGTCTGTGTAGATATTTCCATGTGTATACAGATGGTATTGTAGGTATTTCCATGTTTATACAGATGGTGGTGTAGATATTTCCATGTTTATTCAGATGACTATGTAGATATTTCCATATTTTTACAGATGGCAGTGTAGATATTTCAATGTTTATAGATATGGCGCTGTAGATATCTCCATGTTTATACAGATCGCGGTGTAGATATTTCCATGTTTATACAGATAGCGGTGTAGATATTTCCATGTTTTTACAGATATCGGTGTAGATATTTCCATGTTTACACAGACTGCGCTGTAGTTATTTCCATCTTTCTACAGATGGCATTGTAGATATTTCCATGTTTATGCAGATGGCGGTGTAGCTATTTCCATGTTTATATAGATGGTGGTGTAGATATTACCATGTTTATACAGATAGCGGTGTAGATATTTCCATGTTTATACAGATCGTGGTGAAGATATTTCCATGTTTATACAGATCGCGGTGTAGATATTTACATGTTTATACAGATCGCGGTGTAGATATTTCCATGTTTATACTGATTGCGGTGTAGATATTTCCATGTTTATACAGATAGCGGTGTAGATATTTCCATGTTTGTACAGATGGCGTTGTTGAAATTTCCATCTATACACAGATGGCGTTGTTGAAATTTCCATCTATACACAGATGGCCGTGTAGATATTTCCATGTTTATACAGATGGCAGCGTAGATATTTCCATGGACATGCAGATGGCGGTGTAGATATTTCCATCTTTATACAGATAGCGCTGTAGATATTTCCATGTTTTCACAGATGGTGGTGAAGATACTTCCGTGTTTATTCATATGGCGGAGTAGATACTTCCATCTTTATGGAGATGGCAGTGTAGATATTTTCATGTTTATAGAGATGGCGGTGTAGATATTTCCATATTTATAGAGATAGCGGTGTAGATATTTCCATCTTTCTACAGATGGCAGTGTAGATATTTCCATGTTTATACAGATGGCGTTGTAGATATTTCCATACTTATAGAGATGTCTGTGTAGATATTTCCATGTGTATACAGATGGTATTGTAGGTATTTCCATGTTTATACAGATGGTGGTGTAGATATTTCCATGTTTATTCAGATGACAGTGTAGATATTTCCATGGTTTTACAGATGGCAGTGTAGATATTTCAAAGTTTATAGAGATGGCGCTGTAGATATTTCCATGTTTATACAGATCGCGGTGTAGATATTTCCATGTTTATATAGATAGCGGTGTAGGTATTTCCATGTTTATAGACATAGCGGTGTAGATATTTCCATGTTTCTACAGATGGCGTTGTAGATATTTCCATGTTTATACTGATAGATGTGTTGGTATTTCCACGTTCATAGAGATAGCGATGTAGATATTTCCATGTTTATGCAGCTCGCGGTGCAGATATTTATAACTTTATACAGATGGCATTGTAGATATTTCCTTATTCACACAGATGTCTGTGTAGATGTTTCCATGTTTACACAGATGGCGGAGTAGTTAGTTCCATGTTTATGGAGATGGCAGTGTAGATATTTTCATGTTTATAGAGATGGTGGCGTAGATATTTCCATGTTTATACAGATAGCGGTGTAGATATTTCCATGTTTTTACAGATATCGGTGTAGATATTTCCATGTTTACACAGATTGCGGTGTAGATATTTCCATCTTTCTACAGATGGCATTGTAGATATTTCCATGTTTATGCAGATGGCGGTGTAGATATTTCCATGTTTATATAGATGGTGGTGTAGATATTACCATGTTTATACAGATAGCGGTGTAGATATTTCCATGTTTATACAGATCGTGGTGAAGATATTTCCATGTTTATACAGATTGCGGTGTAGATATTTCCATGTTTATACAGATCGCGGTGTAGATATTCCCATGTTTATACAGATAGCGGTGTAGATATTTCCATGTTTATAGAGATAGCGGTGTAGGTGTTTCCATGTTTACAGACATAGCGGTGTAGATATTTCCATGTTTATATAGATGGCGTTGTAGTTATTTCCATGTTTATACCGATAGATGTGTTGGTATTTCCACGTTTATACAGATAGCGATGTAGATATTTCCATGTTTATACAGCTCGCGGTGCAGATATTTATATCTTTATACAGATGGCATTGTAGATATTTCCTTATTCACACAGATGGCGGTGTAGATGTTTCCATGTTTATACAGATGTCGGAGTAGTTAGTTCCATGTTTATGGAGATGGCAGTGTAGATATTTTCATGTTTATAGAGATTGCGGTGTAGATATTTCCATGTTTATACAGATAGCGGTGTAGATATTTACATGTTTTTACAGATATCGGTGTAGATATTTCCATGTTTACACAGATTGCGGTGTAGATATTTCCATCTTTCTACAGATGGCATTGTAGATATTTCCATGTTTATGCAGATGGCAGCGTAGATATTTCCATGGACATGCAGATGGCGGTGTAGATATTTCCATGTTTATAGAGAGAGCGGTGTAGATATTTCCATGTTTTCACAGATGGTGGTGTAGATATTTCCGTGTTTATACACATGGCGGAGTAGATACTTCCATCTTTATGGAGATGGCAGTGTAGATATTTTCATGTTTATAGAGATGGCGGTGTAGATATTTCCATATTTGTAGAGATATCGGTGTAGATATTTCCATCTTTCTACAGATGGCAGTACAGATATTTCCATGTTTATACAGATGGCGGTGTCGATATTTCCATACTTATACAGATGTCTGTGTAGATATTTCCATATGTATACAGATAGTATTGTAGGTATTTCCATGTTTATACATATGGTGGTGTAGATATTTCCATGTTTATTCTGATGACTGTGTAGATATTTCCATGTTTTTACAGATGGCAGTGTAGATATTTCAATGTTTATAGAGAAGGTGCTGTAGATATTTCCATGTTTATACAGATCGCGGTGTACATATTTCCATGTTTATACAGATAGCGGTGTAGATATTTCCATGTTTTCACAGATATCGGTGTAGATATTTCCATGTTTACACAGATTGCGGTGTAGATATTTCCATCTTTCTACAGATGGCATTGTAGATATTTCCATGTTTATGCAGATGGCGGTGTAGATATTTCCATGTTTATGTATATGGTGGTGTAGATATTACCATGTTTATACAGATAGTGGTGTAGATATTTCCATGTTTATACAGATCGTGGTGAAGATATTTCCATGTTCATACAGATCGTGGTGTAGATATTTCCATGTGTATACAAATCGCGGTGTAGATATTTCCATGTTTATACAGATAGAGGTGTAGATATTTCCATGTTTGTACAGATAGCGGTGTAGATATTTCCATGTGTATAGAGATAGCGGTGTAGGTATTTCCATGTTTACAAACATAGCGGTGTAGATATTTCCATGTTTGTACCGATAGATGTGTTGGTATTTCCACGTTTATACAGATAGCGATGTAGATAGTTCCTTGTTTATACAGCTCGCGGTGCAGATATTTATATCTTTATACAGATGGCATTGTAGATATTTCCTTATTCACACAGATGGCGGTGTAGATGTTTCCATGTGTATACAGATGGCGGAGTAGTTAGTTCCATGTTTATGGAGATGGCAGTGTAGATATTTTCATGTTTATAGAGATGGCGGTGTAGATATTTCCATGTTTATAGAGATAGCAGTGTAGATATTTACATGTTTATACAGATGGCTGTGTAGATATTTCCATGTGTATACAGATGGCATTGTAGATATTTCCATGTTTATACAGATGACTGTAGAGTTATTTCCATGTTTTACCGATGGCTCTGCAGATATTTCCATGTTTATAGAGATAGCGGTGTAGATATTTCCATGTTTGTACAGATGGCGTTGTTGATATTTCCATCTATACACAGATGGCCGTGTAGATATTTCCATGTTTATACAGATGGCAGCGTAGATATTTCCATGGACATGCAGATGGCGGTGTAGATATTTCCATGTTTATACAGAGAGCGGTGTAGATATTTCCATGTTTTCACAGATGGTGGTGTAGATATTTCCGTGTTTATACACATGGCGGAGTAGATACTTCCATCTTTATGGAGATGGCAGTGTAGATATTTTCATGTTTATAGAGATGGCGGTGTAGATATTTCCATATTTATAGAGATAGCGGTGTAGATATTTCCATCTTTCTACAGATGGCAGTGTAGATATTTCCATGTTTATACAGATGGCGGTGTCGATATTTGCATACTTATACAGATGTCTGTGTAGATATTTCCATATGTATACAGATAGTATTGTAGGTATTTCCATGTTTATACATATGGTGGTGTAGATATTTCCATGTTTATTCTGATGACTGTGTAGATATTTCCATGTTTTTACAGATGGCAGTGTAGATATTTCAATGTTTATAGAGAAGGCGCTGTAGATATTTCCATGTTTATACAGATCGCGGTGTACATATTTCCATGTTTATACAGATAGCGTTGTAGATATTTCCATGTTTTTACAGATATCAGTGTAGATATTTCCATGTTTACACAGATTGCGGTGTAGATATTTCCATCTTTCTACAGATGGCATTGTAGATATTTCCATGTTTATGCAGATGGCGGTGTAGATATTTCCATGTTTATATATATGGTGGTGTAGATATTACCATGTTTATACAGATAGCGGTGTAGATATTTCCATGTTTATACAGATCGTGGTGAAGATATTTCCATGTTCATACAGATCGTGCTGTAGATATTTCCATGTGTATACAAATCGCGGTGTAGATATTTCCATGTTTATACAGATAGAGGTGTAGATATTTCCATGTTTGTACAGATAGCGGTGTAGATATTTCCATGTTTATAGAGATAGCGGTGTAGGTATTTCCATGTTTACAGACATAGCGGTGTAGATATTTCCATGTTTATATAGATGGCGTTGTAGATATTTCCATGTTTATACCGATAGATGTGTTGGTATTTCCACGTTTATACAGATAGCGATGTAGATATTTCCATGTTTATAGAGATAGCGGTGTAGGTATTTCCATGTTTATAGACATAGCGGTGTAAATATTTCCATGTTTATATAGATGGCGTTTTAGATATTTCCATGTTTATACCGATAGATGTGTTGTTATTTCCACGTTTATACAGATAGCGATGTAGATATTTCCATGTTTATACAGCTCGCGGTGCAGATATTTATGTCTTTAAACAGATGGCATTGTAGATATTTCCTTATTCACACAGATGGCGGTGTAGATGTTTCCATGTTTATACAGATGGCGGAGTAGTTAGTTCCATGCTTATGGAGATGGCGGTGTAGATATTTCCATGTTTATAGAGATAGCAGTGTAGATATTTGCATGTTTATACAGATGGCTGTTTATGTATTTCCATGTGTATACAGATGGCATTGTAGATATTTCCATGTTTATACAGATGACTGTAGAGGTATTTCCATGTTTTACAGATGGCTGTGCAGATATTTCCATGTTTATATAGATAGCGGTGTAGATATTTCCATGTTTGTACAGATGGCGTTGTTGATATTTCCATCTATACACAGATGGCCGTGTAGATATTTCCATGTTTATACAGATGGCAGCATAGATATTTCCATGGACATGCAGATGGCGGTGTAGATATTTCCATGTTTATACAGATTGCGGTGTAGATAGTTCCATGTTTTCACAGATGGTGGTGTAGATATTTCCGTGTTTATACACATGGCGGAGAAGATACTTCCATCTTTATAGAGTTGGCAGTGTAGATATTTTCATGTTTATAGAGATGGCGGTGTAGATATTTCCATATTTATAGAGATAGCGGTGTAGATCTTTCCATCTTTCTACAGATGGCAGTGTAGATATTTCCATGTTTATACAGATGGCGGTGTAGATATTTCCATACTTATACAGATGTCTGTGTAGGTATTTCCATGTGTATACAGATGGTATTGTAGGTATTTCCATGTTTATACAGATGGTGGTGTATATATTTCCATGTTTATTCAGATGACTGTGTAGATATTTCCATGTTTTTACAGATGGCAGTGTAGATATTTCAATGTTTATAGAGATGGCGCTGTAGATATTTCCATGTTTATGCAGATCGCGGTGTAGATATTTCCATGTTTATACAGATAGCGGTGTAGATATTTCCATGTTTTTACAGATATCGGTGTAGATATTTCCATGTTTACACAGATTGCGGTGTAGATATTTCCATCTTTCTACAGATGGCATTGTAGATATTTCCATGTTTATGCAGATGGCGGTGTAGATATTTCCATGTTTATATAGATGGTGGTGTAGATATTACCATGTTTATACAGATAGCGGAGTAGATATTTCCATGTTTATACAGATCGTGGTGAAGATATTTCCATGTTCATACAGATCGTGGTGTAGATATTTCCATGTGTATACAGATCGCGGTGTAGATATTTCCATGTTTATACAGATAGCGGTGTAGATATTTCCATGTTTGTACAGATAGCAGTGTAGATATTTCCAGGTTTATAGAGATAGTGGTGTAGGTATTTCCATGTTTACAGACATAGCGGTGTAGATATTTCCATGTTTATATAGATGGCGTTGTAGATATTTCCATGTTTATACCAATAGATGTGTTGGTATTTCCACGTTTATACAGATAGCGATGTAGATATTTCCATGTTTATACAGCTCGCGGTGCAGATATTTTTATCTTTATACAGATGGCATTGTAGATATTTCCTTATTCACACAGATGGCGGTGTAGATGTTTCCATGTTTATACAGAAGGCGGAGTAGTTAGTTCCATGTTTATGGAGATGGCAGTGTAGATATTTTCATGTTTATAGAGATGGCGGTGTAGATATTTCCATGTTTATAGAGATAGCAGTGTAGATATTTACATGTTTATACAGTTGGCTGTGTAGATATTTCCATGTGTATACAGATGGAATTGTAGATATTTCCATGTTTATACAGATGACTGTAGAGGTATTTCCATGTTTTACAGATGGCTCTGCAGATATTTCCATGTATATAGAGATAGCGGTGTAGATATTTCCATGTTTATAGAGATAGCGGTGTAGATAATTCCATGTTTGTTCAGATGGCGTTGTTGATATTTCCATCTATACACAGATGGCCGTGTAGATATTTCCATGTTTATACAGATGGCAGCGTAGATATTTCCAAGGACATGCAGATGGCGTTGTAGATATTTCCATGTTTATACAGATAGCGGTGTAGATATTTCCATGTTTACACAGATGGTGGTGTAGATATTTCCTTGTTTATAGTCATGGCGGAGTAGATACTTCCATCTTTATGGAGATGGCAGTGTAGATATTTTCATGTTTATAGAGATGGCGGTGTAGATATTTCCATATTTATAGAGATAGCGGTGTAGATATTTCCATCTTTCTACAGATGGCAGTGTAGATATTTCCATGTTTATACAGATGGCGGTGTAGGTATTTCCATACTTATACAGATGTCTCTGTAGATATTTCCATGTGTATACAGACGGTATTGTAGTTATTTCCATGTTTACACAGATGGTGGTGTAGATATTTCCATGTTTATTCTGATGACTGTGTAGATATTTCCATGTTTCTACAGATGGCAGTGTAGATATTTCAATGTTTATAGAGATGGCGCTGTAGATATTTCCATGTTTATACAGATCGCGGTGTAGATATTTCCATGTTTATACAGATAGCGGTGTAGATATTTCCATGTTTTTACAGATATCGGTGTAGATATTTCCATGTTTACACAGATTGCGGTGTAGATATTTCCATCTTTCTACAGATGGCACTGTAGATATTTCCATGTTCATACAGATCGCGGTGTAGATATTTCCATGTTTATACAGATATCGTTGTAGATATTTCCATGTTTACACAGATTGCGGTGTAGATATTTCCATCTTTCTACAGATGGCATTGTAGATATTTCCATGTGTATGCAGATGGCGGTGTATATATTTCCATGTTTATATAGATGGTGGTGTAGATATTACCATGTTTATACAGATTGCGGTGTAGATATTTCCATGTTTATACAGATCGTGGTGAAGATATTTCCATGTTTATACCGATCGCGGTGTAGATATTTCCATGTTTAAACAGATCGCGGTGTAGATATTTCCATGTTTATACAGATATCGTTGTAGATATTTCCATGTTTATACAGATAGCGGTGTAGATATTTCCATGTTTATAGAGATAGCGGTGTAGGTATTTCCATGTTTATAGACATAGCGGTGTAAATATTTCCATGTTTATATAGATGGCGTTGTAGATATTTCCATGTTTATACCGATAGATGTGTTGTTATTTCCACGTTTATACAGATAGCGATGTAGATATTTCCATGTTTATACAGCTTGCGGTGCAGATATTTATGTCTTTATACAGATGGCATTGTAGATATTTCCTTATTCACACAGATGGCGGTGTAGATGTTTCCATGTTTATACAGATGGCGGAGTAGTTAGTTCCATGCTTATGGAGATGGCGGTGTAGATATTTCCATGTTTATAGAGATAGCAGTGTAGATATTTGCATGTTTATACAGATGGCTGTTTATGTATTTCCATGTGTATACAGATGGCATTGTAGATATTTCCATGTTTATACAGATGACTGTAGAGGTATTTCCATGTTTTACAGATGGCTGTGCAGATATTTCCATGTTTATATAGATAGCGGTGTAGATATTTCCATGTTTGTACAGATGGCGTTGTTGATATTTCCATCTATACACAGATGGCCGTGTAGATATTTCCATGTTTATACAGATGGCAGCGTAGATATTTCCATGGACATGCAGATGGCGGTGTAGATATTTCCATGTTTATACAGATTGCGGTGTAGATAGTTCCATGTTTTCACAGATGGTGCTGTAGATATTTCCGTGTTTATACACATGGCGGAGAAGATACTTCCATCTTTATAGAGATGGCAGTGTAGATATTTTCATGTTTATAGAGATGGCGGTGTAGATATTTCCATATTTATAGAGATAGCGGTGTAGATATTTCCATCTTTCTACAGATGGCAGTGTAGATATTTCCATGTTTATACAGATGGCGGTGTAGATATTTCCATACTTATACAGATGTCTGTGTTGGTATTTCCATGTGTATACAGATGGTATTGTAGGTATTTCCATGTTTACACAGATGGTGGTGTATTTATTTCCATGTTTATTCAGATGACTGTGTAGATATTTCCATGTTTTTACAGATGGCAGTGTAGATATTTCAATGTTTATAGAGATGGCGCTGTAGATATTTCCAAGTTTATGCAGATCGCGGTGTAGATATTTCCATGTTTATACAGATAGCGGTGTAGATATTTCCATGTTTTTACAGATATCGGTGTAGATATTTCCATGTTTACACAGATTGCGGTGTAGATATTTCCATCTTTCTACAGATGGCATTGTAGATATTTCCATGTTTATGCAGATGGCGGTGTAGATATTTCCATGTTTATATAGTTGGTGGTGTAGATATTACCATGTTTATACAGATAGCGGTGTAGATATTTCCATGTTTATACAGATCGTGGTGATGATATTTCCATGTTTATACAGATTGCGGTGTAGATATTTCCATGTTTATACAGATCGCGGTGTAGATATTTCCATGTTTATACAGATAGCGGTGTAGATATTTCCATGTTTATAGAGATAGCGGTGTAGGTGTCTCCATGTTTACAGACATAGCGGTGTAGATATTTCCATGTTTATATAGATGGCGTTGTAGATATTTCCATGTTTATACCGATAGATGTGTTGGTATTTCCACGTTTATACAGATAGCGATGTAGATATTTCCATGTTTATACAGCTCGCGGTGCAGATATTTATATCTTCATACAGATGGCATTGTAGATATTTCCTTATTCACACAGATGGCGGTGTAGATGTTTCCATGTTTATACAGATGGCGGAGTAGTTAGTTCCATGTTTATGGAGATGGCAGTGTAGATATTTTCATGTTTATAGAGATGGCGGTGTAGATATTTCCATGTTTATAGAGATAGCAGTGTAGATATTTCTATGTCTATACAGATGGCTGTGTAGATATTTCCATGTGAATACAGATGGCATTGTAGATATTTCCATGTTTATACAGATGACTGTAGAGGTATTTCCATGTTTTACAGATGGCTGTGCAGATATTTCCATCTTTATAGAGATAGCGGTTTAGATATTTCCATGTTTGTACAGATGGGGTTGTTGATATTTCCATCTATACACAGATGGCCGTGTAGATATTTCCATGTTTATACAGATGGCAGCATAGATATTTCCATGGACATGCAGATGGCGGTGTAGAAATTTCCATGTTTATACAGATAGCGGTGTAGATATTTCCATGTTTACACAGATTGCGGTGTAGATATTTCCATCTTTCTACAGATGGCATTGTACATATTTCCATGTTTATGCAGATGGCGGTGTAGCTATTTCCATGTTTATATAGATGGTGGTGTAGATATTACCATGTTTATACAGATAGCGGTGTAGATATTTCCATGATTATACAGATCGTGGTGAAGATATTTCCATGTTTATACAGATCGCGGTGTAGATATTTCCATGTTTATACAGATCGCGGTGTAGATATTTCCATGTTTATACAGATTGCGGTGTAGATATTTCCATGTTTATACAGATAGCGGTGTAGATATTTCCATGTTTATACAGATGGCAGCGTAGATATTTCCATGGACATGCAGATGGCGGTGTAGATATTTCCATCTTTATACAGATAGCGCTGTAGGTATTTCCATGTTTTCACAGATGGTGGTGTAGATATTTCCGTGTTTATTCACATGGCGGAGTAGATACTTCCATCTTTATGGAGATGGCAGTGTGGATATTTTCATGTCTATAGAGATGGCGGAGTAGATATTTCCATATTTATAGAGATAGCGGTGTAGATATTTCCATTTTTCTACAGATGGCAGTGTAGATATTTCCATGTTTATACAGATGGCGGTGTAGATATTTCCATACTTATAGAGAAGTCGGTGTAGATATTTCCAGGTGTATACAGATGGTATTGTAGGTATTTCCATGTTTATACAGATGGTGGTGTAGATATTTCCATGTTTATTCAGATGACAGTGTAGATATTTCCATGGTTTTACAGATGGCAGTGTAGATATTTCAACGTTTATAGAGATGGCGCTGTAGAAACTTCCATGTTTATACAGATGGCGGTGTAGTTATTTCCATACTTATACAGATGTCTGTGTAGATATTTCCATGTGTATACAGATGGTATTGTAGGTATTTCCATGTTTATACAGATGGTGGTGTAGATATTTCCATGTTTATTCAGATGACTATGTAGATATTTCCATATTTTTACAGATGGCAGTGTAGATATTTCAATGTTTATAGATATGGCGCTGTAGATATCTCCATGTTTATACAGATCGCGGTGTAGATATTTCCATGTTTATACAGATAGCGGTGTAGATATTTCCATGTTTTTACAGATATCGGTGTAGATATTTCCATGTTTACACAGACTGCGCTGTAGTTATTTCCATCTTTCTACAGATGGCATTGTAGATATTTCCATGTTTATGCAGATGGCGGTGTAGCTATTTCCATGTTTATATAGATGGTGGTGTAGATATTACCATGTTTATACAGATAGCGGTGTAGATATTTCCATGTTTATACAGATCGTGGTGAAGATATTTCCATGTTTATACAGATCGCGGTGTAGATATTTACATGTTTATACAGATCGCGGTGTAGATATTTCCATGTTTATACTGATTGCGGTGTAGATATTTCCATGTTTATACAGATAGCGGTGTAGATATTTCCATGTTTGTACAGATGGCGTTGTTGAAATTTCCATCTATACACAGATGGCGTTGTTGAAATTTCCATCTATACACAGATGGCCGTGTAGATATTTCCATGTTTATACAGATGGCAGCGTAGATATTTCCATGGACATGCAGATGGCGGTGTAGATATTTCCATCTTTATACAGATAGCGCTGTAGATATTTCCATGTTTTCACAGATGGTGGTGAAGATACTTCCGTGTTTATTCATATGGCGGAGTAGATACTTCCATCTTTATGGAGATGGCAGTGTAGATATTTTCATGTTTATAGAGATGGCGGTGTAGATATTTCCATATTTATAGAGATAGCGGTGTAGATATTTCCATCTTTCTACAGATGGCAGTGTAGATATTTCCATGTTTATACAGATGGCGTTGTAGATATTTCCATACTTATAGAGATGTCTGTGTAGATATTTCCATGTGTATACAGATGGTATTGTAGGTATTTCCATGTTTATACAGATGGTGGTGTAGATATTTCCATGTTTATTCAGATGACAGTGTAGATATTTCCATGGTTTTACAGATGGCAGTGTAGATATTTCAAAGTTTATAGAGATGGCGCTGTAGATATTTCCATGTTTATACAGATCGCGGTGTAGATATTTCCATGTTTATATAGATAGCGGTGTAGGTATTTCCATGTTTATAGACATAGCGGTGTAGATATTTCCATGTTTCTACAGATGGCGTTGTAGATATTTCCATGTTTATACTGATAGATGTGTTGGTATTTCCACGTTCATAGAGATAGCGATGTAGATATTTCCATGTTTATGCAGCTCGCGGTGCAGATATTTATAACTTTATACAGATGGCATTGTAGATATTTCCTTATTCACACAGATGTCTGTGTAGATGTTTCCATGTTTACACAGATGGCGGAGTAGTTAGTTCCATGTTTATGGAGATGGCAGTGTAGATATTTTCATGTTTATAGAGATGGTGGCGTAGATATTTCCATGTTTATACAGATAGCGGTGTAGATATTTCCATGTTTTTACAGATATCGGTGTAGATATTTCCATGTTTACACAGATTGCGGTGTAGATATTTCCATCTTTCTACAGATGGCATTGTAGATATTTCCATGTTTATGCAGATGGCGGTGTAGATATTTCCATGTTTATATAGATGGTGGTGTAGATATTACCATGTTTATACAGATAGCGGTGTAGATATTTCCATGTTTATACAGATCGTGGTGAAGATATTTCCATGTTTATACAGATTGCGGTGTAGATATTTCCATGTTTATACAGATCGCGGTGTAGATATTCCCATGTTTATACAGATAGCGGTGTAGATATTTCCATGTTTATAGAGATAGCGGTGTAGGTGTTTCCATGTTTACAGACATAGCGGTGTAGATATTTCCATGTTTATATAGATGGCGTTGTAGTTATTTCCATGTTTATACCGATAGATGTGTTGGTATTTCCACGTTTATACAGATAGCGATGTAGATATTTCCATGTTTATACAGCTCGCGGTGCAGATATTTATATCTTTATACAGATGGCATTGTAGATATTTCCTTATTCACACAGATGGCGGTGTAGATGTTTCCATGTTTATACAGATGTCGGAGTAGTTAGTTCCATGTTTATGGAGATGGCAGTGTAGATATTTTCATGTTTATAGAGATTGCGGTGTAGATATTTCCATGTTTATACAGATAGCGGTGTAGATATTTACATGTTTTTACAGATATCGGTGTAGATATTTCCATGTTTACACAGATTGCGGTGTAGATATTTCCATCTTTCTACAGATGGCATTGTAGATATTTCCATGTTTATGCAGATGGCAGCGTAGATATTTCCATGGACATGCAGATGGCGGTGTAGATATTTCCATGTTTATAGAGAGAGCGGTGTAGATATTTCCATGTTTTCACAGATGGTGGTGTAGATATTTCCGTGTTTATACACATGGCGGAGTAGATACTTCCATCTTTATGGAGATGGCAGTGTAGATATTTTCATGTTTATAGAGATGGCGGTGTAGATATTTCCATATTTGTAGAGATATCGGTGTAGATATTTCCATCTTTCTACAGATGGCAGTACAGATATTTCCATGTTTATACAGATGGCGGTGTCGATATTTCCATACTTATACAGATGTCTGTGTAGATATTTCCATATGTATACAGATAGTATTGTAGGTATTTCCATGTTTATACATATGGTGGTGTAGATATTTCCATGTTTATTCTGATGACTGTGTAGATATTTCCATGTTTTTACAGATGGCAGTGTAGATATTTCAATGTTTATAGAGAAGGTGCTGTAGATATTTCCATGTTTATACAGATCGCGGTGTACATATTTCCATGTTTATACAGATAGCGGTGTAGATATTTCCATGTTTTCACAGATATCGGTGTAGATATTTCCATGTTTACACAGATTGCGGTGTAGATATTTCCATCTTTCTACAGATGGCATTGTAGATATTTCCATGTTTATGCAGATGGCGGTGTAGATATTTCCATGTTTATGTATATGGTGGTGTAGATATTACCATGTTTATACAGATAGTGGTGTAGATATTTCCATGTTTATACAGATCGTGGTGAAGATATTTCCATGTTCATACAGATCGTGGTGTAGATATTTCCATGTGTATACAAATCGCGGTGTAGATATTTCCATGTTTATACAGATAGAGGTGTAGATATTTCCATGTTTGTACAGATAGCGGTGTAGATATTTCCATGTGTATAGAGATAGCGGTGTAGGTATTTCCATGTTTACAAACATAGCGGTGTAGATATTTCCATGTTTGTACCGATAGATGTGTTGGTATTTCCACGTTTATACAGATAGCGATGTAGATAGTTCCTTGTTTATACAGCTCGCGGTGCAGATATTTATATCTTTATACAGATGGCATTGTAGATATTTCCTTATTCACACAGATGGCGGTGTAGATGTTTCCATGTGTATACAGATGGCGGAGTAGTTAGTTCCATGTTTATGGAGATGGCAGTGTAGATATTTTCATGTTTATAGAGATGGCGGTGTAGATATTTCCATGTTTATAGAGATAGCAGTGTAGATATTTACATGTTTATACAGATGGCTGTGTAGATATTTCCATGTGTATACAGATGGCATTGTAGATATTTCCATGTTTATACAGATGACTGTAGAGTTATTTCCATGTTTTACCGATGGCTCTGCAGATATTTCCATGTTTATAGAGATAGCGGTGTAGATATTTCCATGTTTGTACAGATGGCGTTGTTGATATTTCCATCTATACACAGATGGCCGTGTAGATATTTCCATGTTTATACAGATGGCAGCGTAGATATTTCCATGGACATGCAGATGGCGGTGTAGATATTTCCATGTTTATACAGAGAGCGGTGTAGATATTTCCATGTTTTCACAGATGGTGGTGTAGATATTTCCGTGTTTATACACATGGCGGAGTAGATACTTCCATCTTTATGGAGATGGCAGTGTAGATATTTTCATGTTTATAGAGATGGCGGTGTAGATATTTCCATATTTATAGAGATAGCGGTGTAGATATTTCCATCTTTCTACAGATGGCAGTGTAGATATTTCCATGTTTATACAGATGGCGGTGTCGATATTTGCATACTTATACAGATGTCTGTGTAGATATTTCCATATGTATACAGATAGTATTGTAGGTATTTCCATGTTTATACATATGGTGGTGTAGATATTTCCATGTTTATTCTGATGACTGTGTAGATATTTCCATGTTTTTACAGATGGCAGTGTAGATATTTCAATGTTTATAGAGAAGGCGCTGTAGATATTTCCATGTTTATACAGATCGCGGTGTACATATTTCCATGTTTATACAGATAGCGTTGTAGATATTTCCATGTTTTTACAGATATCAGTGTAGATATTTCCATGTTTACACAGATTGCGGTGTAGATATTTCCATCTTTCTACAGATGGCATTGTAGATATTTCCATGTTTATGCAGATGGCGGTGTAGATATTTCCATGTTTATATATATGGTGGTGTAGATATTACCATGTTTATACAGATAGCGGTGTAGATATTTCCATGTTTATACAGATCGTGGTGAAGATATTTCCATGTTCATACAGATCGTGCTGTAGATATTTCCATGTGTATACAAATCGCGGTGTAGATATTTCCATGTTTATACAGATAGAGGTGTAGATATTTCCATGTTTGTACAGATAGCGGTGTAGATATTTCCATGTTTATAGAGATAGCGGTGTAGGTATTTCCATGTTTACAGACATAGCGGTGTAGATATTTCCATGTTTATATAGATGGCGTTGTAGATATTTCCATGTTTATACCGATAGATGTGTTGGTATTTCCACGTTTATACAGATAGCGATGTAGATATTTCCATGTTTATAGAGATAGCGGTGTAGGTATTTCCATGTTTATAGACATAGCGGTGTAAATATTTCCATGTTTATATAGATGGCGTTTTAGATATTTCCATGTTTATACCGATAGATGTGTTGTTATTTCCACGTTTATACAGATAGCGATGTAGATATTTCCATGTTTATACAGCTCGCGGTGCAGATATTTATGTCTTTAAACAGATGGCATTGTAGATATTTCCTTATTCACACAGATGGCGGTGTAGATGTTTCCATGTTTATACAGATGGCGGAGTAGTTAGTTCCATGCTTATGGAGATGGCGGTGTAGATATTTCCATGTTTATAGAGATAGCAGTGTAGATATTTGCATGTTTATACAGATGGCTGTTTATGTATTTCCATGTGTATACAGATGGCATTGTAGATATTTCCATGTTTATACAGATGACTGTAGAGGTATTTCCATGTTTTACAGATGGCTGTGCAGATATTTCCATGTTTATATAGATAGCGGTGTAGATATTTCCATGTTTGTACAGATGGCGTTGTTGATATTTCCATCTATACACAGATGGCCGTGTAGATATTTCCATGTTTATACAGATGGCAGCATAGATATTTCCATGGACATGCAGATGGCGGTGTAGATATTTCCATGTTTATACAGATTGCGGTGTAGATAGTTCCATGTTTTCACAGATGGTGGTGTAGATATTTCCGTGTTTATACACATGGCGGAGAAGATACTTCCATCTTTATAGAGTTGGCAGTGTAGATATTTTCATGTTTATAGAGATGGCGGTGTAGATATTTCCATATTTATAGAGATAGCGGTGTAGATCTTTCCATCTTTCTACAGATGGCAGTGTAGATATTTCCATGTTTATACAGATGGCGGTGTAGATATTTCCATACTTATACAGATGTCTGTGTAGGTATTTCCATGTGTATACAGATGGTATTGTAGGTATTTCCATGTTTATACAGATGGTGGTGTATATATTTCCATGTTTATTCAGATGACTGTGTAGATATTTCCATGTTTTTACAGATGGCAGTGTAGATATTTCAATGTTTATAGAGATGGCGCTGTAGATATTTCCATGTTTATGCAGATCGCGGTGTAGATATTTCCATGTTTATACAGATAGCGGTGTAGATATTTCCATGTTTTTACAGATATCGGTGTAGATATTTCCATGTTTACACAGATTGCGGTGTAGATATTTCCATCTTTCTACAGATGGCATTGTAGATATTTCCATGTTTATGCAGATGGCGGTGTAGATATTTCCATGTTTATATAGATGGTGGTGTAGATATTACCATGTTTATACAGATAGCGGAGTAGATATTTCCATGTTTATACAGATCGTGGTGAAGATATTTCCATGTTCATACAGATCGTGGTGTAGATATTTCCATGTGTATACAGATCGCGGTGTAGATATTTCCATGTTTATACAGATAGCGGTGTAGATATTTCCATGTTTGTACAGATAGCAGTGTAGATATTTCCAGGTTTATAGAGATAGTGGTGTAGGTATTTCCATGTTTACAGACATAGCGGTGTAGATATTTCCATGTTTATATAGATGGCGTTGTAGATATTTCCATGTTTATACCAATAGATGTGTTGGTATTTCCACGTTTATACAGATAGCGATGTAGATATTTCCATGTTTATACAGCTCGCGGTGCAGATATTTTTATCTTTATACAGATGGCATTGTAGATATTTCCTTATTCACACAGATGGCGGTGTAGATGTTTCCATGTTTATACAGAAGGCGGAGTAGTTAGTTCCATGTTTATGGAGATGGCAGTGTAGATATTTTCATGTTTATAGAGATGGCGGTGTAGATATTTCCATGTTTATAGAGATAGCAGTGTAGATATTTACATGTTTATACAGTTGGCTGTGTAGATATTTCCATGTGTATACAGATGGAATTGTAGATATTTCCATGTTTATACAGATGACTGTAGAGGTATTTCCATGTTTTACAGATGGCTCTGCAGATATTTCCATGTATATAGAGATAGCGGTGTAGATATTTCCATGTTTATAGAGATAGCGGTGTAGATAATTCCATGTTTGTTCAGATGGCGTTGTTGATATTTCCATCTATACACAGATGGCCGTGTAGATATTTCCATGTTTATACAGATGGCAGCGTAGATATTTCCAAGGACATGCAGATGGCGTTGTAGATATTTCCATGTTTATACAGATAGCGGTGTAGATATTTCCATGTTTACACAGATGGTGGTGTAGATATTTCCTTGTTTATAGTCATGGCGGAGTAGATACTTCCATCTTTATGGAGATGGCAGTGTAGATATTTTCATGTTTATAGAGATGGCGGTGTAGATATTTCCATATTTATAGAGATAGCGGTGTAGATATTTCCATCTTTCTACAGATGGCAGTGTAGATATTTCCATGTTTATACAGATGGCGGTGTAGGTATTTCCATACTTATACAGATGTCTCTGTAGATATTTCCATGTGTATACAGACGGTATTGTAGTTATTTCCATGTTTACACAGATGGTGGTGTAGATATTTCCATGTTTATTCTGATGACTGTGTAGATATTTCCATGTTTCTACAGATGGCAGTGTAGATATTTCAATGTTTATAGAGATGGCGCTGTAGATATTTCCATGTTTATACAGATCGCGGTGTAGATATTTCCATGTTTATACAGATAGCGGTGTAGATATTTCCATGTTTTTACAGATATCGGTGTAGATATTTCCATGTTTACACAGATTGCGGTGTAGATATTTCCATCTTTCTACAGATGGCACTGTAGATATTTCCATGTTCATACAGATCGCGGTGTAGATATTTCCATGTTTATACAGATATCGTTGTAGATATTTCCATGTTTACACAGATTGCGGTGTAGATATTTCCATCTTTCTACAGATGGCATTGTAGATATTTCCATGTGTATGCAGATGGCGGTGTATATATTTCCATGTTTATATAGATGGTGGTGTAGATATTACCATGTTTATACAGATTGCGGTGTAGATATTTCCATGTTTATACAGATCGTGGTGAAGATATTTCCATGTTTATACCGATCGCGGTGTAGATATTTCCATGTTTAAACAGATCGCGGTGTAGATATTTCCATGTTTATACAGATATCGTTGTAGATATTTCCATGTTTATACAGATAGCGGTGTAGATATTTCCATGTTTATAGAGATAGCGGTGTAGGTATTTCCATGTTTATAGACATAGCGGTGTAAATATTTCCATGTTTATATAGATGGCGTTGTAGATATTTCCATGTTTATACCGATAGATGTGTTGTTATTTCCACGTTTATACAGATAGCGATGTAGATATTTCCATGTTTATACAGCTTGCGGTGCAGATATTTATGTCTTTATACAGATGGCATTGTAGATATTTCCTTATTCACACAGATGGCGGTGTAGATGTTTCCATGTTTATACAGATGGCGGAGTAGTTAGTTCCATGCTTATGGAGATGGCGGTGTAGATATTTCCATGTTTATAGAGATAGCAGTGTAGATATTTGCATGTTTATACAGATGGCTGTTTATGTATTTCCATGTGTATACAGATGGCATTGTAGATATTTCCATGTTTATACAGATGACTGTAGAGGTATTTCCATGTTTTACAGATGGCTGTGCAGATATTTCCATGTTTATATAGATAGCGGTGTAGATATTTCCATGTTTGTACAGATGGCGTTGTTGATATTTCCATCTATACACAGATGGCCGTGTAGATATTTCCATGTTTATACAGATGGCAGCGTAGATATTTCCATGGACATGCAGATGGCGGTGTAGATATTTCCATGTTTATACAGATTGCGGTGTAGATAGTTCCATGTTTTCACAGATGGTGCTGTAGATATTTCCGTGTTTATACACATGGCGGAGAAGATACTTCCATCTTTATAGAGATGGCAGTGTAGATATTTTCATGTTTATAGAGATGGCGGTGTAGATATTTCCATATTTATAGAGATAGCGGTGTAGATATTTCCATCTTTCTACAGATGGCAGTGTAGATATTTCCATGTTTATACAGATGGCGGTGTAGATATTTCCATACTTATACAGATGTCTGTGTTGGTATTTCCATGTGTATACAGATGGTATTGTAGGTATTTCCATGTTTACACAGATGGTGGTGTATTTATTTCCATGTTTATTCAGATGACTGTGTAGATATTTCCATGTTTTTACAGATGGCAGTGTAGATATTTCAATGTTTATAGAGATGGCGCTGTAGATATTTCCAAGTTTATGCAGATCGCGGTGTAGATATTTCCATGTTTATACAGATAGCGGTGTAGATATTTCCATGTTTTTACAGATATCGGTGTAGATATTTCCATGTTTACACAGATTGCGGTGTAGATATTTCCATCTTTCTACAGATGGCATTGTAGATATTTCCATGTTTATGCAGATGGCGGTGTGGATATTTCCATGTTTATATAGATGGTGGTGTAGATATTACCATGTTTATACAGATAGCGGAGTAGATATTTCCATGTTTATACAGATCGTGGTGAAGATATTTCCATGTTCATACAGATCGTGGTGTAGATATTTCCATGTGTATACAGATCGCGGTGTAGATATTTCCATGTTTATACAGATAGCGGTGTAGATATTTCCATGTTTGTACAGATAGCAGTGTAGATATTTCCAGGTTTATAGAGATAGTGGTGTAGGTATTTCCATGTTTACAGACATAGCGGTGTAGATATTTCCATGTTTATATAGATGGCGTTGTAGATATTTCCATGTTTATACCGATAGATGTGTTGGTATTTCCACGTTTATACAGATAGCGATGTAGATATTTCCATGTTTATACAGCTCGCGGTGCAGATATTTATATCTTTATACAGATGGCATTGTAGATATTTCCTTATTCACACAGATGGCGGTGTAGATGTTTCCATGTTTATACAGAAGGCGGAGTAGTTAGTTCCATGTTTATGGAGATGGCAGTGTAGATATTTTCATGTTTATAGAGATGGCGGTGTAGATATTTCCATGTTTATAGAGATAGCAGTGTAGATATTTACATGTTTATACAGATGGCTGTGTAGATATTTCCATGTGTATACAGATGTCATTGTAGATATTTCCATGTTTATACAGATGACTGTAGAGTTATTTCCATGTTTTACCGATGTCTCTGCAGATATTTCCATGTTTATAGAGATAGCGGTGTAGATATTTCCATGTTTGTACAGATGGCGTTGTTGATATTTCCATCTATACACAGATGGCCGTGTAGATATTTCCATGTTTATACAGATGGCAGCGTAGATATTTCCATGGACATGCAGATGGCGGTGTAGATATTTCCATGTTTATACAGAGAGCGGTGTAGATATTTCCATGTTTTCACAGATGGTGGTGTAGATATTTCCGTGTTTATACACATGGCGGAGTAGATACGTCCATCTTTATGGAGATGGCAGTGTAGATATTTTCATGTTTATAGAGATGGCGGTGTAGATATTTCCATATTTATAGAGATAGCGGTGTAGATATTTCCATCTTTCTACAGATGGGAGTGTAGATATTTCCATGTTTATACAGATGGCGGTGTCGATATTTCCATACTTATACAGATGTCTGTGTAGATATTTCCATATGTATACAGATAGTATTGTATGTATTTCCATGTTTATACATATGGTGGTGTAGATATTTCCATGTTTATTGTGATGACTGTGTAGATATTTCCATGTTTTTACAGATGGCAGTGTAGATATTTCAATGTTTATTGAGATGGCGCTGTAGATGTTTCCATGTTTATACAGATCGCGGTGTAGATGTTTCCATGTTTATACAGATAGCGGTGTAGATATTTCCATGTTTATACAGATCGCGGTGTAGATATTTCCATGTTTATACAGATCGCGGTGTAGATATTTCCATGTTTATACAGCTCGTGGTGAAGATATTTCCATGTTTATACAGATAGCGGTGAAGATATTTCCATGTGTATACAGATGGCGGTGTAGATATTTCCAAACTTATACAGATGTCTGTGTAGATATTTCCATGTGTATACAGAAGGTATTGTAGGTATTTCCATGTTTATACAGAAGGTGGTGTAGATATTTCCATGTTTATTCAGTTGACTGTGTAGATATTTCCATGTTTTTACAGACGGCAGTGTGGATATTTCAATGTTTATAGAGATGGCGCTGTAGTTATTTCCATGTTTATACAGAACGCGTTGTAGATATTTCCATGTTTATACAGATAGCGGTGTAGATATTTCCATGTTTTCACAGATGGTGGTGTAGATATTTCCGTGTTTATACACATGGCGGAGTAGATAGTTCCATCTTTCTGGAGATGGCAGTGTAGATATTTTCATGTTTATAGAGATGGCGGTGTAGTTATTTCCGTATTTATAGAGATAGCGGAGTAGATATTTCCATCTTTGTACAGATGGCAGTGTAGATATTTCCATGTTTATACAGATGGCGGTGTAGATATTTCCATACTTATACAGATGTCTGTGTAGATATTTCCATGTGTATACAGATGGTATAGTAGGTATTTCCATGTTTATACAGATGGTGGTGTATTTATTTCCATGTTTATTCAGATGACTGTGTATATATTTCCATGTTTTTACAGATGGCAGTGTAGATAATTCAATGTTTATAGAGATGGCGCTTTAGATATTTCCATGTTTATACAAATCGCAGTGTAGATATTTCCATGTTTATACAGATAGCGGTGTAGATATTTCCATGTTTATACAGATTGTGGTGTAGATATTTCCATCTTTCTACAGATGGCATTGTAGATATTTCCATGTGAATGCAGATGGCGGTGTATATATTTCCACGTTTATATTGATGGTGGTGTAGATATTAACATGTTTATACAGATAGCGGTGTAGATATTTCCATGTTTATACAGATCGTGGTGAAGATATTTCCATGTTTATACAGATCGCGGTGTAGATATTTCCATGTTTATACAGATCACGGTGTAGATATTTCCATGTTTATAGAGATAGCGGTGTAGGTATTTCCATGTTTATAGGCATAGCGGTGTAGATATTTCCATGTTTATATAGATGGCGTTGTAGATATTTCCATGTTTATAGAGATAGCGGTGTAGGTATTTCCATGTTTATAGGCATAGCGGTGTAGATATTTCCATGTTTATATAGATGGTGGTGTAGATATTACCATGTTTATACAGATAGCGGAGTAGATATTTCCATGTTTATACAGATCGTGGTGAAGATATTTCCATGTTCATACAGATCGTGGTGTAGATATTTCCATGTGTATACAGATCGCGGTGTAGATATTTCCATCTTTATACAGATAGCGGTGTAGATATTTCCATGTTTGTACAGATAGCAGTGTAGATATTTCCAGGTTTATAGAGATAGTGGTGTAGGTATTTCCATGTTTACAGACATAGCGGTGTAGATATGTCCATGTTTATATAGATGGCGTTGTAGATATTTCCATGTATATACCGATAGATGTGTTGGTATTTCCACGTTTATACAGATAGCGATGTAGATATTTCCATGTTTATACAGCTCGCGGTGCAGATATTTATATCTTTATACAGATGGCATTGTAGATATTTCCTTATTCACACAGATGGCGGTGTAGATGTTTCCATGTTTATACAGAAGGCGGAGTAGTTAGTTCCATGTTTATGGAGATGGCAGTGTAGATATTTTCATGTTTATAGAGATGGCGGTGTAGATATTTCCATGTTTATAGAGATAGCAGTGTAGATATTTACATGTTTATACAGATGGCTGTGTAGATATTTCCATGTGTATACAGATGGCATTGTAGATATTTCCATGTTTATACAGATGACTGTAGAGTTATTTCCATGTTTTACCGATGGCTCTGCAGATATTTCCATGTTTATAGAGATAGCGGTGTAGATATTTCCATGTTTGTACAGATGGCGTTGTTGATATTTCCATCTATACACAGATGGCCGTGTAGATATTTCCATGTTTATACAGATGGCAGCGTAGATATTTCCATGGACATGCAGATGGCGGTGTAGATATTTCCATGTTTATACAGAGAGCGGTGTAGATATTTCCATGTTTTCACAGATGGTGGTGTAGATATTTCCGTGTTTATACACATGGCGGAGTAGATACGTCCATCTTTATGGAGATGGCAGTGTAGATATTTTCATGTTTATAGAGATGGCGGTGTAGATATTTCCATATTTATAGAGATAGCGGTGTAGATATTTCCATCTTTCTACAGATGGGAGTGTAGATATTTCCATGTTTATACAGATGGCGGTGTCGATATTTCCATACTTATACAGATGTCTGTGTAGATATTTCCATATGTATACAGATAGTATTGTATGTATTTCCATGTTTATACATATGGTGGTGTAGATATTTCCATGTTTATTGTGATGACTGTGAAGATATTTCCATGTTTTTACAGATGGCAGTGTAGATATTTCAATGTTTATTGAGATGGCGCTGTAGATGTTTCCATGTTTATACAGATCGCGGTGTAGATGTTTCCATGTTTATACAGATAGCGGTGTAGATATTTCCATGTTTATACAGATCGCGGTGTAGATATTTCCATGTTTATACAGATCGCGGTGTAGATATTTCCATGTTTATACAGCTCGTGGTGAAGATATTTCCATGTTTATACAGATAGCGGTGAAGATATTTCCATGTGTATACAGATGGCGGTGTAGATATTTCCAAACTTATACAGATGTCTGTGTAGATATTTCCATGTGTATACAGAAGGTATTGTAGGTATTTCCATGTTTATACAGAAGGTGGTGTAGATATTTCCATGTTTATTCAGTTGACTGTGTAGATATTTCCATGTTTTTACAGACGGCAGTGTGGATATTTCAATGTTTATAGAGATGGCGCTGTAGTTATTTCCATGTTTATACAGAACGCGTTGTAGATATTTCCATGTTTATACAGATAGCGGTGTAGATATTTCCATGTTTTCACAGATGGTGGTGTAGATATTTCCGTGTTTATACACATGGCGGAGTAGATAGTTCCATCTTTCTGGAGATGGCAGTGTAGATATTTTCATGTTTATAGAGATGGCGGTGTAGTTATTTCCGTATTTATAGAGATAGCGGAGTAGATATTTCCATCTTTGTACAGATGGCAGTGTAGATATTTCCATGTTTATACAGATGGCGGTGTAGATATTTCCATACTTATACAGATGTCTGTGTAGATATTTCCATGTGTATACAGATGGTATAGTAGGTATTTCCATGTTTATACAGATGGTGGTGTATTTATTTCCATGTTTATTCAGATGACTGTGTATATATTTCCATGTTTTTACAGATGGCAGTGTAGATAATTCAATGTTTATAGAGATGGCGCTTTAGATATTTCCATGTTTATACAAATCGCAGTGTAGATATTTCCATGTTTATACAGATAGCGGTGTAGATATTTCCATGTTTATACAGATTGTGGTGTAGATATTTCCATCTTTCTACAGATGGCATTGTAGATATTTCCATGTGAATGCAGATGGCGGTGTATATATTTCCACGTTTATATTGATGGTGGTGTAGATATTAACATGTTTATACAGATAGCGGTGTAGATATTTCCATGTTTATACAGATCGTGGTGAAGATATTTCCATGTTTATACAGATCGCGGTGTAGATATTTCCATCTTTATACAGATCACGGTGTAGATATTTCCATGTTTATAGAGATAGCGGTGTAGGTATTTCCATGTTTATAGGCATAGCAGTGTAGATATTTCCATGTTTATATAGATGGCGTTGTAGATATTTCCATGTTTATAGAGATAGCGGTGTAGGTATTTCCATGTTTATAGGCATAGCGGTGTAGATATTTCCATGTTTATATAGATGGCGTTGTAGATATTTCCATGTTTATACCGATAGATGTGTTGGTATTTCCACGTTTATAAAGATAGCGATGTAGATATTTCCATGTTTATACAGCTCGCGGTGCAGATATTTATATCTTTATACAGATGGCATTGTAGATATTTCCTTATTCACACAGACGGCGGTGTAGATGTTTCCATGTTTATACAGATGGCGGAGTAGTTAGTTCCATGTTTATGGAGATGGCATTGTAGATATTTTCATTTTTATATAAATGGCGGTGTAGATATTTCCATGTTTATAGAGATAGCAGTGTAGATATTTATATGTTTATACAGATGGCTGTGTAGATATTTCCATGTGTATACAGATGGCATTGTAGATATTTCCATGTTTATACAGATGACTGTAGATGTATTTCCATGTTTTACAGATGGCTGTGCAGATATTTCCATCTTTATAGAGATAGCGGTGTAGATATTTCCATATTTGTACAGATGGGGTTGTTGATATTTCCATCTATACACAGATGTCCGTGTAGATATTTCCATGTTTATACAGATGGCAGCGTAGATATTTCCATGGACATGCAGATGGCGGTGTAGATATTTCCATGTTTATACAGATAGCGGTGTAGATATTTCCATGTTTATACAGATCGTGGTGAAGATATTTCCATGTTTATACAGATCGTGGTGAAGATATTTCCATGTTTATACAGATAGCGGTGTAGATATTTCCATGTTTTTACAGATATCGGTGTAGATATTTCCATGTTTACACAGATTGCGGTGTAGATATTTCCATCTTTCTACAGATGGCATTGTAGATATTTCCATGTTTATGCAGATGGCGGTGTATATATTTCCATGTTTTTATAGATGGTGGTGAAGATATTACCATGTTTATACAGATAGCGGTGTAGATATTTCCATGTTTATACAGATCGTGGTGAAGATATTTCCATGTTTATACAAATCGCGGTGTAGATATTTCCATGTTTATACAGATCACGGTATAGATATTTCCATGTTTATACAGATAGCGGTGTAGATATTTCCATGTTTATACAGATAGCGGTGTAGATATTTCCATGTTTATAGAGATAGCGGTGTAGGTATTTCCATGTTTATAGACATAGCGGTGTAGATATTTCCATGTTTATATAGATGGCGTTGTAGATATTTCCATGTTTATACCGATAGATGTGCTGGTATTTCCACGTTTATAAAGATAGCGAAGTAGATATGTCCATGTTTATACAGCCCGCGGTGCAGATATTTATATCTTTATACAGATGGCATTGTAGATATTTACTTATTCACACAGATGGCGCTGTAGATGTTTCTATGTTTATACAGATGGCGGAGTAGTTAGTTCCATGTTTATGGAGATGGCAGTGTAGATATTTTCATGTTTATAGAGATGGCGGTGTAGATATTTCCATGAGTATACAGATGGCATTGTAGATATTTCCATGTTTATACAGATGACTGTAGAGGTATTTCCATGTTTTACAGATGACTGTAGAGGTATTTCCATGTTTTACAGATGGCTGTGCAGATATTTCCATGTTTATATAGATAGCGGTGTAGATATTTCCATGTTTCTACAGATGGCGTTGTTGATATTTCCATCTATACACAGATGTCCGTGTAGATATTTCCATGTTTATACAGATGGCAGCGTAGTTATTTCCATGGACATGCAGATGGTGGTGTAGATATTTCCATGTATATACAGATAGCGGTGTAGATAGTTCCATGTTTTCACAGATGGTGGTGTAGATATTTCCGTGTTTATACACATGGCGGAGAAGATACTTCCATCTTTATAGAGATGGCAGTGTAGATATTTTCATGTTTATAGAGATGGCGGTGTAAATATTTCCATATTTATAGAGATAGCGGTGTAGATATTTCCATCTTTCTACAGATGGCAGTGTAGATATTTCCATGTTTATACAGATGGCGGTGTAGATATTTCCATACTTATACAGATGTCTGTGTAGATATTTCCATGTGTATACAGATGGTATTGCAGGTATTTCCATGTTTATACATATGGTGGTGTAGATATTTCCATGTTTATTCCGATGACTGTGTAGATATTTCCATGTTTTTACAGATGGCAGTGTAGACATTTCAATGTTTATAGAGATGGCGCTGTAGATATTTCCATGTTGATACAGATCGCAGTGTAGATATTTCCATGTTTATACAGATAGCGGTGTAGATATTTCCATGTTTTTACTGACATCGGTGTAGATATTTCCATGTTTACACAGATTGCGGTGTAGATATTTCCATCTTTCTACAGATGGCATTGTAGATATTTCCATGTTTATGCAGATGGCGGTGTAGATATTTCCATGTTTATATAGATGGTGGTGTAGATTTTACCATGTTTATACAGATAGCGGTGTAGATATTTCCATGTTTATACAGATCGTGGTGAAGGTATTTCCATGTTCATACAGATCGTGGTGTAGATATTTCCATGTGTATACATATCGCGGTGTAGATATTTCCATGTTTATACAGATAGCGGTGTAGATATTTCCATGTTAGTACAGATAGCGGTGTAGATATTTCCATGTTTATAGAGATAGCGGTGTAGGTATTTCCATGTTTACAGACATAGCGGTGTAGATATTTCCATGTTTATATAGATGGCGTTGTAGATATTTCCATGTTTATACCGATAGATGTGTTGGTATTTCCACGTTTATACAGATAGCGATGTAGATATTTCCATGTTTATACAGCTCGCGGTGCAGATATTTATATCTTTATACAGATGGCATTGTAGATATTTCCTTATTCACACAGATGGCGGTGTAGATGTTTCCATGTTTATACAGATGGCGGAGTAGTTAGTTCCATGTTTATGGAGATGGCAGTGTAGATATTTCCATGTGTATACAGATGGCATTGTAGATATTTCCATGTTTATACAGATGACTGTAGAGGTATTTCCATGTTTTACCGATGGCTCTGCAGATATTTCCATGTTTATAGAGATAGCGGTGTAGATATTTCCATGTTTATACAGATGGCAGCGTAGATATTTCCATGGACATGCAGATGGCGGTGTAGATATTTCCATGTTTATACAGAGAGCGGTGTAGATATTTCCATGTTTTCACAGATGGTGGTGTAGATATTTCCGTGTTTATACACACGGCGGAGTAGATACTTCCATCTTTATGGAGATGGCAGTGTAGATATTTCCATGTTTATATAGATGGCGTTGTAGATATTTCCATGTTTATACCGATAGATGTGTTGTTATTTCCACGTTTATACAGATAGCGATGTAGATATTTCCATGTTTATACAGCTCGCGGTGCAGATATTTATATCTTTATGCAGATGACATTGTAGATATTTCCTTATTCACACAGATGGCGGTGTAGATGTTTCCATGTTTATACAGATGGCGGAGTAGTTAGTTCCATGTTTATGGAGATGGCAGTGTAGATATTTTCATGTTTATAGAGATGGCGGTGTAGATATTTCCATGTTTATAGAGATAGCAGTGTAGATATTTACATGTTTATACAGATGGCTGTGTAGATATTTCCATGTGTATACAGATGGCATTGTAGATATTTCCATGTTTATACAGATGACTGTAGAGGTATTTCCATGTATTACCGATGGCTCTGCAGATATTTCCATGTTTATAGAGATAGCGGTGTAGATATTTCCATGTTTGTACAGATGGCGTTGTTGATATTTCCATCTATACACAGATGGCCGTGTAGATATTTCCATGTTTATACAGATGGCAGCGTAGATATTTCCATGGACATGCAGATGGCGGTGTAGATATTTCCATGTTTATACAGAGAGCGGTGTAGCTATTTCCATGTTTTCACAGATGGTGGTGTAGATATTTCCGTGTTTATACACATGGCGGAGTAGACACTTCCATCTTTATGGAGATGGCAGTGTAGATATTTTCATGTTTATAGAGATGGCGGTGTAGATATTTCCATATTTATAGAGATAGAGGTGTATATATTTCCATCTTTCTACAGATGGCAGTGTAGATATTTCCATGTTTATACAGATGGCGGTGTCGATATTTCCATACTTATACAGATGTCTGTGTAGATATTTCCATGTGTATACAGATGGTATTGTAGGTATTTCCATGTTTATACATATGGTGGTGTAGATATTTCCATGTTTATTCTGATGACTGTGTAGATATTTCCATGTTTTTACAGATGGCAGTGTAGATATTTCAATGTTTATAGAGATGGCGCTGTAGATGTTTCCATGTTTATACAGATCGCGGTGTAGATATTTCCATGTTTATACAGATAGCGGTGTAGATATTTCCATGTTTTTACTGATATCGGTGTAGATATTTCCATGTTTACACAGATTGCGGTGTAGATATTTCCATCTTTCTACAGATGGCATTGTAGATATTTCCATGTTTATGCAGATGGCGGTGTAGATATTTCCATGTTTATATAGATGGTGGTGTAGATATTACCATGTTTATACAGATAGCGGTGCAGATATTTCCATGTTTATACAGATCGTGGTGAAGGTATTTCCATGTTCATACAGATCGTGGTGTAGATATTTCCAGGTGTATACAGATCGCGGTGTAGATATTTCCATGTTTATACAGATAGCGGTGTAGATATTTCCATGTTAGTACAGATAGCGGTGTAGATATTTCCATGTTTATAGAAATAGCGGTGTAGGTATTTCCATGTTTATATACATAGCGGTGTAGATATTTCCATGTTTATATAGATGGCGTTGTAGATATTTCCATCTTTATACCGATAGATGTGTTGGTATTTCAACGTTTAAACAGATAGCGATGTAGATATTTCCATGTTTATACAGCTCGCGGTGCAGATATTTATATCTTTATACAGATGGCATTGTAGATATTTCCTTATTCACACAGATGGCGGTGTAGATGTTTCCATGTTTATACAGATGGCGGAGTAGTTAGTTCCATATTTATGGAGATGGCAGTGTAGATATTTTCATGTTTATAGAGATGGCGGTTAGATATTCCCATGTTCATAGAGATTGCAGTGTAGATATTTACATGTTTATACAGATGGCTGTGTAGATATTTCCATGTGTATACAGATGGCGTTGTAGATATTTCCATGTTTATACAGATGACTGTAGAGGTATTTCCATGTTTTACAGATGGCTGCGCAGATATTTCCATGTTTATAGAGATAGCGGTGTAGATATTTCCATGTTTGTACAGATGGCGTTGTTGATATTTCCATCTATACACAGATGGCCATGTAGATATTTCCATGTTTATACAGATGGCAGCGTAGATATTTCCATGGACATGCAGATGGCGGTGTAGATATTTCCATGTTTATACAGATAGCGGTGTAGATATTTCCATGTTTTCACAGATGGTGGTGTAGATATTTCCGTGTTTATACACATGGCGGAGTAGATACTTCCATCTTTATGGAGATGGCAGTGTAGATATTTTCATGTTTATAGAGATGGCGGTGTAGATATTTCCATATTTATAGAGATAGCGGTGTAGATATTTCCATCTTTCTACAGATGGCAGTGTAGATATTTCCATGTTTATACAGACGGCGGTGTCGACATTTCCATACTTATACAGATGTCTGTGTAGATATTTCCATGTGTATACAGATGGTATTGTACGTATTTCCATGTTTATACATATGGTGGTGTAGATATTTCCATGTTTATTCTGATGACTGTGTAGATATTTCCATGTTTTTACAGATGGCAGTGTAGATATTTCAATGTTTATAGAGATGGCGCTGTAGATATTTCCATGTTTATACAGATCGCGGTGTAGATATTTCCATGTTTATACAGATAGCGGTGTAGATATTTCCATGTTTTTACTGATATCGGTGTAGATATTTCCATGTTTACACAGATTGCGGTGTAGATATTTCCATCTTTCTACAGATGGCATTGTAGATATTTCCATGTTTATGCAGATGGCGGTGTATATATTTCCATGTTTATATAGATGGTGGTGTAGATTTTACCATGTTTATACAGATAGCGGTGTAGATATTTCCATGTTTATACAGATCGTGGTGAAGATATTTCGATGTTTATACAGATCGCGGTGTAGATATTTCCATGTTTATACAGATAGCGGTGTAGATATTTCCATGTTTATACAGATAGCGTTGTAGATATTTCCATGTTTATACAGATAGCGGTGTAGATATTTCCATGTTTATAGAGATAGCAGTGTAGGTATTTCCATGTTTATATACATAGCGGTGTAGATATTTCCATGTTTATATAGATGGCGTTGTTGATATTTCCATCTTTATACCGATAGATGTGTTGGTATTTCAACGTTTAAACAGATAGCGATGTAGATATTTCCATGTTTATACAGCTCGCGGTGCAGATATTTATATCTTTATACAGATGGCATTGTAGATATTTCCTTATTCACACAGATGGCGGTGTAGATGTTTCCATGTTTATACAGATGGCGGAGTAGTTAGTTCCATGTTTATGGAGTTGGCAGTGTAGATATTTTCATGTTTATAGAGATGGCGGTGTAGACAATCCCATGTTCATAGAGATTGCAGTGTAGATATTTACATGTTTATACAGATCGCTGTGTAGATATTTCCATGTGTATACAGATGGCATTGTAGATATTTCCATGTTTATACAGATGACTGTAGAGGTATTTCCATGTTTTACAGATGGCTGCGCAGATATTTCCATGTTTATTCAGATGTCTGTGTAGACATTTCCATGTTTTTACAGATGGCAGTGTAGATAATTCAATGTTTATAGAGATGGCGCTGTAGATATTTCCATGTTTATACAGATCGCGGTGTAGATATTTCCATGTTTATACAGATAGTGGTGTAGATATTTCCATGTTTTTACAGATATCGGTGTAGATATTTCCATGTTTACACAGATAGCGCTGTAGGTATTTCCATCTTTCTACAGATGGCATTGTAGATATTTCCATGTTTATGCAGATGGCGTTGTATATATTTCCATGTTTATATAGATGGTGGTGTAGATATTACCATGTTTATATAGATAGCGGTGTAGATATTTCCATGTTTAAACAGATCGTGTTGAAGATATTTCCATGTTTATACAGACCACGGTGTAGATATTTCCATGTTTATACAGATCGCGGTGTAGTTATTTCCATGTTTATACAGATAGCGTTGTAGATATTTCCATGTTTATATAGATAGCGGTGTAGATATTTCCATGTTTATAGAGATAGCGGTGTAGGTATTTCCATGTTTATAGAGATAGCGGTGTAGATATTTCCATGTTGTACAGATGGCGTTGTTGATATTTCCATCTATACACAGATGGCCGTGTATATATTTCCATGTTTATACAGATGGCAGCGTAGATATTTCCATGGACATGCAGATGGCGGTGTAGATATTTCCATGTTTATACAGAGAGAGGTGTAGATATTTCCATGTTTTCACAGATGGTGGTGTAGATATTTCCGTGTTTATACACATGGCGGAGTAGATATTTCCATCTTTATGGAGATGGCAGTGTAGATATTTTCAGGTTTATAGAGATGGCGGTATAGATATTTCCATATTTATAGAGATAGCGGTGTAGATATTTCCATCTTTCAACAGATGGCAGTGTAGATATTTCCATGTATATACAGATGGCGGTGTAGATATTTCCATGTGTATACAGATGACTGTAGAGGTTTTTCCATGTTTTACAGATGGCTGTGCAGATATTTCCATGTTTATAGAGATAGCGGTGTAGATATTTCCATGTTTGTACAGATGGCGTTGTTGATATTTCCATCTATACACAGATGGCCGTGTAGATATTTCCATGTTTATACAGATGGCAGCGTAGATATTTCCATGGACATGCAGATGGCGGTGTAGATATTTCCATGTTTATACAGAGAGCGGTGTAGATATTTCCATGTTTTCACAGATTGTGGTGTAGATATTTCCGTGTTTATACACATGGCGGAGTAGATACTTCCATCTTTATGGAGATGGCAGTGTAGATATTTTCATGTTTATAGAGATGGCGGTGTAGATATTTCCATATTTACAGAGATAGCGTTGTAGATATTTCCATCTTTCTACAGATGGCAGTGTAGATATTTCCATGTTTATACAGATGGCGGTGTTGATATTTCCATACTTATACAGATGTCTGTGTAGATATCTCCATGTGTATACAGATGGTATTGTAGGTATTTCCAAGTTTATACACATGGTGGTGAAGATATTTCCATGTTTATTCAGATGACTGTGTAGATTTTTCCATGTTTTCACGGATTTCAGTGTAGATATTTCAATGTTTATAGAGATGGCGCTGTAGATATTTCCATGTTTATACAGATCGTGGTGAAGATATTACCATGTATATACAGATAGCGGTGTAGATATTTCCATGTTTATACAGATCGCGGTGTAGATATTTCCATGTTTATACAGATAGCGTTGTAGATATTTCCATGTTTATATAGATAGCGGTGTAGATATTTCCATGTTTATAGAGATAGCGGTGTAGGTATTTCCATGTTTATAGAGATAGCGGTGTAGATATTTCCATGTTGTACAGATGGCGTTGTTGATATTTCCATCTATACACAGATGTCCGTGTAGATATTTCCATGTTTATACAGATGGCAGCGTAGATATTTCCACGGACATGCAGATGGCGGTGTAGATATTTCCATGTTTAGATAGAGAGCGGTGTAGATATTTCCATGTTTTCACAGATGGTGCTGTAGATATTTCCGTGTTTATACACATGGCGGAGTAGATACTTCCATCTTTATGGAGATGGCAGTGTAGATATTTTCATGTTTATAGAGATGGCGGTATAGATATTTCCATATTTATAGAGATAGCGGTGTAGATATTTCCATCTTTCTACAGATGGCAGTGTAGATATTTCCATGTTTATACAGATGGCGGTGTAGATATTTCCATACTTATAGAGATGTCTGTGTAGATATTTCCATGTGTATACAGATGGTATTGTAGGTATTTCAATGTTTATACAGATGGTGGTGTAGATATTTCCATGTTTATTCAGATGACTGTGTAGATATTTCCATGTTTTACAGATGGCAGTGTAGATATTTCAATGTTTATAGAGATGGCGCTGTAGATATTTCCATGTTTATACAGATCGCGGTGTAGATATTTCCATGTGTATACAGATAGCGGTGTAGATATTTCCATGTTTTTACAGATATCAGTGTAGATATTTCCATGTTTACACAGATTGTGGTGTAGATATTTCCATCTTTCTACAGATGGCATTGTAGATATTTCCATGTTTATGCAGATGGCGGTGTATATATTTCCATGTTTCTATAGATGGTGGTGTAGATATTACCATGTTTATACAGATAGCGGTGTAGATATTTCCATGTTTATACAGATCGTGGTGAAGATATTTCCATGTTTATACAGATCGCTGTGTAGATGTTTCCATGTTTATACAGATGGCGGAGTTGTTAGTTCCATGTTTATGGAGATGGCAGTGTAGATATTTTCATGTTTATAGAGATGGCGGTGTAGATATTTCCATGTTTATAGAGATAGCAGTGTAGATATTTACATGTTTATACATATGGCTGTGTAGATAATTCCAAGTGTATACAGACGGCATTGTAGATATTTCCATTTTTATACAGATGACTGTAGAGGTATTTCCATGTTTTACAGATGGCTGTGCAGATACTTCCATGTTTATAGAGATAGCGGTGTAGATATTTCCATGTTTGTACAGATGGCGTTGTTGATATTTCCATCAATACACAGATGGCCGTGTAGATATTTCCATGTTTATACAGATGGCAGCGTAGATATTTCCATGGACATGCAGATGGCGGTGTAGATATTTCCATGTTTATACAGATAGCGGTGTAGACATTTCCATGTTTTCACAGATGGTGGTGTAGATATTTCCGTGTTTATACACATGGCGGAGTAGATACTTCCATCTTTATGGAGATGGCAGTGTAGATATTTTCATGTTTATAGAGATGGCGGTGTAGATATTTCCATATTTATAGAGATAGCGGTGTAGATATTTCCATCTTTCTACAGATGGCAGTGTAGATATTTCCATGTTTATACAGATGGCGGTGTAGATATCTCCATACTTATACAGATGTCTGTGTAGATATTTCCATGTGTATACAGATGTTATTGTAGGTATTTCCATGTTTATACAGATGGTGGTGTAGATATTTCCATGTTTATTCAGATGACTGTGTAGATATTTCCATGCTTTTACAGATGGCAGTGTAGATAATTCTATGTTTATAGAGATGGCGCTGTAGATATCTCCATGTTTATACAGATTGCGGTGTAGATATTTCCATGTTTATAAAGATAGCGGTGTAGATATTTCCATGTTTTTACAGATATCGGTGTAGATATTTCCATGTTTACACAGATTGCGGTGTAGATATTTCCATCTTTCTACAGATGGCATTGTAGATACTTCCATGTTTATGCAGATGGCGGTGTAGATATTTCCATGTTTAGATAGATGGTGGTGTAGATATTACCATGTTTATACAGATAGCGGTGTAGATATTTCCATGTTTATACAGATCGTGGTGAAGATATTTCCATGTTTATACAGATCGCTGTGTAGATATTTCCATGTTTATACAGATAGTTGTGTAGATATTTCCATGTTTATAGAGATAGCGGTGTAGGTATTTCCATGTTTATAGACATAGCGGTGTAGATATTTCCATGTTTATATAGATGGCGTTGTATATATTTCCATGTTTATACCGATAGATGTGTTGGTATTTCCACGTTTGTACAGATAGCGGTGTAGATATCTCCATGTTTATACAGATCGCAGTGCAGATATTTATATCTTTATACAGATGGCATTGTAGATATTTCGTTATTCACACAGATGGCGGTGTAGATGTTTCCATGTTTATAAAGACGGCGGAGTAGTTAGTTCCATGTTTATGGAGATGGCAGTGTAGATATTTTCATGTTTATAGAGATGGCGGTGTAGATATTTCCATGTGTATACAGATGGCATTGTAGATATTTCCATGTTTATACAGATGACTGTAGAGGTATTTCCATGTTTTACAGATGGCTGTGCAGATATTTCCATGTTTATAGAGATAGCGGTGTAGATATTTCCATGTTTGTACAGATGGCGTTGTTGATATTTCCATCTATAGACACATGGCCGTGTAGATATTTCCATGTTTGCACAGATGGCAGCGTAGATATTTCCATGGACATGCAGATGGCGGTGTAGATATTTCCATGTTTATACAGAGAGCGGTGTAGGTATTTCCATGTTTTCACAGATTGTGGTGTAGATATTTCCGTGTTTATACACATGTCGGAGTAGATACTTCCATCTTTATGGAGATGGCAGTGTAGATATTTTCATGTTTATAGAGATGGTGGTGTAGATATTTCCATATTTATAGAGATAGCGGTGTAGATATTTCCATCTTTCTACAGATGGCAGTGTAGATATTTCCATGTTTATACAGATGGCGGTGTAGATATTTCCATACTTATACAGATGTCTGTGTAGATATCTCCATGTGTATACAGATGGTATTGTAGGTATTTCCATGTTTATACACATGGTGGTGAAGATATTTCCATGTTTATTCAGATGACTGTGTAGATATTTCCATGTTTTTACGGATTTCAGTGTAGATATTTCAATGTTTATAGAGAAGGCGCTGTAGATATTTCCATGTTTATACAGATCGCGGTGTAGATATTTCCATGTTTATACAGATAGCGGTGTAGATATTTCCATGTTTTTACAGATATCGGTGTAGATATTTCCATGTTAACACTGATTGCGGTGTAGGTATTTCCATCTTTCTACAGATGGCATTGTAGATATTTCCATGTTTATGCAGATGGCGCTGTATATATTTCCATGTTTATATAGATGGTGGTGTAGATATTACCATGTTTATACAGATTGCGGTGTAGATATTTCCATGTTTATACAGATCGTGGTGAAGATATTTCCATGTTTATACAGATCACGGTGTAGATATTTCCATGTTTATGCAGATCGCGGTGTAGATATTTCCATGTTTATACAGATAGCGTTGTAGATATTTCCATGTTTATATAGATAGCGGTGTAGATATTTCCATGTTTATAGAGATAGCGGTGTAGGTATTTCCATGTTTATAGAGATAGCGGTGTAGATATTTCCATGTTGTACAGATGGCGTTGTTGATATTTCCATCTATACACAGATGTCCGTGTAGATATTTCCATGTTTATACAGATGGCAGCGTAGATATTTCCATGGACATGCAGATGGCGGTGTAGATATTTCCATGTTTAGATAGAGAGCGGTGTAGATATTTCCATGTTTTCACAGATGGTGCTGTAGATATTTCCGTGTTTATACACATGGCGGAGTAGATACTTCCATCTTTATGGAGATGGCAGTGTAGATATTTTCATGTTTATAGAGATGGCGGTATAGATATTTCCATATTTATAGAGATAGCGGTGTAGATATTTCCATCTTTCTACAGATGGCAGTGTAGATATTTCCATGTTTATACAGATGGCGGTGTAGATATTTCCATACTTATAGAGATGTCTGTGTAGATATTTCCATGTGTATACAAATGGTATTGTAGGTATTTCCATGTTTATACAGATGGTGGTGTAGATATTTCCATGTTTATTCAGATGAATGTGTAGATATTTCCATGTTTTACAGATGGCAGTGTAGATATTTCAATGTTTATAGAGATTGCGCTGTAGATATTTCCATGTTTATACAGATCGCGGTGTAGATATTTCCATGTTTATACAGATAGCGGTGTAGATATTTCCATGTTTTTACAGATATCGGTGTAGATATTTCCATGTTTACACAGATTGTGGTGTAGATATTTCCATCTTTCTACAGATGGCATTTTAGATATTTCCATGTTTATGCTGATGGCGGTGTAGATATTTCCATGTTTATATAGATGGTGCTGTAGATATTACCATGTTTATACAGATAGCGGTGTAGATATTTCCATGTTTATACAGATCGTGGTGAAGATATTTCCATGTTTATACAGATCGCTGTGTAGATATTTCCATGTTTATACAGATAGCGGTGTAGATATTTCCATGTTTATAGAGATAGCGGTGTAGGTGTTTCCATGTTTATAGACATAGCGGTGTAGATATTTCCATGTTTATATAGATGGCGTTGTAGATATTTCCATGTTTATACCGATAGATGTGTTGTTATTTCCACGTTTGTACAGATAGCGATGTAGATGTCTCCATGTTTATACAGCTCGCGGTGCAGATATTTATATCTTTATACAGATGGCATTGTAGATATTACCTTATTCACACAGATGGCGGTGTAGATGTTTCCATGTTTATACAGACGGCGGAGTAGTTAGTTCCATGTTTATGGAGATGGCAGTGTAGATATTTTCATGTTTATAGAGATGGCGGTGTAGATATTTCCATGTGTATACAGATGGCATTGTAGATATTTCCATGTTTATACAGATGCCTGTAGAGGTATTTCCATGTTTTACAGATGGCTGTGCATATATTTCCATGTTTATAGAGATAGCGGTGTAGATATTTCCATGTTTGTACAGATGGCGTTGTTGATATTTCCATCTATACACACATGGCCGTGTAGATATTTCCATGTTTATACAGATGGCAGCGTAGATATTTCCATGGACATGCAGATGGCGGTGTAGATATTTCCATGTTTATACAGAGAGCGGTGTAGATATTTCCATGTTTTCACAGATGTTGGTGTAGATATTTCCGTGTTTATACACATGGCGGAGTAGATACTTCCATCTTTATGGAGATGGCAGTGTAGATATTTTCATGTTTATAGAGATGGTGGTGTAGATATTTCCATATTTATAGAGATAGCGGTGTAGATATTTCCATCTTTCTACAGATGGCAGTGTAGATATTTCCATGTTTATACAGATGGCGGTGTAGATATTTCCATACTTATACAGATGTCTGTGTAGATATCTCCATGTGTATACAGATGGTATTGTAGGTATTTCCATGTTTATACACATGGTGGTGAAGATATTTCCATGTTTATTCAGATGACTGTGTAGATATTTCCATGTTTTTACGGATTTCTGTGTAGATATTTCAATGTTTATAGAGATGGCGCTGTAGATATTTCCATGTTTATACAGATCGCGGTGTAGATATTTCCATGTTTATACAGATAGCGGTGTAGATATTTCCATGTTTTTACAGATATCGGTGTAGATATTTCCATGTTAACACAGATTGCGGTGTAGGTATTTCCATCTTTCTACAGATGGCATTGTAGATATTTCCATGTTTATGCAGATGGCGCTGTATATATTTCCATGTTTATATAGATGGTGGTGTAGATATTACCATGTTTATACAGATTGCGGTGTAGATATTTCCATGTTTATACAGATCGTGGTGAAGATATTTCCATGTTTATACAGATCACGGTGTAGATATTTCCATGTTTATACAGATCGCGGTGTAGATATTTCCATGTTTATACAGATAGCGTTGTAGATATTTCCATGTTTATATAGATAGCGGTGTAGATATTTCCATGTTTATAGAGATAGCGGTGTAGGTATTTCCATGTTTATAGAGATAGCGGTGTAGATATTTCCATGTTGTACAGATGGCGTTGTTGATATTTCCATCTATACACAGATGTCCGTGTAGATATTTCCATGTTTATACAGATGGCAGCGTAGATATTTCCATGGACATGCAGATGGCGGTGTAGATATTTCCATGTTTAGATAGAGAGCGGTGTAGATATTTCCATGTTTTCACAGATGGTGCTGTAGATATTTCCGTGTTTATACACATGGCGGAATAGATACTTCCATCTTTATGGAGATGGCAGTGTAGATATTTTCATGTTTATAGAGATGGCGGTATAGATATTTCCATATTTATAGAGATAGCGGTGTAGATATTTCCATCTTTCTACAGATGGCAGTGTAGATATTTCCATGTTTATACAGATGGCGGTGTAGATATTTCCATACTTATAGAGATGTCTGTGTAGATATTTCCATGTGTATACAAATGGTATTGTAGGTATTTCCATGTTTATACAGATGGTGGTGTAGATATTTCCATGTTTATTCAGATGAATGTGTAGATATTTCCATGTTTTACAGATGGCAGTGTAGATATTTCAATGTTTATAGAGATTGCGCTGTAGATATTTCCATGTTTATACAGATCGCGGTGTAGATATTTCCATGTTTATACAGATAGCGGTGTAGATATTTCCATGTTTTTACAGATATCGGTGTAGATATTTCCATGTTTACACAGATTGTGGTGTAGATATTTCCATCTTTCTACAGATGGCATTGTAGATATTTCCATGTTTATGCTGATGGCGGTGTAGATATTTCCATGTTTATATAGATGGTGGTGTAGATATTACCATGTTTATACAGATAGCGGTGTAGATATTTCCATGTTTATACAGATCGTGGTGAAGATATTTCCATGTTTATACAGATCGCTGTGTAGATATTTCCATGTTTATACAGATAGCGGTGTAGATATTTCCATGTTTATAGAGATAGCGGTGTAGGTGTTTCCATGTTTATAGACATAGCGGTGTAGATATTTCCATGTTTATATAGATGGCGTTGTAGATATTTCCATGTTTATACCGATAGATGTGTTGTTATTTCCACGTTTGTACAGATAGCGATGTAGATGTCTCCATGTTTATACAGCTCGCGGTGCAGATATTTATATCTTTATACAGATGGCATTGTAGATATTACCTTATTCACACAGATGGCGGTGTAGATGTTTCCATGTTTATACAGACGGCGGAGTAGTTAGTTCCATGTTTATGGAGATGGCAGTGTAGATATTTTCATGTTTATAGAGATGGAGGTGTAGGTATTTCCATGTGTATACAGATGGCATTGTAGATATTTCCATGTTTATACAGATGACTGTAGAGGTATTTCCATGTTTTACAGATGGCTGTGCAGATATTTCCATGTTTATAGAGATAGCGGTGTAGATATTTCCATGTTTGTACAGATGGCGTTGTTGATATTTCCATCTATACACACATGGCCGTGTAGATATTTCCATGTTTATACAGATGGCAGCGTAGATATTTCCATGGACATGCAGATGGCGGTGTAGATATTTCCATGTTTATACAGAGAGCGGTGTAGATATTTCCATGTTTTCACAGATGTTGGTGTAGATATTTCCGTGTTTATACACATGGCGGAGTAGATACTTCCATCTTTATGGAGATGGCAGTGCAGATATTTTCATGTTTATAGAGATGGTGGTGTAGATATTTCCATATTTATAGAGATAGCGGTGTAGATATTTCCATCTTTCTACAGATGGCAGTGTAGATATTTCCATGTTTATACAGATGGCGGTGAAGATATTTCCATACTTATACAGATGTCTGTGTAGATATCTCCATGTGTATACAGATGGTATTGTAGGTATTTCCATGTTTATACACATGGTGGTGAATATATTTCCATGTTTATTCAGATGACTGTGTAGATATTTCCATGTTTTTACGGATTTCAGTGTAGATATTTCAATGTTTATAGAGAAGGCGCTGTAGATATTTCCATGTTTATACAGATCGCGGTGTAGATATTTCCATGTTTATACAGATAGCGGTGTAGATATTTCCATGTTTTTACAGATATCGGTGTAGATATTTCCATGTTAACACTGATTGCGGTGTAGGTATTTCCATCTTTCTACAGATGGCATTGTAGATATTTCCATGTTTATGCAGATGGCGCTGTATATATTTCCATGTTTATATAGATGGTGGTGTAGATATTACCATGTTTATACAGATTGCGGTGTAGATATTTCCATGTTTATACAGATCGTGGTGAAGATATTTCCATGTTTATACAGATCACGGTGTAGATATTTCCATGTTTATACAGATCGCGGTGTAGATATTTCCATGTTTATACAGATAGCGTTGTAGATATTTCCATGTTTATATAGATAGCGGTGTAGATATTTCCATGTTTATAGAGATAGCGGTGTAGGTATTTCCATGTTTATAGAGATAGCGGTGTAGATATTTCCATGTTGTACAGATGGCGTTGTTGATATTTCCATCTATACACAGATGTCCGTGTAGATATTTCCATGTTTATACAGATGGCAGCGTAGATATTTCCATGGACATGCAGATGGCGGTGTAGATATTTCCATGTTTAGATAGAGAGCGGTGTAGATATTTCCATGTTTTCACAGATGGTGCTGTAGATATTTCCGTGTTTATACACATGGCGGAGTAGATACTTCCATCTTTATGGAGATGGCATTGTAGATATTTTCATGTTTATAGAGATGGCGGTATAGATATTTCCATATTTATAGAGATAGCGGTGTAGATATTTCCATCTTTCTACAGATGGCAGTGTAGATATTTCCATGTTTATACAGATGGCGGTGTAGATATTTCCATACTTATAGAGATGTCTGTGTAGATATTTCCATGTGTATACAAATGGTATTGTAGGTATTTCCATGTTTATACAGATGGTGGTGTAGATATTTCCATGTTTATTCAGATGAATGTGTAGATATTTCCATGTTTTACAGATGGCAGTGTAGATATTTCAATGTTTATAGAGATTGCGCTGTAGATATTTCCATGTTTATACAGATCGCGGTGTAGATATTTCCATGTTTATACAGATAGCGGTGTAGATATTTCCATGTTTTTACAGATATCGGTGTAGATATTTCCATGTTTACACAGATTGTGGTGTAGATATTTCCATCTTTCTACAGATGGCATTTTAGATATTTCCATGTTTATGCTGATGGCGGTGTAGATATTTCCATGTTTATATAGATGGTGCTGTAGATATTACCATGTTTATACAGATAGCGGTGTAGATATTTCCATGTTTATACAGATCGTGGTGAAGATATTTCCATGTTTATACAGATCGCTGTGTAGATATTTCCATGTTTATACAGATAGCGGTGTAGATATTTCCATGTTTATAGAGATAGCGGTGTAGGTGTTTCCATGTTTATAGACATAGCGGTGTAGATATTTCCATGTTTATATAGATGGCGTTGTAGATATTTCCATGTTTATACCGATAGATGTGTTGTTATTTCCACGTTTGTACAGATAGCGATGTAGATGTCTCCATGTTTATACAGCTCGCGGTGCAGATATTTATATCTTTATACAGATGGCATTGTAGATATTACCTTATTCACACAGATGGCGGTGTAGATGTTTCCATGTTTATACAGACGGCGGAGTAGTTAGTTCCATGTTTATGGAGATGGCAGTGTAGATATTTTCATGTTTATAGAGATGGAGGTGTAGGTATTTCCATGTGTATACAGATGGCATTGTAGATATTTCCATGTTTATACAGATGACTGTAGAGGTATTTCCATGTTTTACAGATGGCTGTGCAGATATTTCCATGTTTATAGAGATAGCGGTGTAGATATTTCCATGTTTGTACAGATGGCGTTGTTGATATTTCCATCTATACACACATGGCCGTGTAGATATTTCCATGTTTATACAGATGGCAGCGTAGATATTTCCATGGACATGCAGATGGCGGTGTAGATATTTCCATGTTTATACAGAGAGCGGTGTAGATATTTCCATGTTTTCACAGATGTTGGTGTAGATATTTCCGTGTTTATACACATGGCGGAGTAGATACTTCCATCTTTATGGAGATGGCAGTGCAGATATTTTCATGTTTATAGAGATGGTGGTGTAGATATTTCCATATTTATAGAGATAGCGGTGTAGATATTTCCATCTTTCTACAGATGGCAGTGTAGATATTTCCATGTTTATACAGATGGCGGTGTAGATATTTCCATACTTATACAGATGTCTGTGTAGATATCTCCATGTGTATACAGATGGTATTGTAGGTATTTCCATGTTTATACACATGGTGGTGAAGATATTTCCATGTTTATTCAGATGACTGTGTAGATATTTCCATGTTTTTACGGATTTCAGTGTAGATATTTCAATGTTTATAGAGAAGGCGCTGTAGATATTTCCATGTTTATACAGATCGCGGTGTAGATATTTCCATGTTTATACAGATAGCGGTGTAGATATTTCCATGTTTTTACAGATATCGGTGTAGATATTTCCATGTTAACACTGATTGCGGTGTAGGTATTTCCATCTTTCTACAGATGGCATTGTAGATATTTCCATGTTTATGCAGATGGCGCTGTATATATTTCCATGTTTATATAGATGGTGGTGTAGATATTACCATGTTTATACAGATTGCGGTGTAGATATTTCCATGTTTATACAGATCGTGGTGAAGATATTTCCATGTTTATACAGATCACGGTGTAGATATTTCCATGTTTATACAGATCGCGGTGTAGATATTTCCATGTTTATACAGATAGCGTTGTAGATATTTCCATGTTTATATAGATAGCGGTGTAGATATTTCCATGTTTATAGAGATAGCGGTGTAGGTATTTCCATGTTTATAGAGATAGCGGTGTAGATATTTCCATGTTGTACAGATGGCGTTGTTGATATTTCCATCTATACACAGATGTCCGTGTAGATATTTCCATGTTTATACAGATGGCAGCGTAGATATTTCCATGGACATGCAGATGGCGGTGTAGATATTTCCATGTTTAGATAGAGAGCGGTGTAGATATTTCCATGTTTTCACAGATGGTGCTGTAGATATTTCCGTGTTTATACACATGGCGGAATAGATACTTCCATCTTTATGGAGATGGCAGTGTAGATATTTTCATGTTTATAGAGATGGCGGTATAGATATTTCCATATTTATAGAGATAGCTGTGTAGATATTTCCATCTTTCTACAGATGGCAGTGTAGATATTTCCATGTTTATACAGATGGCGGTGTAGATATTTCCATACTTATAGAGATGTCTGTGTAGATATTTCCATGTGTATACAAATGGTATTGTAGGTATTTCCATGTTTATACAGATGGTGGTGTAGATATTTCCATGTTTATTCAGATGAATGTGTAGATATTTCCATGTTTTACAGATGGCAGTGTAGATATTTCAATGTTTATAGAGATTGCGCTGTAGATATTTCCATGTTTATACAGATCGCGGTGTAGATATTTCCATGTTTATACAGATAGCGGTGTAGATATTTCCATGTTTTTACAGATATCGGTGTAGATATTTCCATGTTTACACAGATTGTGGTGTAGATATTTCCATCTTTCTACAGATGGCATTGTAGATATTTCCATGTTTATGCTGATGGCGGTGTAGATATTTCCATGTTTATATAGATGGTGGTGTAGATATTACCATGTTTATACAGATAGCGGTGTAGATATTTCCATGTTTATACAGATCGTGGTGAAGATATTTCCATGTTTATACAGATCGCTGTGTAGATATTTCCATGTTTATACAGATAGCGGTGTAGATATTTCCATGTTTATAGAGATAGCGGTGTAGGTGTTTCCATGTTTATAGACATAGCGGTGTAGATATTTCCATGTTTATATAGATGGCGTTGTAGATATTTCCATGTTTATACCGATAGATGTGTTGTTATTTCCACGTTTGTACAGATAGCGATGTAGATGTCTCCATGTTTATACAGCTCGCGGTGCAGATATTTATATCTTTATACAGATGGCATTGTAGATATTACCTTATTCACACAGATGGCGGTGTAGATGTTTCCATGTTTATACAGACGGCGGAGTAGTTAGTTCCATGTTTATGGAGATGGCAGTGTAGATATTTTCATGTTTATAGAGATGGAGGTGTAGATATTTCCATGTGTATACAGATGGCATTGTAGATATTTCCATGTTTATACAGATGACTGTAGAGGTATTTCCATGTTTTACAGATGGCTGTGCAGATATTTCCATGTTTATAGAGATAGCGGTGTAGATATTTCCATGTTTGTACAGATGGCGTTGTTGATATTTCCATCTATACACACATGGCCGTGTAGATATTTCCATGTTTATACAGATGGCAGCGTAGATATTTCCATGGACATGCAGATGGCGGTGTAGATATTTCCATGTTTATACAGAGAGCGGTGTAGATATTTCCATGTTTTCACAGATGTTGGTGTAGATATTTCCGTGTTTATACACATGGCGGAGTAGATACTTCCATCTTTATGGAGATGGCAGTGCAGATATTTTCATGTTTATAGAGATGGTGGTGTAGATATTTCCATATTTATAGAGATAGCGGTGTAGATATTTCCATCTTTCTACAGATGGCAGTGTAGATATTTCCATGTTTATACAGATGGCGGTGTAGATATTTCCATACTTATACAGATGTCTGTGTAGATATCTCCATGTGTATACAGATGGTATTGTAGGTATTTCCATGTTTATACACATGGTGGTGAAGATATTTCCATGTTTATTCAGATGACTGTGTAGATATTTCCATGTTTTTACGGATTTCAGTGTAGATATTTCAATGTTTATAGAGATGGCGCTGTAGATATTTCCATGTTTATAGAGATCGCGGTGTAGATATTTCCATGTTTATACAGATAGCGGTGTAGATATTTCCATGTTTTTACAGATATCGGTGTAGATATTTCCATGTTAACACAGATTGCGGTGTAGGTATTTCCATCTTTCTACAGATGGCATTGTAGATATTTCCATGTTTATGCAGATGGCGCTGTATATATTTCCATGTTTATATAGATGGTGGTGTAGATATTACCATGTTTATACAGATAGCGGTGTAGATATTTCCATGTTTATACAGATCGTGGTAAAGATATTTCCATGTTTATACAGATCACGGTGTAGATATTTCCATGTTTATACAGATCGCGGTGTAGATATTTCCATGTTTATACAGATAGCGTTGTAGATATTTCCATGTTTATATAGATAGCGGTGTAGATATTTCCATGTTTATAGAGATAGCGGTGTAGGTATTTCCATGTTTATAGAGATAGCGGTGTAGATATTTCCATGTTGTACAGATGGCGTTCTTGATATTTCCATCTATACACAGATGTCCGTGTAGATATTTCCATGTTTATACAGATGGCAGCGTAGATATTTCCATGGACATGCAGATGGCGGTGTAGATATTTCCAAGTTTAGATAGAGAGCGGTGTAGATATTTCCATGTTTTCACAGATGGTGCTGTAGATATTTCCGTGTTTATACACATGGCGGAGTAGATACTTCCATCTTTATGGAGATGGCAGTGTAGATATTTTCATGTTTATAGAGATGGCGGTATAGATATTTCCATATTTATAGAGATAGCGGTGTAGATATTTCCATCTTCCTACAGATGGCAGTGTAGATATTTCCATGTTTATACAGATGGCGGTGTAGATATTTCCATACTTATACAGATGTCTGTGTAGATATCTCCATGTGTATACAGATGGTATTGTAGGTATTTCCATGTTTATACAGATGGTGGTGTAGATATTTCCATGTTTATTCAGATGAATGTGTAGATATTTCCATGTTTTACAGATGGCAGTGTAGATATTTCAATGTTTATAGAGATGGCGCTGTAGATATTTCCATGTTTATACAGATCGCGGTGTAGATATTTCCATGTTTATACAGATAGCGGTGTAGATATTTCCATGTTTTTACAGATATCGGTGTAGATATTTCCATGTTTACACAGATTGTGGTGTAGATATTTCCATCTTTCTACAGATGGCATTGTAGATATTTCCATGTTTATGCAGATGGCGGTGTAGATATTTCCATGTTTATATAGATGGTGATGTAGATATTACCATGTTTATACAGATAGCGGTGTAGATATTTCCATGTTTATACAGATCGTGGTGAAGATATTTCCATGTTTATACAGATCGCTGTGTAGATATTTCCATGTTTATACAGATAGCGGTGTAGATATTTCCATGTTTATAGAGATAGCGGTGTAGGTATTTCCATGTTTATAGACATAGCGGTGTAGATATTTCCATGTTTATATAGATGGCGTTGTAGATATTTCCATGCGTATACCCATAGATGTGTTGGTAGTTCCCTGTTTGTACAGATAGCGATGTAGATATCTCCATGTTTATACAGCTCGCGGTGCAGATATTTACATCTTTATACAGATGGCATTGTAGATATTTCCTTATTCACACAGATGGCGGTGTAGATGTTTCCATGTTATACAGATGGCGGAGTTGTTAGTTCCATGTTTATGGAGATGGCAGTGTAGATATTTTCATGTTTATAGAGATGGCGGTGTAGATATTTCCATGTTTATAGAGATAGCAGTGTAGATATTTACATGTTTATACATATGGCTGTGTAGATAATTCCATGTGTATACAGATGGCATTGTAGATATTTCCATGTTTATACAGATGACTGTAGAGGTATTTCCATGTTTTACAGATGGCTGTGCAGATATTTCCATGTTTATTGAGATAGCGGTGTAGATATTTCCATGTTTGTACAGATGGCGTTGGCGTTGTTGATATTTCCATCTATACACAGATGGCCGTGTAGATATTTCCATGTTTATACAGATGGCAGCGTAGATATTTCCATGGACATGCAGATGGCGGTGTAGATATTTCCATGTTTATACAGATAGCGGTGTAGATATTTCCATGTTTTCACAGATGGTGGTGTAGATATTTCCGTGTTTATACACATGGCGGAGTAGATACTTCCATCTTTATGGAGATGGCAGTGTAGATATTTTCATGTTTATGGAGATGGCGGTGCAGATATTTCCATATTTATAGAGATAGCAGTGTAGATATTTCCATCTTTCTACAGATGGCAGTGTAGATATTTCCATGTTTATACAGATGGCGGTGTAGATATTTCCATACTTATACAGATGTCTGTGTAGATATATCCATGTGTATACAGATGGTATTGTAGGTATTTCCATGTTTATACAGATGGTGGTGTAGATATTTCCATGTTTATTCAGATGACTGTGTAGATATTTCCATGTTTTTACAGATGGCAGTGTAGATATTTCAATGTTAATAGAGATGGCGCTGTAGATATCTCCATGTTTATACAGATCGCGGTGTAGATATTTCCATGTTTATACAGATAGCGGTGTAGATATTTCCATGTTTTTACAGATATCGGTGTAGATATTTCCATGTTTACACAGATTGCGGTGTAGATATTTCCATCTTTCTACAGATGGCATTGTAGATACTTCCATGTTTATGCAGATGGCGGTGTAGATATTTCCATGTTTATATAGATGGTGGTGTAGATATTACCATGTTTATACAGATAGCGGTGTAGATATTTCCATGTTTATACAGATCGTGGTGAAGATATTTCCATGTATATACAGATCGCGGTGTAGATATTTCCATGTTTATACAGATCGCGGTGTAGATATTTCCATGTTTATACCGATAGATGTGTTGGTATTTCCACGTTTATACAGATAGCGATGTAGATATTTCCATGTTTACACAGCTCGCGGTGCAGATATTTATATCTTTATACAGATGGCATTTTAGATATTTCCTTATTCACACAGATGGCGGTGTAGATGTTTCCATGTTTATACAGATGGCGGAGTAGTTAGTTCCATGTTTATGGAGATGGCAGTGTAGATATTTTCATGTTTATAGAGATGGCAGTGTAGATATTTCCATGTGTATACAGATGGCATTGTAGATATTTCCATGTTTATACAGATGACTGTAGAGGTATTTCCATGTTTTACAGATGGCTGTGCAGATATTTCCAAGTTTATAGAGATAGCGGTGTAGATATTTCCATGTTTGTACAGATGGCGTTGTTGATATTTCCATCTATACACACATGGCCGTGTAGATATTTCCATGTTTATACAGATGGCAGCGTAGATATTTCCATGGACATGCAGATGGCGGTGTAGATATTTCCATGTTTATACAGAGAGCGGTGTAGATATTTCCATGTTTTCACAGATTGTGGTGTAGATATTTCCGTGTTTATACACATGGCGGAGTAGATACTTCCATCTTTATGGAGATGGCAGTGTAGATATTTTCATGTTTATAGAGATGGCGGTGTAGATATTTCCATATTGATAGAGATAGCGGTGTAGATATTTCCATCTTTCTACAGATGGCAGTGTGGATATTTCCATGTTTATACAGATGGCGGTGTAGATATTTCCATACCTATACAGATGACTGTGTAGATATTTCCATGTGTATACAGATGATATTGTAGGTATTTCCATGTTTATACACATGGTGGTGAAGATATTTCCATGTTTATTCAGATGACTGTGTAGATATTTCCATGTTTTTACAGATGGCAGTGTAGATATTTCAATGTTTATAGAGATGGCGCTGTAGATATTTCCATGTTTATACAGATCGCGGTGTAGATATTTCCATGTTTATACAGATAGCGGTGTAGATATTTCCATGTTTTTACAGATATCGGTGTAGATATTTCCATGTTTACACAGATTGCGGTGTAGGTATTTCCATCTTTCTACAGATGGCATTGTAGATATTTCCATGTTTATGCGGATGGCGGTGTATATATTTCCATGTTTATATAGATGGTGGTGTAGATATTACCATGTTTATACAGATAGTGGTGTAGATATTTCCATGTTTATACAGATCGTGGTGAAGATATTTCCATGTTTATACAGATCACGGTGTAGATATTTCCATGATTATACAGATCGCGGTGTAGATATTTCCATGTTGTACAGATGGCGTTGTTGATATTTCCATCTATACACAGATATCCGTGTAGATATTTCCATGTTTATACAGATGGCACCGTAGATATTCCCATGGACATGCAGATGGCGGTGTAGAGATTTCCATGTTTAGAGAGAGAGCGGTGTAGATATTTCCATGTTTTCACAGATGGTGGTGTAGATATTTCCGTGTTTATACACATGGCGGAGTAGATACTTCCATCTTTATGGAGATGGCAGTGTAGATATTTTCATGTTTATAGAGATGGCGGTATAGATATTTCCATATTTATAGAGATAGCGGTGTAGATATTTCCATCTTTCTACAGATGGCAGTGTAGATATTTCCATGTTTATACAGATGGCGGTGTAGGTATTTCCATACTTATAGAGATGTCTGTGTAGATATTTCCATGTGTATACAGATGGTATTGTAGGTGTTTCCATGTTTATACAGATGGTGGTGTAGATATTTCCATGTTTATTCAGATGACTGTGTAGATATTTCCATGTTTTACAGATGGCAGTGTAGATATTTCAGTGTTTATAGAGATGGCGCTGTAGATATTTCCATGTTTACACAGATCGCGGTGTAGATATTTCCATGTTTATACAGAGAGCGGTGTAGATATTTCCATGTTTTTACAGATATCGGTGTAGATATTTCCATGTTTACACAGATTGTGGTGTAGATATTTCCATCTTTCTACAGATGGCATTGTAGATATTTCCATGTTTATGCAGATGGCGGTGTAGATATTTCCATGTTTATATAGATGGTGGTGTAGATATTACCATGTTTATACAGATAGCGGTGTAGATATTTCCATGTTTATACAGATCGTGGTGAAGATATTTCCATGTTTATACAGATCGCTGTGTAGATATTTCCATGTTTATACAGATAGCGGTGTAGATATTTCCATGTTTATAGAGATAGCGGTGTAGGTATTTCCATGTTTATAGACATAGCGGTGTAGATATTTCCATGTTTATATAGATGGCGTTGTAGATATTTCCATGTTTATACCGATAGATGTGTTGGTAGTTCCACGTTTATACAGATAGCGATGTAGATATTTCCATGTTTACACAGCTCGCGGTGCAGATAATTATATCTTTATACAGATGGCATTGTAGATATTTCCTTATTCACACAGATGGCTTTGTAGATGTTTCCATGTTTATACAGATGGCGGAGTTCTTAGTTCCATGTTTATGGAGATGGCAGTGTAGATATTTTCAAGTTTATAGAGATGGCGGTGTAGATATTTCCATGTTTATAGAGATAGCAGTGTAGATATTTACGTGTTTATACAGATGGCTGTGTGGATATTTCCATGTGTATACAGATGGCATTGTAGATATTTCCATGTTTATACAGATGACTGTAGAGGTATTTCCATGTTTTACCGATGGCTCTGCAGATATTTCCATGTTTATAGAGATAGCGGTGTAGATATTTCCAGGTTTGTACAGATGGCGTTGTTGATATTTCCATCTATACACAGATGGCCGTGTAGATATTTCCATGTTTATACAGATGGCAGCGTAGATATTTCCATGGGCATGCTGATGGCGGTGTAGATATTTCCATGTTTATACAGATCGCGGTGTAGATATTTCCATGTTTATAGAGATAGCGGTGTAGGTATTTCCATGTTTATAGACATAGCGGTGTAGATATTTCCATGTTTATATAGATGGCGTTGTAGATATTTCCCTGTTTATACCGATAGATGTGTTGGTATTTCCACGTTTATACAGATAGCGATGTAGATATTCCCATGTTTATACAGCTCACGGTGCAGATATTTATAACTTTATACAGATGGCATTGTAGATATTTCCTTTCTCACACAGATGGCGGTGTAGATGTTTCCATGTTTATACAGACGGCGGAGTAGTTAGTTCCATGTTTATGCAGATGGCAGTGTAGATATTTTCATGTTTATAGAGATGGCGGTGTAGATATTTCCATGTGTAGACAGATGGCATTGTAGATATTTCCATGTTTATATAGATGACTGTAGAGGTATTCCCATGTTTTACAGATGGCTGTGCAGATATTACCATGTTTATAGAGATAGCGGTGTAGATATTTCCATGTTTGTACAGATGGCGTTGTTGATATTTCCATCTATACACAGATGGCCGTGTAGATATTTCCATGTTTATACAGATGGCAGCGTAGATATTTCCATGGACATGCAGATAGCGGTGTAGATATTTCCATGTTTATACAGATCGTGGTGAAGATATTTCCATGTATATACAGATCGCGGTGTAGATATTTCCATGTTTATACAGATCGCGGTGTAGATATTTCCATGTTTATACCGATAGATGTGTTGGTATTTCCACGTTTATACAGATAGCGATGTAGATATTTCCATGTTTACACAGCTCGCGGTGCAGATATTTATATCTTTATACAGATGGCATTTTAGATATTTCCTTATTCACACAGATGGCGGTGTAGATGTTTCCATGTTTATACAGATGGCGGAGTAGTTAGTTCCATGTTTATGGAGATGGCAGTGTAGATATTTTCATGTTTATAGAGATGGCAGTGTAGATATTTCCATGTGTATACAGATGGCATTGTAGATATTTCCATGTTTATACAGATGACTGTAGAGGTATTTCCATGTTTTACAGATGGCTGTGCAGATATTTCCAAGTTTATAGAGATAGCGGTGTAGATATTTCCATGTTTGTACAGATGGCGTTGTTGATATTTCCATCTATACACACATGGCCGTGTAGATATTTCCATGTTTATACAGATGGCAGCGTAGATATTTCCATGGACATGCAGATGGCGGTGTAGATATTTCCATGTTTATACAGAGAGCGGTGTAGATATTTCCATGTTTTCACAGATGTTGGTGTAGATATTTCCGTGTTTATACACATGGCGGAGTAGATACTTCCATCTTTATGGAGATGGCAGTGCAGATATTTTCATGTTTATAGAGATGGTGGTGTAGATATTTCCATATTTATAGAGATAGCGGTGTAGATATTTCCATCTTTCTACAGATGGCAGTGTAGATATTTCCATGTTTATACAGATGGCGGTGTAGATATTTCCATACTTATACAGATGTCTGTGTAGATATCTCCATGTGTATACAGATGGTATTGTAGGTATTTCCATGTTTATACACATGGTGGTGAAGATATTTCCATGTTTATTCAGATGACTGTGTAGATATTTCCATGTTTTTACGGATTTCAGTGTAGATATTTCAATGTTTATAGAGAAGGCGCTGTAGATATTTCCATGTTTATACAGATCGCGGTGTAGATATTTCCATGTTTATACAGATAGCGGTGTAGATATTTCCATGTTTTTACAGATATCGGTGTAGATATTTCCATGTTAACACTGATTGCGGTGTAGGTATTTCCATCTTTCTACAGATGGCATTGTAGATATTTCCATGTTTATGCAGATGGCGCTGTATATATTTCCATGTTTATATAGATGGTGGTGTAGATATTACCATGTTTATACAGATTGCGGTGTAGATATTTCCATGTTTATACAGATCGTGGTGAAGATATTTCCATGTTTATACAGATCACGGTGTAGATATTTCCATGTTTATACAGATCGCGGTGTAGATATTTCCATGTTTATACAGATAGCGTTGTAGATATTTCCATGTTTATATAATAGCGGTGTAGATATTTCCATGTTTATAGAGATAGCGGTGTAGGTATTTCCATGTTTATAGAGATAGCGGTGTAGATATTTCCATGTTGTACAGATGGCGTTGTTGATATTTCCATCTATACACAGATGTCCGTGTAGATATTTCCATGTTTATACAGATGGCAGCGTAGATATTTCCATGGACATGCAGATGGCGGTGTAGATATTTCCATGTTTAGATAGAGAGCGGTGTAGATATTTCCATGTTTTCACAGATGGTGCTGTAGATATTTCCGTGTTTATACACATGGCGGAATAGATACTTCCATCTTTATGGAGATGGCAGTGTAGATATTTTCATGTTTATAGAGATGGCGGTATAGATATTTCCATATTTATAGAGATAGCTGTGTAGATATTTCCATCTTTCTACAGATGGCAGTGTAGATATTTCCATGTTTATACAGATGGCGGTGTAGATATTTCCATGTTTTTACAGATATCGGTGTAGATATTTCCATGTTTACACAGATTGTGGTGTAGATATTTCCATCTTTCTACAGATGGCATTGTAGATATTTCCATGTTTATGCTGATGGCGGTGTAGATATTTCCATGTTTATATAGATGGTGGTGTAGATATTACCATGTTTATACAGATAGCGGTGTAGATATTTCCATGTTTATACAGATCGTGGTGAAGATATTTCCATGTTTATACAGATCGCTGTGTAGATATTTCCATGTTTATACAGATAGCGGTGTAGATATTTCCATGTTTATAGAGATAGCGGTGTAGGTGTTTCCATGTTTATAGACATAGCGGTGTAGATATTTCCATGTTTATATAGATGGCGTTGTAGATATTTCCATGTTTATACCGATAGATGTGTTGTTATTTCCACGTTTGTACAGATAGCGATGTAGATGTCTCCATGTTTATACAGCTCGCGGTGCAGATATTTATATCTTTATACAGATGGCATTGTAGATATTACCTTATTCACACAGATGGCGGTGTAGATGTTTCCATGTTTATACAGACGGCGGAGTAGTTAGTTCCATGTTTATGGAGATGGCAGTGTAGATATTTTCATGTTTATAGAGATGGAGGTGTAGATATTTCCATGTGTATACAGATGGCATTGTAGATATTTCCATGTTTATACAGATGACTGTAGAGGTATTTCCATGTTTTACAGATGGCTGTGCAGATATTTCCATGTTTATAGAGATAGCGGTGTAGATATTTCCATGTTTGTACAGATGGCGTTGTTGATATTTCCATCTATACACACATGGCCGTGTAGATATTTCCATGTTTATACAGATGGCAGCGTAGATATTTCCATGGACATGCAGATGGCGGTGTAGATATTTCCATGTTTATACAGAGAGCGGTGTAGATATTTCCATGTTTTCACAGATGTTGGTGTAGATATTTCCGTGTTTATACACATGGCGGAGTAGATACTTCCATCTTTATGGAGATGGCAGTGCAGATATTTTCATGTTTATAGAGATGGTGGTGTAGATATTTCCATATTTATAGAGATAGCGGTGTAGATATTTCCATCTTTCTACAGATGGCAGTGTAGATATTTCCATGTTTATACAGATGGCGGTGTAGATATTTCCATACTTATACAGATGTCTGTGTAGATATCTCCATGTGTATACAGATGGTATTGTAGGTATTTCCATGTTTATACACATGGTGGTGAAGATATTTCCATGTTTATTCAGATGACTGTGTAGATATTTCCATGTTTTTACGGATTTCAGTGTAGATATTTCAATGTTTATAGAGATGGCGCTGTAGATATTTCCATGTTTATAGAGATCGCGGTGTAGATATTTCCATGTTTATACAGATAGCGGTGTAGATATTTCCATGTTTTTACAGATATCGGTGTAGATATTTCCATGTTAACACAGATTGCGGTGTAGGTATTTCCATCTTTCTACAGATGGCATTGTAGATATTTCCATGTTTATGCAGATGGCGCTGTATATATTTCCATGTTTATATAGATGGTGGTGTAGATATTACCATGTTTATACAGATAGCGGTGTAGATATTTCCATGTTTATACAGATCGTGGTAAAGATATTTCCATGTTTATACAGATCACTGTGTAGATATTTCCATGTTTATACAGATCGCGGTGTAGATATTTCCATGTTTATACAGATAGCGTTGTAGATATTTCCATGTTTATATAGATAGCGGTGTAGATATTTCCATGTTTATAGAGATAGCGGTGTAGGTATTTCTATGTTTATAGAGATAGCGGTGTAGATATTTCCATGTTGTACAGATGGCGTTCTTGATATTTCCATCTATACACAGATGTCCGTGTAGATATTTCCATTTTTATACAGATGGCAGCGTAGATATTTCCATGGACATGCAGATGGCGGTGTAGATATTTCCAAGTTTAGATAGAGAGCGGTGTAGATATTTCCATGTTTTCACAGATGGTGCTGTAGATATTTCCGTGTTTATACACATGGCGGAGTAGATACTTCCATCTTTATGGAGATGGCAGTGTAGATATTTTCATGTTTATAGAGATGGCGGTATAGATATTTCCATATTTATAGAGATAGCGGTGTAGATATTTCCATCTTCCTACAGATGGCAGTGTAGATATTTCCATGTTTATACAGATGGCGGTGTAGATATTTCCATACTTATACAGATGTCTGTGTAGATATCTCCATGTGTATACAGATGGTATTGTAGGTATTTCCATGTTTATACAGATGGTGGTGTAGATATTTCCATGTTTATTCAGATGAATGTGTAGATATTTCCATGTTTTACAGATGGCAGTGTAGATATTTCAATGTTTATAGAGATGGCGCTGTAGATATTTCCATGTTTATACAGATCGCGGTGTAGATATTTCCATGTTTATACAGATAGCGGTGTAGATATTTCCATGTTTTTACAGATATCGGTGTAGATATTTCCATGTTTACACAGATTGTGGTGTAGATATTTCCATCTTTCTACAGATGGCATTGTAGATATTTCCATGTTTATGCAGATGGCGGTGTAGATATTTCCATGTTTATATAGATGGTGATGTAGATATTACCATGTTTATACAGATAGCGGTGTAGATATTTCCATGTTTATACAGATCGTGGTGAAGATATTTCCATGTTTATACAGATCGCTGTGTAGATATTTCCATGTTTATACAGATAGCGGTGTAGATATTTCCATGTTTATAGAGATAGCGGTGTAGGTATTTCCATGTTTATAGACATAGCGGTGTAGATATTTCCATGTTTATATAGATGGCGTTGTAGATATTTCCATGCGTATACCCATAGATGTGTTGGTAGTTCCCTGTTTGTACAGATAGCGATGTAGATATCTCCATGTTTATACAGCTCGCGGTGCAGATATTTACATCTTTATACAGATGGCATTGTAGATATTTCCTTATTCACACAGATGGCGGTGTAGATGTTTCCATGTTATACAGATGGCGGAGTTGTTAGTTCCATGTTTATGGAGATGGCAGTGTAGATATTTTCATGTTTATAGAGATGGCGGTGTAGATATTTCCATGTTTATAGAGATAGCAGTGTAGATATTTACATGTTTATACATATGGCTGTGTAGATAATTCCATGTGTATACAGATGGCATTGTAGATATTTCCATGTTTATACAGATGACTGTAGAGGTATTTCCATGTTTTACAGATGGCTGTGCAGATATTTCCATGTTTATTGAGATAGCGGTGTAGATATTTCCATGTTTGTACAGATGGCGTTGGCGTTGTTGATATTTCCATCTATACACAGATGGCCGTGTAGATATTTCCATGTTTATACAGATGGCAGCGTAGATATTTCCATGGACATGCAGATGGCGGTGTAGATATTTCCATGTTTATACAGATAGCGGTGTAGATATTTCCATGTTTTCACAGATGGTGGTGTAGATATTTCCGTGTTTATACACATGGCGGACTAGATACTTCCATCTTTATGGAGATGGCAGTGTAGATATTTTCATGTTTATGGAGATGGCGGTGCAGATATTTCCATATTTATAGAGATAGCAGTGTAGATATTTCCATCTTTCTACAGATGGCAGTGTAGATATTTCCATGTTTATACAGATGGCGGTGTAGATATTTCCATACTTATACAGATGTCTGTGTAGATATATCCATGTGTATACAGATGGTATTGTAGGTATTTCCATGTTTATACAGATGGTGGTGTAGATATTTCCATGTTTATTCAGATGACTGTGTAGATATTTCCATGTTTTTACAGATGGCAGTGTAGATATTTCAATGTTAATAGAGATGGCGCTGTAGATATCTCCATGTTTATACAGATCGCGGTGTAGATATTTCCATGTTTATACAGATAGCGGTGTAGATATTTCCATGTTTTTAGAGATATCGGTGTAGATATTTCCATGTTTACACAGATTGCGGTGTAGATATTCCCATCTTTCTACAGATGGCATTGTAGATACTTCCATGTTTATGCAGATGGCGGTGTAGATATTTCCATGTTTATATAGATGGTGGTGTAGATATTACCATGTTTATACAGATAGCGGTGTAGATATTTCCATGTTTATACAGATCGTGGTGAAGATATTTCCATGTATATACAGATCGCGGTGTAGATATTTCCGTGTTTATACAGATCGCGGTGTAGATATTTCCATGTTTATACCGATAGATGTGTTGGTATTTCCACGTTTATACAGATAGCGATGTAGATATTTCCATGTTTACACAGCTCGCGGTGCAGATATTTATATCTTTATACAGATGGCATTTTAGATATTTCCTTATTCACACAGATGGCGGTGTAGATGTTTCCATGTTTATACAGATGGCGGAGTAGTTAGTTCCATGTTTATTGAGATGGCAGTGTAGATATTTTCATGTTTATAGAGATGGCAGTGTAGATATTTCCATGTGTATACAGATGGCATTGTAGATATTTCCATGTTTATACAGATGACTGTAGAGGTATTTCCATGTTTTACAGATGGCTGTGCAGATATTTCCAAGTTTATAGAGATAGCGGTGTAGATATTTCCATGTTTGTACAGATGGCGTTGTTGATATTTCCATCTATACACACATGGCCGTGTAGATATTTCCATGTTTATACAGATGGCAGCGTAGATATTTCCATGGACATGCAGATGGCGGTGTAGATATTTCCATGTTTATACAGAGAGCGGTGTAGATATTTCCATGTTTTCACAGATTGTGGTGTAGATATTTCCGTGTTTATACACATGGCGGAGTAGATACTTCCATCTTTATGGAGATGGCAGTGTAGATATTTTCATGTTTATAGAGATGGCGGTGTAGATATTTCCATATTGATAGAGATAGCGGTGTAGATATTTCCATCTTTCTACAGATGGCAGTGTGGATATTTCCATGTTTATACAGATGGCGGTGTAGATATTTCCATACCTATACAGATGACTGTGTAGATATTTCCATGTGTATACAGATGATATTGTAGGTATTTCCATGTTTATACACATGGTGGTGAAGATATTTCCATGTTTATTCAGATGACTGTGTAGATATTTCCATGTTTTTACAGATGGCAGTGTAGATATTTCAATGTTTATAGAGATGGCGCTGTAGATATTTCCATGTTTATACAGATCGCGGTGTAGATATTTCCATGTTTATACAGATAGCGGTGTAGATATTTCCATGTTTTTACAGATATCGGTGTAGATATTTCCATGTTTACACAGATTGCGGTGTAGGTATTTCCATCTTTCTACAGATGGCATTGTAGATATTTCCATGTTTATGCGGATGGCGGTGTATATATTTCCATGTTTATATAGATGGTGGTGTAGATATTACCATGTTTATACAGATAGTGGTGTAGATATTTCCATGTTTATACAGATCGTGGTGAAGATATTTCCATGTTTATACAGATCACGGTGTAGATATTTCCATGATTATACAGATCGCGGTGTAGATATTTCCATGTTGTACAGATGGCGTTGTTGATATTTCCATCTATACACAGATATCCGTGTTGATATTTCCATGTTTATACAGATGGCAGCGTAGATATTCCCATGGACATGCAGATGGCGGTGTAGAGATTTCCATGTTTAGAGAGAGAGCGGTGTAGATATTTCCATGTTTTCACAGATGGTGGTGTAGATATTTCCGTGTTTATACACATGGCGGAGTAGATACTTCCATCTTTATGGAGATGGCAGTGTAGATATTTTCATGTTTATAGAGATGGCGGTATAGATATTTCCATATTTATAGAGATAGCGGTGTAGATATTTCCATCTTTCTACAGATGGCAGTGTAGATATTTCCATGTTTATACAGATGGCGGTGTAGGTATTTCCATACTTATAGAGATGTCTGTGTAGATATTTCCATGTGTATACAGATGGTATTGTAGGTGTTTCCATGTTTATACAGATGGTGGTGTAGATATTTCCATGTTTATTCAGATGACTGTGTAGATATTTCCATGTTTTACAGATGGCAGTGTAGATATTTCAGTGTTTATAGAGATGGCGCTGTAGATATTTCCATGTTTACACAGATCGCGGTGTAGATATTTCCATGTTTATACAGAGAGCGGTGTAGATATTTCCATGTTTTTACAGATATCGGTGTAGATATTTCCATGTTTACACAGATTGTGGTGTAGATATTTCCATCTTTCTACAGATGGCATTGTAGATATTTCCATGTTTATGCAGATGGCGGTGTAGATATTTCCATGTTTATATAGATGGTGGTGTAGATATTACCATGTTTATACAGATAGCGGTGTAGATATTTCCATGTTTATACAGATCGTGGTGAAGATATTTCCATGTTTATACAGATCGCTGTGTAGATATTTCCATGTTTATACAGATAGCGGTGTAGATATTTCCATGTTTATAGAGATAGCGGTGTAGGTATTTCCATGTTTATAGACATAGCGGTGTAGATATTTCCATGTTTATATAGATGGCGTTGTAGATATTTCCATGTTTATACCGATAGATGTGTTGGTAGTTCCACGTTTATACAGATAGCGATGTAGATATTTCCATGTTTACACAGCTCGCGGTGCAGATAATTATATCTTTATACAGATGGCATTGTAGATATTTCCTTATTCACACAGATGGCTTTGTAGATGTTTCCATGTTTATACAGATGGCGGAGTTCTTAGTTCCATGTTTATGGAGATGGCAGTGTAGATATTTTCAAGTTTATAGAGATGGCGGTGTAGATATTTCCATGTTTATAGAGATAGCAGTGTAGATATTTACGTGTTTATACAGATGGCTGTGTGGATATTTCCATGTGTATACAGATGGCATTGTAGATATTTCCATGTTTATACAGATGACTGTAGAGGTATTTCCATGTTTTACCGATGGCTCTGCAGATATTTCCATGTTTATAGAGATAGCGGTGTAGATATTTCCAGGTTTGTACAGATGGCGTTGTTGATATTTCCATCTATACACAGATGGCCGTGTAGATATTTCCATGTTTATACAGATGGCAGCGTAGATATTTCCATGGGCATGCTGATGGCGGTGTAGATATTTCCATGTTTATACAGATCGCGGTGTAGATATTTCCATGTTTATAGAGATAGCGGTGTAGGTATTTCCATGTTTATAGACATAGCGGTGTAGATATTTCCATGTTTATATAGATGGCGTTGTAGATATTTCCCTGTTTATACCGATAGATGTGTTGGTATTTCCACGTTTATACAGATAGCGATGTAGATATTCCCATGTTTATACAGCTCACGGTGCAGATATTTATAACTTTATACAGATGGCATTGTAGATATTTCCTTTCTCACACAGATGGCGGTGTAGATGTTTCCATGTTTATACAGACGGCGGAGTAGTTAGTTCCATGTTTATGCAGATGGCAGTGTAGATATTTTCATGTTTATAGAGATGGCGGTGTAGATATTTCCATGTGTAGACAGATGGCATTGTAGATATTTCCATGTTTATATAGATGACTGTAGAGGTATTCCCATGTTTTACAGATGGCTGTGCAGATATTACCATGTTTATAGAGATAGCGGTGTAGATATTTCCATGTTTGTACAGATGGCGTTGTTGATATTTCCATCTATACACAGATGGCCGTGTAGATATTTCCATGTTTATACAGATGGCAGCGTAGATATTTCCATGGACATGCAGATAGCGGTGTAGATATTTCCATGTTTATACAGATCGTGGTGAAGATATTTCCATGTATATACAGATCGCGGTGTAGATATTTCCATGTTTATACAGATCGCGGTGTAGATATTTCCATGTTTATACCGATAGATGTGTTGGTATTTCCACGTTTATACAGATAGCGATGTAGATATTTCCATGTTTACACAGCTCGCGGTGCAGATATTTATATCTTTATACAGATGGCATTTTAGATATTTCCTTATTCACACAGATGGCGGTGTAGATGTTTCCATGTTTATACAGATGGCGGAGTAGTTAGTTCCATGTTTATGGAGATGGCAGTGTAGATATTTTCATGTTTATAGAGATGGCAGTGTAGATATTTCCATGTGTATACAGATGGCATTGTAGATATTTCCATGTTTATACAGATGACTGTAGAGGTATTTCCATGTTTTACAGATGGCTGTGCAGATATTTCCAAGTTTATAGAGATAGCGGTGTAGATATTTCCATGTTTGTACAGATGGCGTTGTTGATATTTCCATCTATACACACATGGCCGTGTAGATATTTCCATGTTTATACAGATGGCAGCGTAGATATTTCCATGGACATGCAGATGGCGGTGTAGATATTTCCATGTTTATACAGAGAGCGGTGTAGATATTTCCATGTTTTCACAGATTGTGGTGTAGATATTTCCGTGTTTATACACATGGCGGAGTAGATACTTCCATCTTTATGGAGATGGCAGTGTAGATATTTTCATGTTTATAGGGATGGCGGTGTAGATATTTCCATATTGATAGAGATAGCGGTGAAGATATTTCCATCTTTCTACAGATGGCAGTGTGGATATTTCCATGTTTATACAGATGGCGGTGTAGATATTTCCATACCTATACAGATGACTGTGTAGATATTTCCATGTGTATACAGATGATATTGTAGGTATTTCCATGTTTATACACATGGTGGTGAAGATATTTCCATGTTTATTCAGATGACTGTGTAGATATTTCCATGTTTTTACAGATGGCAGTGTAGATATTTCAATGTTTATAGAGATGGCGCTGTAGATATTTCCATGTTTATACAGATCGCGGTGTAGATATTTCCATGTTTATACAGATAGCGGTGTAGATATTTCCATGTTTTTACAGATATCGGTGTAGATATTTCCATGTTTACACAGATTGCGGTGTAGGTATTTCCATCTTTCTACAGATGGCATTGTAGATACTTCCATGTTTATGCGGATGGCGGTGTATATATTTCCATGTTTATATAGATGGTGGTGTAGATATTACCATGTTTATACAGATAGTGGTGTAGATATTTCCATGTTTATACAGATCGTGGTGAAGATATTTCCATGTTTATACAGATCACGGTGTAGATATTTCCATGATTATACAGATCGCGGTGTAGATATTTCCATGTTGTACAGATGGCGTTGTTGATATTTCCATCTATACACAGATATCCGTGTAGATATTTCCATGTTTATACAGATGGCAGCGTAGATATTCCCATGGACATGCAGATGGCGGTGTAGAGATTTCCATGTTTAGAGAGAGAGCGGTGTAGATATTTCCATGTTTTCACAGATGGTGGTGTAGATATTTCCGTGTTTATACACATGGCGGAGTAGATACTTCCATCTTTATGGAGATGGCAGTGTAGATATTTTCATGTTTATAGAGATGGCGGTATAGATATTTCCATATTTATAGAGATAGCGGTGTAGATATTTCCATCTTTCTACAGATGGCAGTGTAGATATTTCCATGTTTATACAGATGGCGGTGTAGGTATTTCCATACTTATAGAGATGTCTGTGTAGATATTTCCATGTGTATACAGATGGTATTGTAGGTGTTTCCATGTTTATACATATGGTGGTGTAGATATTTCCATGTTTATTCAGATGACTGTGTAGATATTTCCATGTTTTACAGATGGCAGTGTAGATATTTCAGTGTTTATAGAGATGGCGCTGTAGATATTTCCATGTTTACACAGATCGCGGTGTAGATATTTCCATGTTTATACAGAGAGCGGTGTAGATATTTCCATGTTTTTACAGATATCGGTGTAGATATTTCCATGTTTACACAGATTGTGGTGTAGATATTTCCATCTTTCTACAGATGGCATTGTAGATATTTCCATGTTTATGCAGATGGCGGTGTAGATATTTCCATGTTTATATAGATGGTGGTGTAGATATTACCATGTTTATACAGATAGCGGTGTAGATATTTCCATGTTTATACAGATCGTGGTGAAGATATTTCCATGTTTATACAGATCGCTGTGTAGATATTTCCATGTTTATACAGATAGCGGTGTAGATATTTCCATGTTTATAGAGATAGCGGTGTAGGTATTTCCATGTTTATAGACATAGCGGTGTAGATATTTCCATGTTTATATAGATGGCGTTGTAGATATTTCCATGTTTATACCGATAGATGTGTTGGTAGTTCCACGTTTATACAGATAGCGATGTAGATATTTCCATGTTTACACAGCTCGCGGTGCAGATAATTATATCTTTATACAGATGGCATTGTAGATATTTCCTTATTCACACAGATGGCTTTGTAGATGTTTCCATGTTTATACAGATGGCGGAGTTCTTAGTTCCATGTTTATGGAGATGGCAGTGTAGATATTTTCAAGTTTATAGAGATGGCGGTGTAGATATTTCCATGTTTATAGAGATAGCAGTGTAGATATTTACGTGTTTATACAGATGGCTGTGTGGATATTTCCATGTGTATACAGATGGCATTGTAGATATTTCCATGTTTATACAGATGACTGTAGAGGTATTTCCATGTTTTACCGATGGCTCTGCAGATATTTCCATGTTTATAGAGATAGCGGTGTAGATATTTCCATGTTTGTACAGATGGCGTTGTTGATATTTCCATCTATACACAGATGGCCGTGTAGATATTTCCATGTTTATACAGATGGCAGCGTAGATATTTCCATGGGCATGCTGATGGCGGTGTAGATATTTCCATGTTTATACAGATCGCGGTGTAGATATTTCCATGTTTATAGAGATAGCGGTGTAGGTATTTCCATGTTTATAGACATAGCGGTGTAGATATTTCCATGTTTATATAGATGGCGTTGTAGATATTTCCCTGTTTATACCGATAGATGTGTTGGTATTTCCACGTTTATACAGATAGCGATGTAGATATTCCCATGTTTATACAGCTCACGGTGCAGATATTTATAACTTTATACAGATGGCATTGTAGATATTTCCTTTCTCACACAGATGGCGGTGTAGATGTTTCCATGTTTATACAGACGGCGGAGTAGTTAGTTCCATGTTTATGCAGATGGCAGTGTAGATATTTTCATGTTTATAGAGATGGCGGTGTAGATATTTCCATGTGTAGACAGATGGCATTGTAGATATTTCCATGTTTATATAGATGACTGTAGAGGTATTCCCATGTTTTACAGATGGCTGTGCAGATATTACCATGTTTATAGAGATAGCGGTGTAGATATTTCCATGTTTGTACAGATGGCGTTGTTGATATTTCCATCTATACACAGATGGCCGTGTAGATATTTCCATGTTTATACAGATGGCAGCGTAGATATTTCCATGGACATGCAGAGGGCGGTGTAGATATTTCCATGTTTATAGAGAGAGCGGTGTAGATATTTCCATGTTTTCACAGATGGTGGTGTAGATATTTCCGTGTTTATACACATGGCGGAGTAGATACTTCCATATTTATGGAGATGGCAGTGTAGATATTTTCATGTTTATACAGATGGCGGTGTAGATATTTCCATACTTATAGAGATAGCGGTGTAGATATTTCCATCTTTCTACAGATGGCAGTGTAGATATTTCCATGTTTATACAGATGGCGGTGTAGATATTTCCATACTTTTACAGATGTCTTTGTAGATATTTCCATGTGTATACAGATGGCATTGTAGATATTTCCATGTTTATACAGATGACTGTAGAGGTATTTCCATGTTTTACCGATGGCTCTGCAGATATTTCCATGTTTATAGAGATAGCGGTGTAGATATTTCCATGTTTGTACAGATGGCGTTGTTGATATTTCCATCTATACACAGATGGCCGTGTAGATATTTCCATGTTTATACAGATGGCAGCGTAGATATTTCCATGGGCATGCTGATGGCGGTGTAGATATTTCCATGTTTATACAGATCGCGGTGTAGATATTTCCATGTTTATAGAGATAGCGGTGTAGGTATTTCCATGTTTATAGACATAGCGGTGTAGATATTTCCATGTTTATATAGATGGCGTTGTAGATATTTCCCTGTTTATACCGATAGATGTGTTGGTATTTCCACGTTTATACAGATAGCGATGTAGATATTCCCATGTTTATACAGCTCACGGTGCAGATATTTATAACTTTATACAGATGGCATTGTAGATATTTCCTTTCTCACACAGATGGCGGTGTAGATGTTTCCATGTTTATACTGACGGCGGAGTAGTTAGTTCCATGTTTATGCAGATGGCAGTGTAGATATTTTCATGTTTATAGAGATGGCGGTGTAGATATTTCCATGTGTAGACAGATGGCATTGTAGATATTTCCATGTTTATATAGATGACTGTAGAGGTATTCCCATGTTTTACAGATGGCTGTGCAGATATTACCATGTTTATAGAGATAGCGGTGTAGATATTTCCATGTTTGTACAGATGGCGTTGTTGATATTTCCATCTATACACAGATGGCCGTGTAGATATTTCCATGTTTATACAGATGGCAGCGTAGATATTTCCATGGACATGCAGAGGGCGGTGTAGATATTTCCATGTTTATAGAGAGAGCGGTGTAGATATTTCCATGTTTTCACAGATGGTGGTGTAGATATTTCCGTGTTTATACACATGGCGGAGTAGATACTTCCATATTTATGGAGATGGCAGTGTAGATATTTTCATGTTTATACAGATGGCGGTGTAGATATTTCCATACTTATAGAGATAGCGGTGTAGATATTTCCATCTTTCTACAGATGGCAGTGTAGATATTTCCATGTTTATACAGATGGCGGTGTAGATATTTCCATACTTTTACAGATGTCTGTGTAGATATTTCCATGTGTATACAGATGATATTGTAGGTATTTCCATGTTTATACAGATGGTGGTGTAGATATTTCCATGTTTATTCAGATGACTGTGTAGATATTTCCATGTTTTTACAGATGGCAGTGTAGATATTTCAATGTTTATAGAGATGGCGCTGTAGATTTCTCCATGTTTATACAGATCGCGGTGTAGATATTTCCATGTTTATACAGATAGCAGTGTAGATATTTCCATGTTTTTACAGATATTGGTGTAGATATTTCCATGTTTACACAGATTGCGGTGTAGATATTTCCATCTTTCTACAGATGGCATTGTACATAATTCCATGTTTATGCAGATGGCGGTGTAGATATTTCCATGGTTATATAGATGGTGGTGTAGATATTTCCATGTTTATACAGATAGCGGTGTAGATATTTCCATGTTTATACAGAGAGCGGTGTAGATATTTCCATGTTTTCACAGATGTTGGTGTAGATATTTCCGTGTTTATACACATGGCGGAGTAGATACTTCCATCTTTATGGAGATGGCAGTGTAGATATTTTCATGTTTAAAGAGATGGCGGTGTAGATATTTCCATATTTATAGAGATAGCGGTGTAGATATATCCATCTTTCTACAGATGGCAGTGTAGATATTTCCATGTTTATACAGATGGCGGTGTAGATATTTCCATACTTATACAGATGTCTGTGTAGATATTTCCATGTGTATACAGATGGTATTGTAGGTATTTCCATGTTAATGCAGATGGCTGTGTAGACATTTCCATGTTTATATAGATGGTGGTGTAGATATTACCATGTTTATACATATGGCGGTGTAGATATTTCCATGTTTATACAGATCGCGGTGTAGATATTTCCATGTTTATACAGATAGCGGTGTAGGTATTTCCATGTTTATACAGATAGCGGTGTAGATATTTCCATGTTTATAGAGATAGCGGTGTAGGTATTTCCATGTTTACAGACATAGCGGTGTAGATATTTCCATGTTTATATAGATGGTGCTGTACATATTTCCATGTTTATACCGATAGATATGTTGGTATTTCCACGTTTATACAGATAGCGATGTAGATATTTCCATGTTTATACAGCTCGCGGTGCAGATATTTATATCTTTATACAGATGGCATTGTAGATATTTCCTTAATCACACAGATGGCGGTGTAGATATTTCCATGTTTATACAGATGGCGGAGTAGTTAGTTCCATGTTTATGGAGATGGCAGTGTAGATATTTTCATGTTTATAGAGATGGCGGTGTAGATATTTCCATGTTTATAGAGATAGCAGTGTAGATATTTACATATTTATAGAGATGGCTGTGTAGATATTTCCATGTGTATACAGATGGCATTGTAGATATTTCCATGTTTATACAGATGACTGTAGAGGTATTTCCATGTTTTACAGATGGCTGTGCAGATATTTCCATGTTTATAGAGAAAGCGGTGTAGATATTTCCATGTTTGTACAGATGTCGTTTTTGATATTTCCATCTACACAGATGGCCGTGTAGATATTTCCATGTTTATACAGATGGCAGCGTAGATATTTCCATGGACATGCAGATGGCGGTGTAGATATTTCCATGTTTATACAGAGAGCGGTGTAGATATTTCCATGTTTTCACAGATGTTGGTGTAGATATTTCCGTGTTTATACACATGGCGGAGTAGATACTTCCATCTTTATGGAGATGGCAGAGTAGATATTTTCATGTTTAAAGAGATGGCGGTGTAGATATTTCCATATTTACAGAGATAGCGGTGTAGATATTTCCATCTTTCTACAGATGGCACTGTAGATATTTCCATGTTTATACAGATGGCGGTGTAGATATTTCCATACTTATACAGATGTCTGTGTAGATATTTCCATGTGTATACAGATGGTATTGTAGGTATTTCCATGTTTATACATATGGTGTTGTAGATATTTCCATGTTTATTCTGATGACTGTGTAGATATTTCCATGTTTTTACAGATGGCAGTGTAGATATTTCAATGTTTATAGAGATGGTGCTGTAGATATTTCCATGTTTATACAGATCGCGGTGTAGATATTTCCATGTTTATACAGATAGCGTTGTAGATATTTCCATGTTTTTACAGATATCGGTGTAGTTATTTCCATGTTTACACAGATTGCGGTGTGGATATTTCCATCTTTCTACAGATGGCATTGTAGATATTTCCATGTTTATGCAGATGGTGGTGCATATATTTCCATGTTTATATAGATGGTGGTGTAGATATTACCATGTTTATACAGATCGCGGTGTAGATATTTCCATGTTTATACAGATACCGGTGTAGATATTTCCATGTTTATACAGATAGCGGTGTAGATATTTCCATGTTTATAGAGATAGTGGTGTAGGTATTTCCATGTTTATAGACATAGCAATGTAGATACTTCCATGTTTATATAGATGGCGTTGTAGATATTTCCAGGTTTATACCGATATATGTGTTGGTATTTCAACGTTTATACAGATAGCGATATAGATATTTCCATGTTTATACAGCTCGCGGTGCAGATATTTATATCTTTATACAGATGGCATTGTAGATATTTCCTCATTCACACAGATGGCGGTGTAGATGTTTCCATGTTTATACAGATGGCGGAGTAGTTAGTTCCATGTTTATGGAGATGGCAGTGTAGATATTTTCATGTTTATAGAGATGGCGGTGTAGATATTTCCATGTTTATAGAGATAGCAGTGTAGATATTTACATGTTTATACAGATGGCTGTGTAGATATTTCCATGTATATACAGATGGCATTGTAGATATTTCCATGTTTATACAGATGACTGTAGAGGTATTTCCATGTTTTACAGATGGCTGTGCAGATATTTCCATGTTTATAGAGAAAGCGGTGTAGATATTTCCATGTTTGTACAGATGGCGTTGTTGATATTTCCATCTATACAGAGATGGCCGTGTAGATATTTCCATGTTTATACAGATGGCAGCGTAGATATTTCCATGGACATGCAGATGGCAGTGTAGATATTTTCATGTTTATACAGAGAGCGGTGAAGATATTTCCATGTTTTCACAGATGTTGGTGTAGATATTTCCGTGTTTATACACATGGCGGGGTAGATACTTCCATCTTTATGGAGATGGCAGTGTAGATATTTTCATGTTTAAAGAGATGGCGGTGTAGATATTTCCATATTTATAGAGATAGCGGTGTAGATATATCCATCTTTCTACAGATGGCAGTGTAGATATTTCCATGTTTATACAGATGGCGGTGTAGATATTTCCATACTTATACAGATGTCTGTGTAGATATTTCCATGTGTATACAGATGGTATTGTAGGTATTTCCATGTTTATGCAGATGGCTGTGTAGATATTTCCATGTTTATATAGATGGTGGTGTAGATATTACCATGTTTATACATATGGCGGTGTAGATATTTCCATGTTTATACAGATCGTGGTGAAGATATTTTCATGTTTATACAGATCGCGGTGTAGATATTTCCATGTTTATACAGATCGCGGTGTAGATATTTCCATGTTTATACAGATAGCGGTGTAGGTATTTCCATGTTTATACAGATAGCGGTGTAGATATTTCCATGTTTATAGAGATAGCGGTGTAGGTATTTCCATGTTTACAGACATAGCGGTGTAGATATTTCCATGTTTATATAGATGGTGCTGTAGATATTTCCATGTTTATACCGATAGATGTGTTGGTATTTCCACGTTTATACAGATAGCGATGTAGATATTTCCATGTTTATACAGCTCGCGGTGCAGATATTTATATCTTTATACAGATGGCATTGTAGTTATTTCCTTATTCACACAGATGGCGGTGTAGATGTTTCCATGTTTATACAGATGGCGGAGTAGTTAGTTCCATGTTTATGGAGATGGCAGTGTAGATATTTTCATGTTTATAGAGATGGCGGTGTAGATATTTCCATGTTTATAGAGATAGCAGTGTAGATATTTACATGTTTATACAGATGGCTGTGTAGGTATTTCCATGTGTATACAGATGGCATTGTAGATATTTCCATGTTTATACAGATGACTGTAGAGGTATTTCCATGTTTTACAGATGGCTGTGCAGATATTTCCATGTTTATAGAGATAGCGGTGTAGATATTTCCATGTTTGTAGAGATGGCGTTGTTGAAATTTCCATCTATACACAGATGGCCGTGTAGATTTTCCATGTTTATACAGATGGCAGCGTAGATATTTCCATGGACATGCAGATGGCGGTGTAGATATTTCCATGTTTATACAGATAGCGGTGTAGATATTTCCATGTTTTCACAGATGGTGGTGTAGATATTTCCGTGTTTATCCACATGGCGGAGTAGATACATCCATCTTTATAGAGATGGCAGTGTAGATATTTTCATGTTTATAGAGATGGCGGTGTAGATATTTCCATGTTAATAGAGATAGCGGTGCACATATTTCCATCTTTCTACAGATGGCAGTGTAGATATTTCCATGTTTATACAGATGGCGGTGTAGATATTTCCATACTTATAGAGATGACTGTGCAGATATTTCCATGTGCATACAGATGGTATTGTAGGTATTTCCATGTTTATACAGATGGTGGTGTTGATATTTCCATGTTTATTCAGATGACTGTGTAGATATTTCCATGTTTTACAGATGGCAGTGTAGATATTTCAATGTTTATAGAGATGGCGCCGTAGATACTTCCATGTTTATACAGATCGCGGTGTAGATATTTCCATGTTTATTCTGATAGCGGTGTAGATATTTCCATGTTTACACAGATTGTGGTGTAGATATTTCCATCTTTCTACAGATGGCATTGTAGATGTTTCCATGTTTATGCAGATGGCGGTGTAGATATTTCCATGTTTATATAGATGGCCGTGTAGATATTTCCATGTTTATACAGATGGCAGCGTAGATATTTCCATGGACATGCAGATGGCAGTGTAGATATTTCCATGTTTATACAGAGAGCGGTGTAGATATTTCCATGTTTGTACAGATGGCGTTGTTGATATTTCCATCTATACAGAGATGGCCGTGTAGATATTTCCATGTTTATACAGATGGCAGTGTAGATATTTCCATGTTTATACAGATGGCGGTGTAGATATTTCCATACTTATACAGATGTCTGTGTAGATATTTCCATGTGTATACAGATGGTATTGTAGGTATTTCCATGTTTATGCAGATGGCTGTGTAGATATTTCCATGTTTATATAGATGGTGGTGTAGATATTACCATGTTTATACATATGGCGGTGTAGATATTTCCATGTTTATACAGATCGTGGTGAAGATATTTTCATGTTTATACAGATCGCGGTGTAGATATTTCCATGTTTATACAGATCGCGGTGTAGATATTTCCATGTTTATACAGATAGCGGTGTAGGTATTTCCATGTTTATACAGATAGCGGTGTAGATATTTCCATGTTTATAGAGATAGCGGTGTAGGTATTTCCATGTTTACAGACATAGCGGTGTAGATATTTCCATGTTTATATAGATGGTGCTGTAGATATTTCCATGTTTATACCGATAGATGTGTTGGTATTTCCACGTTTATACAGATAGCGATGTAGATATTTCCATGTTTATACAGCTCGCGGTGCAGATATTTATATCTTTATACAGATGGCATTGTAGTTATTTCCTTATTCACACAGATGGCGGTGTAGATGTTTCCATGTTTATACAGATGGCGGAGTAGTTAGTTCCATGTTTATGGAGATGGCAGTGTAGATATTTTCATGTTTATAGAGATGGCGGTGTAGATATTTCCATGTTTATAGAGATAGCAGTGTAGATATTTACATGTTTATACAGATGGCTGTGTAGGTATTTCCATGTGTATACAGATGGCATTGTAGATATTTCCATGTTTATACAGATGACTGTAGAGGTATTTCCATGTTTTACAGATGGCTGTGCAGATATTTCCATGTTTATAGAGATAGCGGTGTAGATATTTCCATGTTTGTAGAGATGGCGTTGTTGAAATTTCCATCTATACACAGATGGCCGTGTAGATTTTCCATGTTTATACAGATGGCAGCGTAGATATTTCCATGGACATGCAGATGGCGGTGTAGATATTTCCATGTTTATACAGATAGCGGTGTAGATATTTCCATGTTTTCACAGATGGTGGTGTAGATATTTCCGTGTTTATCCACATGGCGGAGTAGATACATCCATCTTTATAGAGATGGCAGTGTAGATATTTTCATGTTTATAGAGATGGCGGTGTAGATATTTCCATGTTAATAGAGATAGCGGTGCACATATTTCCATCTTTCTACAGATGGCAGTGTAGATATTTCCATGTTTATACAGATGGCGGTGTAGATATTTCCATACTTATAGAGATGACTGTGCAGATATTTCCATGTGCATACAGATGGTATTGTAGGTATTTCCATGTTTATACAGATGGTGGTGTTGATATTTCCATGTTTATTCAGATGACTGTGTAGATATTTCCATGTTTTACAGATGGCAGTGTAGATATTTCAATGTTTATAGAGATGGCGCCGTAGATATTTCCATGTTTATACAGATCGCGGTGTAGATATTTCCATGTTTATTCTGATAGCGGTGTAGATATTTCCATGTTTACACAGATTGTGGTGTAGATATTTCCATCTTTCTACAGATGGCATTGTAGATGTTTCCATGTTTATGCAGATGGCGGTGTAGATATTTCCATGTTTATATAGATGGCCGTGTAGATATTTCCATGTTTATACAGATGGCAGCGTAGATATTTCCATGGACATGCAGATGGCAGTGTAGATATTTCCATGTTTATACAGAGAGCGGTGTAGATATTTCCATGTTTGTACAGATGGCGTTGTTGATATTTCCATCTATACAGAGATGGCCGTGTAGATATTTCCATGTTTATACAGATGGCAGCGTAGATATTTCCATGGACATGCAGATGGCAGTGTAGATATTTTCATGTTTATACAGAGAGCGGTGAAGATATTTCCATGTTTTCACAGATGTTGGTGTAGATATTTCCGTGTTTATACACATGGCGGGGTAGATACTTCCATCTTTATGGAGATGGCAGTGTAGATATTTTCATGTTTAAAGAGATGGCGGTGTAGATATTTCCATATTTATAGAGATAGCGGTGTAGATATATCCATCTTTCTACAGATGGCAGTGTAGATATTTCCATGTTTATACAGATGGCGGTGTAGATATTTCCATACTTATACAGATGTCTGTGTAGATATTTCCATGTGTATACAGATGGTATTGTAGGTATTTCCATGTTTATGCAGATGGCTGTGTAGATATTTCCATGTTTATATAGATGGTGGTGTAGATATTACCATGTTTATACATATGGCGGTGTAGATATTTCCATGTTTATACAGATCGTGGTGAAGATATTTTCATGTTTATACAGATCGCGGTGTAGATATTTCCATGTTTATACAGATCGCGGTGTAGATATTTCCATGTTTATACAGATAGCGGTGTAGGTATTTCCATGTTTATACAGATAGCGGTGTAGATATTTCCATGTTTATAGAGATAGCGGTGTAGGTATTTCCATGTTTACAGACATAGCGGTGTAGATATTTCCATGTTTATATAGATGGTGCTGTAGATATTTCCATGTTTATACCGATAGATGTGTTCGTATTTCCACGTTTATACAGATAGCGATGTAGATATTTCCATGTTTATACAGCTCGCGGTGCAGATATTTATATCTTTATACAGATGGCATTGTAGTTATTTCCTTATTCACACAGATGGCGGTGTAGATGTTTCCATGTTTATACAGATGGCGGAGTAGTTAGTTCCATGTTTATGGAGATGGCAGTGTAGATATTTTCATGTTTATAGAGATGGCGGTGTAGATATTTCCATGTTTATAGAGATAGCAGTGTAGATATTTACATGTTTATACAGATGGCTGTGTAGGTATTTCCATGTGTATACAGATGGCATTGTAGATATTTCCATGTTTATACAGATGACTGTAGAGGTATTTCCATGTTTTACAGATGGCTGTGCAGATATTTCCATGTTTATAGAGATAGCGGTGTAGATATTTCCATGTTTGTAGAGATGGCGTTGTTGAAATTTCCATCTATACACAGATGGCCGTGTAGATTTTCCATGTTTATACAGATGGCAGCGTAGATATTTCCATGGACATGCAGATGGCGGTGTAGATATTTCCATGTTTATACAGATAGCGGTGTAGATATTTCCATGTTTTCACAGATGGTGGTGTAGATATTTCCGTGTTTATCCACATGGCGGAGTAGATACATCCATCTTTATAGAGATGGCAGTGTAGATATTTTCATGTTTATAGAGATGGCGGTGTAGATATTTCCATGTTAATAGAGATAGCGGTGCACATATTTCCATCTTTCTACAGATGGCAGTGTAGATATTTCCATGTTTATACAGATGGCGGTGTAGATATTTCCATACTTATAGAGATGACTGTGCAGATATTTCCATGTGCATACAGATGGTATTGTAGGTATTTCCATGTTTATACAGATGGTGGTGTTGATATTTCCATGTTTATTCAGATGACTGTGTAGATATTTCCATGTTTTACAGATGGCAGTGTAGATATTTCAATGTTTATAGAGATGGCGCCGTAGATATTTCCATGTTTATACAGATCGCGGTGTAGATATTTCCATGTTTATTCTGATAGCGGTGTAGATATTTCCATGTTTACACAGATTGTGGTGTAGATATTTCCATCTTTCTACAGATGGCATTGTAGATGTTTCCATGTTTATGCAGATGGCGGTGTAGATATTTCCATGTTTATATAGATGGCCGTGTAGATATTTCCATGTTTATACAGATGGCAGCGTAGATATTTCCATGGACATGCAGATGGCAGTGTAGATATTTCCATGTTTATACAGAGAGCGGTGTAGATATTTCCATGTTTTCACAGATGGTGGTGTAGATATTTCCGTGTTTATACACATGGCGGAGTAGATACTTCCATCTTTATGGAGATGGCAGTGCAGATATTTTCATGTTTATAGAGATGGTGGTGTAGATATTTCCATATTTATAGAGATAGCGGTGTAGATATTTCCATCTTTCTACAGATGGCAGTGTAGATATTTCCATGTTTATACAGATGGCGGTGTAGATATTTCCATACTTATACAGATGTCTGTGTAGATATCTCCATGTGTATACAGATGGTATTGTAGGTATTTCCATGTTTATACACATGGTGGTGAAGATATTTCCATGTTTATTCAGATGACTGTGTAGATATTTCCATGTTTTTACGGATTTCAGTGTAGATATTTCAATGTTTATAGAGATGGCGCTGTAGATATTTCCATGTTTATAGAGATCGCGGTGTAGATATTTCCATGTTTATACAGATAGCGGTGTAGATATTTCCATGTTTTTACAGATATCGGTGTAGATATTTCCATGTTAACACAGATTGCGGTGTAGGTATTTCCATCTTTCTACAGATGGCATTGTAGATATTTCCATGTTTATGCAGATGGCGCTGTATATATTTCCATGTTTATATAGATGGTGGTGTAGATATTACCATGTTTATACAGATAGCGGTGTAGATATTTCCATGTTTATACAGATCGTGGTAAAGATATTTCCATGTTTATACAGATCACGGTGTAGATATTTCCATGTTTATACAGATCGCGGTGTAGATATTTCCATGTTTATACAGATAGCGTTGTAGATATTTCCATGTTTATATAGATAGCGGTGTAGATATTTCCATGTTTATAGAGATAGCGGTGTAGGTATTTCCATGTTTATAGAGATAGCGGTGTGGATATTTCCATGTTGTACAGATGGCGTTCTTGATATTTCCATCTATACACAGATGTCCGTGTAGATATTTCCATGTTTATACAGATGGCAGCGTAGATATTTCCATGGACATGCAGATGGCGGTGTAGATATTTCCAAGTTTAGATAGAGAGCGGTGTAGATATTTCCATGTTTTCACAGATGGTGCTGTAGATATTTCCGTGTTTATACACATGGCGGAGTAGATACTTCCATCTTTATGGAGATGGCAGTGTAGATATTTTCATGTTTATAGAGATGGCGGTATAGATATTTCCATATTTATAGAGATAGCGGTGTAGATATTTCCATCTTCCTACAGATGGCAGTGTAGATATTTCCATGTTTATACAGATGGCGGTGTAGATATTTCCATACTTATACAGATGTCTGTGTAGATATCTCCATGTGTATACAGATGGTATTGTAGGTATTTCCATGTTTATACAGATGGTGGTGTAGATATTTCCATGTTTATTCAGATGAATGTGTAGATATTTCCATGTTTTACAGATGGCAGTGTAGATATTTCAATGTTTATAGAGATGGCGCTGTAGATATTTCCATGTTTATACAGATCGCGGTGTAGATATTTCCATGTTTATACAGATAGCGGTGTAGATATTTCCATGTTTTTACAGATATCGGTGTAGATATTTCCATGTTTACACAGATTGTGGTGTAGATATTTCCATCTTTCTACAGATGGCATTGTAGATATTTCCATGTTTATGCAGATGGCGGTGTAGATATTTCCATGTTTATATAGATGGTGATGTAGATATTACCATGTTTATACAGATAGCGGTGTAGATATTTCCATGTTTATACAGATCGTGGTGAAGATATTTCCATGTTTATACAGATCGCTGTGTAGATATTTCCATGTTTATACAGATAGCGGTGTAGATATTTCCATGTTTATAGAGATAGCGGTGTAGGTATTTCCATGTTTATAGACATAGCGGTGTAGATATTTCCATGTTTATATAGATGGCGTTGTAGATATTTCCATGCGTATACCCATAGATGTGTTGGTAGTTCCCTGTTTGTACAGATAGCGATGTAGATATCTCCATGTTTATACAGCTCGCGGTGCAGATATTTACATCTTTATACAGATGGCATTGTAGATATTTCCTTATTCACACAGATGGCGGTGTAGATGTTTCCATGTTATACAGATGGCGGAGTTGTTAGTTCCATGTTTATGGAGATGGCAGTGTAGATATTTTCATGTTTATAGAGATGGCGGTGTAGATATTTCCATGTTTATAGAGATAGCAGTGTAGATATTTACATGTTTATACATATGGCTGTGTAGATAATTCCATGTGTATACAGATGGCATTGTAGATATTTCCATGTTTATACAGATGACTGTAGAGGTATTTCCATGTTTTACAGATGGCTGTGCAGATATTTCCATGTTTATTGAGATAGCGGTGTAGATATTTCCATGTTTGTACAGATGGCGTTGGCGTTGTTGATATTTCCATCTATACACAGATGGCCGTGTAGATATTTCCATGTTTATACAGATGGCAGCGTAGATATTTCCATGGACATGCAGATGGCGGTGTAGATATTTCCATGTTTATACAGATAGCGGTGTAGATATTTCCATGTTTTCACAGATGGTGGTGTAGATATTTCCGTGTTTATACACATGGCGGAGTAGATACTTCCATCTTTATGGAGATGGCAGTGTACATATTTTCATGTTTATGGAGATGGCGGTGCAGATATTTCCATATTTATAGAGATAGCAGTGTAGATATTTCCATCTTTCTACAGATGGCAGTGTAGATATTTCCATGTTTATACAGATGGCGGTGTAGATATTTCCATACTTATACAGATGTCTGTGTAGATATATCCATGTGTATACAGATTGTATTGTAGGTATTTCCATGTTTATACAGATGGTGGTGTAGATATTTCCATGTTTATTCAGATGACTGTGTAGATATTTCCATGTTTTTACAGATGGCAGTGTAGATATTTCAATGTTTATAGAGATGGCGCTGTAGATTTCTCCATGTTTATACAGATCGCGGTGTAGATATTTCCATGTTTATACAGATAGCAGTGTAGATATTTCCATGTTTTTACAGATATTGGTGTAGATATTTCCATGTTTACACAGATTGCGGTGTAGATATTTCCATCTTTCTACAGATGGCATTGTACATAATTCCATGTTTATGCAGATGGCGGTGTAGATATTTCCATGGTTATATAGATGGTGGTGTAGATATTTCCATGTTTATACAGATAGCGGTGTAGATATTTCCATGTTTATACAGAGAGCGGTGTAGATATTTCCATGTTTTCACAGATGTTGGTGTAGATATTTCCGTGTTTATACACATGGCGGAGTAGATACTTCCATCTTTATGGAGATGGCAGTGTAGATATTTTCATGTTTAAAGAGATGGCGGTGTAGATATTTCCATATTTATAGAGATAGCGGTGTAGATATATCCATCTTTCTACAGATGGCAGTGTAGATATTTCCATGTTTATACAGATGGCGGTGTAGATATTTCCATACTTATACAGATGTCTGTGTAGATATTTCCATGTGTATACAGATGGTATTGTAGGTATTTCCATGTTTATGCAGATGGCTGTGTAGACATTTCCATGTTTATATAGATGGTGGTGTAGATATTACCATGTTTATACATATGGCGGTGTAGATATTTCCATGTTTATACAGATCGCGGTGTAGATATTTCCATGTTTATACAGATAGCGGTGTAGGTATTTCCATGTTTATACAGATAGCGGTGTAGATATTTCCATGTTTATAGAGATAGCGGTGTAGGTATTTCCATGTTTACAGACATAGCGGTGTAGATATTTCCATGTTTATATAGATGGTGCTGTACATATTTCCATGTTTATACCGATAGATATGTTGGTATTTCCACGTTTATACAGATAGCGATGTAGATATTTCCATGTTTATACAGCTCGCGGTGCAGATATTTATATCTTTATACAGATGGCATTGTAGATATTTCCTTATTCACACAGATGGCGGTGTAGATGTTTCCATGTTTATACAGATGGCGGAGTAGTTAGTTCCATGTTTATGGAGATGGCAGTGTAGATATTTTCATGTTTATAGAGATGGCGGTGTAGATATTTCCACGTTTATAGAGATAGCAGTGTAGATATTTACATATTTATAGAGATGGCTGTGTAGATATTTCCATGTGTATACAGATGGCATTGTAGATATTTCCATGTTTATACAGATGACTGTAGAGGTATTTCCATGTTTTACAGATGGCTGTGCAGATATTTCCATGTTTATAGAGAAAGCGGTGTAGATATTTCCATGTTTGTACAGATGTCGTTTTTGATATTTCCATCTACACAGATGGCCGTGTAGATATTTCCATGTTTATACAGATGGCAGCGTAGATATTTCCATGGACATGCAGATGGCGGTGTAGATATTTCCATGTTTATAAAGAGAGCGGTGTAGATATTTCCATGTTTTCACAGATGTTGGTGTAGATATTTCCGTGTTTATACACATGGCGGAGTAGATACTTCCATCTTTATGGAGATGGCAGAGTAGATATTTTCATGTTTAAAGAGATGGCGGTGTAGATATTTCCATATTTACAGAGATAACGGTGTAGATATTTCCATCTTTCTACAGATGGCACTGTAGATATTTCCATGTTTATACAGATGGCGGTGTAGATATTTCCATACTTATACAGATGTCTGTGTAGATATTTCCATGTGTATACAGATGGTATTGTAGGTATTTCCATGTTTATACATATGGTGTTGTAGATATTTCCATGTTTATTCTGATGACTGTGTAGATATTTCCATGTTTTTACAGATGGCAGTGTAGATATTTCAATGTTTATAGAGATGGTGCTGTAGATATTTCCATGTTTATACAGATCGCGGTGTAGATATTTCCATGTTTATACAGATAGCGTTGTAGATATTTCCATGTTTTTACAGATATCGGTGTAGTTATTTCCATGTTTACACAGATTGCGGTGTGGATATTTCCATCTTTCTACAGATGGCATTGTAGATATTTCCATGTTTATGCAGATGGTGGTGCATATATTTCCATGTTTATATAGATGGTGGTGTAGATATTACCATGTTTATACAGATCGCGGTGTAGATATTTCCATGTTTATACAGATACCGGTGTAGATATTTCCATGTTTATACAGATAGCGGTGTAGATATTTCCATGTTTATAGAGATAGTGGTGTAGGTATTTCCATGTTTATAGACATAGCAATGTAGATACTTCCATGTTTATATAGATGGCGTTGTAGATATTTCCAGGTTTATACCGATATATGTGTTGGTATTTCAACGTTTATACAGATAGCGATATAGATATTTCCATGTTTATACAGCTCGCGGTGCAGATATTTATATCTTTATACAGATGGCATTGTAGATATTTCCTCATTCACACAGATGGCGGTGTAGATGTTTCCATGTTTATACAGATGGCGGAGTAGTTAGTTCCATGTTTATGGAGATGGCAGTGTAGATATTTTCATGTTTATAGAGATGGCGGTGTAGATATTTCCATGTTTATAGAGATAGCAGTGTAGATATTTACATGTTTATACAGATGGCTGTGTAGATATTTCCATGTATATACAGATGGCATTGTAGATATTTCCATGTTTATACAGATGACTGTAGAGGTATTTCCATGTTTTACAGATGGCTGTGCAGATATTTCCATGTTTATACAGATAGCGGTGTAGATATTTCCATGTTTTTACAGATATCGGGGTAGATATTTCCATGTTTACACAGATTGCGGTGTAGATATTTCCATCTTTCTACAGATGGCATTGTAGATATTTCCATGTTTATGCAGATGGCGGTGTAGATATTTCCATGTTTATATAGATGGTGGTGTAGATATTACCATGTTTATACTGATAGCGGTGTAGATATTTCCATGTTTATACAGATCGTGGTGAAGATATTTCCATGTTTATACAGATCGCGGTGTAGATATTTCCATGTTTATACAGATAGCGGTGTAGATATTTCCATGTTTATACAGATAGCGTTGTAGATATTTCCATGTTTATACAGATAGCGGTGTAGATATTTCCATGTTTATAGAGATAGTGGTGTAGGTATTTCCATGTTTATAGACATAGCAATGTAGATACTTCCATGTTTATATAGATGGCGTTGTAGATATTTCCAGGTTTATACCGATAGATGTGTTGGTATTTCAACGTTTATACAGATAGCGATGTAGATATTTCCGTGTTTATACAGCTCGCGGTGCAGATATTTATATCTTTATACAGATGGCATTGTAGATATTTCCTTATTCACACAGATGGCGGTGTAGATGTTTCCATGTTTATACAGATGGCGGAGTAGTTAGTTCCATGTTTATGGAGATGGCAGTGTAGATATTTTCGTGTTTATAGAGATGGCGGTGTAGATATTTCCATGTTTATAGACATAGCACTGTAGATATTTACATGTTTATACAGATGGCTGTGTAGATATTTCCATGTATATACAGATGGCATTGTAGATATTTCCATGTTTATACAGATGACTGTAGAGGTATTTCCATGTTTTACAGATGGCTGTGCAGATATTTGCATGTTTATAGAGAAAGCGGTGTAGATATTTCCATGTTTGTACAGATGGCGTTGTTGATATTTCCATCTATACAGAGATGGCCGTGTAGATATTTCCATGTTTATACAGATGGCAGCGTAGATATTTCCATGGACATGCAGATGGCGGTGTAGATATTTCCATGTTTATACAGAGAGCGGTGTAGATATTTCCATGTTTTCACAGATGTTGGTGTAGATATTTCCGTGTTTATACACATGGCGGAGTAGATACTTCCATCTTTATGGAGATGGCAGTGTAGATATTTTCATGTTTAAAGAGATGGCGGTGTAGATATTTCCATATTTATAGAGATAGCGGTGTAGATATATCCATCTTTCTACAGATGGCAGTGTAGATATTTCCATGTTTATACATATGGCGGTGTAGATATTTCCATACTTATACAGATGTCTGTGTAGATATTTCCATGTGTATACAGATGGTATTGTAGGTATTTCCATGTTTATGCAGATGGCTGTGTAGATATTTCCATGTTTATATAGATGGTGGTGTAGATATTACCATGTTTATACATATGGCGGTGTAGATATTTCCATGTTTATACAGATCCTGGTGAAGATATTTTCATGTTTATAGAGATCGCGGTGTAGATATTTCCATGTTTATACAGATCGCGGTGTAGATATTTCCATGTTTATACAGATAGCGGTGTAGGTATTTCCATGTTTATACAGATCGCGGTGTAGATATTTCCATGTTTATAGAGATAGCGGTGTAGGTATTTCCATGTTTACAGAGATAGCGGTGTAGATATTTCCATGTTTATATAGATGGTGCTGTAGATATTTCCATGTTTATACCGATAGATGTGTTGGTATTTCCACGTTTATACAGATAGCGATGTAGATATTTCCATGTTTATACAGCTCGCGGTGCAGATATTTATAACTTTATACAGATGGCATTGTAGATATTTCCTTATTCACACAGATGGCGGTGTAGATGTTTCCATGTTTATACAGATGGCGGAGTAGTTAGTTCCATGTTTATGGAGATGGCAGTGTAGATATTTCAATGTTTATAGAGATGGCGGTGTAGATATTTCCATATTTATAGAGATAGCAGTGTAGATATTTACATGTTTATACAGATGGCTGTGTAGGTATTTCCATGTGTATACAGATGGCATTGTAGATATTTCCATGTTTATACAGATGACTGTAGAGGTATTTCCATGTTTTACAGATGGCTGTGCAGATATTTCCATGTTTATAGAGATAGCGGTGTAGATATTTCCATGTTTGTACAGATGGCGTTGTAGAAATTTCCATCTATACACAGATGGCCGTGTAGATATTTCCATGTTTATACAGATGGCAGCGTAGATATTTCCATGGACATGCAGATGGCGGTGTAGATATTTCCATGTTTATACAGATAGCGGTTTAGATATTTCCATGTTTTCACAGATGGTGGTGTAGATATTTCCGTGTTTATCCACATGGCGGAGTAGATACATCCATCTTTATAGAGATGGCAGTGTAGATATTTTCATGTTTATAGAGATGGCGGTGTAGATATTTCCATGTTAATAGAGATAGCGGTGTAGATATTTCCATCTTTCTACAGATGGCAGTGTAGATATTTCCATGTTTATACAGATGGCGGTGTAGATATTTCCATACTTATAGAGATGTCTGTGCAGATATTTCCATGTGTATACAGATGGTATTGTAGGTATTTCCATGTTTATACAGATGGTGGTGTAGATATTTCCATGTTTATTCAGATGACTGTGTAGATATTTCCATGTTTTACAGATGGCAGTGTAGATATTTCAATGTTTATAGAGATGGCGCTGTAGATATTTCCATGTTTATACAGATCGCGGTGTAGATATTTCCATGTTTATTCTGATAGCGGTGTAGATATTTCCATGTTTACACAGATTGTGGTGTAGATATTTCCATCTTTCTACAGATGGCATTGTAGATATTTCCATGTTTATGCAGATGGCGGTGTAGATATTTCCATGTTTATATAGATGGCCGTGTAGATATTTCCATGTTTATACAGATGGCAGCGTAGATATTTCCATGGACATGCAGATGGCGGTGTAGATATTTCCATGTTTATACAGATAGCGGTGTAGATATTTCCATGTTTTCACAGATGGTGGTGTAGATATTTCCGTGTTTATACATATGGCGGAGTAGATACTTCCACCTTTATGGAGATGGCAGTGTTGATATTTTCATGTTTATGGAGATGGCGGTGTAGATATTTCCATATTTATAGAGATAGCGGTGTAGATATATCCATCTTTCTACAGATGGCAGTGTAGATATTTCCATGTTTATACAGATGGCGGTGTAGATATTTCCATACTTATACAGATGTCTGTGTAGATATTTCCATGTGTATACAGATGGTATTGTAGGTATTTCCATGTTTATACAGATGGTGGTGTAGATATTTCCATGTTTATTCAGATGACTGTGTAGATATTTCCATGTTTTTACAGATGGCAGTGTGGATATTTCAATGTTAATAGAGATGGCGCTGTAGATATCTCCATGTTTATACAGATCGCGGTGTAGATATTTCCATGTTTATACAGATCGCGGTGTAGATATTTCCATGTTTATAGAGATGGCGCTGTAGATATTTCCATGTTTATACAGATAGCGGTGTAGATATTTCCATGTTTATAGAGATAGCGGTGTAGGTATTTCCATGTTTACAGACATAGCGGTGTAGATATTTCCATGTTTATATGGATGGTGCTGTACTTATTTCCATGTTTATACCGATAGATGTGTTGGTATTTCCACGTTTATACAGGTAGCGATGTAGATATCTCCATGTTTATACAGCTCGCGGTGCAGATATTTATATCTTTATACAGATGGCATTGTAGATATTTCCTTAATCACACAGATGGCGGTGTAGATGTTTCCATGTTTATACAGATGGCGGAGTAGTTAGTTCCATGTTTATGGAGATGGCAGTGTAGATATTTTCATGTTTATAGAGATGGCGGTGTAGATATTTCCATGTTTATAGAGATAGCAGTGTAGATATTTACATGTTTATACAGATGGCTGTGTAGGTATTTCCATGTGTATACAGATGGCATTGTAGATATTTCCATGTTTATGCAGATGGCGGTGTAGATATTTCCATGTTTATATAGATGGTGGTGTAGATATTACCATGTTTATACAGATAGCGGTGTAGATATTTCCATGTTTATACAGATCGTGGTGAAGATATTTCCATGTATATACAGATCGCGGTATAGATATTTCCATGTTTATACAGATAGCGGTGTAGGTATTTCCATGTTTATACAGATCGCGGTGTAGATATTTCCATGTTTATAGAGATAGCGGTGTAGGTATTTCCATGTTTATACAGATCGCGGTGTAGATATTTCCATGTTTATAGAGATAGCGGTGTAGGTATTTCCATGTTTACAGACATAGCGGTGTAGATATTTCCATGTTTATATAGATGGTGCTGTAGATATTTCCATGTTTATACCGATAGATGTGTTGGTATTTCCACGTTTATACAGATAGCGATGTAGATATTTCCATGTTTATACAGCTCGCGGTGCAGATATTTATAACTTTATACAGATGGCATTGTAGATATTTCCTTATTCACACAGATGGCGGTGTAGATGTTTCCATGTTTATACAGATGGCGGAGTAGTTAGTTCCATGTTTATGGAGATGGCAGTGTAGATATTTCAATGTTTATAGAGATGGCGGTGTAGATATTTCCATATTTATAGAGATAGCAGTGTAGATATTTACATGTTTATACAGATGGCTGTGTAGGTATTTCCATGTGTATACAGATGGCATTGTAGATATTTCCATGTTTATACAGATGACTGTAGAGGTATTTCCATGTTTTACAGATGGCTGTGCAGATATTTCCATGTTTATAGAGATAGCGGTGTAGATATTTCCATGTTTGTACAGATGGCGTTGTAGAAATTTCCATCTATACACAGATGGCCGTGTAGATATTTCCATGTTTATACAGATGGCAGCGTAGATATTTCCATGGACATGCAGATGGCGGTGTAGATATTTCCATGTTTATACAGATAGCGGTGTAGATATTTCCATGTTTTCACAGATGGTGGTGTAGATATTTCCGTGTTTATCCACATGGCGGAGTAGATACATCCATCTTTATAGAGATGGCAGTGTAGATATTTTCATGTTTATAGAGATGGCGGTGTAGATATTTCCATGTTAATAGAGATAGCGGTGTAGATATTTCCATCTTTCTACAGATGGCAGTGTAGATATTTCCATGTTTATACAGATGGCGGTGTAGATATTTCCATACTTATAGAGATGTCTGTGCAGATATTTCCATGTGTATACAGATGGTATTGTAGGTATTTCCATGTTTATACAGATGGTGGTGTAGATATTTCCATGTTTATTCAGATGACTGTGTAGATATTTCCATGTTTTACAGATGGCAGTGTAGATATTTCAATGTTTATAGAGATGGCGCTGTAGATATTTCCATGTTTATACAGATCGCGGTGTAGATATTTCCATGTTTATTCTGATAGCGGTGTAGATATTTCCATGTTTACACAGATTGTGGTGTAGATATTTCCATCTTTCTACAGATGGCATTGTAGATATTTCCATGTTTATGCAGATGGCGGTGTAGATATTTCCATGTTTATATAGATGGCCGTGTAGATATTTCCATGTTTATACAGATGGCAGCGTAGATATTTCCATGGACATGCAGATGGCGGTGTAGATATTTCCATGTTTATACAGATAGCGGTGTAGATATTTCCATGTTTTCACAGATGGTGGTGTAGATATTTCCGTGTTTATACATATGGCGGAGTAGATACTTCCACCTTTATGGAGATGGCAGTGTTGATATTTTCATGTTTATGGAGATGGCGGTGTAGATATTTCCATATTTATAGAGATAGCGGTGTAGATATATCCATCTTTCTACAGATGGCAGTGTAGATATTTCCATGTTTATACAGATGGCGGTGTAGATATTTCCATACTTATACAGATGTCTGTGTAGATATTTCCATGTGTATACAGATGGTATTGTAGGTATTTCCATGTTTATACAGATGGTGGTGTAGATATTTCCATGTTTATTCAGATGACTGTGTAGATATTTCCATGTTTTTACAGATGGCAGTGTGGATATTTCAATGTTAATAGAGATGGCGCTGTAGATATCTCCATGTTTATACAGATCGCGGTGTAGATATTTCCATGTTTATACAGATCGCGGTGTAGATATTTCCATGTTTATAGAGATGGCGCTGTAGATATTTCCATGTTTATACAGATAGCGGTGTAGATATTTCCATGTTTATAGAGATAGCGGTGTAGGTATTTCCATGTTTACAGACATAGCGGTGTAGATATTTCCATGTTTATATGGATGGTGCTGTACTTATTTCCATGTTTATACCGATAGATGTGTTGGTATTTCCACGTTTATACAGGTAGCGATGTAGATATCTCCATGTTTATACAGCTCGCGGTGCAGATATTTATATCTTTATACAGATGGCATTGTAGATATTTCCTTAATCACACAGATGGCGGTGTAGATGTTTCCATGTTTATACAGATGGCGGAGTAGTTAGTTCCATGTTTATGGAGATGGCAGTGTAGATATTTTCATGTTTATAGAGATGGCGGTGTAGATATTTCCATGTTTATAGAGATAGCAGTGTAGATATTTACATGTTTATACAGATGGCTGTGTAGGTATTTCCATGTGTATACAGATGGCATTGTAGATATTTCCATGTTTATGCAGATGGCGGTGTAGATATTTCCATGTTTATATAGATGGTGGTGTAGATATTACCATGTTTATACAGATAGCTGTGTAGATATTTCCATGTTTATACAGATCGTGGTGAAGATATTTCCATGTATATACAGATCGCGGTATAGATATTTCCATGTTTATACAGATCGCTGTGTAGATATTTCCATGTTTATAGAGATCGCGGTGTAGATATTTCCATGTTTATACAGATAGCGGTGTAGATATTTCCATGTTTATACAGATAGCGGTGTAGATATTTCCAAGTTTATTGAGATAGCGGTGTAGGTATTTCCATGTTTATAGACATAGCGGTGTAGATATTTCCATGTTTATATAGATGGCGTTGTAGATATTTCCATGTTTATACCGATAGATGTGTTGGTATTTCCACGTTTATACAGATAGCGATGTAGATATTTCCTTGTTTATACAGCTCGCGGTGCAGATATTTATATCTTTATGCAGATGGCATTGTAGATATTTCCTTATTGACACAGATGGCGGTGTAGATGTTTCCATGTTTATACAGATGGCGGAGTAGCTAGTTCCATGTTTATGGAGATGGCAGTGTAGATATTTTCATGTTTATAGAGATGGCGGTGTAGATATTTCCATGTTTATAGAGATAGCAGTGTAGATATTTACATGTTTATACAGATGGCTGTGTAGATATTTCCATGTATATACAGATGGCATTGTAGATATTTCCATGTTTATACAGATGACTGTATAGGTATTTCCATGTTTTACAGATGGCTGTGCAGATATTTCCATGTTTATAGAGATAGCGGTGTAGATATTTCCATGTTTGTACAGATGGCGTTGTAGAAATTTCCATCTATACACAGATGGCCGTGTAGATATTTCCATGTTTATACAGATGGCAGCGTAGATATTTCCATGGACATGCAGATGGCGGTGTAGATATTTCCATGTTTATACAGAGAGCGGTGTAGATATTTCCATGTTTTCACAGATGGTGGTGTAGATATTTCCGTGTTTATACACATGGCGGAGTAGATACTTCCATCTTTATAGAGATGGCAGTGTAGATATTTTCATGTTTATAGAGATGGCGGTGTAGATATTTCCATATTTATAGAGATAGCGGTGTAGATATTTCCATCTTTCTACAGATGGCAGTGTAGATATTTCCATGTTTATACAGATGGCGGTGTAGATATTTCCATACTTATAGAGATGTCTGTGTAGATATTTCCATGTGTATACAGATGGTATTGTAGGTATTTCCATGTTTATACAGATGGTGGTGTAGATATTTCCATGTTTATTCAGATGACTGTGTAGATATTTCCATGTTTTACAGATGGCAGTGTAGATATTTCAATGTTTATAGAGATGGCGCTGTAGATATTTCCATGTTTATACAGATCGCGGTGTAGATATTTCCATGTTTATTCTGATAGCGGTGTAGATATTTCCATATTTTTACAGATAGTGGTGTAGATATTTCCATGTTTACACAGATTGTGGTGTAGATATTTCCATCTTTCTACAGATGGCATTGTAGATATTTCCATGTTTATGCAGATGGCGGTGTAGATATTTCCATGTTTATATAGATGGTTGTGTAGATATTACCATGTTTATACAGATACCGGTGTAGATATTTCCATGTTTATACAGATCGTGGTGAAGTTATTTCCATGTATATACAGATCGCGGTGTAGATATTTCCATGTTTATACAGATCGCTGTGTAGATATTTCCATCTTTATACAGATCGCGGTGTAGATATTTCTATGTTTATACAGATAGCGGTGTAGATATTTCCATGTTTATACAGATAGCGGTGTAGATATTTCCAAGTTTATAGAGATAGCGGTGTAGATATTTCCATGTTTATAGACATAGCGGTGTAGATATTTCCATGTTTATATAGATGGCGTTGTAGATATTTCCATGTTTATACCGATAGATGTGTTGGTATTTCCACGTTTATACAGATAGCGATGTAGATATTTCCATATTTATACAGCTCGCGGTGCAGATATTTATATCTTTATACAGATGGCATTGTAGATATTTCCTTATTGACACAGATGGCGGTGTAGATGTTTCCATGTTTATACAGATGGCGGAGTAGTTAGTTCCATGTTTATGGAGATGGCAGTGTAGATATTTTCATGTTTATAGAGATGGCGGTGTAGATATTTCCATGTTTATAGAGATATCAGTGTAGATATTTACATGTTTATACAGATGGCTGTGTAGATATTTCCATGTGTATACAGATGGCATTGTAGATATTTCCATGTTTATACAGATGACTGTAGAGGTATTTCCATGTTTTACAGATGGCTGTGCAGATATTTCCATGTTTATAGAGAAAGCGGTGTAGATATTTCCATGCTTGTACAGATGGCGTTTTTGATATTTCCATCTATACACAGATGGCCGTGTACATATTTCCATGTTTATACAGATGGCAGCGAAGATATTTCCATGGACATGCATATGTCGTTGTAGATATTTCCATGTTTATACAGAGAGCGGTGTAGATATTTCCATGTTTTCACAGATGTTGGTGTGGATATTTCCGTGTTTATACACATGGCGGAGTAGATACTTCCATCTTTATGGAGATGGCAGTGTAGATATTTTCATGTTTAAAGAGATGGCGGTGTAGATATTTCCATATTTACAGAGATAGCGGTGTAGATATTTCCATCTTTCTACAGATGGCACTGTAGATATTTCCATGTTTATACAGATGGCGGTGTAGATATTTCCATACTTATACAGATGTCTGTGTAGATATTTCCATGTGTATACAGATGGTATTGTAGGTATTTCCATGTTTATACATATGGTGTTGTAGATATTTCCATGTTTATTCTGATGACTGTGTAGATATTTCCATGTTTTTACAGATGGCAGTGTAGATATTTCAATGTTTATAGAGATGGTGCTGTAGATATTTTCATGTTTATACAGATCGCGGTGTAGATATTTCCATGTTTATACAGATAGCGTTGTAGATATTTCCACGTTTTTACAGATATCGGTGTAGTTATTTCCATGTTTACACAGATTGCGGTGTGGATATTTCCATCTTTCTACAGATGGCATTGTAGATATTTCCATGTTTATGCAGATGGCGGTGCATATATTTCCATGTTTATATAGTTGGTGGTGTAGATATTACCATGTTTATACAGATCGCGGTGTAGATATTTCCATGTTTATACAGATAGCGGTGTAGATATTTCCATGTTTATACAGATAGCGGTGTAGATATTTCCAAGTTTATAGAGATAGCGGTGTAGGTATGTCCATGTTTATAGACATAGCGGTGTAGATATTTCCATGTTTATATAGATGGCGTTGTAGATATTTCCATGTTTATACCGATAGATGTGTTGGTATTTCCACGTTTATACAGATAGCGATGTAGATATTTCCATATTTATACAGCTCGCGGTGAAGATATTTATATCTGTATACAGACGGCATTTTAGATATTTCCTTATTCACACAGATGGCGGTGTAGATGTTTCCATGTTTATACAGATGGCGGAGTAGTTAGTTCCATGTTTATGGAGATGGCAGTGTAGATATTTTCATGTTTATAGAGATGGCGGTGTAGATATTTCCATGTTTATAGAGATAGCAGTGTAGATATTTACATGTTTATACAGATGGCTGTGTAGATATTTCCATGTGTATACAGATGGCATTGTAGATATTTCCATGTTTATACAGATGACTGTAGAGGTATTTCCATGTTTTACAGATGGCTGTGCAGATATTTCCATGTTTATAGAGATAGCGGTGTAGATATTTCCATGTTTGTACAGTTGGCGTTGTTGATATTTCCATCTATACACAGATGGCCGTGTAGATATTTCCATGTTTATACAGATGGCAGCGTAGATATTTCCATGGACATGCAGATGGCGGTGTAGATATTTCCATGTTTATACAGAGAGCGGTGTAGATATTTCCATGTTTTCACAGATGTTGGTGTAGATATTTCCGTTTTTATACACATGGCGGAGTAGATACTTCCATCTTTATGGAGATGGCAGTGTAGATATTTTCATGTTTATAGAGATGGCGGTGTAGATATTTCCATATTTACAGAGATAGTGGTGTAGATATTTCCATCTTTCTACAGATGGAAGTGTAGATATTTCCATGTTTATACAGATGGCGGTGTAGATATTTCCATACTTATACAGATGTCTGTGTAGATATTTCCATGTGTATACAGATGGTATTGTAGGTATTTCCATGTTTATACAGATGGTGGTGTAGATATTTCCATGTTTATTCAGATGACTGTGTAGATATTTCCATGTTTTACAGATGGCAGTGTAGATATTTCAATGTTTATAGAGATGGCGCTGTAGATATTTCCATGTTTATACAGATCGCGGTGTAGATATTTCCATGTTTATTCTGATAGAGGTGTAGATATTTCCATATTTTTACAGATAGCGGTGTAGATATTTCCATGTTTACACAGATTGTGGTGTAGATATTTCCATCTTTCTACAGATGGCATTGTAGATATTTCCATGTTTATGCAGATGGCGGTGTAGATATTTCCATGTTTATATAGATGGTGGTGTAGATATTACCATGTTTATACAGATACCGGTGTAGATATTTCCATGTTTATACAGATCGTGGTGAAGTTATTTCCATGTATATACAGATCGCGGTGTAGATATTTCCATGTTTATACAGATCGCTGTGTAGATATTTCCATGTTTATACAGATCGCGGTGTAGATATTTCTATGTTTATACAGATAGCGGTGTAGATATTTCCATGTTTATACAGATAGCGGTGTAGATATTTCCAAGTTTATAGAGATAGCGGTGTAGTTATTTCCATGTTTATAGACATAGCGGTGTAGATATTTCCATGTTTATATAGATGGCGTTGTAGATATTTCCATGTTTATACCGACAGATGTGTTGGTATTTCCACGTTTATACAGATAGCGATGTAGATATTTCCATGTTTATACAGCTCGCGGTGCAGATATTTATATCTTTATACAGATGGCATTGTAGATATTTCCTTATTGACACAGATGGCGGTGTAGAGGTTTCCATGTTTATACAGATGGCGGAGTAGCTAGTTCCATGTTTATGGAGATGGCAGTGTAGATATTTTCATGTTTATAGAGATGGCGGTGTAGATATTTCCATGTTTATAGAGATAGCAGTGTAGATATTTACATGTTTATACAGATGGCTGTGTAGATATTTCCATGTATATACAGATGGCATTGTAGATATTTCCATGTTTATACAGATGACTGTAGAGGAATTTCCATGTTTTACAGATGGCTGTGCAGATATTTCCATGTTTATAGAGAAAGCGGTGTAGATATTTCCATGTTTCTACAGATGGCGTTGTTGTTATTTCCATCTATACACAGATGGCCGTGTAGATATTTCCATGTTTATACAGATGGCAGCGTAGATATTTCCATGGACATGCAGATGGCGGTGTAGATATTTCCATGTTTATACAGAGAGCGGTGTAGATATTTCCATGTTTTCACAGATGTTGGTGTAGATATTTCCGTGTTTATACACATGGCGGAGTAGATACTTCCATCTTTATGGAGATGGCAGTGTAGATATTTTCATGTTTAAAGAGATGGCGGTGTAGATATTTCCATATTTATAGAGATAGCGGTGTAGATATATCCATCTTTCTACAGATGGCAGTGTAGATACGTCCATGTTTATACAGATGGCGGTGTAGATATTACCATACTTATACAGATGTCTGTGTAGATATTTCCATGTGTATACAGATGGTATTGTAGGTATTTCCATGTTTATGCAGATGGCTGTGTAGATATTTCCATGTTTATATAGATGGTGGTGTAGATATTACCATGTTTATACAGATGGCGGTGGAGATGTTTCCATGTTTATACAGATCGTGGTGAAGATATTTTCATGTTTATGCAGATCGCGGTGTAGATATTTCCATGTTTATACAGATCGCGGTGTAGATATTTCCATGTTTATACAGATAGCGGTGTAGGTATTTCCATGTTTATACAGATAGCGGTGTAGATATTTCCATGTTTATAGAGATAGCGGTGTAGGTATTTCTATGTTTACACACATAGCGGTGTAGATATTTCCATGTTTATATAGATGGTGCTGTACATATTTTCATGTTTATACCGATAGATGTGTTGGTATTTCCACGTTTATACAGATAGCGATGTAGATATTTCCATGTTTATACAGCTCGCGGTGCAGATATTTATATCTTTATACAGATGGCATTGTAGATATTTCCTTATTCACACAGATGGCGGTGTAGATGTTTCCATGTTTATACAGATGGCGGAGTAGTTAGTTCCATGTTTATGGAGATGGCAGTGTAGATATTTTCATGTTTATAGAGATGGCGGTGTAGATATTTCCATGTTTATAGAGATAGCAGTGTAGATATTTTCATGTTTATACAGATGGCTGTGTAGATATTTCCATGTGTATACAGATGGCATTGTAGATATTTCCATGTTTATACAGATGACTGTAGAGGTATTTCCATGTTTTACAGATGGCTGTGCAGATATTTCCATGTTTATAGAGAAAGCGGTGTAGATATTTCCATGTTTGTACAGATGGCGTTTTTGATATTTCCATCTATACACAGATGGCCGTGTACATATTTCCATGTTTATACAGATGGCAGCGTAGATATTTCCATGGACATGCAGATGTCGGTGTAGATACTTCCATGTTTATACAGAGAGCGGTGTAGATATTTCCATGTTTTCACAGATGTTGGTGTGGATATTTCCGTGTTTATACACATGGCGGAGTAGATACTTCCATCTTTATGGAGATGGCAGTGTAGATATTTTCATGTTTAAAGAGATGGCGGTGTAGATATTTCCATATTTACAGAGATAGCGGTGTAGATATTTCCATCTTTCTACAGATGGCACTGTAGATATTTCCATGTTTATACAGATGGCGGTGTAGATAGTTCCATCCTTATACAGATGTCTGTGTAGATATTTCCATGTGTATACAGATGGTATTGTTGGTATTTCCATGTTTATACATATATTGTTGTAGATATTTCCATGTTTATTCTGATGACTGTGTAGATATTTCCATGTTTTTACAGATGGCAGTGTAGATATTTCAATGTTTATAGAGATGGCGCTGTAGATATTTCCATGTTTACACAGATAGCGGTGTAGATATTTCCATGTTTATACAGATAGCGGTGTAGATATTTCCATGTTTTTACAGATATCGGGGTAGATATTTCCATGTTTACACAGATTGCGGTCTAGATATTTCCATCTTTCTACAGATGGCATTGTAGATATTTCCATGTTTATGCAGATGGCGGTGTAGATATTTCCATGTTTATATAGATGGTGGTGTAGATATTACCATGTTTATACTGATAGCGGTGTAGATATTTCCATGTTTATACAGATCGTGGTGAAGATATTTCCATGTTTATACAGATCGCGGTGTAGATATTTCCATGTTTATACAGATAGCGGTGTAGATATTTCCATGTTTATACAGATAGCGTTGTAGATATTTCCATGTTTATACAGATAGCGGTGTAGATATTTCCATGTTTATAGAGATAGTGGTGTAGGTATTTCCATGTTTATAGACATAGCAATGTAGATACTTCCATGTTTATATAGATGGCGTTGTAGATATTTCCAGGTTTATACCGATAGATGTGTTGGTATTTCAACGTTTATACAGATAGCGATGTAGATATTTCCGTGTTTATACAGCTCGCGGTGCAGATATTTATATCTTTATACAGATGGCATTGTAGATATTTCCTTATTCACACAGATGGCGGTGTAGATGTTTCCATGTTTATACAGATGGCGGAGTAGTTAGTTCCATGTTTATGGAGATGGCAGTGTAGATATTTTCGTGTTTATAGAGATGTCGGTGTAGATATTTCCATGTTTATAGAGATAGCACTGTAGATATTTACATGTTTATACAGATGGCTGTGTAGATATTTCCATGTATATACAGATGGCATTGTAGATATTTCCATGTTTATACAGATGACTGTAGAGGTATTTCCATGTTTTACAGATGGCTGTGCAGATATTTCCATGTTTATAGAGAAAGCGGTGTAGATATTTCCATGTTTGTACAGATGGCGTTGTTGATATTTCCATCTATACAGAGATGGCCGTGTAGATATTTCCATGTTTATACAGATGGCAGCGTAGATATTTCCATGGACATGCAGATGGCGGTGTAGATATTTCCATGTTTATACAGAGAGCGGTGTAGATATTTCCATGTTTTCACAGATGTTGGTGTAGATATTTCCGTGTTTATACACATGGCGGAGTAGATACTTCCATCTTTATGGAGATGGCAGTGTAGATATTTTCATGTTTAAAGAGATGGCGGTGTAGATATTTCCATATTTATAGAGATAGCGGTGTAGATATATCCATCTTTCTACAGATGGCAGTGTAGATATTTCCATGTTTATACATATGGCGGTGTAGATATTTCCATACTTATACAGATGTCTGTGTAGATATTTCCATGTGTATACAGATGGTATTGTAGGTATTTCCATGTTTATGCAGATGGCTGTGTAGATATTTCCATGTTTATATAGATGGTGGTGTAGATATTACCATGTTTATACATATGGCGGTGTAGATATTTCCATGTTTATACAGATCCTGGTGAAGATATTTTCATGTTTATACAGATCGCGGTGTAGATATTTCCATGTTTATACAGATCGCGGTGTAGATATTTCCATGTTTATACAGATAGCGGTGTAGGTATTTCCATGTTTATACAGATCGCGGTGTAGATATTTCCATGTTTATAGAGATAGCGGTGTAGGTATTTCCATGTTTACAGACATAGCGGTGTAGATATTTCCATGTTTATATAGATGGTGCTGTAGATATTTCCATGTTTATACCGATAGATGTGTTGGTATTTCCACGTTTATACAGATAGCGATGTAGATATTTCCATGTTTATACAGCTCGCGGTGCAGATATTTATAACTTTATACAGATGGCATTGTAGATATTTCCTTATTCACACAGATGGCGGTGTAGATGTTTCCATGTTTATACAGATGGCGGAGTAGTTAGTTCCATGTTTTTGGAGATGGCAGTGTAGATATTTCAATGTTTATAGAGATGGCGGTGTAGATATTTCCATATTTATAGAGATAGCAGTGTAGATATTTACATGTTTATACAGATGGCTGTGTAGGTATTTCCATGTGTATACAGATGGCATTGTAGATATTTCCATGTTTATACAGATGACTGTAGAGGTATTTCCATGTTTTACAGATGGCTGTGCAGATATTTCCATGTTTATAGAGATAGCGGTGTAGATATTTCCATGTTTGTACAGATGGCGTTGTAGAAATTTCCATCTATACACAGATGGCCGTGTAGATATTTCCATGTTTATACAGATGGCAGCGTAGATATTTCCATGGACATGCAGATGGCGGTGTAGATATTTCCATGTTTATACAGATAGCGGTGTAGATATTTCCATGTTTTCACAGATGGTGGTGTAGATATTTCCGTGTTTATCCACATGGCGGAGTAGATACATCCATCTTTATAGAGATGGCAGTGTAGATATTTTCATGTTTAAAGAGATGGCGGTGTAGATATTTCCATGTTAATAGAGATAGCGGTGTAGATATTTCCATCTTTCTACAGATGGCAGTGTAGATATTTCCATGTTTATACAGATGGCGGTGTAGATATTTCCATACTTATAGAGATGTCTGTGCAGATATTTCCATGTGTATACAGATGGTATTGTAGGTATTTCCATGTTTATACAGATGGTGGTGTAGATATTTCCATGTTTATTCAGATGACTGTGTAGGTATTTCCATGTTTTACAGATGGCAGTGTAGATATTTCAATGTTTATAGAGATGGCGCTGTAGATATTTCCATGTTTATACAGATCGCGGTGTAGATATTTCCATGTTTATTCTGATAGCGGTGTAGATATTTCCATGTTTACACAGATTGTGGTGTAGATATTTCCATCTTTCTACAGATGGCATTGTAGATATTTCCATGTTTATGCAGATGGCGGTGTAGATATTTCCATGTTTATATAGATGGCCGTGTAGATATTTCCATGTTTATACAGATGGCAGCGTAGATATTTCCATGGACATGCAGATGGCGGTGTAGATATTTCCATGTTTATACAGATCGCGGTGTAGATATTTCCATGTTTTCACAGATGGTGGTGTAGATATTTCCGTGTTTATACATATGGCGGAGTAGATACTTCCACCTTTATGGAGATGGCAGTGTAGATATTTTCATGTTTATGGAGATGGCGGTGTAGATATTTCCATATTTATAGAGATAGCGGTGTAGATATATCCATCTTTCTACAGATGGCAGTGTAGATATTTCCATGTTTATACAGATGGCGGTGTAGATATTTCCATACTTATACAGATGTCTGTGTAGATATTTCCATGTGTATACAGATGGTATTGTAGGTATTTCCATGTTTATACAGATGGTGGTGTAGATATTTCCATGTTTATTCAGATGACTGTGTAGATATTTCCATGTTTTTACAGATGGCAGTGTGGATATTTCAATGTTAATAGAGATGGCGCTGTAGATATCTCCATGTTTATACAGATCGCGGTGTAGATATTTCCATGTTTATACAGATCGCGGTGTAGATATTTCCATGTTTATAGAGATGGCGCTGTAGATATTTCCATGTTTATACAGATAGCGGTGTAGATATTTCCATGTTTATAGAGATAGCGGTGTAGGTATTTCCATGTTTACAGACATAGCGGTGTAGATATTTCCATGTTTATATGGATGGTGCTGTACTTATTTCCATGTTTATACCGATAGATGTGTTGGTATTTCCACGTTTATACAGATAGCGATGTAGATATCTCCATGTTTATACAGCTCGCGGTGCAGATATTTATATCTTTATACAGATGGCATTGTAGATATTTCCTTAATCACACAGATGGCGGTGTAGATGTTTCCATGTTTATACAGATGGCGGAGTAGTTAGTTCCATGTTTATGGAGATGGCAGTGTAGATATTTTCATGTTTATAGAGATGGCGGTGTAGATATTTCCATGTTTATAGAGATAGCAGTGTAGATATTTACATGTTTATACAGATGGCTGTGTAGGTATTTCCATGTGTATACAGATGGCATTGTAGATATTTCCATGTTTATACAGATGACTGTAGAGTTATTTCCATGTTTTACAGATGGCTGTGCAGATATTTCCATGTTTATAGAGATAGCGGTGTAGATATTTCCATGTTTGTACAGATGGCGTTGTTGAAATTTCCATCTATACACAGATGGCCGTGTAGATATTTCCATGTTTATACAGATGGCAGCGTAGATATTTCCATGGACATGCAGATGGCGGTGTAGATATTTCCATGTTTATACAGATAGCGGTGTAGATATTTCCATGTTTACACAGATGGTGGTGTAGATATTTCCGTGTTTATACACATGGCGGAGTAGATACTTCCATCTTTATAGAGATGGCAGTGTAGATATTTCCATGTTTATACAGATCGCGGTGTAGATATTTCCATGTTTATTCTGATAGCGGTGTAGATATTTCCATGTTTTTACAGATAGCGGTGTAGATATTTCCATGTTTACACAGATTGTGGTGTAGATATTTCCATCTTTCTACAGATGGCATAGTAGATATTTCCATGTTTATGCAGATGGCGGTGTAGATATTTCCATGTTTATATAGATGGTGGTGTAGATATTACCATGTTTATACAGATAGCGGTGTAGATATTTCCATGTTTATACAGATCGTGGTGAAGATATTTCCATGTATATACAGATCGCGGTATAGATATTTCCATGTTTATACAGATCGCTGTGTAGATATTTCCATGTTTATAGAGATCGCGGTGTAGATATTTCCATGTTTATACAGATAGCGGTGTAGATATTTCCATGTTTATACAGATAGCGGTGTAGATATTTCCAAGTTTATAGAGATAGCGGTGTAGGTATTTCCATGTTTATAGACATAGCGGTGTAGATATTTCCATGTTTATATAGATGGCGTTGTAGATATTTCCATGTTTATACCGATAGATGTGTTGGTATTTCCACGTTTATACAGATAGCGATGTAGATATTTCCTTGTTTATACAGCTCGCTGTGCAGATATTTATATCTTTATGCAGATGACATTGTAGATATTTCCTTATTGACACAGATGGCGGTGTAGATGTTTCCATGTTTATACAGATGGCGGAGTAGCTAGTTCCATGTTTATGGAGATGGCAGTGTAGATATTTTCATGTTTATAGAGATGGCGGTGTAGATATTTCCATGTTTATAGAGATAGCAGTGTAGATATTTACATGTTTATACAGATGGCTGTGTAGATATTTCCATGTATATACAGATGGCATTGTAGATATTTCCATGTTTATACAGATGACTGTATAGGTATTTCCATGTTTTACAGATGGCTGTGCAGATATTTCCATGTTTATAGAGATAGCGGTGTAGATATTTCCATGTTTGTACAGATGGCGTTGTAGAAATTTCCATCTATACACAGATGGCCGTGTAGATATTTCCATGTTTATACAGATGGCAGCGTAGATATTTCCATGGACATGCAGATGGCGGTGTAGATATTTCCATGTTTATACAGAGAGCGGTGTAGATATTTCCATGTTTTCACAGATGGTGGTGTAGATATTTCCGTGTTTATACACATGGCGGAGTAGATACTTCCATCTTTATAGAGATGGCAGTGTAGATATTTTCATGTTTACAGAGATGGCGGTGTAGATATTTCCATATTTATAGAGATAGCGGTGTAGATATTTCCATCTTTCTACAGATGGCAGTGTAGATATTTCCATGTTTATACAGATGGCGGTGTAGATATTTCCATACTTATAGAGATGTCTGTGTAGATATTTCCATGTGTATACAGATGGTATTGTAGGTATTTCCATGTTTATACAGATGGTGGTGTAGATATTTCCATGTTTATTCAGATGACTGTGTAGATATTTCCATGTTTTACAGATGGCAGTGTAGATATTTCAATGTTTATAGAGATGGCGCTGTAGATATTTCCATGTTTATACAGATCGCGGTGTAGATATTTCCATGTTTATTCTGATAGCGGTGTAGATATTTCCATATTTTTACAGATAGCGGTGTAGATATTTCCATGTTTACACAGATTGTGGTGTAGATATTTCCATCTTTCTACAGATGGCATTGTAGATATTTCCATGTTTATGCAGATGGCGGTGTAGATATTTCCATGTTTATATAGATGGTTGTGTAGATATTACCATGTTTATACAGATACCGGTGTAGATATTTCCATGTTTATACAGATCGTGGTGAAGTTATTTCCATGTATATACAGATCGCGGTGTAGATATTTCCATGTTTATACAGATCGCTGTGTAGATATTTCCATCTTTATACAGATCGCGGTGTAGATATTTCTATGTTTATACAGATAGCGGTGTAGATATTTCCATGTTTATACAGATAGCGGTGTAGATATTTCCAAGTTTATAGAGATAGCGGTGTAGATATTTCCATGTTTATAGACATAGCGGTGTAGATATTTCCATGTTTATATAGATGGCGTTGTAGATATTTCCATGTTTATACCGATAGATGTGTTGGTATTTCCACGTTTATACAGATAGCGATGTAGATATTTCCATATTTATACAGCTCGCGGTGCAGATATTTATATCTTTATACAGATGGCATGGTAGACATTTCCTTATTCACACAGATGGCGGTGTAGATGTTTCCATGTTTATACAGATGGCGGAGTAGTTAGTTCCATGTTTATGGAGATGGCAGTGTAGATATTTTCATGTTTAAAGAGATGGCGGTGTAGATATTTCCATATTTATACAGATCGCGGTGTAGATATTTCCATGTTTTTACAGATGGCAGTGTAGATATTTCAATGTTTATAGAGATGGTGCTGTAGATATTTCCATGTTTATACAGATCGCGGTGTAGATATTTCCATGTTTATACAGATAGCGTTGTAGATATTTCCATGTTTTTACAGATATCGGTGTAGTTATTTCCATGTTTACACAGATTGCGGTGTGGATATTTCCATCTTTCTACAGATGGCATTGTAGATATTTCCATGTTTATGCAGATGGCGGTGCATATATTTCCATGTTTATATAGATGGTGGTGTAGATATTACCATGTTTATACAGATCGCGGTGTAGATATTTCCATGTTTATACAGATAGCGGTGTAGATATTTCCATGTTTATACAGATAGCGGTGTAGATATTTCCAAGTTTATAGAGATAGCGGTGTAGGTATGTCCATGTTTATAGACATAGCAGTGTAGATATTTCCATGTTTATATAGATGGCGTTGTAGATATTTCCATGTTTATACCGATAGATGTGTTGGTATTTCCACGTTTATACAGATAGCGATGTAGATATTTCCATATTTATACAGCTCGCGGTGAAGATATTTATATCTGTATACAGACGGCATTTTAGATATTTCCTTATTCACACAGATGGCGGTGTAGATGTTTCCATGTTTATACAGATGGCGGAGTAGTTAGTTCCATGTTTATGGAGATGGCAGTGTAGGTATTTTCATGTTTATAGAGATGGCGGTGTAGATATTTGCATGTTTATAGAGATAGCAGTGTAGATATTTACATGTTTATACAGATGGCTGTGTAGATATTTCCATGTGTATACAGATGGCATTGTAGATATTTCCATGTTTATACAGATGACTGTAGAGGTATTTCCATGTTTTACAGATGGCTGTGCAGATATTTCCATGTTTATAGAGATAGCGGTGTAGATATTTCCATGTTTGTACAGTTGGCGTTGTTGATATTTCCATCTATACACAGATGGCCGTGTAGATATTTCCATGTTTATACAGATGGCAGCATAGATATTTCCATGGACATTAAGATGGCGGTGTAGATATTTCCAGGTTTATACAGAGAGCGGTGTAGATATTTCCATGTTTTCACAGATGTTGGTGTAGATATTTCCGTTTTTATACACATGGCAGAGTAGATACTTCCATCTTTATGGAGATGGCAGTGTAGATATTTTCATGTTTATAGAGATGGCGGTGTAGATATTTCCATATTTACAGAGATAGCGGTGTAGATATTTCCATCTTTCTACAGATGGCAGTGTAGATATTTCCATGTTTATACAGATGGCTGTGTAGATATTTCCATACTTATACAGATGTCTGTGTAGATATTTCCATGTGTATACAGACGGTATTGTAGGTATTTCCATGTTTATACATATGGTGGTGTAGATATTTCCATGTTTATTCTGATGACTGTGTAGATATTTCCATGTTTTTACAGATGGCAGTGTAGATATTTCAATGTTTATAGAGATGGCGCTGTAGATATTTCCATGTTTACACAGATAGCGGTGTAGATATTTCCATGTTTATACAGATAGCGGTGTAGATATTTCCATGTTTTTACAGATATCGGTGTAGATATTTCCATGTTTACACAGATTGCGGTGTAGATATTTCCATCTTTCTACAGATGGCATTGTAGATATTTCCATGTTTATGCAGATGGCGGTGTAGATATTTCCATGTTTATATAGATGGTGGTGTAGATATTACCATGTTTATACTGATAGCGGTGTAGATATTTCCATGTTTATACAGATAGTGGTGAAGATATTTCCATGTTTATACAGATCGCGGTGTAGATATTTCCATGTTTATACAGATAGCGGTGTAGATATTTCCATGTTTATACAGATAGCGTTGTAGATATTTCCATGTTTATACAGATAGCGGTGTAGATATTTCCATGTTTATATAGATGGTGGTGTAGATATTACCATGTTTATACTGATAGCGGTGTAGATATTTCCATGTTTATACAGATAGTGGTGAAGATATTTCCATGTTTATACAGATCGCGGTGTAGATATTTCCATGTTTATACAGATAGCGGTGTAGATATTTCCATGTTTATACAGATAGCGTTGTAGATATTTCCATGTTTATACAGATAGCGGTGTAGATATTTCCATGTTTATACAGATAGCGTTGTAGATATTTCCATGTTTATACAGATAGCGATGTAGATATTTCCGTGTTTATACAGCTCGCGGTGCAGATATTTATATCTTTATACAGATGGCATTGTAGATATTTCCTTATTCACACAGATGGCGGTGTAGATGTTTCCATGTTTATACAGATGGCGGAGTAGTTAGTTCCATGTTTATGGAGATGGCAGTGTAGATATTTTCATGTTTATAGAGATGGCGGTGTAGATATTCCCATGTTTATAGAGATAGCAGTGTAGATATTTACATGTTTATACAGATGGCTGTGTAGATATTTCCATGTATATACAGATCGCATTGTAGATATTTCCATGTTTATACAGATGTCTGTAGAGGTATTTCCATGTTTTACAGATGGCTGTGCAGATATTTCCATGTTTATAGAGAAAGCGGTATAGATATTTCCATGTTTGTACAGATGGCGTTGTTGATATTTCCATCTATACAGAGATGGCCGTGTAGATATTTCCATGTTTATACAGATGGCAGAGTAGATATTTCCATGGACATGCAGATGGCGGTGTAGATATTTCCATGTTTATACAGAGAGCGGTGTAGATATTTCCATGTTTTCACAGATGTTGGTGTAGATATTTCCGTGTTTATACACATGGCGGAGTAGATACTTCCATCTTTGTGGAGATGGCAGTGTAGATATTTTCATGTTTAAAGAGATGGCGGTGTAGATATTTCCATATTTATAGAGATAGCGGTGTAGATATATCCATCTTTCTACAGATGGCAGTTTAGATATTTCCATGTTTATACATATGGCGGTGTAGATATTTCCATACTTATACAGATGTCTGTGTAGATATTTCCATGTGTATACAGATGGTATTGTAGGTATTTCCATGTTTATGCAGATGGCTGTGTAGATATTTCCATGTTTATATAGATGGTGGTGTAGATATTACCATGTTTATACATATGGCGGTGTAGATATTTCCATGTTTATACAGATCGTGGTGAAGATATTTTCATGTTTATACAGATCGCGGTGTAGATATTTCCATGTTTATACAGATCGCGGTGTAGATATTTCCATGTTTATACAGATAGCGGTGTAGGTATTTCCATGTTTATACAGATAGCGGTGTAGATATTTCCATGTTTATAGAGATAGCGGTGTAGGTATTTCCATGTTTACAGACATAGCGGTGTAGATATTTCCATGTTTATATAGATGGTGCTGTAGATATTTCCATGTTTATACCGATAGATGTGTTGGTATTTCCACGTTTATACAGATAGCGATGTAGATATTTCCATGTTTATACAGCTCGCGGTGTAGATATTTATAATTTTATACAGATGGCATTGTAGATATTTCCTCATTCACACAGATGGCGGTGTAGATGTTTCCATGTTTATACAGATGGCGGAGTAGTTAGTTCCATGTTTATGGAGATGGCAGTGTAGATATTTCAATGTTTATAGAGATGGCGGTGTAGATATTTCCATGTTTATAGAGATAGCAGTGTAGATATTTACATGTTTATACAGATGGCTGTCTAGGTATTTCCATGTGTATACAGATGGCATTGTAGATATTTCCATGTTTATACAGATGACTGTAGAGGTATTTCCATGTTTTACAGATGGCTGTGCAGATATTTCCATGTTTATAGAGATAGCGGTGTAGATATTTCCATGTTTGTACAGATGGCGTGGTAGAAATTTCCATCTATACACAGATGGCCGTGTAGATATTTCCATGTTTATACAGATGGCAGCGTAGATATTTCCATGGACATGCAGATGGCGGTGTAGATATTTCCATGTTTATACAGATAGCGGTGTAGATATTTCCATGTTTTCACAGATGGTGGTGTAGATATTTCCGTGTTTATCCACATGGCGGAGTAGATACATCCATCTTTATAGAGATGGCATTGTAGATATTTTCATGTTTATAGAGATGGCGGTGTAGATATTTCCATGTTAATAGAGATAGCGGTGTAGATATTTCCATCTTTCTACAGATGGCAGTGTAGATATTTCCATGTTTATACAGATGGCGGTGTAGATATTTCCATACTTATAGAGATGTCTGTGCAGATATTTCCATGTGTATACAGATGGTATTGTAGGTATTTCCATGTTTATACAGATGGTGGTGTAGATATTTCCATGTTTATTCAGATGACTGTGTAGATATTTCCATGTTTTACAGATGGCAGTGTAGATATTTCAATGTTTATAGAGATGGCGCTGTAGATATTTCCATGTTTATACAGATCGCGGTGTAGATATTTCCATGTTTATTCTGATAGCGGTGTAGATATTTCCATGTTTACACAGATTGTGGTGTAGATATTTCCATCTTTCTACAGATGGCATTGTAGATATTTCCATGTTTATGCAGATGGCGGTGTAGATATTTCCATGTTTATATAGATGGCCGTGTATATATTTCCATGTTTATACAGATGGCAGCGTAGATATTTCCATGGACATGCAGATGGCGGTGTAGATATTTCCATGTTTATACAGATAGCGGTGTAGATATTTCCATGTTTTCACAGATGGTGGTGTAGATATTTCCGTGTTTATACACATGGCGGAGTAGATACTTCCATCTTTATGGAGATGGCAATGTAGATATTTTCATGTTTATGGAGTTGGCGGTGTAGATATTTCCATATTTATAGAGATAGCGGTGTAGATATATCCATCTTTCTACAGATGGCAGTGTAGATATTTCCATGTTTATACAGATGGCGGTGTAGATATTTCCATACTTATACAGATGTCTGTGTAGATATTTCCATGTGTATACAGATGGTATTGTAGGTATTTCCATGTTTATACAGATGGTGGTGTAGATATTTCCATGTTTATTCAGATGACTGTGTAGATATTTCCATGTTTTTACAGATGGCAGTGTGGATATTTCAATGTTAATAGAGATGGCGCTGTAGATATCTCCATGTTTATACAGATCGCGGTGTAGATATTTCCATGTTTATACAGATCGCGGTGTAGATATTTCCATGTTTATAGAGATGGCGCTGTAGATATTTCCATGTTTATACAGATAGCGGTGTAGATATTTCCATGTTTATAGAGATAGCGGTGTAGGTATTTCCATGTTTACAGACATAGCGGTGTAGATATTTCCATGTTTATATGGATGGTGCTGTACTTATTTCCATGTTTATACCGATAGATGTGTTGGTATTTCCACGTTTATATAGATAGCGATGTAGATATCTCCATGTTTATACAGCTCGCTGTGCAGATATTTATATCTTTATACAGATGGCATTGTAGATATTTCCTTATTCACACAGATGGCGGTGTAGATGTTTCCATGTTTATACAGATGGCGGAGTAGTTAGTTCCATGTTTATGGAGATGGCAGTGTAGATATTTTCATGTTTATAGAGATGGCGGTGTATATATTTCCATGTTTATAGAGATAGCAGTGTAGATATTTACATGTTTATAGAGATGGCTGTGTAGGTATTTCCATGTGTATACAGATGGCATTGTAGATATTTCCATGTTTATACAGATGACTGTAGAGGTATTTCCATGTTTTACAGATGGCTGTGCAGATATTTCCATGTTTATAGAGATAGCGGTGTAGATATTTCCATGTTTGTACAGATGGCGTTGTTGAAATTTCCATCTATACACAGATGGCCGTGTAGATATTTCCATGTTTATACAGATGGCAGCGTAGATATTTCCATGGACATGCTGATGGCGGTGTAGATATTTCCATGTTTATACAGATAGCGGTGTAGATATTTCCATGTTTACACAGATGGTGGTGTAGATATTTCCGTGTATATACACATGGCGGAGTAGATACTTCCATCTTTATAGAGATGGCAGTGTAGATATTTCCATGTTTATACAGATCGCGGTGTAGATATTTCCATGTTTATTCTGATAGCGGTGTAGATATTTCCATGTTTTTACAGATAGTGGTGTAGATATTTCCATGTTTACACAGATTGTGGTGTAGATATTTCCATCTTTCTACAGATGGCATTGTAGATATTTCCATGTTTATGCAGATGGCGGTGTAGATATTTCCATGTTTATATAGATGGTGGTGTAGATATTACCATGTTTATACAGATAGCGGTGTAGATATTTCCATGTTTATACAGATCGTGGTGAAGATATTTCCATGTATATACAGATCGCGGTGTAGATATTTCCATGTTTATACAGATCGCTGTGTAGATATTTCCATGTTTATAGAGATCGCGGTGTAGATATTTCCATGTTTATACAGATAGCGGTGTAGATATTTCCATGTTTATACAGATAGCGGTGTAGATATTTCCAAGTTTATAGAGATAGCGGTGTAGGTATTTCCATGTTTATAGACATAGCGGTGTAGATATTTCCATGTTTATATAGATGGCGTTGTAGATATTTCCAAGTTTATACCGATAGATGTGTTGGTATTTCCACGTTTATACAGATAGCGATGTAGATATTTCCTTGTTTATACAGCTCGCGGTGCAGATATTTATATCTTTATGCAGATGGCATTGTAGATATTTCCTTATTGACACAGATGGCGGTGTAGATGTTTCCATGTTTATAAAGATGGCGGAGTAGTTAGTTTCATGTTTATGGAGATCGCAGTGTAGATATTTTCATGTTTATAGAGATGGCGGTGTAGATATTTCCATGTTTATAGAGATAGCAGTGTAGATATTTACATGTTTATACAGATGGCTGTGTAGATATTTCCATGTATATACAGATGGCATTGTAGATATTTCCATGTTTATACAGATGACTGTGGAGGTATTTCCATGTTTTACAGATGGCTGTGCAGATATTTCCATGTTTATAGAGAAAGCTGTGTAGATATTTCCATGTTTGTGCAGATGGCGTTGTTGATATTTCCATCTATACAGAGATGGCCGTGTAGATATTTCCATGTTTATACAGACGGCAGCGTAGATATTTCCATGGACATGCAGATGGCGGTGTAGATATTTCCATGTTTATACAGAGAGCGGTGTAGATATTTCCATGTTTTCACAGATGTTGGTGTAGATATTTCCGTGTTTATACACATGGCGGAGTAGATACTTCCATCTTTATGGAGATGGCAGTGTAGATATTTTCATGTTTAAAGAGATGGCGGTGTAGATATTTCCATATTTATAGAGATAGCGGTGTAGATATATCCATCTTTCTACAGATGGCAGTGTAGATATTTCCATGTTTATACAGATGGCGGTGTAGATATTTCCATACTTATACAGATGTCTGTGTAGATATTTCCATGTGTATACAGATGGTATTGTAGGTATTTCCATGTTTATGCAGATGGCTGTGTAGATATTTCCATGTTTATATAGATGGTGGTGTAGATATTACCATGTTTATACAGATGGCGGTGTAGATATTTCCATGTTTATACAGATAGCGGTGTAGATATTTCCAAGTTTATAGAGATAGCGGTGTAGGTATTTCCATGTTTATAGACATAGCGGTGTAGATATTTCCATGTTTATATAGATGGCGTTGTAGATATTTCCAAGTTTATACCGATAGATGTGTTGGTATTTCCACGTTTATACAGATAGCGATGTAGATATTTCCTTGTTTATACATCTCGCGGTGCAGATATTTATATCTTTATGCAGATGGCATTGTAGATATTTCCTTATTGACACAGATGGCGGTGTAGATGTTTCCATGTTTATAAAGATGGCGGAGTAGTTAGTTTCATGTTTATGGAGATCGCAGTGTAGATATTTTCATGTTTATAGAGATGGCGGTGTAGATATTTCCATGTTTATAGAGATAGCAGTGTAGATATTTACATGTTTATACAGATGGCTGTGTAGATATTTCCATGTATATACAGATGGCATTGTAGATATTTCCATGTTTATACAGATGACTGTGGAGGTATTTCCATGTTTTACAGATGGCTGTGCAGATATTTCCATGTTTATAGAGAAAGCGGTGTAGATATTTCCATGTTTGTGCAGATGGCGTTGTTGATATTTCCATCTATACAGAGATGGCCGTGTAGATATTTCCATGTTTATACAGACGGCAGCGTAGATATTTCCATGGACATGCAGATGGCGGTGTAGATATTTCCATGTTTATACAGAGAGCGGTGTAGATATTTCCATGTTTTCACAGATGTTGGTGTAGATATTTCCGTGTTTATACACATGGCGGAGTAGATACTTCCATCTTTATGGAGATGGCAGTGTAGATATTTTCATGTTTAAAGAGATGGCGGTGTAGATATTTCCATATTTATAGAGATAGCGGTGTAGATATACCCATCTTTCTACAGATGGCAGTGTAGATATTTCCATGTTTATACAGATGGCGGTGTAGATATTTCCATACTTATACAGATGTCTGTGTAGATATTTCCATGTGTATACAGATGGTATTGTAGGTATTTCCATGTTTATGCAGATGGCTGTGTAGATATTTCCATGTTTATATAGATGGTGATGTAGATATTACCATGTTTATACAGATGGCGGTGTAGATATTTCCATGTTTATACAGATCTTGGTGAAGATATTTTCATGTTTATACAGATCGCGGTGTAGATATTTCCATGTTTATACAGATGGCGGTGTAGATATTTCCATGTTTATACAGATAGCGGTGTAGGTATTTCCATGTTTATACAGATAGCGGTGTAGATATTTCCATGTTTATACAGATCGCGGTGTAGATATTTCCATGTTTATAGAGATAGCGGTGTAGGTGTTTCCATGTTTACAGACATAGCGTTGTAGATATTTCCATGTTTATATAGATGGTGCTGTAGATATTTCCATGTTTATACCGATAGATGTGTTGGTATTTCCACGTTGATACAGATAGCGATGTAGATATTTCCATGTTTATACAGCTCGCGGTGCAGATATTTATATCTTTATACAGATGGCATTGTAGATATTTCCTTATTGACACAGATGGCGGTGTAGATGTTTCCATGTTTATACAGATGGCGGAGTAGTTAGTTCCATGTTTATGGAGATGGCAGTGTACATATTTTCATGTTTATAGAGATGGCGGTGTAGATATTTCCATGTTTATAGAGATAGCAGTGTAGATATTTACATGTATATACAGATGGCTGTGTAGGTATTTCCATGTGTATACAGATGGCATTGTAGATATTTCCATGTTTATACAGATGACTGTAGAGGTATTTCCATGTTTTACCGATGGCTCTGCAGATATTTCCATGTTTATAGAGATAGCGGTGTAGATATTTCCATGTTTGTACAGATGGCGTTGTTGATATTTCCATCTATACACAGATGGCCGTGTAGATATTTCCATGTTTATACAGATGGCAGCGTAGATATTTCCATGGACATGCTGATGGCGGTGTAGATATTTCCATGTTTATACAGATCGCGGTGTAGATATTTCCATGTTTATAGAGATAGCGGTGTAGGTATTTCCATGTTTATAGACATAGCGGTGTAGATATTTCCATGTTTATATAGATGGCGTTGTAGATATTTCCATGTTTATACCGATAGATGTGTTCGTATTTCCACGTTTATACAGATAGCGATGTAGATATTTCCATGTTTATACAGCTTGTGGTGCAGATATTTATATCTTTATACAGATGGCATTGTAGATATTTCCTTACTCACACAGATGGCGGTGTAGATGTTTCCATGTTTATACAGATGGCGGAGTAGTTAGTTCCATGTTTATGGAGATGGCAGTGTAGATATTTTCATGTTTATAGAGATGGCGGTGTAGATATTTCCATGTGTATACAGATGGCATTGTAGATATTTCCATGTTTATAGAGATGACTGTAGAGGTATTTCCATGTTTTACAGATGGCTGTGCAGATATTACCATGTTTATAGAGATAGCGCTGTAGATATTTCCATGTTTGTACAGATGGCGTTGTTGATATTTCCATCTATACACAGATGGCCGTGTAGATATTTCCATGTTTATACAGATGGCAGCGTAGATATTTCCATGGACATGCAGATGGCGGTGTAGATATTTCCATGTTTATAGAGAGAGCGGTGTAGATATTTCCATGTTTTCACAGATGGTGGTGTAGATATTTCCGTGTTTATACACATGCCGGAGTAGATACTTCCATCTTTATGGAGATGGCAGTGTAGATATTTTCATGTTTATACAGATGGCGGTGTAGATATTTCCATACCTATAGAGATAGCGGTGTAGATATTTCCATCTTTCTACAGATGGCACTGTAGATATTTCCATGTTTATACAGATGGCGGTGTAGATATTTCCATACTTTTACAGATGTCTGTGTAGATATTTCCATGTGTATACAGATGGTATTGTAGGTATTTCCATGTTTATACAGATGGTGGTGTAGATATTTCCATGTTTATTCAGATGACTGTGTAGATATTTCCATGTTTTTACAGATGGCAGTGTAGATATTTCAATGTTTATAGAGATGGCGCTGTAGATATCTCCATGTTTATACAGATCGCGGTGTAGATATTTCCATGTTTATACAGATAGCAGTGTAGATATTTCCATGTTTTTACAGATATCGGTGTAGATATTTCCATGTTTACACAGATTGCGGTGTAGATATTTCCATCTTTCTACAGAGGGCATTGTACATAATTCCATGTTTATGCAGATGGCGGTGTAGATATTTCCATGTTTATATAGATGGTGGTGTAGATATTACCATGTTTATACAGATAGCGGTGTAGATATTTCCATGTTTATACAGATCGTGGTGAAGATATTTGCATGTTTATACAGATGGCGGTGTAGATATTTCCATGTTTATACAGATAGCGTTGTAGATATTTTCATGTTTATATAGATAGCGGTGTAGATATTTCCATGTTTATAGAGATAGCGGTGTAGTTATTTCCATGTTTATAGACATTGCGGTGTAGATATTTCCATGTTTATATAGATGGCGTTGTAGATATTTGCATGTTTATACCGATAGATGTGTTGGTATTTCCACGTTTATACAGATAGCGATGTAGATATTTCCATGTTTATACAGCTCGCGGTGCAGATATATATATCTTTATACAGATGGCATTGTAGATATTTCCTTATTCACACAGATGGCGGTGTGGATGTTTCCATGTTTATACAGATGGCGGAGTAGTTAGTTCCATGTTTATGGAGATGGCAGTGTAGATATTATCATGTTTATAGAGATGGCGGTGTAGATATTTCCATGTTTATAGAGATAGCAGTGTAGATATTTCCATGTTTATAGAGATAGCGGTGTAGGTATTTCCATGTGTATACCGATGGCATTGTGGATATTTCCATGTTTATACAGATAGCGTTGTAGATATTTCCATGTTTATGCAGATGACGGTGTAGATATTTCCATGTTTATATAGATGGCGGTGTAGATATTACCATGTTTATACAGATAGCGGTGTAGATATTTCCATGTTTATACAGATCGTGGTGAAGATATTTCCATGTTTATACCGATCGCGGTGTAGATATTTCCATGTTTATACAGATCGTGGTGTAGATTTTCCATGTTTATACAGATAGCGGTGTAGGTATTTCCATGTTTATACAGATAGCGGTGTAGATATTTCCATGTTTATAGAGATAGCGGTGTAGGTATTTCCATGTTTACAGACATAGCGGTGTAGATATTTCCATGTTTATATAGATGGCGTTGTAGATATTTCCATGTTTATACCGATAGATGTGTTGGTATTTCCACGTTTATACAGATAGCGATGTAGATATTTCCATGTTTATACAGCTCGCGGTGCAGATATTTATATCTTTATACAGATGGCATTGTAGATATTTCCTTATTCACATAGATGGCGGTGTAGATGTTTCCATGTTTATACAGATGGCGGAGTAGTTAGTTCCATGTTTATGGAGATGGCAGTGTAGATATTTTCATGTTTATAGAAATGGCGGTGTAGATATTTCCATGTTTATAGAGATAGCAGTGTAGATATTTACATGTTTATACAGATGGCTGTGTAGGTATTTCCATGTGTATACAGATGGCATTGTAGATATTTCCATGTTTATACAGATGACTGTAGAGGTATTTCCATGTTTTACAGATGGCTGTGCAGATATTTCCATGTTTATAGAGATAGCGGTGTAGATATTTCCATGTTTGTACATATGGCGATGTTGAAATTTCCATCTATACACAGATGGCCGTGTAGATATTTCCATGTTTATACAGATGGCAGCGTAGATATTTCCATGGACATGCAGATGGCGGTGTAGATATTTCCATGTTTATACAGATAGCAGTGTAGATATTTCCATGTTTTCACAGATGGTGGTGTAGATATTTCCGTGTTTATACACATGGCGGTGTAGATACTTCCATCTTTGTACAGATGGCAGTGTAGATATTTCCATGTTTATACAGATCGCGGTGTAGATATTTCCATGTTTATTCTGATAGCGGTGTAGATATTTCCATGTTTTTACAGATAGCGGTGTAGATATTTCCATGTTTACACAGATTGTGGTGTAGATATTTTCATCTTTCTACAGATGGCATTGTAGATATTTCCATGTTTATGCAGATGGCGGTGTAGATATTTTCATGTTTATATAGATGGTGGTGTAGATATTACCATGTTTATAGAGATAGCGGTGTAGATATTTCCATGTTTATACAGATCGTGGTGAAGATATTTCCATGTATATACAGATCGCGGTGTAGATATTTCCATGTTTATACAGATCGCTGTGTAGATATTTCCATGTTTATAGAGATCGCGGTGTAGATATTTCCATGTTTATACAGATAGCGGTGTAGATATTTCCATGTTTATACAGATTGCGGTGTAGATATTTCCAAGTTTATAGAGATAGCGGTGTAGGTATTTCCATGTTTATAGACATAGCGGTGTAGGTATTTCCATGTTTATATAGATGGCGTTGTAGATATTTCCATGTTTATACCGATAGATGTGTTGGTATTTCCACGTTTATACAGATAGCGATGTAGATATTTCCTTGTTTATACAGCTCGCGGTGCAGATATTTATATCTTAATACAGATGGCATTGTAGATATTTCCTCATTGACACAGATGGCGGTGTAGATGTTTCCATGTTTATACAGATGGCGGAGTAGCTAGTTCCATGTTGATGGAGATGGCAGTGTAGATATTTTCATGTTTATAGAGATGGCGGTGTAGATATTTCCATGTTGATAGAGATAGCAGTGTAGATATTTACATGTTTATACAGATGGCTGTGTAGATATTTCCATGTATATACAGATGGCATTGTAGATATTTCCATGTTTATACAGATGACTGTAGAGGTATTTCCATGTTTTACAGATGGCTGTGCAGATATTTCCATGTTTATAGAGAAAGCGGTGTAGATATTTCCATGTTTCTACAGATGGCGTCGTTGTTATTTCCATCTATACACAGATGGCCGTGTAGATATTTCCATGTTTATACAGATGGCAGCGTAGATATTTCCATGGACACGCAGATGGAGGTGTAGATATTTCCATGTTTATACAGATAGCGGTGTAGATATTTCCATGTTTATAGAGATAGCGGTGTAGGTATTTCCATGTTTATAGACATTGCGGTGTAGATATTTCCATGTTTATATAGATGGCGTTGTAGATATTTCCATGTTTATACCGATAGATGTGTTGGTATTTCCACGTTTATACAGATAGCGATGTAGATATTTCCATGTTTATACAGCTCGCGGTGCAGATATATATATCTTTATACAGATGGCATTGTAGATATTTCCTTATTCACACAGATGGCGGTGTGGATGTTTCCATGTTTATACAGATGGCGGAGTAGTTAGTTCCATGTTTATGGAGATGGCAGTGTAGATATTATCATGTTTATAGAGATGGCGGTGTAGATATTTCCATGTTTATAGAGATAGCAGTGTAGATATTTACATGTTTATACAGATGGCTGTGAAGGTATTTCCATGTGTATACAGATGGCATTGTAGATATTTCCATGTTTATAGAGATAGCGGTGTAGGTATTTCCATGTGTATACAGATGGCATTGTGGATATTTCCATGTTTATACAGATAGCGTTGTAGATATTTCCATGTTTATGCAGATGACGGTGTAGATATTTCCATGTTTATATAGATGGCGGTGTAGATATTACCATGTTTATACAGATAGCGGTGTAGATATTTCCATGTTTATACAGATCGTGGTGAAGATATTTCCATGTTTATACCGATCGCGGTGTAGATATTTCCATGTTTATACAGATCGTGGTGTAGATTTTCCATGTTTATACAGATAGCGGTGTAGGTATTTCCATGTTTATACAGATAGCGGTGTAGATATTTCCATGTTTATAGAGATAGCGGTGTAGGTATTTCCATGTTTACAGACATAGCGGTGTAGATATTTCCATGTTTATATAGATGGCGTTGTAGATATTTCCATGTTTATACCGATAGATGTGTTGGTATTTCCACGTTTATACAGATAGCGATGTAGATATTTCCATGTTTATACAGCTCGCGGTGCAGATATTTATATCTTTATACAGATGACATTGTAGATATTTCCTTATTCACATAGATGGTGGTGTAGATGTTTCCATGTTTATCCAGATGGTGGAGTAGTTAGTTCCATGTTTATGGAGATGGCAGTGTAGATATTTTCATGTTTATAGAGATGGCGGTGTAGATATTTCCATGTTTATAGAGATAGCAGTGTAGATATTTACATGTTTATACAGATGGCTGTGTAGGTATTTCCATGTGTATACAGATGGCATTGTAGATATTTCCATGTTTATACAGATGACTGTAGAGGTATTTCCATGTTTTACAGATGGCTGTGCAGATATTTCCATGTTTATAGAGATAGCGGTGTAGATATTTCCATGTTTGTACATATGGCGATGTTGAAATTTCCATCTATACACAGATGGCCGTGTAGATATTTCCATGTTTATACAGATGGCAGCGTAGATATTTCCATGGACATGCAGATGGCGGTGTAGATATTTCCATGTTTATACAGATAGCAGTGTAGATATTTCCATGTTTTCACAGATGGTGGTGTAGATATTTCCGTGTTTATACACATGGCGGAGTAGATACTTCCATCTTTATAGAGATGGCAGTGTAGATATTTCCATGTTTATACAGATCGCGGTGTAGATATTTCCATGTTTATTCTGATAGCGGTGTAGATATTTCCATGTTTTTACAGATAGCGGTGTAGATATTTCCATGTTTACACAGATTGTGGTGTAGATATTTCCATCTTTCTACAGATGGCATTGTAGATATTTCCATGTTTATGCAGATGGCGGTGTAGATATTTTCATGTTTATATAGATGGTGGTGTAGATATTACCATGTTTATACAGATAGCGGTGTAGATATTTCCATGTTTATACAGATCGTGGTGAAGATATTTCCATGTATATACAGATCGCGGTGTAGATATTTCCATGTTTATACAGATCGCTGTGTAGATATTTCCATGTTTATAGAGATCGCGGTGTAGATATTTCCATGTTTATACAGATAGCGGTGTAGATATTTCCATGTTTATACAGATTGCGGTGTAGATATTTCCAAGTTTATAGAGATAGCGGTGTAGGTATTTCCATGTTTATAGACATAGCGGTGTAGGTATTTCCATGTTTATATAGATGGCGTTGTAGATATTTCCATGTTTATACCGATAGATGTGTTGGTATTTCCACGTTTATACAGATAGCGATGTAGATATTTCCTTGTTTATACAGCTCGTGGTGCAGATATTTATATCTTAATACAGATGGCATTGTAGATATTTCCTTATTGACACAGATGGCGGTGTAGATGTTTCCATGTTTATACAGATGGCGGAGTAGCTAGTTCCATGTTTATGGAGATGGCAGTGTAGATATTTTCATGTTTATAGAGATGGCGGTGTAGATATTTCCATGTTTATAGAGATAGCAGTGTAGATATTTACATGTTTATACAGATGGCTGTGTAGATATTTCCATGTATATACAGATGGCATTGTAGATATTTCCATGTTTATACAGATGACTGTAGAGGTATTTCCATGTTTTACAGATGGCTGTGCAGATATTTCCATGTTTATAGAGAAAGCGGTGTAGATATTTCCATGTTTCTACAGATGGCGTCGTTGTTATTTCCATCTATACACAGATGGCCGTGTAGATATTTCCATGTTTATACAGATGGCAGCGTAGATATTTCCATGGACATGCAGATGGCGGTGTAGATATTTCCATGTTTATACAGATAGCGGTGTAGATATTTCCATGTTTATAGAGATAGCGGTGTAGGTATTTCCATGTTTATAGACATTGCGGTGTAGATATTTCCATGTTTATATAGATGGCGTTGTAGATATTTGCATGTTTAAACCGATAGATGTGTTGGTATTTCCACGTTTATACAGATAGCGATGTAGATATTTCCATGTTTATACAGCTCGCGGTGCAGATATATATATCTTTATACAGATGGCATTGTAGATATTTCCTTATTCACACAGATGGCGGTGTGGATGTTTCCATGTTTATACAGATGGCGGAGTAGTTAGTTCCATGTTTATGGAGATGGCAGTGTAGATATTATCATGTTTATAGAGATGTCGGTGTAGATATTTCCATGTTTATAGAGATAGCAGTGTAGATATTTACATGTTTATACAGATGGCTGTGTAGGTATTTCCATGTGTATACAGATGGCATTGTAGATATTTCCATGTTTATAGAGATAGCGGTGTAGGTATTTCCATGTGTATACAGATGGCATTGTGGATATTTCCATGCTTATACAGATAGCGTTGTAGATATTTCCATGTTTATGCAGATGACGGTGTAGATATTTCCATGTTTATATAGATGGCGGTGTAGATATTACCATGTTTATACAGATAGCGGTGTAGATATTTCCATGTTTATACAGATCGTGGTGAAGATATTTCCATGTTTATACCGATCGCGGTGTAGATATTTCCATGTTTATACAGATCGTGGTGTAGATTTTCCATGTTTATACTGATAGCGGTGTAGGTATTTCCACGTTTATACAGATAGCGGTGTAGATATTTCCATGTTTATAGAGATAGCGGTGTAGGTATTTCCATGTTTACAGACATAGCGGTGTAGATATTTACATGTTTATATAGATGGCGTTGTAGATATTTCCATGTTTATACCGATAGATGTGTTGGTATTTCCACGTTTATACAGATAGCGATGTAGATATTTCCATGTTTATACAGCTCGCGGTGCAGATATTTATATCTTTATACAGATGGCATTGTAGATATTTCCTTATTCACATAGATGGTGGTGTAGATGTTTCCATGTTTATCCAGATGGCGGAGTAGTTAGTTCCATGTTTATGGAGATGGCAGTGTAGATATTTTCATGTTTATAGAGATGGCGGTGTAGATATTTCCATGTTTATAGAGATAGCAGTGTAGATATTTACATGTTTATACAGATGGCTGTGTAGGTATTTCCATGTGTATACAGATGGCATTGTAGATATTTCCATGTTTATACAGATGACTGTAGAGGTATTTCCATGTTTTACAGATGGCTGTGCTGATATTTCCATGTTTATATAGATAGCGGTGTAGATATTTCCATGTTTGTACATATGGCGATGTTGAAATTTCCATCTATACACAGATGGCCGTGTAGATATTTCCATGTTTATACAGATGGCAGCGTAGATATTTCCATGGACATGCAGATGGCGGTGTAGATATTTCCATGTTTATACAGATAGCAGTGTAGATATTTCCATGTTTTCACAGATGGTGGTGTAGATATTTCCGTGTTTATACACATGGCGGAGTAGATACTTCCATCTTTATAGAGATGGCAGTGTAGATATTTCCATGTTTATACAGATCGCGGTGTAGATATTTCCATGTTTATTCTGATAGCGGTGTAGATATTTCCATGTTTTTACAGATAGCGGTGTAGATATTTCCATGTTTACACAGATTGTGGTGTAGATATTTCCATCTTTCTACAGATGGCATTGTAGATATTTCCATGTTTATGCAGATGGCGGTGTAGATATTTTCATGTTTATATAGATGGTGGTGTAGATATTACCATGTTTATACAGATAGCGGTGTAGATATTTCCATGTTTATACAGATCGTGGTGAAGATATTTCCATGTATATACAGATCGCGGTGTAGATATTTCCATGTTTATACAGATCGCTGTGTAGATATTTCCATGTTTATAGAGATCGCGGTGTAGATATTTCCATGTTTATACAGATAGCGGTGTAGATATTTCCATGTTTATACAGATTGCGGTGTAGATATTTCCAAGTTTATAGAGATAGCGGTGTAGGTATTTCCATGTTTATAGACATAGCGGTGTAGGTATTTCCATGTTTATATAGATGGCGTTGTAGATATTTCCATGTTTATACCGATAGATGTGTTGGTATTTCCACGTTTATACAGATAGCGATGTAGATATTTCCTTGTTTATACAGCTCGCGGTGCAGATATTTATATCTTAATACAGATGGCATTGTAGATATTTCCTTATTGACACAGATGGCGGTGTAGATGTTTCCATGTTTATACAGATGGCGGAGTAGCTAGTTCCATGTTTATGGAGATGGCAGTGTAGATATTTTCATGTTTATAGAGATGGCGGTGTAGATATTTCCATGTTTATAGAGATAGCAGTGTAGATATTTACATGTTTATACAGATGGCTGTGTAGATATTTCCATGTATATACAGATGGCATTGTAGATATTTCCATGTTTATACAGATGACTGTAGAGGTATTTCCATGTTTTACAGATGGCTGTGCAGATATTTCCATGTTTATAGAGAAAGCGGTGTAGATATTTCCATGTTTCTACAGATGGCGTCGTTGTTATTTCCATCTATACACAGATGGCCATGTAGATATTTCCATGTTTATACAGATGGCAGCGTAGATATTTCCATGGACATGCAGATGGCGGTGTAGATATTTCCATGTTTATACAGAGAGCGGTGTAGATATTTCCATGTTTCCACAGATGTTGGTGTAGATATTTCCGTGTTTATACACATGGCGGAGTAGATACTTCCATCTTTATGGAGATGGCAGTGTAGATATTTTCACGTTTAAAGAGATGGCGGTGTAGATATTTCCATATTTATAGAGATAGCGGTGTAGATATATCCATCTTTCTACAGATGGCAGTGAAGATATTTCCATGTTTATACAGATGGCGGTGTAGATATTACCATACTTATACAGATGTCTGTGTAGATATTTCCATGTGTATACAGATGGTATTGTAGGTATTTCCATGTTTATGCAGATGGCTGTGTAGGTATTTCCATGTGTATACAGATGGCATTGTAGATATTTCCATGTTTATACAGATGACTGTAGAGGTATTTCCATGTTTTACAGATGGCTGTGCAGATATTTCCATGTTTATAGAGATAGCGGTGTAGATATTTCCATGTTTGTACATATGGCGATGTTGAAATTTCCATCTATACACAGATGGCCTTGTAGATATTTCCATGTTTATACAGATGACTGTAGAGGTATTTCCATGTTTTACAGATGGCTGTGCAGATATTTCCATGTTTATAGAGATAGCGGTGTAGATATTTCCATGTTTGTACAGATGGCGTTGTAGAAATTTCCATCTATACACAGATGGCCGTGTAGATATTTCCATGTTTATACAGATGGCAGCGTAGATATTTCGATGGACATGCAGATGGCGGTGTAGATATTTCCATGTTTATACAGAGAGCGGTGTAGATATTTCCATGTTTTCACAGATCGTGGTGTAGATATTTCCGTGTTTATACACATGGCGGAGTAGATACTTCCATCTTTATAGAGATGGCAGTGTAGATATTTTCATGTTTATAGAGATGGCGGTGTAGATATTTCCATCTTTATAGAGATAGCGGTGTAGATATTTCCATCTTTCTACAGATGGCAGTGTAGATATTTCCATGTTTATACAGATGGCGGTGTAGATATTTCCATACTGATAGAGATGTCTGTGTAGATATTTCCATGTGTATACAGATGGTATTGTAGGTATTTCCATGTTTATACAGATGGTGGTGTAGATATTTCCCTGTTTATTCAGATGACTGTGTAGATATTTCCATGTTTTACAGATGGCAGTGTAGATATTTCAATGTTTATAGAGATGGCGCTGTAGATATTTCCATGTTTATACAGATAGCGGTGTAGATATTTCCATGTTTATTCTGATAGCGGTGTAGATATTTCCATATTTTTACAGATAGCGGTGTAGATATTTCCATGTTTACACAGATTGTGGTGTAGATATTTCCATCTTTCTACAGATGGCATTGTAGATATTTCCATGTTTATGCAGATGGCGGTGTAGATATTTCCATGTTTATATAGATGGTGGTGTAGATATTACCATGTTTATACAGATACCGGTGTAGATATTTCCATGTTTATACAGATCGTGGTGAAGTTATTTCCATGTATATACAGATCGCGGTGTAGATATTTCCATGTTTATACAGATCGCGGTGTAGATATTTCCATGTTTATACAGATAGCGTTGTAGATATTTCCATGTTTATACAGATAGCGGTGTAGATATTTCCATGTTTATAGAGATAGTGGTGTAGGTATTTCCATGTTTATAGACATAGCAATGTAGATACTTCCATGTTTATATAGATGGCGTTGTAGATATTTCCAGGTTTATACCGATAGATGTGTTGGTATTTCAACGTTTATACAGATAGCGATGTAGATATTTCCGTGTTTATGCAGCTCGCGGTGCAGATATTTATATCTTTATACAGATGGCATTGTAGATATTTCCTTATTCACACAGATGGCGGTGTAGATGTTTCCATGTTTATACAGATGGCGGAGTAGTTAGTTCCATGTTTATGGAGATGGCAGTGTAGATATTTTCATGTTTATAGAGATGGCGGTGTAGATATTTCCATGTTTATAGAGATAGCAGTGTAGATATTTACATGTTTATACAGATGGCTGTGTAGATATTTCCATGTATATACAGATGGCATTGTAGATATTTCCATGTTTATACAGATGACTGTAGAGGTATTTCCATGTTTTACAGATGGCTGTGCAGATATTTCCATGTTTATAGAGAAAGCGGTATAGATATTTCCATGTTTGTACAGATGGCGTTGTTGATATTTCCATCTATACACAGGTGGCCGTGTAGATATTTCCATGTTTATACAGATGGCAGCGTAGATATTTCCATGGACATGCAGATGGCGGTGTAGATATTTCCACGTTTATACAGAGAGCGGTGTAGATATTTCCATGTTTTCACAGATGTTGGTGTAGATATTTCCGTGTTTATACACATGGCGGAGTAGATACTTCCATCTTTATGGAGATGGCAGTGTAGATATTTTCATGTTTAAAGAGATGGCGGTGTAGATATTTCCATATTTATAGAGATAGCGGTGTAGATATATCCATCTTTCTACAGATGGCAGTGTAGATATTTCAATGTTTATACAGATGGCGGTGTAGATATTTCCATACTTATACAGATGTCTGTGTAGATATTTCCATGTGTATACAGATGGTATTGTAGGTATTTCCATGTTTATGCAGATGGCTGTGTAGATATTTCCATGTTTATATAGATGGTGGTGTAGATATTACCATGTTTATACATATGGCGGTGTAGATATTTTCATGTTTATACAGATCGTGGTGAAGATATTTTCATGTTTATACAGATCGCGGTGTAGATATTTCCATGTTTATACAGATCGCGGTGTAGATATTTCCATGTTTATACAGATAGCGGTGTAGGTATTTCCATGTTTATACAGATAGCGGTGTAGATATTTCCATGTTTATAGAGATAGCGGTGTAGGTATTTCCATGTTTACAGACATAGCGGTGTAGATATTTCCATGTTTATATAGATGGTGCTGTAGATATTTCCATGTTTATACCGATAGATGTGTTGGTATTTCCACGTTTATACAGATAGCGATGTAGATATTTCCATGTTTATACAGCTCGCGGTGCAGATATTTATATCTTTATACAGATGGCATTGTAGATATTTCCTTATTCACATAGATGGCGGTGTAGATGTTTCCATGTTTATACAGATGGCGGAGTAGTTAGTTCCATGTTTATGGAGATGGCAGTGTAGATATTTTCATGTTTATAGAGATGGCGGTGTAGATATTTCCATGGTTATAGAGATAGCAGTGTAGATATTTACATGTTTATACAGATGGCTGTGTAGGTATTTCCATGTGTATACAGATGGCATTGTAGATATTTCCATGTTTATACAGATGACTGTAGAGGTATTTCCATGTTTTACAGATGGCTCTGCAGATATTTCCATGTTTATAGAGATAGCGGTGTAGATATTTCCATGTTTGTACAGATGGCGTTGTAGAAATTTCCATCTATACACAGATGTCCGTGTAGATATTTCCATGTTTATACAGATGGCAGCGTAGATATTTCCATGGACATGCAGATGGCGGTGTAGATATTTCCATGTTTATACAGATAGCGGTGTAGTTATTTCCATGTTTTCACAGATGGTGGTGTAGATATTTCCGTGTTTATACACATGGCGGAGTAGATACATCCATCTTTATAGAGATGGCAGTGTAGATATTTTCATGTTTATAGAGATGGCGGTGTAGATATTTCCATGTTAATAGAGATAGCGGTGTAGATATTTCCATCTTTCTACAGATGGCAGTGTAGATATTTCCATGTTTATACAGATGGCGGTGTAGATATTTCCATACTTATAGAGATGTCTGTGCAGATATTTCCATGTGTATACAGATGGTATTGTAGGTATTTCCATGTTTATACAGATGGTGGTGTAGATATTTCCATGTTTATTCAGATGACTGTGTAGATATTTCCATGTTTTACAGATGGCAGTGTAGATATTTCAATGTTTATAGAGATGGCGCTGTAGATATTTCCATGTTTATACAGATCGCGGTGTAGATATTTCCATGTTTATTCTGATAGCGGTGTAGATATTTCCATGTTTACACAGATTGTGGTGTAGATATTTCCATCTTTCTACAGATGGCATTGTAGATATTTCCATGTTTATACAGATAGCGGTGTAGATATTTCCATGTTTTCACAGATGGTGGTGTAGATATTTCCGTGTTTATACACATGGCGGTGTAGATACTTCCACCTTTATGGAGATGGCAGTGTAGATACTTTCATGTTTATGGAGGTGGCGGTGTAGATATTTCCATATTTATAGAGATAGCGGTGTAGATATTTCCATCTTTCTACAGATGGCAGTGTAGATATTTCCATGTTTATACAGATGGCGGTGTAGATATTTCCATACTTATACAGATGTCTGTGTAGATATTTCCATGTGTATACAGATGGTATTGTAGGTATTTCCATGTTTATACAGATGGTGGTGTATATATTTCCATGTTTTTACAGATGGCAGTGTAGATATTTCAATGTTAATAGAGATGGCGCTGTAGATATCTCCATGTTTATACAGATCGCGGTGTAGATATTTCCATGTTTATACAGATAGCGGTGTAGATATTTCAATGTTTATAGAGATGGCGCTGTAGATATTTCCATGTTTATACAGATCACGGTGTAGATATTTCCATGTTGATACAGATAGCGGTGTAGATATTTCCATGTTTTTACAGATATCGGTGTAGATATTTCCATGTTTACACAGATTGTGGTGTAGATATTTCCATCTTTCTACTGATGGCATTGTAGATATTTCCATGTTTATGCAGATGGCGGTGTAGATATTTCCATGTTTATATAGATAGTGGTGTAGATATTACCATGTTTATACAGATAGCGGTGTAGATATTACCATGTTTATACAGATAGCGGTGTAGATATTTCCATGTTTATACAGATCGTGGTGAAGATATTTCCGTGTTTATACAGATCGCTGTGTAGATATTTCCATGTTTATACAGATAGCGGTGTAGATATTTCCATGTTTATAGAGATAGCGGTGTAGGTATTTCCATGTTTATAGACATAGCGGTGTAGATATTTCCATGTTTATATAGATGGCGTTGTAGATATTTCCATGTTTATACCGATAGATGTGTTGGTAGTTCCACGTTTATACAGATAGCGATGTAGATATTTCCATGTTTATACAGCTCGTGGTGCAGATAATTATATCTTTATACAGATGGCAATGTAGATATTTCCTTATTCACACAGATGGCTTTGTAGATGTTTCCATGTTTATACAGATGGCGGAGTTCTTAGTTCCATGTTTATGGAGATGGCAGTGTAGATATTTTCAAGTTTATAGAGGTGGCGGTGTAGATATTTCCATGTTTATAGAGATAGCAGTGTAGATATTTACATGTTTATACAGATGGCTGTGTAGATATTTCCATGTGTATACAGATGGCATTGTAGATATTTCCATGTTTATACAGATGACTGTAGAGGTATTTCCATGTTTTACCGATGGCTCTGCAGATATTTCCATGTTTATAGACATAGCGGTGTAGATATTTCCATGTTTGTACAGATGGCGTTGTTGATATTTCCATCTATACACAGATGGCCGTGTAGATATTTCCATGTTGATACAGATGGCAGCGTAGATATTTCCATGGACATGCTGATGGCGGTGTAGATATTTCCATGTTTATACAGATCGCGGTGTAGATATTTCCATGTTTATAGAGATAGCGGTGTAGGTATTTCCATGTTTATAGACATAGCGGTGTAGATATTTCCATGTTTATATAGATGGCGTTGTAGATATTTCCATGTTTATACCGATAGATGTGTTCGTATTTCCACGTTTATACAGATAGCGATGTAGATATTTCCATGTTTATACAGCTCGCGGTGCAGATATTTATATCTTTATACAGATGGCATTGTAGATATTTCCTTACTCACACAGATGGCGGTGTAGATGTTTCCATGTTTATACAGACGGCGGAGTAGTTAGTTCCATGTTTATGGAGATGGCAGTGTAGATATTTTCAGGTTTATAGAGATGGCGGTGTAGATATTTCCATGTGTATACAGATGGCATTGTAGATATTTCCATGTTTATACAGATGACTGTAGAGGTATTTCCATGTTTTACAGATGGCTGTGCAGATATTACCATGTTTATAGAGATAGCGGTGTAGATATTTCCATGTTTGTACAGATGGCGTTGTTGATATTTCCATCTATACACAGATGGCCGTGTAGATATTTCCATGTTTATACAGATGGCAGCGTAGATATTTCCATGGACATGCAGATGGCGGTGTAGATATTTCCATGTTTATAGAGAGAGCGGTGTAGATATTTCCATGTTTTCACAGATGGTGGTGTAGATATTTCCGTGTTTATACACATGCCGGAGTAGATACTTCCATCTTTATGGAGATGGCAGTGTAGATATTTTCATGTTTATACAGATGGCGGTGTAGATATTTCCATACTTATAGAGATAGCGGTGTAGATATTTCCATCTTTCTACAGATGGCAGTGTAGATATTTCCATGTTTATACAGATGGAGGTGTAGATATTTCCATACTTTTACAGATGTCTGTGTAGATATTTCCAAGTGTATACAGATGGTATTGTAGGTATTTCCATGTTTATACAGATGGTGGTGTAGATATTTTCATGTTTATTCAGATGACTGTGTAGATATTTCCATGTTTTTACAGATGGCAGTGTAGATATTTCAATGTTTATAGAGATGGCGCTGTAGATATCTCCATGTTTATGCAGATCGCGGTGTAGATATTTCCATGTTTATACAGATAGCAGTGTTGATATTTCCATGTTTTTACAGATATCGGTGTAGATATTTCCATGTTTACACAGATTGCGGTGTAGATATTTCCATCTTTCTACAGATGGCATTGTACATAATTCCATGTTTATGCAGATGGCGGTGTAGATATTTCCATGTTTATATAGATGGTGGTGTAGATATTACCATGTTTATACAGATAGCGGTGTAGATATTTCCATGTTTATACAGATCGTGGTGAAGATATTTCCATGTTTATACAGATCGCGGTGTAGATATTTCCATGTTTATACAGATAGCGTTGTAGATATTTTCATGTTTATATAGATAGCGGTGTAGATATTTCCATGTTATAGAGATAGCGGTGTAGTTATTTCCATGTTTATAGACATTGCGGTGTAGATATTTCCATGTTTATATAGATGGCGTTGTAGATATTTGCATGTTTATACCGATAGATGTGTTGGTATTTCCACGTTTATACAGATAGCGATGTAGATATTTCCATGTTTCTACAGCTCGCGGTGCAGATATATATATCTTTATACAGATGGCATTGTAGATATTTCCTTATTCACACAGATGGCGGTGTGGATGTTTCCATGTTTATACAGATGGCGGAGTAGTTAGTTCCATGTTTATGGAGATGGCAGTGTAGATATTATCATGTTTATAGAGATGGCGGTGTAGATATTTCCATGTTTATAGAGATAGCAGTGTAGATATTTACATGTTTATACAGATGGCTGTGTAGGTATTTCCATGTGTATACAGATGGCATTGTAGATATTTCCATGTTTATAGAGATAGCGGTGTAGGTATTTCCATGTGTATACAGATGGCATTGTGGATATTTCCATGTTTATACAGATAGCGTTGTAGATATTTCCATGTTTATGCAGATGACGGTGTAGATATTTCCATGTTTATATAGATGGCGGTGTAGATATTACCATGTTTATACAGATAGCGGTGTAGATATTTCCATCTTTATACAGATCGTGGTGAAGATATTTCCATGTTTATACCGATCGCGGTGTAGATATTTCCATGTTTATACAGATCGTGGTGTAGATTTTCCATGTTTATACAGATAGCGGTGTAGGTATTTCCATGTTTATACAGATAGCGGTGTAGATATTTCCATGTTTATAGAGATAGAGGTGTAGGTATTTCCATGTTTACAGACATAGCGGTGTAGATATTTCCATGTTTATATAGATGGCGTTGTAGATATTTCCATGTTTATACCGATAGATGTGTTGGTATTTCCACGTTTATACAGATAGCGATGTAGATATTTCCATGTTTATACAGCTCGCGGTGCAGATATTTATATCTTTATACAGATGGCATTGTAGATATTTCCTTATTCACATAGATGGCGGTGTAGATGTTTCCATGTTTATACAGATGGCGGAGTAGTTAGTTCCATGTTTATGGAGATGGCAGTGTAGATATTTTCATGTTTATAGAGATGGCGGTGTAGATATTTCCATGTTTATAGAGATAGCAGTGTAGATATTTACATGTTTATACAGATGGCTGGGTAGGTATTTCCATGTGTATACAGATGGCATTGTAGATATTTCCATGTTTATACAGATGACTGTAGAGGTATTTCCATGTTTTACAGATGGCTGTGCAGATATTTCCATGTTTATAGAGATAGCGGTGTAGATATTTCCATGTTTGTACATATGGCGATGTTGAAATTTCCATCTATACACAGATGGCCGTGTAGATATTTCCATGTTTATACAGATGGCAGCGTAGATATTTCCATGGACATGCAGATGGCGGTGTAGATATTTCCATGTTTATACAGATAGCAGTGTATATATTTCCATGTTTTCACAGATGGTGGTGCAGATATTTCCGTGTTTATACACATGGAGGAGTAGATACTTTCATCTTTATAGAGATGGCAGTGTAGATATTTCCATGTTTATACAGATCGCGGTGTAGATATTTCCATGTTTATTCTAATAGCGGTGTAGATATTTCCATGTTTTTACAGATGGCGGTGTAGATATTTCCATGTTTACACAGATTGTGGTGTAGATATTTCCATGTGTATACAGATGGTATTGTAGATATTTCCATGTTTATGCAGATGGCGGTGTAGATATTTCCATGTTTATATAGATGGTGGTGTAGATATTACCATGTTTATACAGATAGCGGTGTAGATATTTCCATGTTTATACAGATCGTGGTGAAGATATTTCCATGTATATACAGATCGCGGTGTAGATATTTCCATGTTTATACAGATCGCTGTGTAGATATTTCTATGTTTATAGAGATCGCGGTGTAGATATTTCCATGTTTATACAGATAGCGGTGTAGATATTTCCATGTTTATACAGATTGCGGTGTAGATATTTCCAAGTTTATAGAGATAGCGGTGTAGGTATTTCCATGTTTATAGACATAGCGGTGTAGGTATTTCCATGTTTATATAGATGGCGTTGTAGATATTTCCATGTTTATACCGATAGATGTGTTGGTATTTCCACGTTTATACAGATAGCGATGTAGATATTTCCTTGTTTATACAGCTCGCGGTGCAGATATTTATATCTTAATACAGATGGCATTGTAGATATTTCCTTATTGACACAGATGTCGGTGTAGATGTTTCCATGTTTATACAGATGGCGGAGTAGCTAGTTCCATGTTTATGGAGATGGCAGTGTAGATATTTTCATGTTTATAGAGATGGCGGTGTAGATATTTCCATGTTTATAGAGATAGCAGTGTAGATATTTACATGTTTATACAGATGGCTGTGTAGATATTTCCATGTATATACAGATGGCATTGTAGATATTTCCATGTTTATACAGATGACTGTAGAGGTATTTCCATGTTTTACAGATGGCTGTGCAGATATTTCCATGTTTATAGAGAAAGCGGTGTAGATATTTCCATGTTTCTACAGATGGCATTGTTGTTATTTCCATCTATACACAGATGGCCGTGTAGATATTTCCATGTTTATACAGATGGCAGCGTAGATATTTCCATGGACATGCAGATGGCGGTGTAGATATTTCCATGTTTATACAGAGAGCGGTGTAGATATTTCCATGTTTTCACAGATGTTGGTGTAGATATTTCCGTGTTTATACACATGGCGGAGTAGATACTTCCATCTTTATGGAGATGGCAGTGTAGATATTTTCATGTTTAAAGAGATGGCGGTGTAGATATTTCCATATTTATAGAGATAGCGGTGTAGATATATCCATCTTTCTACAGATGGCAGTGTAGATATTTCCATGTTTATACAGATGGCGGTGTAGATATTTCCATACTTATACAGATGTCTGTGTAGATATTTCCATGTGTATACAGATGGTATTGTAGGTATTTCCATGTTTATGCAGATGGCTGTGTAGATATTTCCATGTTTATATAGATGGTGGTGTAGATATTACCATGTTTATACAGATGGCGGTGTAGATGTTTCCATGTTTATACAGATCGTGGTGAAGATATTTTCATGTTTATGCAGATCGCGGTGTAGATATTTCCATGTTTATACAGATCGCGGTGTAGATATTTCCATGTTTATACAGATAGTGGTGTAGGTATTTCCATGTTTATACAGATAGCGGTGTAGATATTTCCATGTTTATAGAGATAGCGGTGTAGGTATTTCCATGTTTACAGACATAGCGGTGTAGATATTTCCATGTTTATATAGATGGTGCTGTAGATATTTCCATGTTTATACCGATAGATGTGTTGGTATTTCCACGTTTATACAGATAGTGATGTAGATATTTCCATGTTTATACAGCTCGCTGTGCAGATATTTATATCTTTATACAGATGGCATTGTAGATATTTCCTTATTGACACAGATGGCGGTGTAGATGTTTCCATGTTTATACAGATGGCGGAGTAGTTAGTTCCATGTTTATGGAGATGGCAGTGTAGATATTTTCATGTTTATAGAGATGGCGGTGTAGATATTTCCATGTTTATAGAGATAGCAGTGTAGATATTTACATGTTTATACAGATGGCTGTGTAGGTATTTCCATGTGTATACAGATGGCATTGTAGATATTTCCATGTTTATACAGATGACTGTAGAGGTATTTCCATGTTTTACAGATGGCTGTGCAGATATTTCCATGTTAATAGAGATAGCGGTGTAGATATTTCCATGTTTGTACAGAGGGCGTTGTTGAAATTTCCATCTGTACACAGATGGCCGTGTAGATATTTCCATTTTTATACAGATGGCAGCGTAGATATTTCCATGGACATGCAGATGGCGGTGTAGATATTTCCATGTTTATACAGATAGCGGTGTAGATATTTCCATGTTTTCACAGATGGTGGTGTAGATATTTCCGTGTTTATACACATGGCGGAGTAGATACTACCATCTTTATAGAGATGGCAGTGTAGATATTTTCATGTTTATAGAGATGGCGGTGTAGATATTTCCATATTTATAGAGATAGCGGTGTAGATATTTCCATCTTTCTACAGATGGCAGTGTAGATATTTCCATGTTTATACAGATGGCGGTGTAGATATTTCCATACTTATAGAGATGTCTGTGTAGATATTTCCATGTGTATACAGATGGTATTGTAGGTATTTCCATGTTTATACAGATGGTGGTGTAGATATTTCCATGTTTATTCAGATGACTGTGTAGATATTTCCATGTTTTACAGATGGCAGTGTAGATATTTCAATGTTTATAGAGATGGCGCTGTAGATATTTCCATGTTTATACAGATCGCGGTGTAGATATTTCCATGTTTTCACAGATGGTGGTGTAGATATTTCCGTGTTTATACACATGGCGGAGTAGATACTTCCATCTTTATAGAGATGGCAGTGTTGATATTTCCATGTTTATACAGATCGCGGTGTAGATATTTCCGTGTTTATTCTGATAGCGGTGTAGATATTTCCATGTTTTTACAGATAGCGGTGTAGATATTTCCATGTTTACACAGATTGTGGTGTAGATATTTCCATCTTTCTACGGATGGCATTGTAGATATTTCCATGTTTATGCAGATGGCGGTGTAGATATTTCCATGTTTATATAGATGGTGGTGTAAATATTTCCATGTTTATGCAGATCGTGGTGAAGATATTTCCATGTATATACAGATCGCGGTGTAGATATTTCCATGTTTATACAGATCGCTGTGTAGATATTTCCATGTTTATAGAGATCGCGGTGCAGTTATTTCCATGTATATACAGATAGCGGTGTAGATATTTCCATGTTTATACAGATAGCGGTGTAGATATTTCCAAGTTTATAGAGATAGCGGTGTAGGTATTTCCATGTTTATAGACATAGCGGTGTAGATATTTCCATGTTTATACAGATGGCGGTGTAGATATTTCCATACTTATAGAGATGTCTGTGTAGATATTTCCATGTGTATACAGATGGTATTGTAGGTATTTCCATGTTTATACAGATGGTGGTGTAGATATTTCCATGTTTATTCAGATGACTGTGTAGATATTTCCATGTTTTACAGATGGCAGTGTAGATATTTCAATGTTTATAGAGATGGCGCTGTAGATATTTCCATGTTTATACAGATCGCGGTGTAGATATTTCCATGTTTTCACAGATGGTGGTGTAGATATTTCCGTGTTTATACACATGGCGGAGTAGATACTTCCATCTTTATAGAGATGGCAGTGTTGATATTTCCATGTTTATACAGATCGCGGTGTAGATATTTCCATGTTTATACAGATAGCGTTGTAGATATTTCCAAGTTTTTACAGATATCGGTGTAGTTATTTCCATGTTTACACAGATTGCGGTGTGGATATTTCCATCTTTCTACAGATGGCATTGTAGATATTTCCATGTTTATGCAGATGGCGGTGCATATATTTCCATGTTTATATAGATGGTGGTGTAGATATTACCATGTTTATACAGATCGCGGTGTAGATATTTCCATGTTTATACAGATAGCGGTGTAGATATTTCCATGTTTATACAGATAGCGGTGTAGATATTTCCAAGTTTATAGAGATAGCGGTGTAGGTATGTCCATGTTTATAGACATAGCGGTGTAGATATTTCCATGTTTATATAGATGGCGTTGTAGATATTTCCATGTTTATACCGATAGATGTGTTGGTATTTCCACGTTTATACAGATAGCGATGTAGATATTTGCATGTTTATACAGCTCGCGGTGAAGATATTTATATCTGTATACAGACGGCATTTTAGATATGTCCTTATTCACACAGATGGCGGTGTAGATGTTTCCATGTTTATACAGATGGCGGAGTAGTTAGTTCCATGTTTATGGAGATGGCAGTGTAGATATTTTCATGTTTATAGAGATGGCGGTGTAGATATTTCCATGTTTATAGAGATAGCAGTGTAGATATTTACATGTTTATACAGATGGCTGTGTAGATATTTCCATGTGTATACAGATGGCATTGTAGATATTTCCATGTTCATACAGATGACTGTAGAGGTATTTCCATGTTTTACAGATGGCTGTGCAGATATTTCCATGTTTATAGAGATAGCGGTGTAGATATTTCCATGTTTGTACAGTTGGCGTTGTTGATATTTCCATCTATACACAGATGGCCGTGTTGATATTTCCATGTTTATACAGATGGCAGCGTAGATATTTCCATGGACATGCAGATGGCGGTGTAGATATTTCCATGTTTATATAGATGGTGGTGTAGATATTACCATGTTTATACAGATAGCGGTGTAGATATTTCCATGTTTATACAGATCGTGGTGAAGATATTTCCATGTTTATACAGATCACGGTGTAGATATTTCCATGTTTATACAGATCGCGGTGTAGATATTTCCATGTTTATACAGATAGCGTTGTAGATATTTCCATGTTTATACAGATAGCGGTGTAGATATTTCCATGTTTATAGAGATAGCGGTGTAGGTATTTCCATGTTTACAGACATAGCTCGTAGATATTTCCATGGTTATATAGATGGCGTTGTAGATATTTCCATGTTTATACCGGTAGATGTGTTGGTGTTTCCACGTTTATACAGATAGCGATGTAGATATTTCCATGTTTATACAGCTCACGGTGCAGATATTTATATCTTTATACAGATGGCATTGTAGATATTTCCTTATTCACACAGATGGCGATGTAGATGTTTCCATGTTTATACAGATGGCAGAGTAGTTAGTTGCATGTTTATGGAGATGGCAGTGTAGATATTTTCATGTTTATAGAGATGGCGGTGTACATATTTCCATGTTTATAGAGATATCAGTGTAGATATTTTCATGTTTATACAGATGGCTGTGTAGGTATTTCCATGTGTATACAGATGGCATTGTAGATATTTCCATGTTTATAAAGATGACTGTAGAGGTATTTCCATATTTTACAGATGGTTGTGCAGATATTTCCATGTTTATAGAGATAGCGGTGTAGATATTTCCATGTTTTTACAGATGGCGTTGTTGAAATTTCCAGCTATACACAGATGGCCGTGTAGATATTTCCATGTTTATACAGATGGCAGCGTAGATATTTCCATGGACATGCAGATGGCGGTGTAGATATTTCCATGTTTTCACAGATGGTGGTGTAGATATTTCCGTGTTTATACACATGGCGGAGTAGATACTTCCATCTGTATAGAGATGGCCGTGTAGATATTTTCATGTTTATAGAGATGGCGGTGTAGATATTTCCATATTTATAGAGATAGCGGTGTAGATATATCCATCTTTCTACAGATGGCAGTGTAGATATTTCCATGTATATACAGATGGCGGTGTAGATAGTTCCATACTTATACAGATGTCTGTGTAGATATTTCCATGTGTATACAGATGGTATTGTAGGTATTTCCATGTTTATGCAGATGGCTGTGTAGATATTTCCATACTTATAGAGATGTCTGTGTAGATATTTCCATGTGTATACAGATGGTATTGTAGGTATTTCCATGTTTATACAGATGGTGGTGTAGATATTTCCATGTTTATTCAGATGACTGTGTAGATATTTCCATGGTTTTAGAGATGGCAGTGTAGATATTTCAATGTTTATAGAGATGGCGCTGTAGATATTTCCATGTTTATACAGATCGCGGTGTAGATATTTCCATGTTTATAGAGATAGCGGTGTAGGTGTTTCCATGTTTGTAGACATAGCGGTGTAGATATTTCCATGTTTATATAGATGGCGTTGTAGATATTTCCATGTTTATGCCGATAGATGTGTTGGTATTTCCACGTTTATACAGAGAGCGATGTAGATATTTCCATGTTTATACAGCTCGCAGTGCAGATATTTACATCTTTATACAGATGGCATTGTAGATATTTCCTTATTGACACAGATGGCGGTGTAGATGTTTCCATGTTTATACAGATGGCGGAGTAGTTAGTTCCATGTTTATGGAGATGGCAGTGTAGATATTTTCATGTTTATAGAGATGGCGGTGTAGATATTTCCATGTTTATAGAGATAGCAGTGTAGATATTTACATGTTTATACAGATGGCTGTGTAGGTATTTCCATGTGTATACAGATGGCATTGTAGATATTTCCATGTTTATACAGATGACTGTAGAGGTATTTCCATGTTTTACAGATGGCTGTGCAGATATTTCCATGTTAATAGAGATAGCGGTGTAGATATTTTCATGTTTGTACAGAGGGCGTTGTTGAAATTTCCATCTGTACACAGATGGCCGTGTAGATATTTCCATTTTTATACAGATGGCAGCGTAGATATTTCCATGGACATGCAGATGGCGGTGTAGATATTTCCATGTTTATACAGATAGCGGTGTAGATATTTCCATGTTTTCACAGATGGTGGTGTAGATATTTCCGTGTTTATACACATGGCGGAGTAGATACTACCATCTTTATAGAGATGGCAGTGTAGATATTTTCATGTTTATAGAGATGGCGGTGTAGATATTTCCATATTTATAGAGATAGCGGTGTAGATATTTCCATCTTTCTACAGATGGCAGTGTAGATATTTCCATGTTTATACAGATGGCGGTGTAGATATTTCCATACTTATAGAGATGTCTGTGTAGATATTTCCATGTGTATACAGATGGTATTGTAGGTATTTCCATGTTTATACAGATGGTGGTGTAGATATTTCCATGTTTATTCAGATGACTGTGTAGATATTTCCATGTTTTACAGATGGCAGTGTAGATATTTCAATGTTTATAGAGATGGCGCTGTAGATATTTCCATGTTTATACAGATCGCGGTGTAGATATTTCCATGTTTTCAGAGATGGTGGTGTAGATATTTCCGTGTTTATACACATGGCGGAGTAGATACTTCCATCTTTATAGAGATGGCAGTGTTGATATTTCCATGTTTATACAGATCGCGGTGTAGATATTTCCGTGTTTATTCTGATAGCGGTGTAGATATTTCCATGTTTTTACAGATAGCGGTGTAGATATTTCCATGTTTACACAGATTGTGGTGTAGATATTTCCATCTTTCTACGGATGGCATTGTAGATATTTCCATGTTTATGCAGATGGCGGTGTAGATATTTCCATGTTTATATAGATGGTGGTGTAAATATTTCCATGTTTATGCAGATCGTGGTGAAGATATTTCCATGTATATACAGATCGCGGTGTAGATATTTCCATGTTTATACAGATCGCTGTGTAGATATTTCCATGTTTATAGAGATCGCGGTGCAGTTATTTCCATGTATATACAGATAGCGGTGTAGATATTTCCATGTTTATACAGATAGCGGTGTAGATATTTCCAAGTTTATAGAGATAGCGGTGTAGGTATTTCCATGTTTATAGACATAGCGGTGTAGATATTTCCATGTTTATACAGATGGCGGTGTAGATATTTCCATACTTATAGAGATGTCTGTGTAGATATTTCCATGTGTATACAGATGGTATTGTAGGTATTTCCATGTTTATACAGATGGTGGTGTAGATATTTCCATGTTTATTCAGATGACTGTGTAGATATTTCCATGTTTTACAGATGGCAGTGTAGATATTTCAATGTTTATAGAGATGGCGCTGTAGATATTTCCATGTTTATACAGATCGCGGTGTAGATATTTCCATGTTTTCACAGATGGTGGTGTAGATATTTCCGTGTTTATACACATGGCGGAGTAGATACTTCCATCTTTATAGAGATGGCAGTGTTGATATTTCCATGTTTATACAGATCGCGGTGTAGATATTTCCATGTTTATACAGATAGCGTTGTAGATATTTCCAAGTTTTTACAGATATCGGTGTAGTTATTTCCATGTTTACACAGATTGCGGTGTGGATATTTCCATCTTTCTACAGATGGCATTGTAGATATTTCCATGTTTATGCAGATGGCGGTGCATATATTTCCATGTTTATATAGATGGTGGTGTAGATATTACCATGTTTATACAGATCGCGGTGTAGATATTTCCATGTTTATACAGATAGCGGTGTAGATATTTCCATGTTTATACAGATAGCGGTGTAGATATTTCCAAGTTTATAGAGATAGCGGTGTAGGTATGTCCATGTTTATAGACATAGCGGTGTAGATATTTCCATGTTTATATAGATGGCGTTGTAGATATTTCCATGTTTATACCGATAGATGTGTTGGTATTTCCACGTTTATACAGATAGCGATGTAGATATTTGCATGTTTATACAGCTCGCGGTGAAGATATTTATATCTGTATACAGACGGCATTTTAGATATGTCCTTATTCACACAGATGGCGGTGTAGATGTTTCCATGTTTATACAGATGGCGGAGTAGTTAGTTCCATGTTTATGGAGATGGCAGTGTAGATATTTTCATGTTTATAGAGATGGCGGTGTAGATATTTCCATGTTTATAGAGATAGCAGTGTAGATATTTACATGTTTATACAGATGGCTGTGTAGATATTTCCATGTGTATACAGATGGCATTGTAGATATTTCCATGTTCATACAGATGACTGTAGAGGTATTTCCATGTTTTACAGATGGCTGTGCAGATATTTCCATGTTTATAGAGATAGCGGTGTAGATATTTCCATGTTTGTACAGTTGGCGTTGTTGATATTTCCATCTATACACAGATGGCCGTGTTGATATTTCCATGTTTATACAGATGGCAGCGTAGATATTTCCATGGACATGCAGATGGCGGTGTAGATATTTCCATGTTTATATAGATGGTGGTGTAGATATTACCATGTTTATACAGATAGCGGTGTAGATATTTCCATGTTTATACAGATCGTGGTGAAGATATTTCCATGTTTATACAGATCACGGTGTAGATATTTCCATGTTTATACAGATCGCGGTGTAGATATTTCCATGTTTATACAGATAGCGTTGTAGATATTTCCATGTTTATACAGATAGCGGTGTAGATATTTCCATGTTTATAGAGATAGCGGTGTAGGTATTTCCATGTTTACAGACATAGCTCGTAGATATTTCCATGGTTATATAGATGGCGTTGTAGATATTTCCATGTTTATACCGGTAGATGTGTTGGTGTTTCCACGTTTATACAGATAGCGATGTAGATATTTCCATGTTTATACAGCTCACGGTGCAGATATTTATATCTTTATACAGATGGCATTGTAGATATTTCCTTATTCACACAGATGGCGATGTAGATGTTTCCATGTTTATACAGATGGCAGAGTAGTTAGTTGCATGTTTATGGAGATGGCAGTGTAGATATTTTCATGTTTATAGAGATGGCGGTGTACATATTTCCATGTTTATAGAGATATCAGTGTAGATATTTTCATGTTTATACAGATGGCTGTGTAGGTATTTCCATGTGTATACAGATGGCATTGTAGATATTTCCATGTTTATAAAGATGACTGTAGAGGTATTTCCATATTTTACAGATGGTTGTGCAGATATTTCCATGTTTATAGAGATAGCGGTGTAGATATTTCCATGTTTTTACAGATGGCGTTGTTGAAATTTCCAGCTATACACAGATGGCCGTGTAGATATTTCCATGTTTATACAGATGGCAGCGTAGATATTTCCATGGACATGCAGATGGCGGTGTAGATATTTCCATGTTTTCACAGATGGTGGTGTAGATATTTCCGTGTTTATACACATGGCGGAGTAGATACTTCCATCTGTATAGAGATGGCCGTGTAGATATTTTCATGTTTATAGAGATGGCGGTGTAGATATTTCCATATTTATAGAGATAGCGGTGTAGATATATCCATCTTTCTACAGATGGCAGTGTAGATATTTCCATGTATATACAGATGGCGGTGTAGATAGTTCCATACTTATACAGATGTCTGTGTAGATATTTCCATGTGTATACAGATGGTATTGTAGGTATTTCCATGTTTATGCAGATGGCTGTGTAGATATTTCCATACTTATAGAGATGTCTGTGTAGATATTTCCATGTGTATACAGATGGTATTGTAGGTATTTCCATGTTTATACAGATGGTGGTGTAGATATTTCCATGTTTATTCAGATGACTGTGTAGATATTTCCATGGTTTTAGAGATGGCAGTGTAGATATTTCAATGTTTATAGAGATGGCGCTGTAGATATTTCCATGTTTATACAGATCGCGGTGTAGATATTTCCATGTTTATAGAGATAGCGGTGTAGGTGTTTCCATGTTTGTAGACATAGCGGTGTAGATATTTCCATGTTTATATAGATGGCGTTGTAGATATTTCCATGTTTATGCCGATAGATGTGTTGGTATTTCCACGTTTATACAGAGAGCGATGTAGATATTTCCATGTTTATACAGCTCGCAGTGCAGATATTTACATCTTTATACAGATGGCATTGTAGATATTTCCTTATTCACACAGATGGCGGTGTAGATGTTTCCATGTTTATACAGATGGCGGAGTAGTTAGTTCCATGTTTATGGAGATGGCAGTGTAGATATTTTCATGTTTATAGACATGGCGGTGTAGATATTTCCATGTTTATAGAGATAGCAGTGTAGATATTTACATGTTTATACAGATGGCTGTGTAGGTATTTCCATGTGTATACAGATGGCATTGTAGATATTTCCATGTTTATACAGATGACTGTAGAGGTATTTCCATGTTTTACAGATGGCTGTGCAGATATTTCCATGTTTATAGAGATAGCGGTGTAGATATTTCCATGTTTGTACAGATGGCGTTGTTGATATTTCCATCTATACACAGATGGCCGTTTAGATATTTCCATGTTTATACAGATGGCAGCGTAGATATTTCCATGGACATGCAGATGTCGGTGTAGATATTTCCATGTTTATACAGATAGCGGTGTAGATATTTCCATGTTTTCACAGATGGTGGTGTAGATATTTCCGTGTTTATACACATGGCGGAGTGGATACTTCCATCTTTATGGAGATGGCATTGTAGATATTTTCATGTTTATAGTGATGGCGGTGTAGATATTTCCATATTTATAGAGATAGCGGTGTAGGTATTTCCAACTTTCTACAGATGGCAGTGTAGATATTTCCATGTTTATACAGATGGCGGTGTAGAAATTTCCATACTTATAGAGATGTTTGTGTAGATATTTCCATGTGTATACAGATGGTATTGTAGGTATTTCCATGTTTATACAGATGGTGGTGTAGATATTTCCATGTTTATTCAGATGACTGTGTAGATATTTCCATGGTTTTACAGATGGCAGTGTAGATATTTCAATGTTTATAGAGATGGCGCTGTAGATATTTCCATGTTTATACAGATCGCGGTGTAGATATTTCCATGTTTATAGAGATAGCGGTGTAGGTATTTCCATGTTTATAGATATAGCGGTGTAGATATTTCCATGTTTATATAGATGGCGTTGTAGATATTTCCATGTTTATACCGATAGATGTGTTGGTATTTCCACGTTTATACAGATAGCGATGTAGATATTCCCATGTTTATACAGCTCGCAGTGCAGATATTTATATCTTTATACAGATGGCATTGTAGATATTTCCTTATTCACACAGATGGCGGTGTAGATGTTTCCATGTTTATACAGGTGGCGGAGTAGTTAGTTCCATGTTTATGGAGATGGCAGTGTAGATATTTTCATGTTTATAGAGATGGCGGTGTAGATATTTCCATGTTTATAGAGATAGCAGTGTAGATATTTACATGTTTATACAGATGGCGGTGTAGGTATTTCCATGTGTACACAGATGGCATTGTAGATATTTCCATGTTTATACAGATGACTGTAGAGGTATTTCCATGTTTTGCAGATGGCTGTGCAGATATTTCCATGTTTATAGAGATAGCGGTGTAGATATTTCCATGTTTGTACAGATGGCGTTGTTGAAATTTCCATCTATACACAGATGGCCGTATAGATATTTCCATGTTTATACAGATGGCAGCGAAGATATTTCCATGGACATGCAGATGGCGGTGTAGATATTTCCATGTTTATACAGATAGCGGTGTAGATAGTTCCATGTTTTGACAGATGGTGGTGTAGATATTTCCGTGTTTATACACATGGCGGAGGAGATACTTCCATCTTTATAGAGATGTCCGTGTATATATTTTCATGTTTATAGAGATGGCGGTGTAGATATTTCCATATTTATAGAGATAGCGGTGTAGATATTTCCATCTTTCTACAGATGGCAGTGTAGATATTTCCATGTTTATACAGATGGCGGTGTAGATATTTCCATACTTATAGAGATGTCTGTGTAGCTATTTCCATGTGTATACAGATGGTATTGTAGGTATTTCCATGTTTATACAGATGGTGGTGTAGATATTTCCATGTTTATTCATATGACTGTGTAGATATTTCCATGTTTTTACAGATGGCAGTGTAGATATTTCAATGTTTATAGAGATGGCGCTGTAGATATTTCCATGTTTTTACAGATATCGGTGTAGATATTTCCATGTTTACACAGATTGCGGTGTAGATATATCCATCTTTCTACAGATGGCATTGTAGATATTTCCATGTTTATGCAGATGGCGGTGTAGATATTTCAATGTTTATATAGATGGTGGTGTAGATATTACCATGTTTATACAGATAGCGGTGTAGATATTTCCATGTTTATACAGATCGTGGTGAAGATAATTCCATGTTTATACAGATCGCGGTGTAGATATTTCCATGTTTATACAGATCGCGGTGTAGATATTTCCATGTTTATACAGATAGCGGTGTAGATATTTCCATGTTTATACAGATAGCGGTGTAGATATTTCCATGTTTATAGAGATAGCGGTGTAGGTATTTCCATGTTGATAGACATAGCGGTGTAGATATTTCCATGTTTATATAGATGGCGTTGTAGATATTTCCATGTTTATACCGATAGATGTGTTGGCATTTCCACGTTTATACAGATAGCGATGTAGATATTTCCATGTTTATACAGCTCGCGGTGCAGATATTTATATCTTTATACAGATGGCATTGTAGATATTTCCTTATTCACACAGATGGCGGTGTAGATGTTTCCATGTTTATACAGATGGCGGAGTAGTTAGTTCCATGTTTATGGAGATGGCAGTGTAGATATTTTCATGTTTATAGAGATGGCGGTGTAGATATTTCCATGTTTATAGAGATAGCAGTGTAGATATTTACATGTTTATACAGATGGCTGTGTAGGTATTTCCATGTGTATACAGATGGCATTGTAGATATTTCCATGTTTATACAGATGACTGTAGAGGTATTTCCATGTTTTACAGATGGCTGTGCAGATATTTCCATGTTTATAGAGATAGCGGTGTAGATATTTCCATGTTTGTACAGATGGCGTTGTTGATATTTCCATCTATACACAGATGGCCGTGTAGATATTTCCATGTTTATACAGATGGCAGCGTAGATATTTCCATGGACATGCAGATGTCGGTGTAGATATTTCCATGTTTATACAGATAGCGGTGTAGATATTTCCATGTTTTCACAGATGGTGGTGTAGATATTTCCGTGTTTATACACATGGCGGAGTGGATACTTCCATCTTTATGGAGATGGCATTGTAGATATTTTCATGTTTATAGTGATGGCGGTGTAGATATTTCCATATTTATAGAGATAGCGGTGTAGATAATTCCAACTTTCTACAGATGGCAGTGTAGATATTTCCATGTTTATACAGATGGCGGTGTAGAAATTTCCATACTTATAGAGATGTTTGTGTAGATATTTCCATGTGTATACAGATGGTATTGTAGGTATTTCCATGTTTATACAGATGGTGGTGTAGATATTTCCATGTTTATTCAGATGACTGTGTAGATATTTCCATGGTTTTACAGATGGCAGTGTAGATATTTCAATGTTTATAGAGATGGCGCTGTAGATATTTCCATGTTTATACAGAACGCGGTGTAGATATTTCCATGTTTATAGAGATAGCGGTGTAGGTATTTCCATGTTTATAGATATAGCGGTGTAGATATTTCCATGTTTATATAGATGGCGTTGTAGATATTTCCATGTTTATACCGATAGATGTGTTGGTATTTCCACGTTTATACAGATAGCGATGTAGATATTCCCATGTTTATACAGCTCGCAGTGCAGATATTTATATCTTTATACAGATGGCATTGTAGATATTTCCTTATTCACACAGATGGCGGTGTAGATGTTTCCATGTTTATACAGGTGGCGGAGTAGTTAGTTCCATGTTTATGGAGATGGCAGTGTAGATATTTTCATGTTTATAGAGATGGCGGTGTAGATATTTCCATGTTTATAGAGATAGCAGTGTAGATAATTACATGTTTATACAGATGGCGGTGTAGGTATTTCCATGTGTACACAGATGGCATTGTAGATATTTCCATGTTTATACAGATGACTGTAGAGGTATTTCCATGTTTTACAGATGGCTGTGCAGATATTTCCATGTTTATAGAGATAGCGGTGTAGATATTTCCATGTTTGTACAGATGGCGTTGTTGAAATTTCCATCTATACACAGATGGCCGTATAGATATTTCCATGTTTATACAGATGGCAGCGTAGATATTTCCATGGACATGCAGATGGCGGTGTAGATATTTCCATGTTTATACAGATAGCGGTGTAGATATTTCCCTGTTTTGACAGATGGTGGTGTAGATATTTCCGTGTTTATACACATGGCGGAGGAGATACTTCCATCTTTATAGAGATGTCCGTGTATATATTTTCATGTTTGTAGAGATGGCGGTGTAGATATTTCCATATTTATAGAGATAGCGGTGTAGATATTTCCATCTTTCTACAGATGGCAGTGTAGATATTTCCATGTTTATACAGATGGCGGTGTAGATATTTCCATACTTATAGAGATGTCTGTGTAGCTATTTCCATGTGTATACAGATGGTATTGTAGGTATTTCCATGTTTATACAGATGGTGGTGTAGATATTTCCATGTTTATTCAGATGACTGTGTAGATAATTCCATGTTTTTACAGATGGCAGTGTAGATATTTCAATGTTTATAGAGATGGCGCTGTAGATATTTCCATGTTTTTACAGATATCGGTGTAGATATTTCCATGTTTACACAGATTGCGGTGTAGATATATCCATCTTTCTACAGATGGCATTGTAGATATTTCCATGTTTATGCAGAAGGCGGTGTAGATATTTCAATGTTTATATAGATGGTGGTGTAGATATTACCATGTTTATACAGATAGCGGTGTAGATATTTCCATGTTTATACAGATCGTGGTGAAGATAATTCCATGTTTATACAGATCGCGGTGTAGATATTTCCATGTTTATACAGATCGCGGTGTAGATATTTCCATGTTTATACAGATAGCGGTGTAGATATTTCCATGTTTATACAGATAGCGGTGTAGATATTTCCATGTTTATAGAGATAGCGGTGTAGGTATTTCCATGTTTATAGACATAGCGGTGTAGATATTTCCATGTTTATATAGATGGCGTTGTAGATATTTCGATGTTTATACCGATAGATGTGTTGGTATTTCCACGTTTATACAGATAGCGATGTAGATATTTCCATGTTTATACAGCTCGCGGTGCAGATATTTATATCCTTATACAGATGGCATTGTAGATATTTCCTTATTCACACAGATGGCGGTGTAGGTGTTTCCATGTTTATACAGATGGCGGAGTAGTTAGTTCCATGTTTATGGAGATGGCAGTGTAGATATTTTCATGTTTATAGAGATGGCGGTGTAGATATTTCCATGTTTATAGAGATAGCAGTGTAGATATTTACATGTTTATACAGATGGCTGTGTAGGTATTTCCATGTGTATACAGATGGCATTGTAGATATTTCCATGTTTATACAGATGACTGTAGAGGTATTTCCATGTTTTACAGATGGCTGTGCAGATATTTCCATGTTTATAGAGATAGCGGTGTAGATATTTCCATGTTTGTACAGATGGCGTTGTTGATATTTCCATCTATACACAGATGGCCGTGTAGATATTTCCATGTTTATACAGATGGCAGCGTAGATATTTCCATGGACATGCAGATGTCGGTGTAGATATTTCCATGTTTATACAGATAGCGGTGTAGATATTTCCATGTTTTCACAGATGGTGGTGTAGATATTTCCGTGTTTATACACATGGCGGAGTGGATACTTCCATCTTTATGGAGATGGCATTGTAGATATTTTCATGTTTATAGTGATGGCGGTGTAGATATTTCCATATTTATAGAGATAGCGGTGTAGATAATTCCAACTTTCTACAGATGGCAGTGTAGATATTTCCATGTTTATACAGATGGCGGTGTAGAAATTTCCATACTTATAGAGATGTTTGTGTAGATATTTCCATGTGTATACAGATGGTATTGTAGGTATTTCCATGTTTATACAGATGGTGGTGTAGATATTTCCATGTTTATTCAGATGACTGTGTAGATATTTCCATGGTTTTACAGATGGCAGTGTAGATATTTCAATGTTTATAGAGATAGCGCTGTAGATATTTCCATGTTTATACAGAACGCGGTGTAGATATTTCCATGTTTATAGAGATAGCGGTGTAGGAATTTCCATGTTTATAGATATAGCGGTGTAGATATTTCCATGTTTATATAGATGGCGTTGTAGATATTTCCATGTTTATACCGATAGATGTGTTGGTATTTCCACGTTTATACAGATAGCGATGTAGATATTCCCATGTTTATACAGCTCGCAGTGCAGATATTTATATCTTTATACAGATGGCATTGTAGATATTTCCTTATTCACACAGATGGCGGTGTAGATGTTTCCATGTTTATACAGGTGGCGGAGTAGTTAGTTCCATGTTTATGGAGATGGCAGTGTAGATATTTTCATGTTTATAGAGATGGCGGTGTAGATATTTCCATGTTTATAGAGATAGCAGTGTAGATAATTACATGTTTATACAGATGGCGCTGTAGGTATTTCCATGTGTACACAGATGGCATTGTAGATATTTCCATGTTTATACAGATGACTGTAGAGGTATTTCCATGTTTTACAGATGGCTGTGCAGATATTTCCATGTTTATAGAGATAGCGGTGTAGATATTTCCATGTTTGTACAGATGGCGTTGTTGAAATTTCCATCTATACACAGATGGCCGTATAGATATTTCCATGTTTATACAGATGGCAGCGTAGATATTTCCATGGACATGCAGATGGCGGTGTAGATATTTCCATGTTTATACAGATAGCGGTGTAGATATTTCCCTGTTTTGACAGATGGTGGTGTAGATATTTCCGTGTTTATACACATGGCGGAGGAGATACTTCCATCTTTATAGAGATGTCCGTGTATATATTTTCATGTTTATAGAGATGGCGGTGTAGATATTTCCATATTTATAGAGATAGCGGTGTAGATATTTCCATCTTTCAACAGATGGCAGTGTAGATATTTCCATGTTTATACAGATGGCGGTGTAGATATTTCCATACTTATAGAGATGTCTGTGTAGCTATTTCCATGTGTATACAGATGGTATTGTAGGTATTTCCATGTTTATACAGATGGTGGTGTAGATATTTCCATGTTTATTCAGATGACTGTGTAGATAATTCCATGTTTTTACAGATGGCAGTGTAGATATTTCAATGTTTATAGAGATGGCGCTGTAGATATTTCCATGTTTTTACAGATATCGGTGTAGATATTTCCATGTTTACACAGATTGCGGTGTAGATATATCCATCTTTCTACAGATGGCATTGTAGATATTTCCATGTTTATGCAGAAGGCGGTGTAGATATTTCAATGTTTATATAGATGGTGGTGTAGATATTACCATGTTTATACAGATAGCGGTGTAGATATTTCCATGTTTATACAGATCGTGGTGAAGATAATTCCATGTTTATACAGATCGCGGTGTAGATATTTCCATGTTTATACAGATCGCGGTGTAGATATTTCCATGTTTATACAGATAGCGGTGTAGATATTTCCATGTTTATACAGATAGCGGTGTAGATATTTCCATGTTTATAGAGATAGCGGTGTAGGTATTTCCATGTTTATAGACATAGCGGTGTAGATATTTCCATGTTTATATAGATGGCGTTGTAGATATTTCGATGTTTATACCGATAGATGTGTTGGTATTTCCACGTTTATACAGATAGCGATGTAGATATTTCCATGTTTATACAGCTCGCGGTGCAGATATTTATATCCTTATACAGATGGCATTGTAGATATTTCCTTATTCACACAGATGGCGGTGTAGGTGTTTCCATGTTTATACAGATGGCGGAGTAGTTAGTTCCATGTTTATGGAGATGGCAGTGTAGATATTTTCATGTTTATAGAGATGGCGGTGTAGATATTTCCATGTTTATAGAGATAGCAGTGTAGATATTTACATGTTTATACAGATGGCTGTGTAGGTATTTCCATGTGTATACAGATGGCATTGTAGATATTTCCATGTTTATACAGATGACTGTAGAGGTATTTCCATGTTTTACAGATGGCTGTGCAGATATTTCCATGTTTATAGAGATAGCGGTGTAGATATTTCCATGTTTGTACAGATGGCGTTGTTGATATTTCCATCTATACACAGATGGCCGTGTAGATATTTCCATGTTTATACAGATGGCAGCGTAGATATTTCCATGGACATGCAGATGTCGGTGTAGATATTTCCATGTTTATACAGATAGCGGTGTAGATATTTCCATGTTTTCACAGATGGTGGTGTAGATATTTCCATGTTTATACAGATGGCGGTGTAGATATTTCCATACTTATACAGATGGCAGTGTAGATATTTCCATGTTTATACAGATGGCGGTGTAGATATTTCCATACTTATAGAGATGCCTGTGTAGATATTTCCATGTGTTTACAGATGTTATTGTAGGTATTTCCATGTTTATACAGATGGTGGTGTAGATATTTCCATGTTTATTCAGATGACTGTGTAGATATTTCCATGGTTTTACAGATGGCAGTGTAGATATTTCAATGTTTATAGAGATGGCGCTGTAGATATTTCCATGTTTATACAGATCGCGGTGTAGATATTTCCATGTTTATAGAGATAGCGGTGTAGGTATTTCCATGTTTATAGACATAGCGGTGTTGATATTTCCATGTTTATATAGATGGCGTTTTAGATATTTCCAAGATTATACAGATAGATGTGTTGGTATTTCCACGTTTATACAGATAGCGATGTAGATATTTCCATGTTTATACAGCTCGCAGTGCAGATATTTACATCTTTATACAGATGGCATTGTAGATATTTCCTTATTCACACAGATGGCGGTGTAGATGTTTCCATGTTTATACAGGTGGCGGAGTAGTTAGTTCCATGTTTATGGAGATGGCAGTGTAGATATTTTCATGTTTATAGAGATGGCGGTGTAGATATTTCCATGTTTATAGAGATAGCAGTGTAGATATTTACATGTTTATACAGATGGCGGTGTAGGTATTTCCATGTGTACACAGATGGCATTGTAGATATTTCCATGTTTATACAGATGACTGTAGAGGTATTTCCATGTTTTACAGATGGCTGTGCAGATATTTCCATGTTTATAGAGATAGCGGTGTAGATATTTCCATGTTTGTACAGATGGCGTTGTTGAAATTTCCATCTATACACAGATGGCCGTATAGATATTTCCATGTTTATACAGATGGCAGCGTAGATATTTCCATGGACATGCAGATGGCGGTGTAGATATTTCCATGTTTATACAGATAGCGGTGTAGATATTTCCATGTTTTGACAGATGGTGGTGTAGATATTTCCGTGTTTATACACATGGCGGAGGAGATACTTCCATCTTTATAGAGATGTCCGTGTATATATTTTCATGTTTATAGAGATGGCGGTGTAGATATTTCCATATTTATAGAGATAGCGGTGTAGATATTTCCATCTTTCAACAGATGGCAGTGTAGATATTTCCATGTTTATACAGATGGCGGTGTAGATATTTCCATACTTATAGAGATGTCTGTGTAGCTATTTCCATGTGTATACAGATGGTATTGTAGGTATTTCCATGTTTATACAGATGGCGGTGTAGTTATTTCCATGTTTATTCAGATGACTGTGTAGATATTTCCATGTTTTTACAGATGGCAGTGTAGATATTTCAATGTTTATAGAGATGGCGCTGTAGATATTTCCATGTTTTTACAGATATCGGTGTAGATATTTCCATGTTTACACAGATTGCGGTGTAGATATATCCATCTTTCTACAGATGGCATTGTAGATATTTCCATGTTTATGCAGATGGCGGTGTAGATATTTCAATGTTTATATAGATGGTGGTGTAGATATTACCATGTTTATACAGATAGCGGTGTAGATATTTCCATGTTTATACAGATCGTGGTGAAGATAATTCCATGTTTATACAGATCGCGGTGTAGATATTTCCATGTTTATACAGATCACGGTGTAGATATTTCCATGTTTATACAGATAGCGGTGTAGATATTTCCATGTTTATACAGATAGCGGTGTAGATATTTCCATGTTTATAGAGATAGCGGTGTAGGTATTTCCATGTTGATAGACATAGCGGTGTAGATATTTCCATGTTTATATAGATGGCGTTGTAGATATTTCCATGTTTATACCGATAGATGTGTTGGTATTTCCACGTTTATACAGATAGCGATGTAGATATTTCCATGTTTATACAGCTCGCGGTGCAGATATTTATATCTTTATACAGATGGCATTGTAGATATTTCCTTATTCACACAGATGGCGGTGTAGATGTTTCCATGTTTATACAGATGGCGGAGTAGTTAGTTCCATGTTTATGGAGATGGCAGTGTAGATATTTTCATGTTTATAGAGATGGCGGTGTAGATATTTCCATGTTTATAGAGATAGCAGTGTAGATATTTACATGTTTATACAGATGGCTGTGTAGGTATTTCCATGTGTATACAGATGGCATTGTAGATATTTCCATGTTTATACAGATGACTGTAGAGGTATTTCCATGTTTTACAGATGGCTGTGCAGATATTTCCATGTTTATAGAGATAGCGGTGTAGATATTTCCATGTTTGTACAGATGGCGTTGTTGAAATTTCCATCTATACACAGATGGCCGTGTAGATATTTCCATGTTTATACAGATGGCAGCGTAGATATTTCCATGGACATGCAGATGGCGGTGTAGATATTTCCATGTTTTCACAGATGGTGGTGTAGATATTTCCGTGTTTATACACATGGCGGAGTAGACACTTCCATCTTTATAGAGATGGCCGTGTAGATATTTTCATGTTTATAGAGATGGCGGTGTAGATATTTCCATATTTATAGAGATAGCGGTGTAGATATTTCCATCTTTCTACAGATGGCAGTGTAGATATTTCCATGTTTATACAGATGGCGGTGTAGATATTTCCATACTTATACAGATGGCAGTGTAGATATTTCCATGTTTATACAGATGGCGGTGTAGATATTTCCATACTTATAGAGATGCCTGTGTAGATATTTCCATGTGTTTACAGATGTTATTGTAGGTATTTCCATGTTTATACAGATGGTGGTGTAGATATTTCCATGTTTATTCAGATGACTGTGTAGATATTTCCATGGTTTTACAGATGGCAGTGTAGATATTTCAATGTTTATAGAGATGGCGCTGTAGATATTTCCATGTTTATACAGATCGCGGTGTAGATATTTCCATGTTTATAGAGATAGCGGTGTAGGTATTTCCATGTTTATAGACATAGCGGTGTTGATATTTCCATGTTTATATAGATGGCGTTTTAGATATTTCCAAGATTATACAGATAGATGTGTTGGTATTTCCACGTTTATACAGATAGCGATGTAGATATTTCCATGTTTATACAGCTCGCAGTGCAGATATTTACATCTTTATACAGATGGCATTGTAGATATTTCCTTATTCACACAGATGGCGGTGTAGATGCTTCCATGTTTATACAGATGTCGGAGTAGTTAGTTCCATGTTTATGGAGATGGCAGTGTAGATATTTTCATGTTTATAGAGATGGCGGTGTAGATATTTCCATGTTTGTAGAGATAGCAGTGTAGATATTTACATGTTTATTCAGATGGCGGTGTAGGTATTTCCATGTGTATACAGATGGCATTGTAGATATTTCCATGTTTATACAGATGACTGTAGCGGTATTTCCATGTTTTACAGATGGCTGTGCAGATATTTCCATGTTTATAGAGATAGCGGTGTAGATATTTCCATGTTTGTACAGATGGCGTTGTTGATATTTCCATCTATACACAGATGGCCGTGTAGGTATTTCCATGTTTATACAGATGGAAGCGTAGATATTTCCATGGACATGCAGATCGCGGTGTAGATATTTCCATGATTATACAGATAGCGGTGTAGATATTTCCATGTTTTCACAGATGGTGGTGTAGATATTTCCATGTTTATACACATGGCGGAGTGGATACTTCCATCTTTATGGAGATGGCAGTGTAGATATTTTCATGTTTATAGAGATGGCGGTGTAGATATTTCCATATTTATAGAGATAGCGGTGTAGATATTTCCATCTTTCTACAGATGGCAGTGTAGATATTTCCATGTTTATACAGATGGCGGTGTAGATATTTCCATACTTATAGAGATGTCTGTGTAGATATTTCCATGTGTATACAGATGGTATTGTAGGTAATTCCATGTTTATACAGATGGTGGTGTAGATATTTCCATGTTTATTCAGATGACTGTGTAGATATTTCCGTGTTTTTACAGATGGCAGTGTAGATATTTCAATGTTTATAGAGATGGCGCTGTAGATATTTCCATGTTTATACAGATCGCGGTGTAGCTATTTCCATGTTTTTACAGATATCGGTGTAGATATTTCCATGTTTACTCAGATTGCGGTGTAGATATTTCCATCTTTCTACAGATGGCATTGTAGATATTTCCATGTTTATGCAGATTGCGGTGTAGATATTTCCATGTTTATATAGATGGCGGTGTAGATATTACCATGTTTATACAGATAGCGGTGTAGATATTTCCATGTTTATACAGATCGTCGTGAAGATATTTCCATGTTTATACAGATCGCGGTGTAGATATTTCCATGTTTATACAGATCGTGGTGTAGATATTTCCATGTTTATACAGATAGCGGTGTAGATATTTCCATGTTTATAGAGATAGCGGTGTAGATATTTCCATGTTTATAGAGATAGCGGTGTAGGTATTTCCATGTTTTTACAGATATCGGTGTAGTTATTTCCATGTTTACACAGATTGCGGTGTAGATATTTCCATCTTTCTACAGATGGCATTGTAGATATTTCTATGTTTATGCAGATGGCGGTGTAGATATTTCCATGTTTATATAGATGGCGGTGTAGATATTACCATGTTTATACAGGTAGCGCTGTAGATATTTCCATGTTTATACAGATCGTGGTGAAGATATTTCCATGTTTATACAGATCGCGGTGTAGATATTTCCATGTTTATACAGATCGTGGTGTAGATATTTCCATGTTTATACAGATAGCGGTGTAGATATTTCCATGTTTATAGAGATAGCGGTGTAGATATTTCCATGTTTATAGAGATAGCGGTGTAGGTATTTCCATGTTTATAGACATAGCGGTGTAGGTATTTCCATGTTTATATAGATGGCGTTGTAGATATTTCCATGTTTATACCGATAGATGTGTTGGTATTTCCACGTTTATACAGATAGCGATGTAGATATTTCCATGTTTATACAGCTCGCGGTGCAGATATTTATATCTTTACAGATGGCATAGTAGATATTTCCTTATTCACACAGATGGCGGTGTAGATGTTTCCATGTTTATACAGATGGCGGAGTAGTTAGTTCCATGTTTATGGAGATGGCAGTGTAGATATTTCCATATTTACAGAGATAGCGGTGTAGATATTTCCGTCTTTCTACAGATGGCAGTGTAGATATTTCCATGTTTATACAGATGGCGGTGTAGATAAATGCATACTTATAGAGATGTCTGTGTAGATATTTCCATGTGTATACAGATGTTATTGTAGGTAATTCCATGTTTACACAGATGGTGGTGTAGATATTTCCATGTTTATTCAGATGACTGTGTAGATATTTCCATGGCTTTACAGATGGCAGTGCAGATATTTCAATGTTTATAGAGATGGCGGAGTAGTTAGTTCCATGTTTATACAGATGGCGGTGTAGATATTTCCATATTTACAGAGATAGCGTTGTAGATATTTCCATCTTTCTACAGATGGCAGTGTAGATATTTCCATGTTTATACAGATGGCGGTGTAGATATTTCCATACTTATAGAGATGTCTGTGTAGATATTTCCATGTGTATACAGATGTTATTGTAGGTATTTCCATGTTTACACAGATGGTGGTGTAGGTATTTCCATGTTTATTCAGATGACTGTGTAGATATTTCCATGGTTTTACAGATGGCAGTGTAGATATTTCAATGTTTATAGAGATGGCGCTGTAGATATTTCCATGTTTATACAGATCACGGTGTAGATATTTCCATGTTTATAGAGATAGCGGTGTAGGTTTTTCCATGTTTATAGACACAGCGGAGTAGGTATTTCCATGTTTATATAGATGGCGTTGTAGATATTTCCATGTTTATATAGATGGTGGTGTAGATATTACCATGTTTATACAGATAGCGGTGTAGATATTTCCATGTTTATACAGATCGTGGTGAAGATATTTCCATGTTTATACAGATCGCGGTGTAGATATTTCCATGTTTATACAGATCGCGGTGTAGATATTTCCATGTTTATACAGATCGCGGTGTAGATATTTCCATGTTTATACAGATAGCGGTGTAGATATTTCCATGTTTATAGACATAGCGGTGTAGGTATTTCCATGTTTATAGACATAGCGGTGTAGATATTTCCATGTTTATATAGATGGCGTTGTAGTTATTTCCATGTTTATACCGATAGATATGTTGGTATTTCCACGTTTATACAGATAGCGATGTAGATATTTCCATGTTTACACACATTGCGGTGTAGATATTTCCATCTTTCTACAGATGGCATTGTAGATATTTCCATGTTTATACAGATGACTGTAGAGGTATTTCCATGTTTTACAGATGGCTGTGCAGATATTTCCATGTTTATAGAGATAGCGGTGTAGATATTTCCAAGTTTGTACAGATGGCGTTGTTGATATTTCCATCTATGCACAGATGGCCGTGTAGATATTTCCATGTTTATACAGATGGAAGCGTAGATATTTCCATGGACAAGCAGATGGCGGTGTAGTTATTTCCATGTTTATACAGATAGCGGTGTAGATATTTCCATGTTTTCACAGATGGTGGTGTAGATATTTCCATGTTTATTCAGATGACTGTGTAGATATTTCCATGGTTTTACAGATGGCAGTGTAGATATTTCAATGTTTATAGAGATGGCGCGGTAGATATTTCCATGTTTATTCAGATCGCGGTGTAGTTATTTCCATGTTTATACAGATAGCGGTGTAGATATTTCCATGTTTTTACAGATATCGGTGTAGATATTTCCATGTTTACACAGATTGCGGTGTAGGTATTTCCATCTTTCTACAGATGGCATTGTAGATATTTCCATGTTTATGCAGATGGCTGTGTATATATTTCCATGTTTATATAGATGGTGGTGTAGATATTACCATGTTTATACAGGTAGCGGTGTAGATATTTCCATGTTTATACAGATCGTGGTGAAGATATTTCCATGTTTATACAGATCACGGTGTAGATATTTCCATGTTTATACAGATAGCGGTGTAGATATTTCCATGTTTATACAGATAGCAGTGTGGATATTTCCATGTTTATACAGATCGCTGTGTAGATATTTCCATGTTTATACAGATCGCGGTGTAGTTATTTCCATGTTTATACAGATAGCGGTGTAGATATTTCCATGTTTTTACAGATAGCGGTGTAGATATTTCCATGTTTATAGAGATAGCGGTGTAGGTATTTCCATGTTTATTGACATAGCGGTGTAGATATTTCCATGTTTATATAGATGGCGTTGTAGATATTTCCATGTTTATACCGATAGATGTGTTGGTTGTTCCACGTTTATACAGATAGCGATGTAGATATTTCCATGTTTATACAGCTCGCGGTGCAGATATTTATATCTTTATACAGATGGCATTGTAGATATTTCCTTATTCACACAGATGGCGGTGTAGATGTTTCCATGTTTCTACAGATGGCGGAGTAGTTAGTTCCATGTTTATGGAGATGGCAGTGTAGATATTTTCATGTTTATAGAGATGGCGGTGTAGATATTTCCATGTTTATAGAGATAGCAGTGTAGATATTTACAAGTTTATACAGATGGCTGTGTAGGTATTTCCATGTGTATACAGATGGCATTGTAGATATTTCCATGTTTATACAGATGACTGTAGAGGTATTTCCATGTTTTACAGATGGCTGTGCAGATATTTCCATGTTTATAGAGATAGCGGTGTAGATATTTCCAAGTTTGTACAGATGGCGTTGTTGATATTTCCATCTATACACAGATGGCCGTGTAGATATTTCCATGTTTATACAGATGGCAGCGTAGATATTTCCATGGACATGCAGATGGCAGTGTAGATATTTCCATGTTTATTCAGATGACTGTGTAGATATTTCCGTGTTTTTACAGATGGCAGTGTAGATATTTCAATGTTTATAGAGATGGCGCTGTAGATATTTCCATGTTTATACAGATCGCGGTGTAGCTATTTCCATGTTTTTACAGATATCGGTGTAGATATTTCCATGTTTACTCAGATTGCGGTGTAGATATTTCCATCTTTCTACAGATGGCATTGTAGATATTTCCATGTTTATGCAGATTGCGGTGTAGATATTTCCATGTTTATATAGATGGCGGTGTAGATATTACCATGTTTATACAGATAGCGGTGTAGATATTTCCATGTTTATACAGATCGTCGTGAAGATATTTCCATGTTTATACAGATCGCGGTGTAGATATTTCCATGTTTATACAGATCGTGGTGTAGATATTTCCATGTTTATACAGATAGCGGTGTAGATATTTCCATGTTTATAGAGATAGCGGTGTAGATATTTCCATGTTTATAGAGATAGCGGTGTAGGTATTTCCATGTTTTTACAGATATCGGTGTAGTTATTTCCATGTTTACACAGATTGCGGTGTAGATATTTCCATCTTTCTACAGATGGCATTGTAGATATTTCTATGTTTATGCAGATGGCGGTGTAGATATTTCCATGTTTATATAGATGGCGGTGTAGATATTACCATGTTTATACAGGTAGCGCTGTAGATATTTCCATGTTTATACAGATCGTGGTGAAGATATTTCCATGTTTATACAGATCGCGGTGTAGATATTTCCATGTTTATACAGATCGTGGTGTAGATATTTCCATGTTTATACAGATAGCGGTGTAGATATTTCCATGTTTATAGAGATAGCGGTGTAGATATTTCCATGTTTATAGAGATAGCGGTGTAGGTATTTCCATGTTTATAGACATAGCGGTGTAGGTATTTCCATGTTTATATAGATGGCGTTGTAGATATTTCCATGTTTATACCGATAGATGTGTTGGTATTTCCACGTTTATACAGATAGCGATGTAGATATTTCCATGTTTATACAGCTCGCGGTGCAGATATTTATATCTTTACAGATGGCATAGTAGATATTTCCTTATTCACACAGATGGCGGTGTAGATGTTTCCATGTTTATACAGATGGCGGAGTAGTTAGTTCCATGTTTATGGAGATGGCAGTGTAGATATTTCCATATTTACAGAGATAGCGGTGTAGATATTTCCGTCTTTCTACAGATGGCAGTGTAGATATTTCCATGTTTATACAGATGGCGGTGTAGATAAATGCATACTTATAGAGATGTCTGTGTAGATATTTCCATGTGTATACAGATGTTATTGTAGGTAATTCCATGTTTACACAGATGGTGGTGTAGATATTTCCATGTTTATTCAGATGACTGTGTAGATATTTCCATGGCTTTACAGATGGCAGTGCAGATATTTCAATGTTTATAGAGATGGCGGAGTAGTTAGTTCCATGTTTATACAGATGGCGGTGTAGATATTTCCATATTTACAGAGATAGCGTTGTAGATATTTCCATCTTTCTACAGATGGCAGTGTAGATATTTCCATGTTTATACAGATGGCGGTGTAGATATTTCCATACTTATAGAGATGTCTGTGTAGATATTTCCATGTGTATACAGATGTTATTGTAGGTATTTCCATGTTTACACAGATGGTGGTGTAGGTATTTCCATGTTTATTCAGATGACTGTGTAGATATTTCCATGGTTTTACAGATGGCAGTGTAGATATTTCAATGTTTATAGAGATGGCGCTGTAGATATTTCCATGTTTATACAGATCGCGGTGTAGATATTTCCATGTTTATAGAGATAGCGGTGTAGGTTTTTCCATGTTTATAGACACAGCGGAGTAGGTATTTCCATGTTTATATAGATGGCGTTGTAGATATTTCCATGTTTATATAGATGGTGGTGTAGATATTACCATGTTTATACAGATAGCGGTGTAGATATTTCCATGTTTATACAGATCGTGGTGAAGATATTTCCATGTTTATACAGATCGCGGTGTAGATATTTCCATGTTTATACAGATCGCGGTGTAGATATTTCCATGTTTATACAGATCGCGGTGTAGATATTTCCATGTTTATACAGATAGCGGTGTAGATATTTCCATGTTTATAGACATAGCGGTGTAGGTATTTCCATGTTTATAGACATAGCGGTGTAGATATTTCCATGTTTATATAGATGGCGTTGTAGTTATTTCCATGTTTATACCGATAGATATGTTGGTATTTCCACGTTTATACAGATAGCGATGTAGATATTTCCATGTTTACACACATTGCGGTGTAGATATTTCCATCTTTCTACAGATGGCATTGTAGATATTTCCATGTTTATACAGATGACTGTAGAGGTATTTCCATGTTTTACAGATGGCTGTGCAGATATTTCCATGTTTATAGAGATAGCGGTGTAGATATTTCCAAGTTTGTACAGATGGCGTTGTTGATATTTCCATCTATGCACAGATGGCCGTGTAGATATTTCCATGTTTATACAGATGGAAGCGTAGATATTTCCATGGACAAGCAGATGGCGGTGTAGTTATTTCCATGTTTATACAGATAGCGGTGTAGATATTTCCATGTTTTCACAGATGGTGGTGTAGATATTTCCATGTTTATTCAGATGACTGTGTAGATATTTCCATGGTTTTACAGATGGCAGTGTAGATATTTCAATGTTTATAGAGATGGCGCGGTAGATATTTCCATGTTTATTCAGATCGCGGTGTAGTTATTTCCATGTTTATACAGATAGCGGTGTAGATATTTCCATGTTTTTACAGATATCGGTGTAGATATTTCCATGTTTACACAGATTGCGGTGTAGGTATTTCCATCTTTCTACAGATGGCATTGTAGATATTTCCATGTTTATGCAGATGGCTGTGTATATATTTCCATGTTTATATAGATGGTGGTGTAGATATTACCATGTTTATACAGGTAGCGGTGTAGATATTTCCATGTTTATACAGATCGTGGTGAAGATATTTCCATGTTTATACAGATCACGGTGTAGATATTTCCATGTTTATACAGATAGCGGTGTAGATATTTCCATGTTTATACAGATAGCAGTGTGGATATTTCCATGTTTATACAGATCGCTGTGTAGATATTTCCATGTTTATACAGATCGCGGTGTAGTTATTTCCATGTTTATACAGATAGCGGTGTAGATATTTCCATGTTTTTACAGATAGCGGTGTAGATATTTCCATGTTTATAGAGATAGCGGTGTAGGTATTTCCATGTTTATTGACATAGCGGTGTAGATATTTCCATGTTTATATAGATGGCGTTGTAGATATTTCCATGTTTATACCGATAGATGTGTTGGTTGTTCCACGTTTATACAGATAGCGATGTAGATATTTCCATGTTTATACAGCTCGCGGTGCAGATATTTATATCTTTATACAGATGGCATTGTAGATATTTCCTTATTCACACAGATGGCGGTGTAGATGTTTCCATGTTTCTACAGATGGCGGAGTAGTTAGTTCCATGTTTATGGAGATGGCAGTGTAGATATTTTCATGTTTATAGAGATGGCGGTGTAGATATTTCCATGTTTATAGAGATAGCAGTGTAGATATTTACAAGTTTATACAGATGGCTGTGTAGGTATTTCCATGTGTATACAGATGGCATTGTAGATATTTCCATGTTTATACAGATGACTGTAGAGGTATTTCCATGTTTTACAGATGGCTGTGCAGATATTTCCATGTTTATAGAGATAGCGGTGTAGATATTTCCAAGTTTGTACAGATGGCGTTGTTGATATTTCCATCTATACACAGATGGCCGTGTAGATATTTCCATGTTTATACAGATGGCAGCGTAGATATTTCCATGGACATGCAGATGGCAGTGTAGATATTTCCATGTTTATACAGATAGCGTTGTAGATATTTCCATGTTTTCACAGTTGGTGGTGTAGATATTTACGTGTTTATACACATGGCGGTTAGGTACTTCCAAATTTATGGAGATGTAAGTGTAGATATTTTCATGTTTATAGAGATGGCGGTGTAGATATTTCCATATTTATCGAGATAGCGGTGTAGATATTTCCATCTTTCTACAGATGGCAGTGTAGATATTTCCATGTTTATACAGATGGCGGTGTAGTTATTTCCGTACTTATACAGATGTCTGTGTAGATATTTCCATGTGTATACAGATGGTATTGTAGGTATTTCCATGTTTATACAGATGGTGTTGTAGATATTTCCATGTTTATTCAGATGACTGTGTAGATATTTCCATGTTTTTACAGATGGCAGTGTAGATAATTCAATGTTTATAGAGATGCGCTGTAGATATCTCCATGTTTATACAGATCGCGGTGTAGGTATTTCCATGTTTATACAGATAGCGGTGTAGATATTTCCATGTTTTTACAGATATCGGTGTAGATATTTCCATGTTTACACAGATTGCGGTGTAGATATTTCCATCTTTCTACAGGTGGCATTGTAGTTATTTCCATGTTTATGCAGATGGCGGTGTATATATTTCCATGTTTATATAGATGGTGGTGTTGATATTACCATGTTTATACAGATAGCGGTGTAGATATTTCCATGTTTATACAGATCGCGGTGTAGATATTTCCATGTTTATACAGATCGTGGTGAAGATATTTCCATGTTTATACATATCGCGGTGTAGATATTTCCATGTTTATACAGATGGCGGTGTAGATATTTCCATACTTATACAGATGTCTGTGTAGATATTTCCATGTGTATACAGATGGTATTGAAGTTATTTCCATGTTTATACAGATGGTGGTGTAGATATTTCCATGTTTATTCAGATGACTGTGTAGATATTTCCATGTTTTTACAGATGACAGTGTAGATATTTCAATGTTTATAGAGATGGCGCTGTAGATATTTCCATGTTTATACAGATTGCGGTGTAGATATTTCCATGTTTATACAGAGAGTGGTGTAGATATTTCCAGGTTTATATAGATGGTGGTGTAGATATTACCATGTTTATACAGATAGCGGTGTAGATATTTCCATGTTTATACAGATCGTGGTGAAGTTATTTCCATGTTTATACAGATCGTGGTGAAGATATTTCCATGTCTATACAGATCGCGGTGTAGATATTTCTATGTTTATACAGATAGCGGTGTAGATATTTCCATGTTTGTACAGATAGCGGTGTAGATATTTCCATGTTTATAGAGATAGCGGTGTAGGAATTTCCATGTTTATAGACATAGCGGTGTAGATATTTCCATGTTTGTATAGATGGCGTTGTAGATATTTCCATGTTTATACCGATAGATGAGTTGGTATTTCCACGTTTATACAGATAGCGATGTAGATATTTCCATGTTTATACAGCTCGCGGTGCAGATATTTATATCTTTATACAGATGGCATTGTAGATATTTCCTTATTCACACAGATGGCGGTGTAGATGTTTCCATGTTTCTACAGATGGCGGAGTAGTTAGTTCCATGTTTATGGAGATGGCAGTGTAGATATTTTCATGTTTATAGAGATGGCGGTGTAGATATTTCCATGTTTATAGAGATAGCAGTGTAGATATTTACATGTTTATACAGATGGCTGTGTAGATATTTCCATCTGTATACAGATGAGATTGTAGATATTTCCATGTTTATTCAGATGACTGTAGAGGTATTTCCATGTTTTACAGATGGCTGTGCAGATATGTCTATGTTTATAGAGATAGCGGGGTAGATATTTCCATGTTTCTACAGATGGCGTTGTTGATATTTCCATCTATACACAGATGGCCGTGTAGATATTTCCATGTTTATACAGATGGCAGCGTAGATATTTCCATGGACATGCAGATGGCGGTGTAAATATTTCCATGTTTATACAGATAGCGGTGTAGATATTTCCATGTTTTCACAGATGGTGGTGTAGATATTTCCGTGTTTATACACATGGCGGAGTAGATAGTTCCATCTTCATGGAGATGGCAGTGTAGATATTTTCATGTTTATAGAGATGGCGGTGTAGATATTTCCGTATTTATAGAGATAGCGGTGTAGATATTTCCATCTTTCTACAGATGGCAGTGTAGATATTTCCATGTTTATACAGATCGCGGTGTAGATATTTCCATACTTATACAGATGTCTGTGTAGATATTTCCATGTGTATACAGATGGTATTGTAGGTATTTCCATGTTAATACAGATGGTGGTGTAGATATTTCCATGTTTATTCAGATGACTGTGTTGATATTTCCATGTTTTTACAGATGGCAGTGTAGGTATTTCAATGTTTATAGAAATGGCGCTTTAGATATTTCCATGTTTAAACAGATCGCGGTGTAGATATTTCCATGGTTATACAGAGAGCGGTGTAGATATTTCCATGTTTTTACAGATATCGGTGTAGATATTCCATGTTTACACAGATTGCGGTGTAGGTATTTCCATATTTCTACAGATGGCATTGTAGATATTTCCATGTTTATGCAGATTGCGGTGTAGATATTTCCATGTTTATACAGATAGCGTTGTAGATATTTCCATGTTTTCACAGATGGTGGTGTAGATATTTCCGTGTTTATACACATGGCGGAGTAGATACTTCCAACTTTATGGAGATGGCAGTGTAGATATTTTCATGTTTATAGAGATGGCGGTGTAGATATTTCCATATTTATCGAGATAGCGGTGTAGATATTTCCATCTTTCTACAGATGGCAGTGTAGATATTTCCATGTTTATACAGATGGCGGTGTAGTTATTTCCATACTTATACAGATGTCTGTGTAGATATTTCCATGTGTATACAGATGGTATTGTAGGTATTTCCATGTTTATACAGATGGTGTTGTAGATATTTCCATGTTTATTCAGATGACTGTGTAGATATTTCCATGTTTTTACAGATGGCAGTGTAGATAATTCAATGTTTATAGAGATGCGCTGTAGATATCTCCATGTTTATTCAGAACGCGGTGTAGGTATTTCCATGTTTGTACAGATAGCGGTGTAGATATTTCCATGTTTTTACAGATATCGGTGTAGATATTTCCATGTTTACACAGATTGCGGTGTAGATATTTCCATCTTTCTACAGATGGCATTGTAGATATTTCCATGTTTATGCAGATGGCGGTGTATATATTTCCATGTTTATATAGTTGGTGGTGTAGGTATTACCATGTTTATACAGATAGCGGTGTAGATATTTCCATGTTTATACAGATCGCGGTGTAGATATTTCCATGTTTATTCAGATCGTGGTGAAGATATTTCCATGTTTATACATATCGCGTTGTAGATATTTCCATGTTTATACAGATGGCGGTGTAGATATTTCCATACTTATACAGATGTCTGTGTAGATATTTCCATGTGTATACAGATGGTATTGAAGGTATTTCCATGTTTATACAGATGGTGGTGTAGATATTTCCATGTTTATTCAGATGACTGTGTAGATATTTCCATGTTTTTACAGATGACATTGTAGATATTTCAATGTTTATAGAGATGGCGCTGTAGATATTTCCATGTTTATACAGATCGCGGTGTAGATATTTCCATGTTTATACAGAGAGCGGTGTAGATATTTCCAGGTTTATATAGATGGTGGTGTAGATATTACCATGTTTATACAGATAGCGGTGTAGATATTTCCATGTTTATACAGATCGTGGTGAAGTTATTTCCATGTTTATACAGATGGTGGTGTAGATATTTCCATGTTTATACAGATCGCGGTGTAGATATTTCTATGTTTATACAGATAGCGGTGTAGATATTTCCATGTTTGTACAGATAGCGGTGTAGATATTTCCGTGTTTATAGAGATAGCGGTGTAGGAATTTCCATGTTTATAGACATAGCGGTGTAGCTATTTCCATGTTTGTATAGATGGCGTTGTGGATATTTCCATGTTTATACCGATAGATGAGTTGGTATTTCCACATTTATACAGATAGCGATGTAGATATTTCCATGTTTATACAGCTCGCGGTGCAGATATTTATATCTTTATACAGATGGCATTGTAGATATTTCCTTATTCACACAGATGGCGGTGTAGATGTTTCCATGTTTATACAGATGGCGGAGTAGTTAGTTCCATGTTTATGGAGATGGCAGTGAAGATGTTTTCATGTTTATAGAGATGGCGGTGTAGATATTTCCATGTTTATAGAGATAGCAGTGTAGATATTTACATGTTTATACGGATGGCTGTGTAGATATTTCCATGTGTATACAGATGGCATTGTAGATATTTCCATGTTTATTCAGATGACTGTAAAGGTATTTCCATGTTTTACAGATGGCTGTGCAGATATTTCTATGTTTATAGAGATAGCGGTGTAGATATTTCCATGTTTCTACAGATGGCGTTGTTGATATTTCCATCTATACACAGATGGCCGTGTAGATATTTCCATGTTTATACAGATGGCAGCGTAGATATTTCCATGGACATGCAGATGGCGGTGTAGATATTTCCATGTTTTCACAGATGGTGGTGTAGATATTTCCGTGTTTATACACATGGCAGAGTAGATACTTCCATCTTTATGGAGATGGCAGTGTAGATATTTTCATGTTTATAGAGATGGCGGTGTAGATATTTCCATATTTATAGAGATAGCGGTGTAGATATTTCCATCTTTCTACAGATGGAAGTGTAGATATTTCCATGTTTATACAGATGGCGGTGTACATATTTCCATACTTATACAGATGTCTGTGTAGATATTTCCATGTGTATACAGATGGTATGTAGGTATTTCCATGTTTATACAGATGGTGGTGTAGATATTTCCATGTTTATTCAGATGACTGTGAAGGTATTTACATGTTTTTACCGATGGCAGTGTAGATATTTCAATGTTTATAGAGATGGCGCTGTAGATATCTCCATGTTTATGCAGATCGCGGTGTAGATATTTCCATGTTTATACAGATAGCGGTGTAGATATTTCCATATTTTTACAGATGTCGGTGTAGATATTTCCATGTTTACACAGATTGCGGTGTAGATATTTCCATCTTTCTACAGATGGCATTGTAGATATTTCCATGTTTATGCAGATGGCGGTGTAGATATTTCCATGTTTGTATAGATGGTGGTGTAGATATTACCATGTTTATACAGATAGCGGTGTAGATATTTCCATGTTTATACAGGTCGTGGTGAAGATATTTCCACGTTTATACAGATAGCGGTGTAGATATTTCCATGTTTATACAGATCGCGGTGTAGTTATTTCCATGTTTATACAGATAGCGTTGTAGATATTTCCATGTTTATACAGATAGCGGTGTAGATATTTCCATGTTTTTACAGATATCGGTGTAGATATTTCCATGTTTACACAGATTGCGGTGTAGATATTTCCATCTTTCTACAGATGGCATTGTAGATATTTCCATGTTTATGCAGATGGCGGTGCAGATATTTCCACGTTTATATAGATGGTGGTGTAGATATTACCATGTTTATACAGATAGCGTTGTAGATATTTCCATGTTTATACAGATCGTGGTGAAGATATTTCCAGGTTTATACCGTTCGCGGTGTAGATATTTCCATGTTTATACAGATCGCTGTGAAGATATTTCCATGTTTATACAGATCGCGGTGTAGATATTTCCATGTTTATACAGATCGCGGTGTAGATATTTCCATGTTTATAGAGATAGCGGTGTAGGTATTTCCATATTTACAGACATAGCGGTGTAGATATTTCCATGTTTATATTGATGGCGTTGTAGATATTTCCATGTTTATACCGATAGATGTGTTGGTATTTCCACGTTTATACAGATAGCGATGTAGATATTTCCATGTTTATACAGCTAGCGCTGCAGATATTTATATCTTTATACAGATGGCATTGTAGATATTTCCCTATTCACACAGATGGCGGTGTAGATGTTTCCATGTTTATACAGATGGCGGAGTAGTTAGTTCCATGTTTATGGAGATGGCAGTGTAGATATTTTCATGTTCATAGAAATGGCGGTGTAGATATTTCCATGTTTATAGAGATAGCAGTGTAGATATTTACATGTTTATACAGATGGCTGTGTAGATATTCCCATGTGTATACAGATGGCATTGAAGATATTTCCATGTTTATACAGATGACTGTAGAGGTATTTCCATGTTTTACAGATGGCTGTGCAGATATTTCCATGTTTATAGAGATAGCGGTGTAGATATTTCCAAGTTTGTACAGATGGCGTTGTTGATATTTCCATCTATGCACAGATGGCCGTGTAGATATTTCCATGTTTATACAGATGGAAGCGTAGATATTTCCATGGACAAGCAGATGGCGGTGTAGATATTTCCATGTTTATACAGATAGCGGTGTAGATATTTCCATGTTTTCACAGATGGTGGTGTAGATATTACCGTGTTTATACACATGGCGGAGTAGATACTTCCATCTTTATGGAGATGGCAGTGTAGATATTTTCATGTTTATAGAGATGGCGGTGTAGATATTTCCATATTTATAGAGATAGCGGTGTAGATATTTCCATCTTTCTACAGATGGAAGTGTAGATATTTCCATGTTTATACAGATGGCGGTGTACATATTTCCATACTTATACAGATGTCTGTGTAGATATTTCCATGTGTATACAGATGGTATGTAGGTATTTCCATGTTTATACAGATGGTGGTGTAGATATTTCCATGTTTATTCAGATGACTGTGAAGGTATTTCCATGTTTTTACCGATGGCAGTGTAGATATTTCAATGTTTATAGAGATGGCGCTGTAGATATCTCCATGTTTATGCAGATCGCGGTGTAGATATTTCCATGTTTATACAGATAGCGGTGTAGATATTTCCATATTTTTACAGATGTCGGTGTAGATATTTCCATGTTTACACAGATTGCGGTGTAGATATTTCCATCTTTCTACAGATGGCATTGTAGATATTTCCATGTTTATGCAGATGGCGGTGTAGATATTTCCATGTTTGTATAGATGGTGGTGTAGATATTACCATGTTTATACAGATAGCGGTGTAGATATTTCCATGTTTATACAGGTCGTGGTGAAGATATTTCCACGTTTATACAGATAGCGGTGTAGATATTTCCATGTTTATACAGATCGCGGTGTAGTTATTTCCATGTTTATACAGATAGCGTTGTAGATATTTCCATGTTTATACAGATAGCGGTGTAGATATTTCCATGTTTTTACAGATATCGGTGTAGATATTTCCATGTTTACACAGATTGCGGTGTAGATATTTCCATCTTTCTACAGATGGCATTGTAGATATTTCCATGTTTATGCAGATGGCGGTGCAGATATTTCCACGTTTATATAGATGGTGGTGTAGATATTACCATGTTTATACAGATAGCGTTGTAGATATTTCCATGTTTATACAGATCGTGGTGAAGATATTTCCAGGTTTATACCGTTCGCGGTGTAGATATTTCCATGTTTATACAGATCGCTGTGAAGATATTTCCATGTTTATACAGATCGCGGTGTAGATATTTCCATGTTTATACAGATCGCGGTGTAGATATTTCCATGTTTATAGAGATAGCGGTGTAGGTATTTCCATATTTACAGACATAGCGGTGTAGATATTTCCATGTTTATATTGATGGCGTTGTAGATATTTCCATGTTTATACCGATAGATGTGTTGGTATTTCCACGTTTATACAGATAGCGATGTAGATATTTCCATGTTTATACAGCTAGCGCTGCAGATATTTATATCTTTATACAGATGGCATTGTAGATATTTCCCTATTCACACAGATGGCGGTGTAGATGTTTCCATGTTTATACAGATGACGGAGTAGTTAGTTCCATGTTTATGGAGATGGCAGTGTAGATATTTTCATGTTCATAGAAATGGCGGTGTAGATATTTCCATGTTTATAGAGATAGCAGTGTAGATATTTACATGTTTATACAGATGGCTGTGTAGATATTCCCATGTGTATACAGATGGCATTGAAGATATTTCCATGTTTATACAGATGACTGTAGAGGTATTTCCATGTTTTACAGATGGCTGTGCAGATATTTCCATGTTTATAGAGATAGCGGTGTAGATATTTTCAAGTTTGTACAGATGGCGTTGTTGATATTTCCATCTATGCACAGATGGCCGTGTAGATATTTCCATGTTTATACAGATGGAAGCGTAGATATTTCCATGGACAAGCAGATGGCGGTGTAGATATTTCCATGTTTATACAGATAGCGGTGTAGATATTTCCATGTTTTCACAGATGGTGGTGTAGATATTACCGTGTTTATACACGTGGTGGAGTAGATACTTCCATCTTTATGGAGATGGCAGTGTAGATATTTTCATGTTTATAGAGATGGCGGTGTAGATATTTCGATATTTATAGAGATAGCGGTGTAGATATTTCCATCTTTCTACAGATGGCAGTGTAGATATTTCCATTTTTATACAGATGGCGGTGTAGATATTTCCATACTTATACAGATGTCTGTGTAGATATTTCCATGTGTATACAGATGGTATTGTAGGTATTTCCATGTTTATACAGATGGTGGTGTAGATATTTCCATGTTTATTCAGATGACTGTGTAGATATTTCCATGTTTTTACAGATGGCAGTGTAGATATTTCAATGTATATAGAGATGGCGCGGTAGATATTTCCATGTTTATTCAGATCGCGGTGTAGGTATTTCCGTGTTTATACAGATAGCGGTGTAGGTATTTCCATGTTTTTACAGATATCGGTGTAGATATTTCCATGTTTACACAGATTGCGGTGTAGGTATTTCCATCTTTCTACAGATGGCATTGTAGATATTTCCATGTTTATGCAGATGGCGGTGTATATATTTCCATGTTTATATAGATGGTGGTGTAGATATTACCATGTTTATACAGGTAGCGGTGTAGATATTTCCATGTTTATACAGATCGTGGTGAAGATATTTCCATGTTTATACAGATCGCGGTGTAGATATTTCCATGTTTATACAGATCGCGGTGTAGATATTTCCATATTTTTACAGATGTCGGTGTAGATATTTCCATGTTTACACAGATTGCGGTGTAGATATTTCCATCTTTCTACAGATGGCATTGTAGATATTTCCATGTTTATGCAGATGGCGGTGTAGATATTTCCATGTTTGTATAGATGGTGGTGTAGATATTACCATGTTTATACAGATAGCGGTGTAGATATTTCCATGTTTATACAGGTCGTGGTGAAGATATTTCCACGTTTATACAGATAGCGGTGTAGATATTTCCATGTTTATACAGATCGCGGTGTAGTTATTTCCATGTTTATACAGATAGCGTTGTAGATATTTCCATGTTTATACAGATAGCGGTGTAGATATTTCCATGTTTTTACAGATATCGGTGTAGATATTTCCATGTTTACACAGATTGCGGTGTAGATATTTCCATCTTTCTACAGATGGCATTGTAGATATTTCCATGTTTATGCAGATGGCGGTGCAGATATTTCCACGTTTATATAGATGGTGGTGTAGATATTACCATGTTTATACAGATAGCGTTGTAGATATTTCCATGTTTATACAGATCGTGGTGAAGATATTTCCAGGTTTATACCGTTCGCGGTGTAGATATTTCCATGTTTATACAGATCGCTGTGAAGATATTTCCATGTTTATACAGATCGCGGTGTAGATATTTCCATGTTTATACAGATCGCGGTGTAGATATTTCCATGTTTATAGAGATAGCGGTGTAGGTATTTCCATATTTACAGACATAGCGGTGTAGATATTTCCATGTTTATATTGATGGCGTTGTAGATATTTCCATGTTTATACCGATAGATGTGTTGGTATTTCCACGTTTATACAGATAGCGATGTAGATATTTCCATGTTTATACAGCTAGTGCTGCAGATATTTATATCTTTATACAGATGGCATTGTAGATATTTCCCTATTCACACAGATGGCGGTGTAGATGTTTCCATGTTTATACAGATGGCGGAGTAGTTAGTTCCATGTTTATGGAGATGGCAGTGTAGATATTTTCATGTTCATAGAAATGGCGGTGTAGATATTTCCATGTTTATAGAGATAGCAGTGTAGATATTTACATGTTTATACAGATGGCTGTGTAGATATTTCCATGTGTATACAGATGGCATTGAAGATATTTCCATGTTTATACAGATGACTGTAGAGGTATTTCCATGTTTTACAGATGGCTGTGCAGATATTTCCATGTTTATAGAGATAGCGGTGTAGATATTTCCAAGTTTGTACAGATGGCGTTGTTGATATTTCCATCTATGCACAGATGGCCGTGTAGATATTTCCATGTTTATACAGATGGAAGCGTAGATATTTCCATGGACAAGCAGATGGCGGTGTAGATATTTCCATGTTTATACAGATAGCGGTGTAGATATTTCCATGTTTTCACAGATGGTGGTGTAGATATTACCGTGTTTATACACGTGGTGGAGTAGATACTTCCATCTTTATGGAGATGGCAGTGTAGATATTTTCATGTTTATAGAGATGGCGGTGTAGATATTTCGATATTTATAGAGATAGCGGTGTAGATATTTCCATCTTTCTACAGATGGCAGTGTAGATATTTCCATTTTTATACAGATGGCGGTGTAGATATTTCCATACTTATACAGATGTCTGTGTAGATATTTCCATGTGTATACAGATGGTATTGTAGGTATTTCCATGTTTATACAGATGGTGGTGTAGATATTTCCATGTTTATTCAGATGACTGTGTAGATATTTCCATGTTTTTACAGATGGCAGTGTAGATATTTCAATGTATATAGAGATGGCGCGGTAGATATTTCCATGTTTATTCAGATCGCGGTGTAGGTATTTCCGTGTTTATACAGATAGCGGTGTAGGTATTTCCATGTTTTTACAGATATCGGTGTAGATATTTCCATGTTTACACAGATTGCGGTGTAGGTATTTCCATCTTTCTACAGATGGCATTGTAGATATTTCCATGTTTATGCAGATGGCGGTGTATATATTTCCATGTTTATATAGATGGTGGTGTAGATATTACCATGTTTATACAGGTAGCGGTGTAGATATTTCCATGTTTATACAGATCGTGGTGAAGATATTTCCATGTTTATACAGATCGCGGTGTAGATATTTCCATGTTTATACAGATCGCGGTGTAGATATTTCCATATTTTTACAGATGTCGGTGTAGATATTTCCATGTTTACACAGATTGCGGTGTAGATATTTCCATCTTTCTACAGATGGCATTGTAGATATTTCCATGTTTATGCAGATGGCGGTGTAGATATTTCCATGTTTGTATAGATGGTGGTGTAGATATTACCATGTTTATACAGATAGCGGTGTAGATATTTCCATGTTTATACAGGTCGTGGTGAAGATATTTCCACGTTTATACAGATAGCGGTGTAGATATTTCCATGTTTATACAGATCGCGGTGTAGTTATTTCCATGTTTATACAGATAGCGTTGTAGATATTTCCATGTTTATACAGATAGCGGTGTAGATATTTCCATGTTTTTACAGATATCGGTGTAGATATTTCCATGTTTACACAGATTGCGGTGTAGATATTTCCATCTTTCTACAGATGGCATTGTAGATATTTCCATGTTTATGCAGATGGCGGTGCAGATATTTCCACGTTTATATAGATGGTGGTGTAGATATTACCATGTTTATACAGATAGCGTTGTAGATATTTCCATGTTTATACAGATCGTGGTGAAGATATTTCCAGGTTTATACCGTTCGCGGTGTAGATATTTCCATGTTTATACAGATCGCTGTGAAGATATTTCCATGTTTATACAGATCGCGGTGTAGATATTTCCATGTTTATACAGATCGCGGTGTAGATATTTCCATGTTTATAGAGATAGCGGTGTAGGTATTTCCATATTTACAGACATAGCGGTGTAGATATTTCCATGTTTATATTGATGGCGTTGTAGATATTTCCATGTTTATACCGATAGATGTGTTGGTATTTCCACGTTTATACAGATAGCGATGTAGATATTTCCATGTTTATACAGCTAGCGCTGCAGATATTTATATCTTTATACAGATGGCATTGTAGATATTTCCCTATTCACACAGATGGCGGTGTAGATGTTTCCATGTTTATACAGATGGCGGAGTAGTTAGTTCCATGTTTATGGAGATGGCAGTGTAGATATTTTCATGTTCATAGAAATGGCGGTGTAGATATTTCCATGTTTATAGAGATAGCAGTGTAGATATTTACATGTTTATACAGATGGCTGTGTAGATATTTCCATGTGTATACAGATGGCATTGAAGATATTTCCATGTTTATACAGATGACTGTAGAGGTATTTCCATGTTTTACAGATGGCTGTGCAGATATTTCCATGTTTATAGAGATAGCGGTGTAGATATTTCCAAGTTTGTACAGATGGCGTTGTTGATATTTCCATCTATGCACAGATGGCCGTGTAGATATTTCCATGTTTATACAGATGGAAGCGTAGATATTTCCATGGACAAGCAGATGGCGGTGTAGATATTTCCATGTTTATACAGATAGCGGTGTAGATATTTCCATGTTTTCACAGATGGTGGTGTAGATATTACCGTGTTTATACACGTGGTGGAGTAGATACTTCCATCTTTATGGAGATGGCAGTGTAGATATTTTCATGTTTATAGAGATGGCGGTGTAGATATTTCGATATTTATAGAGATAGCGGTGTAGATATTTCCATCTTTCTACAGATGGCAGTGTAGATATTTCCATTTTTATACAGATGGCGGTGTAGATATTTCCATACTTATACAGATGTCTGTGTAGATATTTCCATGTGTATACAGATGGTATTGTAGGTATTTCCATGTTTATACAGATGGTGGTGTAGATATTTCCATGTTTATTCAGATGACTGTGTAGATATTTCCATGTTTTTACAGATGGCAGTGTAGATATTTCAATGTATATAGAGATGGCGCGGTAGATATTTCCATGTTTATTCAGATCGCGGTGTAGGTATTTCCGTGTTTATACAGATAGCGGTGTAGGTATTTCCATGTTTTTACAGATATCGGTGTAGATATTTCCATGTTTACACAGATTGCGGTGTAGGTATTTCCATCTTTCTACAGATGGCATTGTAGATATTTCCATGTTTATGCAGATGGCGGTGTATATATTTCCATGTTTATATAGATGGTGGTGTAGATATTACCATGTTTATACAGGTAGCGGTGTAGATATTTCCATGTTTATACAGATCGTGGTGAAGATATTTCCATGTTTATACAGATCGCGGTGTAGATATTTCCATGTTTATACAGATCGCGGTGTAGATATTTCCATGTTTATACAGATCGCGGTGTAGATATTTCCATGTTTATACAGATAGCGGTGTGGATATTTCCATGTTTATACAGATCGCTGTGTAGATATTTCCATGTTTATACAGATCACGGTGTAGTTATTTCCATGTTTATACAGATAGCGGTGTAGATATTTCCATGTTTTTACAGATAGCGGTGTAGATATTTCCATGTTTATAGAGATAGCGGTGTAGGTATTTCCATGTTTATTGACATAGCGGTGTAGATATTTCCATGTTTATATAGATGGCGTTGTAGATATTTCCATGTTTATACCGATAGATGTGTTGGTATTTCCACGTTTATACAGATAGCGATGTAGATATTTCCATGTTTATACAGCTCGCGGTGCAGATATTTATATCTTTATACAGATGGCATTGTAGATATTTCCTTATTCACACAGATGGCGGTGTAGATGTTTCCATGTTTATACAGATGGCGGAGTAGTTAGTTCCATGTTTATGGAGATGGCAGTGTAGATATTTTCATGTTTATAGAGATGGCGGTGTCGATATTTCCATGTTTATAGAGATAGCAGTGTAGATATTTACAAGTTTATACAGATGGCTGTGTAGGTATTTCCATGTGTATACAGATGGCATTGTAGATATTTCCATGTTTATACAGATGACTGTAGAGTTATTTCCATGTTTTACAGATGGCTGTGCAGATATTTCCATGTTTATAGAGATAGCGGTGTAGATATTTCCAAGTTTGTACAGATGACGTTGTTGATATTTCCATCTATACACAGATGGCCGTGTAGATATTTCCATGTTTATACAGATGGCAGCGTAGATATTTCCATGGACATGCAGATGGCGGTGTAGATATTTCCATGTTTATACAGATAGCGTTGTAGATATTTCCATGTTTTCACAGATGGTGGTGTAGATATTTCCGTGTTTATACACATGGCGGAGTAGATACTTCCAACTTTATGGAGATGGCAGTGTAGATATTTTCATGTTTATAGAGATGGCGGTGTAGATATTTCCATATTTATCGAGATAGCGGTGTAGATATTTCCATCTTTCTACAGATGGCAGTGTAGATATTTCCATGTTTATACAGATGGCGGTGTAGTTATTTCCATACTTATACAGATGTCTGTGTAGATATTTCCATGTGTATACAGATGGTATTGTAGGTATTTCCATGTTTATACAGATGGTGTTGTAGATATTTCCATGTTTATTCAGATGACTGTGTAGATATTTCCATGTTTTTACAGATGGCAGTGTAGATAATTCAATGTTTATAGAGATGCGCTGTAGATATCTCCATGTTTATTCAGAACGCGGTGTAGGTATTTCCATGTTTATACAGATAGCGGTGTAGATATTTCCATGTTTTTACAGATATCGGTGTAGATATTTCCATGTTTACACAGATTGCGGTGTAGATATTTCCATCTTTCTACAGATGGCATTGTAGATATTTCCATGTTTATGCAGATGGCGGTGTATATATTTCCATGTTTATATAGTTGGTGGTGTAGGTATTACCATGTTTATACAGATAGCGGTGTAGATATTTCCATGTTTATACAGATCGCGGTGTAGATATTTCCATGTTTATACAGATCGTGGTGAAGATATTTCCATGTTTATACATATCGCGTTGTAGATATTTCCATGTTTATACAGATGGCGGTGTAGATATTTCCATACTTATACAGATGTCTGTGTAGATATTTCCATGTGTATACAGATGGTATTGAAGGTATTTCCATGTTTATACAGATGGTGGTGTAGATATTTCCATGTTTATTCAGATGACTGTGTAGATATTTCCATGTTTTTACAGATGACATTGTAGATATTTCAATGTTTATAGAGATGGCGCTGTAGATATTTCCATGTTTATACAGATCGCGGTGTAGATATTTCCATGTTTATACAGAGAGCAGTGTAGATATTTCCAGGTTTATATAGATGGTGGTGTAGATATTACCATGTTTATACAGATAGCGGTGTAGATATTTCCATGTTTATACAGATCGTGGTGAAGTTATTTCCATGTTTATACAGATCGTGGTGTAGATATTTCCATGTTTATACAGATCGCGGTGTAGATATTTCTATGTTTATACAGATAGCGGTGTAGATATTTCCATGTTTGTACAGATAGCGGTGTAGATATTTCCATGTTTATAGAGATAGCGGTGTAGGAATTTCCATGTTTATAGACATAGCGGTGTAGATATTTCCATGTTTGTATAGATGGCGTTGTAGATATTTCCATGTTTATACCGATAGATGAGTTGGTATTTCCACATTTATACAGATAGCGATGTAGATATTTCCATGTTTATACAGCTCGCGGTGCAGATATTTATATCTTTATACAGATAGCATTGTAGATATTTCCTTATTCACACAGATGGCGGTGTAGATGTTTCCATGTTTATACAGATGGCGGAGTAGTTAGTTCCATGTTTATGGAGATGGCAGTGTAGATGTTTTCATGTTTATAGAGATGGCGGTGTAGATATTTCCATGTTTATAGATATAGCAGTGTAGATATTTACATGTTTATACAGATGGCTGTGTAGATATTTCCATGTGTATACAGATGGCATTGTAGATATTTCCATGTTTATTCAGATGACTGTAGAGGTATTTCCATGTTTTACAGATGGCTGTGCAGATATTTCTATGTTTATAGAGATAGCGGTGTAGATATTTCCATGTTTCTACAGATGGCGTTGTTGATATTTCCATCTATACACAGATGGCCGTGTAGATATTTCCATGTTTATACAGATGGCAGCGTAGATATTTCCATGGACATGCAGATGGCGGTGTAGATATTTCCATGTTTTCACAGATGGTGGTGTAGATATTTCCGTGTTTATACACATGGCAGAGTAGATACTTCCATCTTTATGGAGATGGCAGTGTAGATATTTTCATGTTTATAGAGATGGCGGTGTAGATATTTCCATATTTATAGAGATAGCGGTGTAGATATTTCCATCTTTCTACAGATGGAAGTGTAGATATTTCCATGTTTATACAGATGGCGGTGTAGATATTTCCATACTTATACAGATGTCTGTGTAGATATTTCCATGTGTATACAGATGGTATGTAAGTATTTCCATGTTTATACAGATGGTGGTGTAGATATTTCCATGTTTATTCAGATGACTGTGAAGGTATTTCCATGTTTTTACCGATGGCAGTGTAGATATTTCAATGTTTATAGAGATGGCGCTGTAGATATCTCCATGTTTATGCAGATCGCGGTGTAGATATTTCCATGTTTATACAGATAGCGGTGTAGATATTTCCATATTTTTACAGATGTCGGTGTAGATATTTCCATGATTACACAGATTGCGGTGTAGATATTTCCATCTTTCTGCAGATGGCATTGTAGATATTTCCATGTTTATGCAGATGGCGGTGTAGATATTTCCATGTTTATATAGATGGTGGTGTAGATATTACCATGTTTATACAGATAGCGGTGTAGATATTTCCATGTTTATACAGGTCGTGGTGAAGTTATTTCCACGTTTATACAGATAGCGGTGTAGATATTTCCATGTTTATACAGATCGCGGTGTAGTTATTTCCATGTTTATACAGATAGCGTTGTAGATATTTCCATGTTTATACAGATAGCGGTGTAGATATTTCCATGTTTTTACAGATATCGGTGTAGATATTTCCATGTTTACACAGATTGCGGTGTAGATATTTCCATCTTTCTACAGATGGCATTGTAGATATTTCCATGTTTATGCAGATGGCGGTGCAGATATTTCCACGTTTATATAGATGGCGGTGTAGATATTACCATGTTTATACAGATAGCGTTGTAGATATTTCCATGTTTATACAGATCGTGGTGAAGATATTTCCAGGTTTATACCGTTCGCGGTGTAGATATTTCCATGTTTATACAGATCGCTGTGAAGATATTTCCATGTTTATACAGATCGCGGTGTAGATATTTCCATGTTTATACAGATCGCGGTGTAGATATTTCCATGTTTATAGAGATAGCGGTGTAGGTATTTCCATATTTACAGACATAGCGGTGTAGATATTTCCATGTTTATATTGATGGCGTTGTAGATATTTCCATGTTTATACCGATAGATGTGTTGGTATTTCCACGTTTATACAGATAGCGATGTAGATATTTCCATGTTTATACAGCTAGCGCTGCAGATATTTATATCTTTATACAGATGGCATTGTAGATATTTCCCTATTCACACAGATGGCGGTGTAGATGTTTCCATGTTTATACAGATGGCGGAGTAGTTAGTTCCATGTTTATGGAGATGGCAGTGTAGATATTTTCATGTTCATAGAGATGGCGGTGTAGATATTTCCATGTTTATAGAGATAGCAGTGTAGATATTTACATGTTTATACAGATGGCTGTGTAGATATTTCCATGTGTATACAGATGGCATTGAAGATATTTCCATGTTTATACAGATGACTGTAGAGGTATTTCCATGTTTTACAGATGGCTGTGCAGATATTTCCATGTTTATAGAGATAGCGGTGTAGATATTTCCAAGTTTGTACAGATGGCGTTGTTGATATTTCCATCTATGCACAGATGGCCGTGTAGATATTTCCATGTTTATACAGATGGAAGCGTAGATATTTCCATGGACAAGCAGATGGCGGTGTAGATATTTCCATGTTTATACAGATAGCGGTGTAGATATTTCCATGTTTTCACAGATGGTGGTGTAGATATTACCGTGTTTATACACATGGCGGAGTAGATACTTCCATCTTTATGGAGATGGCAGTGTAGATATTTTCATGTTTATAGAGATGGCGGTGTAGATATTTCGATATTTATAGAGATAGCGGTGTAGATATTTCCATCTTTCTACAGATGGCAGTGTAGATATTTCCATTTTTATACAGATGGCGGTGTAGTTATTTCCATACTTATACAGATGTCTGTGTAGATATTTCCATGTGTATACAGATGGTATTGTAGGTATTTCCATGTTTATACAGATGGTGTTGTAGATATTTCCATGTTTATTCAGATGACTGTGTAGATATTTCCATGTTTTTACAGATGGCAGTGTAGATAATTCAATGTTTATAGAGATGCGCTGTAGATATCTCCATGTTTATTCAGAACGCGGTGTAGGTATTTCCATGTTTATACAGATAGCGGTGTAGATATTTCCATGTTTTTACAGATATCGGTGTAGATATTTCCATGTTTACACAGATTGCGGTGTAGATATTTCCATCTTTCTACAGATGGCATTGTAGATATTTCCATGTTTATGCAGATGGCGGTGTATATATTTCCATGTTTATATAGTTGGTGGTGTAGGTATTACCATGTTTATACAGATAGCGGTGTAGATATTTCCATGTTTATACAGATCGCGGTGTAGATATTTCCATGTTTATACAGATCGTGGTGAAGATATTTCCATGTTTATACATATCGCGTTGTAGATATTTCCATGTTTATACAGATGGCGGTGTAGATATTTCCATACTTATACAGATGTCTGTGTAGATATTTCCATGTGTATACAGATGGTATTGAAGGTATTTCCATGTTTATACAGATGGTGGTGTAGATATTTCCATGTTTATTCAGATGACTGTGTAGATATTTCCATGTTTTTACAGATGACATTGTAGATATTTCAATGTTTATAGAGATGGCGCTGTAGATATTTCCATGTTTATACAGATCGCGGTGTAGATATTTCCATGTTTATACAGAGAGCGGTGTATATATTTCCAGGTTTATATAGATGGTGGTGTAGATATTACCATGTTTATACAGATAGCGGTGTAGATATTTCCATGTTTATACAGATCGTGGTGAAGTTATTTCCATGTTTATACAGATCGTGGTGTAGATATTTCCATGTTTATACAGATCGCGGTGTAGATATTTCTATGTTTATACAGATAGCGGTGTAGATATTTCCATGTTTGTACAGATAGCGGTGTAGATATTTCCATGTTTATAGAGATAGCGGTGTAGGAATTTCCATGTTTATAGACATAGCGGTGTAGATATTTCCATGTTTGTATAGATGGCGTTGTAGATATTTCCATGTTTATACCGATAGATGAGTTGGTATTTCCACATTTATACAGATAGCGATGTAGATATTTCCATGTTTATACAGCTCGCGGTGCAGATATTTATATCTTTATACAGATGGCATTGTAGATATTTCCTTATTCACACAGATGGCGGTGTAGATGTTTCCATGTTTATACAGATGGCGGAGTAGTTAGTTCCATGTTTATGGAGATGGCAGTGTAGATGTTTTCATGTTTATAGAGATGGCGGTGTAGATATTTCCATGTTTATAGAGATAGCAGTGTAGATATTTACATGTTTATACAGATGGCTGTGTAGATATTTCCATGTGTATACAGATGGCATTGTAGATATTTCCATGTTTATTCAGATGACTGTAGAGGTATTTCCATGTTTTACAGATGGCTGTGCAGATATTTCTATGTTTATAGAGATAGCGGTGTAGATATTTCCATGTTTCTACAGATGGCGTTGTTGATATTTCCATCTATACACAGATGGCCGTGTAGATATTTCCATGTTTATACAGATGGCAGCGTAGATATTTCCATGGACATGCAGATGGCGGTGTAGATATTTCCATGTTTTCACAGATGGTGGTGTAGATATTTCCGTGTTTATACACATGGCAGAGTAGATACTTCCATCTTTATGGAGATGGCAGTGTAGATATTTTCATGTTTATAGAGATGGCGGTGTAGATATTTCCATATTTATAGAGATAGCGGTGTAGATATTTCCATCTTTCTACAGATGGAAGTGTAGATATTTCCATGTTTATACAGATGGCGGTGTACATATTTCCATACTTATACGGATGTCTGTGTAGATATTTCCATGTGTATACAGATGGTATGTAGGTATTTCCATGTTTATACAGATGGTGGTGTAGATATTTCCATGTTTATTCAGATGACTGTGAAGGTATTTCCATGTTTTTACCGATGGCAGTGTAGATATTTCAATGTTTATAGAGATGGCGCTGTAGATATCTCCATGTTTATGCAGATCGCGGTGTAGATATTTCCATGTTTATACAGATAGCGGTGTAGATATTTCCATATTTTTACAGATGTCGGTGTAGATATTTCCATGTTTACACAGATTGCGGTGTAGATATTTCCATCTTTCTACAGATGGCATTGTAGATATTTCCATGTTTATGCAGATGGCGGTGTAGATATTTCCATGTTTGTATAGATGGTGGTGTAGATATTACCATGTTTATACAGATAGCGGTGTAGATATTTCCATGTTTATACAGGTCGTGGTGAAGATATTTCCACGTTTATACAGATAGCGGTGTAGATATTTCCATGTTTATACAGATCGCGGTGTAGTTATTTCCATGTTTATACAGATAGCGTTGTAGATATTTCCATGTTTATACAGATAGCGGTGTAGATATTTCCATGTTTTTACAGATATCGGTGTAGATATTTCCATGTTTACACAGATTGCGGTGTAGATATTTCCATCTTTCTACAGATGGCATTGTAGATATTTCCATGTTTATGCAGATGGCGGTGCAGATATTTCCACGTTTATATAGATGGTGGTGTAGATATTACCATGTTTATACAGATAGCGTTGTAGATATTTCCATGTTTATACAGATCGTGGTGAAGATATTTCCAGGTTTATACCGTTCGCGGTGTAGATATTTCCATGTTTATACAGATCGCTGTGAAGATATTTCCATGTTTATACAGATCGCGGTGTAGATATTTCCATGTTTATACAGATCGCGGTGTAGATATTTCCATGTTTATAGAGATAGCGGTGTAGGTATTTCCATATTTACAGACATAGCGGTGTAGATATTTCCATGTTTATATTGATGGCGTTGTAGATATTTCCATGTTTATACCGATAGATGTGTTGGTATTTCCACGTTTATACAGATAGCGATGTAGATATTTCCATGTTTATACAGCTAGCGCTGCAGATATTTATATCTTTATACAGATGGCATTGTAGATATTTCCCTATTCACACAGATGGCGGTGTAGATGTTTCCATGTTTATACAGATGGCGGAGTAGTTAGTTCCATGTTTATGGAGATGGCAGTGTAGATATTTTCATGTTCATAGAAATGGCGGTGTAGATATTTCCATGTTTATAGAGATAGCAGTGTAGATATTTACATGTTTATACAGATGGCTGTGTAGATATTTCCATGTGTATACAGATGGCATTGAAGATATTTCCATGTTTATACAGATGACTGTAGAGGTATTTCCATGTTTTACAGATGGCTGTGCAGATATTTCCATGTTTATAGAGATAGCGGTGTAGATATTTCCAAGTTTGTACAGATGGCGTTGTTGATATTTCCATCTATGCACAGATGGCCGTGTAGATATTTCCATGTTTATACAGATGGAAGCGTAGATATTTCCATGGACAAGCAGATGGCGGTGTAGATATTTCCATGTTTATACAGATAGCGGTGTAGATATTTCCATGTTTTCACAGATGGTGGTGTAGATATTACCGTGTTTATACACATGGCGGAGTAGATACTTCCATCTTTATGGAGATGGCAGTGTATATATTTTCATGTTTATAGAGATGGCGGTGTAGATATTTCGATATTTATAGAGATAGCGGTGTAGATATTTCCATCTTTCTACAGATGGCAGTGTAGATATTTCCATTTTTATACAGATGGCGGTGTAGATATTTCCATACTTATACAGATGTCTGTGTAGATATTTCCATGTGTATACAGATGGTATTGTAGGTATTTCCATGTTTATACAGATGGTGGTGTAGATATTTCCATGTTTATTCAGATGACTGTGTAGATATTTCCATGTTTTTACAGATGGCAGTGTAGATATTTCAATGTATATAGAGATGGCGCGGTAGATATTTCCATGTTTATTCAGATCGCGGTGTAGGTATTTCCGTGTTTATACAGATAGCGGTGTAGGTATTTCCATGTTTTTACAGATATCGGTGTAGATATTTCCATGTTTACACAGATTGCGGTGTAGGTATTTCCATCTTTCTACAGATGGCATTGTAGATATTTCCATGTTTATGCAGATGGCGGTGTATATATTTCCATGTTTATATAGATGGTGGTGTAGATATTACCATGTTTATACAGGTAGCGGTGTAGATATTTCCACGTTTATACAGATCGTGGTGAAGATATTTCCATGTTCATACAGATCGCGGTGTAGATATTTCCATGTTTATACAGATCGCGGTGTAGATATTTCCATGTTTATACAGATCGCGGTGTAGATATTTCCATGTTTATACAGATAGCGGTGTGGATATTTCCATGTTTATACAGATCGCTGTGTAGATATTTCCATGTTTATACAGATCACGGTGTAGTTATTTCCATGTTTATACAGATAGCGGTGTAGATATTTCCATGTTTATACAGATAGCGGTGTAGTTATTTCCATGTTTTCACAGATGTTGGTGTAGATATTTCCGTGTTTATACACATTGCGGAGTGGATAATTAAATCTTTATGGAGATGGCAGTGTAGATATTTTCATGTTTATAGAGATGGCGGTATAGATATTTCCATATTTATAGAGATAGTGGTGTAGATATTTCCATCTTTCTACAGATGGCAGTGTAGATATTTCCATGTTTATACAGATGGCGGTGTAGATATTTCCATACTTATACAGATGTCTGTGTAGTTATATCCATGTGTATACAGATGGTATTGTAGGTATTTCCATGTTTTTACATATGGTTGTGTAGACATTTCCATGTTTATTCAGATGACTGTGTAGATATTTCCATGTTTTTACAGATGGCAGTGTAGATATTTCAATGTTTATAGTGATGGCGCTGTAGATATCTCCATGTTTATACAGATCGCGGTGTAGATATTTCCATGTTTATACAGATAGCGGTGTAGATATTTCCATGTTTTTACAGATATCGGTGTAGATATTTCCATGTTTACACAGATTGCGGTGTAGATATTTCCATCTTTCTACAGATGGCATTGTAGATATTTCCATGTTTATGCAGATGGCGGTGTAGATATTTCCATGTTTATATTGATGGCGGTGTAGATATTACCAAGTTTATACAGATAGCGGTGTAGATATTTCCATGATTATACAGATCGTGGTGAAGATATTTCCATGTTTATACAGATCGCGGTGTAGATATTTCCATGTTTATACAGATCGCGGTGTAGATATTTCCATGTTTATACAGATAGTGGTGTAGATATTTCCATGTTTATACAGATTGCGGTGTAGATATTTCCATGTTTATAGAGATAGCGGTGTAGGTATTTCCATGTTTATAGACATAGCTGTGTACATATTTCCATGTTTATATAGATGGCATTGTAGATATTTCCATGTTTATGCCGATAGATGTGTTGATATTTCCACGTTTATGCAGATAGCGATGTAGATATTTCCAAGTTTATACAGCTCACGGTGCAGATATTTATATGTTTATACAGACGGCATTGTAGATATTTCCTTATTCACACAGATGGCGGTGTTGGTGTTTCCTTGTTTATACGGATGGTGGAGTAGTTAGTTCCATGTTTATGGAGATGGCAGTGTAGATATTTTCATGTTTATAGAGATGGCGGTGTAGATATTTCCATGTTTATAGAGATAGCAGTGTAGATATTTCCATGTTCATAGAGATAGCGGTGTTGATTTTTCCATGTTTATAGAGATAGCGGTGTGGATATATCCATGTTTGTACAGATAGGGGTGTAGATATTTCGATGTTTATAGAGATGGCGGTGTAGGTATTTCCATGTTTATACAGATCACGGTGTAGATATTTCCATGTTTATACAGTTCACGGTGTAGATATTTCCATGTTTATACAGATCATGGAGTAGATATTTCCATGTTTATACAGATTGCGGTGTTGATATTACCATGTTTATAGGGATAGCGGTGCAAATATTTCCACATTTATACAGATAGCGGTGTAGTTATTAGCATGTTTATACAGATATCGGTGTAGATATTTCCATGTTTATACAGATACCGGTGTAGATATTTCCATGTTTATACAGACCGCAGTGTAGATATTTCGATGTTTATAGAGATTGCAGTGTAGATATTTCCAAGTTTGTAAAGATGGCGGTGTTGACGTTTCCATCAATACACAGATTGCCCTGTAGGTATTTATTTCAATGTGTATACAGATGGCATTGTAGATATTTCCATGTTTATACAGATTGTGGTGTAGATATTTCCATGTTTACACAGATGACTGTATAGGTATTTCCATTTTTATACAGATGGCGGTGTAGATATTTCCATGTTTATAGAGATAGCGGTGTAGATATTTCCATGTTTATAGAGATAGCGGTGTAGATATTTCCATGTTTATACAGATAGCGGCTTAGATATTTCCTTGTTTATACAGACCGCGGTGTAGATATTTCCATGTTTATACAGATAGCGGTGCAGATATTTCCATGTTTGTATAGATGGCGGTGTTGATATTTCCATCTATACACAGATGATCGTGTAGATATTTCCATGTTTTTACAGATGGCGGCACAGGTATTTCCATGGATATGTAGATGGCAGTGTAGATATTTCCATGTTTACACAGATAGCGGTGTAGTTATTTCCATTTTTATATAGATATCGATGTAGATATTTCCATGTATATATACATGGCTGTGTAGATATTTCCATGTTTATACCGATAACTTTGTAAGTATTTCCATGTTTATACAGATGGCGGTGTAGATATTTCGATGTTTATAGAGATAGCAGTGGAGATATTTGCATGTTTACACAGATGACTGTATAGGTATTTCCATGTTTATACAGATGGCGGTGTAGATATTTACATGTTTATAGAGATAGCGGTGTAGATATTTCCATATTTATACAGATAACGGTGTAGAAATTTCCATGTTTATACAGAGAGCGGTGTAAATATTTCCATGTTTATACAGATCACGGTGTAGATATTTCCATGTTTATACAGATAGCGGTTTATATATTTCCATGTTTATACAGACCGCGGTGTAGATATTTCCATGTTTATACAGATAGCAGTGCAGATATTTCCATGTTTCTATAGATGGCGGTGTTGATATTTCCATCTATACACAGATGACCGTGTAGATATTTCCAAGTTTACACAGATAGCGGTGTAGTTTTTCCATGTTTATTTAGATAGCGGTGTAGATATTTCCATGTATATTCACATGGCTGTGTAGATATTTCCATGTTCATACAGATGGCATTGTAGATATTTCCATGTTTATACCGATAACTTTGTAAGTATTTCCATGTTTATACAGATGGCGGTGTAGATATTTCGATGTTTATAGAGATAGCAGTGGACATATTTCCATGTTTATACAGATAGCGGTGTAGATATTTCCACGTTTATACTGATCACGGTGTAGATATTTCCATGTTTATAGAGATGGCGGTGTAGATATTTCCATGTTCATAGAGATAGCGGTGTTGATTTTTCCATGATTATAGAGATAGCGGTGTGGATATTTCCATGTTTCTACAGATAGGCGTGTAGATATTTCCATGTTTATAGAGATGGCGGTGTAGGTATTTCCATGTTTATACAGATCACAGTGTAGATATTTCCATGTTTATACAGATCACGGTGTAGATATTTCCATGTTTATACAGATCATGGAGTAGATATTTCCATGTTTATGCAGCTCGCGGTGTTGATATTACCATGTTTATAGGGATAGCGGTGCAAATATTTCCACATTTATACAGATAGCGGTGTAGTTATTAGCATGTTTATACAGATAGCGGTGTAGATATTTCCATGTTTATACAGATACCGGTGTAGATATTTCCATGTTTATACAGACCGCAGTGTAGATATTTCAATGTTTATAGAGATTGCAGTGTAGATATTTCCAAGTCTGTAAAGATGGCGGTGTTGATGTTTCCATCTATACACAGATTGCCGTGTAGGTATTTATTTCCACGTGTATACTCATGGCATTGTAGATATTTCCATGTTTATACAGATTGTGGTGTAGATATTTCCATGTTTACACAGATGACTGTATAGGTATTTCCAGTTTTATACAGATGGCGGTGTAGATATTTCCATGTTTATAGAGATAGCGGTGTAGTTATTTCCATATTTATACAGATAACGGTGTAGAAATTTCCACGTTTATACAGATAGCGGTGTAAATATTTCCATGTTTATACAGATCACGGTGAAGATATTTCCATGTTTATAGAGATAGCGGTGTAGATATTTCCATGTTTATACAGATAGCGGTTTAGATATTTCCATGTTTATACAGACCGCGGTGTAGATATTTCCATGTTTATACAGATAGCGGTGCAGATATTTCCATGTTTGTATAGATGGCGGTGTTGATATTTCCATCTATACACAGATGACCGAGTAGATATTTCCATGTTTTTACAGATGGCGGCGCAGGTATTTCCATGGATATATACATGGCTGTGTAGATATTTCCATGTTTATACCGATAACTTTGTAAGTATTTCCATGTTTATACAGATGGCAGTGTAGATATTTCGATGTTTATAGAGATAGCAGTGGAGATATTTCCATGTTTACACAGATGACTGTATAGGTATTTATATGTTTATACAGATGGCGGTGTAGATATTTCCATGTTTATAGAGATAGCGGTGTAGATATTTCCATATTTATACAGATAACGGTGTAGAAATTTCCATGTTTATTCAGAGAGCGGTGTAAATATTTCCATGTTTATACAGATCACGGTGTAGATATTTCCATGTTTATAGAGATAGCGGTGTAGATATTTCCATGTTTATACAGATAGCGGTTTAGATATTTCCATGTTTATACAGACCGCGGTGTTAATATTTCCATGTTTATACAGACAGCGGTGCAGATATTTCCATGTTTCTATAGATGGCGGTGTTGATATTTCCATCTATACACAGATGACCGTGTAGATATTTCCATGTTTATACAGATGTCTGTGTAGATATTTCCATGTGTATACAGATGGTATTGTAGGTATTTCCATGTTTATACAGATGGTGGTGTAGATATTTCCATGTTTATTCAGATGACTGTGTTGATATTTCCATGTTTTACAGATGGCAGTGTAGATTTTTCAATGTTTATAGAGATGGCGCTGTAGATATTTCCATGTTTATACAGATAACGGTGGATATATTTCCAAGTTTATACAGACAGCAGTGGAGATATTTCCATGTTTATACACATAGTGGTGTACATATTTCCATGTTTATGCAGACAGCGGAGTAGGTATTCCCATGTTTATACAGATAGCGGTGCAGATATTTCCATGTTTATACAGATAGCGGTTTAGATATTTCCATGTTTATACAGACCGCGGTGTAGATATTTCCATGTTTATACAGATAGCGGTGCAGATATTTCCATGTTTCTATAGATGGCGGTGTTGATATTTCCATCTATACACAGATGACCGTGTAGATATTTCCATGTTTACACAGATAGCGGTGTAGTTTTTCCATGTTTATATAGATAGCGGTGTAGATATTTCCATGTATATTCACATGGCTGTGTAGATATTTCCATGTTCATAGAGATGGCATTGTAGATATTTCCATGTTTATACCGATAACTTTCTAAGTATTTGCATGTTTATACAGATGGCGGTGTAGATATTTCGATGTTTATAGAGATAGCAGTGGAGATATTTCCATGTTTATACAGATAGCGGTGTAGATATTTCCACGTTTATACTGATCGCGGTGTAGATATTTCCATGTTTATAGAGATGGCGGTGTAGATATTTCCATTTTCATAGAGATAGCGGTGTTGATTTTTCCATGTTTATAGAGATAGCGGTGTGGATATTTCCATGTTTGTACAGATAAGGGTGTAGATATTTCCATGTTGATAGAGATGGCGGTGTAGGTATTTCCATGTTTATACAGATCACGGTGTAGACATTTCCATGTTTATACAGATCACGGTGTAGATATTTCCATGTTTATACAAATCATGGAGTAGATATTTCCATGTTTATACAGATCGCGGTGTTGATATTACCATGTTTATAGGGATAGCGGTGCAAATATTTCCACATTTATACAGATAGCGGTGTAGTTATTAGCATGTTTATACAGATAGCGGTGTAGATATTTCCATGTTTATACAGATACCGGTGTAGATATTTCCATGTTTATACAGACCGCAGTGTAGATATTTCAATGTTTATAGAGATTGCAGTGTAGATATTTCCAAGTCTGTAAAGATGGCGGTGTTGATGTTTCCATCTATACACAGATTGCCGTGTAGGTACTTATTTCCACGTGTATACTCATGGCATTGTAGATATTTCCATGTTTATACAGATTGTGGTGTAGATATTTCCATGTTTACACAGATGACTGTATAGGTATTTCCATTTTTATACAGATGGCGGTGTAGATATTTCCATGTTTATAGAGATAGCGGTGTAGTTATTTCCATATTTATACAGATAACGGTGTAGAAATTTCCACGTTTATACAGATAGCGGTGTAAATATTTCCATGTTTATACAGATCACGGTGAAGATATTTCCATGTTTATAGAGATAGCGGTGTAGATATTTCCATGTTTATACAGATAGCGGTTTAGATATTTCCATGTTTATACAGACCGCGGTGTAGATATTTCCATGTTTATACAGATAGCGGTGCAGATATTTCCATGTTTGTATAGATGGCGGTGTTGATATTTCCATCTATACACAGATGACCGAGTAGATATTTCCATGTTTTTACAGATGGCGGCGCAGGTATTTCCATGGATATATACATGGCTGTGTAGATATTTCCATGTTTATACCGATAACTTTGTAAGTATTTCCATGTTTATACAGATGGCAGTGTAGATATTTCGATGTTTATAGAGATAGCAGTGGAGATATTTCCATGTTTACACAGATGACTGTATAGGTATTTATATGTTTATACAGATGGCGGTGTAGATATTTCCATGTTTATAGAGATAGCGGTGTAGATATTTCCATATTTATACAGATAACGGTGTAGAAATTTCCAGGTTTATTCAGAGAGCGGTGTAAATATTTCCATGTTTATACAGATCACGGTGTAGATATTTCCATGTTTATAGAGATAGCGGTGTAGATATTTCCATGTTTATACAGATAGCGGTTTAGATATTTCCATGTTTATACAGACCGCGGTGTTAATATTTCCATGTTTATACAGACAGCGGTGCAGATATTTCCATGTTTCTATAGATGGCGGTGTTGATATTTCCATCTATACACAGATGACCGTGTAGATATTTCCATGTTTATACAGATGTCTGTGTAGATATTTCCATGTGTATACAGATGGTATTGTAGGTATTTCCATGTTTATACAGATGGTGGTGTAGATATTTCCATGTTTATTCAGATGACTGTGTTGATATTTCCATGTTTTACAGATGGCAGTGTAGATTTTTCAATGTTTATAGAGATGGCGCTGTAGATATTTCCATGTTTATACAGATAACGGTGGATATATTTCCAAGTTTATACAGACAGCAGTGGAGATATTTCCATGTTTATACACATAGTGGTGTACATATTTCCATGTTTATGCAGACAGCGGAGTAGGTATTCCCATGTTTATACAGATAGCGGTGCAGATATTTCCATGTTTATACAGATAGCGGTTTAGATATTTCCATGTTTATACAGACCGCGGTGTAGATATTTCCATGTTTATACAGATAGCGGTGCAGATATTTCCATGTTTCTATAGATGGCGGTGTTGATATTTCCATCTATACACAGATGACCGTGTAGATATTTCCATGTTTACACAGATAGCGGTGTAGTTTTTCCATGTTTATATAGATAGCGGTGTAGATATTTCCATGTATATTCACATGGCTGTGTAGATATTTCCATGTTCATAGAGATGGCATTGTAGATATTTCCATGTTTATACCGATAACTTTCTAAGTATTTGCATGTTTATACAGATGGCGGTGTAGATATTTCGATGTTTATAGAGATAGCAGTGGAGATATTTCCATGTTTATACAGATAGCGGTGTAGATATTTCCACGTTTATACTGATCGCGGTGTAGATATTTCCATGTTTATAGAGATGGCGGTGTAGATATTTCCATGTTCATAGAGATAGCGGTGTTGATTTTTCCATGTTTATAGAGATAGCGGTGTGGATATTTCCATGTTTGTACAGATAAGGGTGTAGATATTTCCATGTTGATAGAGATGGCGGTGTAGGTATTTCCATGTTTATACAGATCACGGTGTAGACATTTCCATGTTTATACAGATCACGGTGTAGATATTTCCATGTTTATACAAATCATGGAGTAGATATTTCCATGTTTATACAGATCGCGGTGTTGATATTACCATGTTTATAGGGATAGCGGTGCAAATATTTCCACATTTATACAGATAGTGGAGTAGTTATTAGCATGTTTATACAGATAGCAGTGTAGATATTTTCATGTTTATACAGATACCGGTGTAGATATTTCCATGTTTATACAGACCGCAGTGTAGATATTTCGATGTTTATAGAGATTGCAGTGTGGATATTTCCAAGTTTGTAAAGATGGCGGTGTTGATGTTTCCATCTATACACAGATTGCCGTGTAGGTATTTATTTCCATGTGTATACAGATGGCATTGTAGAGATTTCCATGTTTATACAGATTGTGGTGTAGATATTTCCATGTTTACACAGATGACTGTGTAGGTATTTCCATTTTTATACAGATGGCGGTGTAGATATTTCCATGTTTATAGAGATAGCGGTGTAGTTATTTCCATATTTATACAGATAACGATGTAGAAATTTCCACGTTTATACAGATAGCGGTGTAAATATTTCCATGTTTATACAGATCACGGTGAAGATATTTCCATGTTTATAGAGATAGCGGTGTAGATATTTCCATGTTTATACAGATAGCGGTTTAGATATTTCCATGTTTATACAGACCGCGGTGTAGATATTTCCATGTTTATACAGATAGCGGTGCAGATATTTCCATGTTTGTATAGATGGCGGTGTTGATATTTCCATCTATACACAGATGACCGAGTAGATATTTCCATGTTTTTACAGATGGCGGCGCAGGTATTTCCATGGATATATACATGGCTGTGTAGATATTTCCATGTTTATACCGATAACTTTGTAAGTATTTCCATGTTTATACAGATGGCAGTGTAGATATTTCGATGTTTATAGAGATAGCAGTGGAGATATTTCCATGTTTACACAGATGACTGTATAGGTATTTATATGTTTATACAGATGGCGGTGTAGATATTTCCATGTTTATAGAGATAGCGGTGTAGATATTTCCATATTTATACAGATAACGGTGTAGAAATTTCCATGTTTATTCAGAGAGCGGTGTAAATATTTCCATGTTTATACAGATCACGGTGTAGATATTTCCATGTTTATAGAGATAGCGGTGTAGATATTTCCATGTTTATACAGATAGCGGTTTAGATATTTCCATGTTTATACACACCGCGGTGTTAATATTTCCATGTTTATACAGACAGCGGTGCAGATATTTCCATGTTTCTATAGATGGCGGTGTTGATATTTCCATCTATACACAGATGACCGTGTAGATATTTCCATGTTTACACAGATAGCGGTGTAGTTTTTCCATGTTTATATAGATAGCGGTGTAGATATTTCCATGTATATTCACATGGCTGTGTAGATATTTCCATGTTCATACAGATGGCATTGTAGATATTTCCATGTTTATAAAGATAACTTTGTAAGTATTTCCATGTTTATACAGATGGCGGTGTAGATATTTCGATGTTTATAGAGATAGCAGTGGAGATATTTCCATGTTTATACAGATGGCGCTGTAGGTATTTCGATGTTTATAGAGATAGCAGTGGAGATATTTCCATGTTTATACAGATAGCGGTGTAGATATTTCCACGTTTATACTGATCACGGTGTAGATATTTCCATGTTTATAGAGATGGCGGTGTAGATATTTCCATGTTCATAGAGATAACGGTGTGGATATTTCCATGTTTGTACAGATAGGGGTGTAGATATTTCCATGTTTATAGAGATGGCGGTGTAGGTATTTCCATGTATATACAGATCACGGTGTAGATATTTCCATGTTTATACCGATCACGGTGTAGATATTTCCATGTTTATACAGATCATGGAGTAGATATTTCCATGTTTATGCAGATCGCGGTGTTGATGTTACCATGTTTATAGGGATAGCGGTGCAAATATTTCCACATTTATACAGATAGCGGTGTAGTTATTAAATGTTTATACAGATAGCGGTGTAGATATTTCCATGTTTATACAGATACCGGTGTAGATATTTCCATGTTTATAGAGACCGCAGTGTAGATATTTCGATGTTTATAGAGATTGCAGTGTAGATATTTCCAAGTTTGTAAAGATGGCGGTGTTGATGTTGCCATCTATACACAGATTGCCGTGTAGGTATTTCTTTCCATGTGTATACAGATGGCATTGTAGATATTTCCATGTTTATACAGATTGTGGTGTAGATATTTCCATGTTTACACAGAAGACTGTATAGGTATTTCCATTTTTATACAGATGGCGGTGTAGATATTTCCATGTTTATAGAGATAGCGGTGTAGTTATTTCCATATTTATACAGATAACGGTGTAGAAATTTCCACGTTTATACAGATAGCGGTGTAAATATTTCCATGTTTATACAGATCACGGTGAAGATATTTCCATGTTTACACAGATTGCGGTGTAGATATTTCCATCTTTCTACAGATGGCATTGTAGATATTTCCATGTTTATGCAGATGGCGTTGTAGATATTTCCATGTTTATATAGATGGTGGTGTAGATATTACCATGTTTATACAGATAGCGGTGTAGATATTTCCATGTTTATACAGATCGTGGTGAAGATATTTCCATGTTTATACAGATCGCGGTGTAGATATTTCCATGTTTATACAGATCGCGGTGTAGATATTTCCATGTTTATACAGATAGTGGTGTAGATATTTCCATGTTTATACAGATAGCGGTGTAGATATTTCCATGTTTATACAGATAGCGGTGTAGATATTTCCATGTTTATAGACATAGCGGTGTACATATTTCCATGTATATATAGATGGCATTGCATATATTTCCTTGTTTACACAGATAGCGGTGTTGGTATTTCCACGTTTATACAGATAGTGATGTTGATATTTCCATGTTTTTACAGCTCGCGGTGCAGATATTTATATTTTTATACAGATGGCATGGTAGATATTTCCTTATTCACACTGACGGCGGTGTAGATGTTTCCATGTTTATACAGATGGCAGAGTAGTTATTTCCATGTTTATGGAGATGGCTGTGTAGATATTTCCATGTGTATACAGATGGCATTGTAGATATTTCCATGTTTATACAGATGACTGTATAGGTATTTCCATGTTTTTACAGATGGCAGTGCAGATATTTCCATGTTTATAGAGATAGCGGTGTAGATATTTCCATGTTTATACAGATGGCGGTGTTGATATTTCCATCTATACACAGATGGCCGTGTAGATATTTCCATGTTTATACAGATGGCGGCGTAGATATTTCCATGGACATGCAGATGGCGGTGTAGATATTTCCACGTTTATAGAGATAGCGGTGTAGGTATTTCCATGTTTATAGACATAGCGGTGTAGATATTTCCATGTTTATATAGATGGCGTTGTAGATATTTCCATGTTTATACCGATAGATGTGTTGGTATTTCCACATTTATACAGATAGCGATGTAGATATTTCCATGTTTATACAGCTCACGGTGAAGATATTTATATCTTTATACAGACGGCATTGTAGATATTTCCTTATTCACACAGATGGCGGTGTTGGTGTTTCCATGTTTATACAGATGGCGGAGTAGTTAGTTCCATGTTTATGGAGATGGCAGTGTAGATATTTTCATGTTTATAGAGATGGCGGTGTAGATATTTCCATGTTTATAGAGATAGCAGTGTAGATTTTTACATGTTTATACAGATGGGTGTGTAGATATTTCCATGTGTATACAGATGGCATTGAAGATATTTCCATGTTTATACAGATGACTGTAGAGGTATTTCCATGTTTTACAGATGGCTGTGCAGATATTTCTTTGTTTATAGAGATAGCGGTGTAGATATTTCCATGTTTCTACAGATGGCGTTGTTGATATTTCCATCTATACACAGATGAACGTGTAGATATTTCCATGTTTGCACAGATGGCAGCGTAGATATTTCCATGGACATGCAGTTGGCGGTGTAGATATTTCCATGTTTATACAGATAGCGGTGTAGATATTTCCATGTTTTCACAGATGGTGGTGTTGATATTTCCGTGTTTATACTCATGGCGGAGTAGATATTTCCATCTTTATGGAGATGGCAGTGTAGATATTTTCATGTTTATAGAGATGGCGGTGTAGATATTTCCATATTTATAGAGATAGCGGTGTAGATATTTCCATCTTTCTACAGATGGCAGTGTAGATATTTCCATGTTTATACAGATGGCGGTGTAGTTATTTCCATGTTTATATAGATGGTGGTGTAGATATTATCATGTTTATACAGATAGCGGTGTAGATATTTCCATGTTTATACAGATAGCGGTGTAGATATTTCCATGTTTATACAGATAGCGGTGTAGATGTTTCCATGTTTATACAGATCATGGTGAAGATATTTCCATGTTTATGCAGATCGCAGTGTAGATATTTCCATGTTTATACAGATCGCGGTGTAGATATTTCCATGTTTATAGAGATAGCGGTGTAGATATTTCCATGTTTATACAGATAGCGGTGTAGATATTTCCATGTTTATAGAAATAGCAGTGTAGGTATTTCCATGTTTATAGACATAGCGGTGTACATATTTCCATGTTTATATAGATGGCGTTGTAGATATTTCCATGTTTACACCGATAGCGGTGTTGGTATTTCCACGTTTATACAGATAGCGATGTTGATATTTCCATGTTTTTACAGCTCGCGGTGCAGGTATTTATATTTTTATACAGATGGCATTGTAGATATTTCCTTATTCACACTGACTGCGGTGTAGATGTTTCCATGTTTATACAGATGGCAGAGTAGTTATTTCCATGTTTATGGAGATGGCAGTGTAGATATTTTCATGTTTATAGAGATGTCGGTGTTGATATTTCCATGTTTATGGAGATGGCAGTGTAGATATTTACATGTTTATACAGATGGGTGTGTAGATATTTCCATGTGTATACAGATGGCATTGTAGATATTTCCATGTTTATACAGATGAATGTATAGGTATTTCCATGTTTTTACAGATGGCAGTGCAGATATTTCCATGTTTATAGAGAAAGCGGTGTAGATATTTCCATGTTTATACAGATGGCGGTGTTGATATTTCCATCTCTACACAGATGGCCGTGTAGATATTTCCATGTTTATATAGATGGCGGCGTAGATATTTCCATGGACATGCAGATGGCGGTGTAGATATTTCCATGTTTATAGAGATAGCGGTGTAGGTATTTCCATGTTTATAGACATAGCGGTGTAGATATTTCCATGTTTATATATATGGCGTTGTAGATATTTCCATGTTTTCACAGATGACTGTATAGGTATTTCCATGTTTTTACAGATGGCAGTGCAGATATTTCCATGTTTATAGAGATAGCGGTGTTGATATTTCCATGTTTATACAGATGGCGGTGTTGATATTTCCATCTATACACAGATGGCCGTGTAGATATTTCCATGTTTATACAGACCGCGGTGTAGATATTTCCATGTTTATACAGATAGCGGTGCAGATATTTCCATGTTTGTATAGATGGCGGTGTTGATATTTCCATCTATACACAGATGACCGAGTAGATATTTCCATGTTTTTACAGATGGCGCCGCAGGTATTTCCATGGATATATACATGGCTGTGTAGATATTTCCATGTTTATACAGAGGGCGGTGTAGATATTTCCATTTTTATACCGATAACTTTGTAAGTATTTCCATGTTTATACAGATGGCGGTGTAGATATTTCGATGTTTATAGAGATAGCAGTGGAGATATTTCCATGTTTACACAGATGACTGTATAGGTATTTCCATGTTTATACAGATGGCGGTGTAGATATTTCCATGTTTATAGAGATAGCGGTGTAGATATTTCCATATTTATACAGATAACGGTGTAAAAATTTCCGTTTATTCAGAGAGCGGTGTAAATATTTCCATGTTTATACAGATCACGGTGTAGATATTTCCATGTTTATAGAGATAGCGGTGTAGATATTTCCATGTTTATACAGATAGCGGTTTAGATATTTCCATGTTTATACAGACCGCGGTGTTAATATTTCCATGTTTATACAGATAGCGATGTTGATATTTCCATGTTTTTACAGCTCGCGGTGCAGATATTTATAATTTTATACAGTTGGCATTGTAGATATTTCCTTATTCACACTGACAGCGGTGTAGATGTTTCCATGTTTATACAGATGGCAGAGTAGTTATTTCCATGTTTATGGAGATGGCAGTGTAGATATTTTCATGTTTATAGAGATGTCGGTGTTGATATTTCCATGTTTATGGAGATGGCAGTGTAGATATTTACATGTTTTTACAAATGGCTGTGTAGATATTTCCATGTGTATACAGATGGCATTGTAGATATTTCCATGTTTATACAGATAGCGGTTTAGATATTTCCATGTTTATACAGACCGCGGTGTTAATATTTCCATGTTTATACAGATAGCGATGTTGATATTTCCATGTTTTTACAGCTCGCGGTGCAGATATTTATAATTTTATACAGTTGGCATTGTAGATATTTCCTTATTCACACTGACAGCGGTGTAGATGTTTCCATGTTTATACAGATGGCAGAGTAGTTATTTCCATGTTTATGGAGATGGCAGTGTAGATATTTTCATGTTTATAGAGATGTCGGTGTTGATATTTCCATGTTTATGGAGATGGCAGTGTAGATATTTACATGTTTTTACAAATGGCTGTGTAGATATTTCCATGTGTATACAGATGGCATTGTAGATATTTCCATGTTTATACAGATGACTGTATAGGTATTTCCATGTTTTTACAGATGGCAGTGCAGATATTTCTATGTTTATAGAGATAGCGGTGTAGATATTTCCATGTTTATACAGATGGCGGTGTTGATATTTCCATCTATACACAGATGGCCGTGTAGATATTTCCATGTTTATACAGATGGCGGCGTAGATATTTCCATGGACATGCAGATGGCAGTGTAGATATTTCCATGTTTATACAGATAGCGGTGTAGATATTTCCATGTTTTCACAGATGGTGGTGTAGATATTTCCGTGTTTATACACATGGCGGAGTAGATACTTCCATCTTTATGGAGATGGCAGTGTACATATTTTCATGTTTATAGAGATGGCGGTGTAGATATTTCCATATTTATAGAGATAGCGGTGTAGATATTTCCATTTTTCTACAGATGGCAGTGTAGATATTTCCGTTTATGCAGATGTCTGTGTAGATATTTCCATGTGTTTACAGATGGTATTGTAGGTATTTCCATGTTTATACAGATGGTGGTGTAGATATTTCCATGTTTATTCAGATGACTGTGTTGATATTTCCATGTTTTACAGATGGCAGTGTAGATTTTTCAATGTTTATAGAGATGGCGCTGTAGATATTTCCATGTTTATACAGATAACGGTGGAGATATTTCCATGTTTATACAGACAGCACTGGAGATATTTCCATGTTTATACACATAGCGGTGTACATATTTCCATGTTTATGCAGACAGCGGAGTAGGTATTTCCATGTTTATACAGATAGCGGTGCAGATATTTCCATGTTTATACAGATGCCTATGAAGATATCTCCATATTTATACAGAGGGCTGTGTAGATATTTCTATGTTTATAGAGATGGCAGTGTAGATATTTCCATGTTCCTACACATGACTGTGTAGGTATTTCCATGTTTATACAGATGGCTTTGTAGATATTTCCATGTCTATAGAGATAGCAGTGCAGATATTTCCATGTTTATACAGATAGTGTTGTATATATTTCCATGTTTATACAGATCGTGGTTTAGATATTTCCATGTTTATACAGATACCGGTGTAGATATTTCCATGTTTATACAGATACCGGTGTAGATATTTCCATGTTTATACAGACCGCAGTGTAGATATTTCGATGTTTATAGAGATAGCAGTGTAGATAATTCCAAGTTTGTACAGATGGCGGTGTTGATGTTTCCATCTATACACAGATTGCCGTGTAGGTATTTCCATGTGTATGCAGATGGCATTGTAGATATTTCCATGTTTATACAGATGGTGGTGTAGATATTTCCATGTTTACACAGATGACTGTATAGGTATTTCCATGTTTATACAGATGGCGGTGTAGATATTTCCATGTTTATAGAGATAGCGGTGTAGATATTTCCATATTTATACAGATAACGGTGTAGAAATTTCCATGTTTATACAGAGAGCGGTGTAAATATTTCCATGTTTATACGGATCACGGTGTAGATATTTCCATGTTTATAGAGATAGCGGTGTAGATATTTCCATGTTTATACAGATTGCGGTTTAGATATTTCCATGTTTATACAGACCGCGGTGTAGATATTTCCATGTTTATACAGATAGCGGTGCAGATATTTCCATGTTTCTATAGATGGCGGTGTTGATATTTCCATCTATACACAGATGACCGTGTAGATATTTCCATGTTTACACAGATAGCGGTGTAGTTTTTCCATGATTATATAGATAGCGGTGTAGATATTTCCATATATATTCACATGGCTGTGTAGATATTTCCATGTTCATACAGATGGCATTGTAGATATTTCCATGTTTATACCCATAACTTTGTAAATATTTCCATGTTTATACAGATGGCGGTGTAGATATTTCGATGTTTATAGAGATAGCAGTGGAGATATTTCCATGTTTATACAGATAGCGGTGTAGATATTTCCACGTTTATACTGATCGCGGTGTAGATATTTCCATGTTTATAGAGATGGTGGTGTAGATATTTCCATGTTCATAGAGATAGCGGTGTTGATTTTTCCATGTTTATAGAGATAGCGGTGTGGATATTTCCATGTTTGTACAGATAGGCGTGTAGATATTTCCATGTTGATAGAGATGGTGGTGTAGGTATTTCCATGTTTATACAGATCACGGTGTAGATATTTCCATGTTTATACAGATCACGTTGTAGATATTTCCATGTTTATACAGATCATGGAGTAGTTATTTCCATGTTTATACAGATCGCGGTGTTGATATTACCATGTTTATAGGGATAGCGGTGCAAATATTTCCACATTTATACAGATAGCGGTGTAGTTATTAGCATGTTTATACAGATAGCAGTGTAGATATTTCCATGTTTATACAGATACTGGTGTAGATATTTCCATGTTTATACCGATAGATGTGTTGGTATTTCCACGTTTATACAGATAGCGATGTAGATATTTCCATGTTTATACAGCTCACGGTGCAGATATTTATATCTTTATACAGACGGCATTGTAGATATTTCCTTATTCACACTGACGGCGGTGTAGATGTTTCCATGTTTATACAGATGGCAGAGTAGTTATTTCCATGTTTATGGAGATGGCAGTGTAGATATTTTCATGTTTATAGAGATGTCGGTGTTGATATTTCCATGTTTATGGAGATGGCAGTGTAGATATTTACATGTTTATACAGATGGCGGCGTAGATATTTCCATGGACATGCAGATGGCGGTGTAGATATTTCCATGTTTATAGAGATAGTGGTGTAGGTATTTCCATGTTTATAGACATAGCGGTGTAGATATTTCCATGTTTATATAGATGGCGTTGTAGATATTTCCATGTTTATACAGATGACTGTATAGGTATGTCCATGTTTTTACAGATGGCAGTGCAGATATTTCCATGTTTATAGAGATAGCGGTGTTGATATTTCCATGTTTATACAGATGGCGGTGTTGATATTTCCATCTATACACAGATGGCCGTGTAGATATTTCCATGTTTATACAGATGGCGGCGTAGATATTTCCATGGACATGCAGATGGCGGTGTAGATATTTCCATGTTTATATAGATAGTGGTGTAGATATTTCCATGTTTTCACAGATGGTGGTGTAGATATTTCCGTGTTTATACACATGGCGGAGTAGATACTTCCATCTTTATGGAGATGGCAGTGTAGATACTTTCATGTTTATAGAGATGGCGGTGTAGATATTTCCATATTTATAGAGATAGCGGTGTAGATATTTCCATTTTTCTACAGATGGCAGTGTAGATATTTCCATGTTTATACAGATGTCTGTGTAGATATTTCCATGTGTATACAGATGGTATTGTAGGTATTTCCATGTTTATACATATGGTGGTGTAGATATTTCCATGTTTATTCAGATGACTGTGTTGATATTTCCATGTTTTACAGATGGCAGTGTAGATTTTTCAATGTTTATAGAGATGGCGCTGTAGATATTTCCATGTTTATACAGATAACGGTGGAGATATTTCCAAGTTTATACAGACAGCAGTGGAGATATTTCCATGTTTATACACATAGTGGTGTACATATTTCCATGTTTATGCAGACAGCGGAGTAGGTATTTCCATGTTTATACAGATAGCGGTGCAGATATTTCCATGTTTATACAGACGCCTATGAAGATATCTCCATATTTATACAGAGGGCTGTGTAGATATTTCTATGTTTATACAGATGGCAGTGTAGATATTTCGATTTTTATAGAGATAGCAGTGTAGATAATTCCAAGTTTGTACAGATGGCGGTGTTGATGTTTCCATCTATACACAGATTGCCGTGTAGGTATTTCCATGTATATACAGATGGCATTGTAGATATTTCCATTTTTATACAGATGGTGGTGTAGATATTTCCATGTTTACACAGATGACTGTATAGTTATTTCCATGTTTATACAGATGGCGGTGTAGATATTTCCATGTTTATAGAGATAGCGGTGTAGATATTTCCATATTTATACAGATAACGGTGTAGAAATTTCCATGTTTATACAGAGAGCGGTGTAAATATTTCCATGTTTATACAGATAGCGGTGCAGATATTTCCATGTTTCTATAGATGGCGGTGTTGATATTTCCATCTATGCACAGATGACCGTGTAGATATTTCCATGTTTACACAGATAGCGGTGTAGTTTTTCCATGTTTATATAGATAGCGGTGTAGATATTTCCATGTATATTCACATGGCTGTGTAGATATTTCCATGTTCATACAGATGGCATTGTAGATATTTCCATGTTTATACCGATAACTTTGTAAGTATTTCCATGTTTATACAGATGGCGGTGTAGATATTTCGATGTTTGTAGAGATAGCAGTGGAGATATTTCCATGTTTATACAGATAGCGGTGTAGATATTTCCACGTTTATACTGATCGCGGTGTAGATATTTCCATGTTTATAGAGATGGCGGTGTAGATATTTCCATGTTCATAGAGATAGCGGTGTTGATTTTTCCATGTTTATAGAGATAGCGGTGTGGATATTTCCATGTTTGTACAGATAGGGGTGTAGATATTTCCATGTTGATAGAGATGGTGGTGTAGGTATTTCCATGTTTATACAGATCACAATGTAGATATTTCCATGTTTATACAGATCACGGTGTAGATATTTCCATGTTTATACATATCATGGAGTAGATATTTCCATGTTTATACAGATCGCGGTGTTGATATTACCATGTTTATAGGGATAGCGGTGCAAATATTTCCACATTTATACAGAGAGCGGTGTAGTTATTAGCATGTTTATACAGATAGCAGTGTAGATATTTCCATGTTTATACAGAAACCGGTGCAGATATTTCCATGTTTATACAGACCGCAGTGTAGATATTTCGATGTTTATAGAGATTGCAGTGTAGATATTTCCAAGTTTGTAAAGATGGCGGTGTTGATGTTTCCATCTATACAAAGATTGCCGTGTAGGTATTTATTTCCATGTGTATACAGATGTCATTGTAGATATTTCCATGTTTATACAGATTGTGGTGTAGATATTTCCATGTTTACACAGATGACAGTATAGGTATTTCCATTTTTATACAGATGGCGGTGTAGATATTTCCATGTTTATAGAGATAGCGGTGAAGTTATTTCCATATTTATACAGATAACGGTGTAGAAATTTCCACGTTTATACAGATAGCGGTGTAAATATTTCCATGTTTATGCAGATCACGGTGAAGATATTTCCATGTTTATAGAGATAGCGGTGTAGATATTTCCATGTTTATACAGATAGCGGTTTAGATATTTCCATGTTTATACAGACCGCGGTGTAGATATTTCCATGTTTATACAGATAGCGGTGCAGATATTTCCATGTTTGTATAGATGGCGGTGTTGATATTTCCATCTATACACAGATGACCGTGTAGATATTTCCATGTTTTTACAGATGGCGGCGCAGGTATTTCCATGGATATGTAGATGGCAGTGTAGATATTTCCATGTTTACACAGATAGCGGTGTAGTTATTTCCATTTTTATATAGATATTGGTGTAGATATTTCCATGTATATATACATGGCTGTGTAGATATTTCCATGTTTATACAGAGGGCGGTGTAGATATTTCCATGTTTATACCGATAACTTTGTAAGTATTTCCATGTTTATACAGATGGCGGTGTAGGTATTTCGATGTTTATAGAGATAGCAGTGGAGATATTTCCATGTTTACACAGATGACTGTATAGGTATTTCCATGTTTATACAGATGGCGGTGTAGATATTTCCATGTTTATAGAGATAGCGGTGTAGATATTTCCATATTTATACAGATGTCTGTGTAGATATTTCCATGTGTATACAGATGGTATTGTAGCTATTTCTATGTTTATACAGATGGTGGTGTAGATATTTCCATGTTTATACAGCTCGCGGTGCAGATATTTATATCTTTATACCGATGGCATTGTAGATATTTCCTTATTCAAACAGGTGGCGGTCTAGATGTTTCCATGTTTATACAGATGGCGGAGTAGTTAGTTCCATGTTTATGGAGATGGCAGTGTAGATATTTTCATGTTTATAGAGATGGCGGTGTAGATATTTCCATGTTTATAGAGATAGCTGTGTGGATATTTCCATGTTTATAAAGATAGGGGTGTAGATATTTCCATGTTTATAGAGATGGTGGTGTAGATATTTCCATGTTTATACAGATCACGGTGTAGATATTTCCATGTTTATACAGATCGCGGTGTTGTTATTACCACGTTAATAGGGATAGCGGTGCAAATATTTACACATTTACACAGAGAGCCGTGTAGTTATTAGCAAGTTTATATATATAGCGGTGTAGATATTTCCATGTATACACAGATGACTGTATATATTTCCATGTTTAAACAGATGGCGGTGTAGATATTTCCTTTTTTATACAAATAGTGGTGTAGTTATTTCCATGTTTATACAGATAGCGGTGTAGATATTTCCATTTATATACAGATGTCTGTGTTGATATTTCCATGTTTATACAGATGGCTGTGTAGATATTTCCATGTTTATACAGATGACTATGTATGTATTTGCATGTTTATACAGATGGCGGTGTAGGTATTTCCATGTTTATAGAGATAGCTGTGTAGATATTTCCATGTTTATACAGATAGCGGTGTAGATATTTCCATGTTTTCACAGATGGTGGTGTAGATATTTCCGTGTTTATACACATGGCGACGTAGACACTTCCATCTTTATGGAGATGGCAGTGTAGATATTTTCATGTTTATAAAGATGGCGGTGTAGATATTTCCATATTTATAGAGATAGCGGTGTAGATATTTCCATCTTTCTACAGATGGCAGTGTAGATATTTCCACGTTTATACTGATGGCGGTGTAGATATTTCCATATTTATACAGATGTCTGTGTAGATATTTCCAGGTGTATACAGATGGTATTGTAGGTATTTCCATGTTTATACAGATGGTGGTGTAGATATTTCCATGTTTATTTAGGTGACTGTTTAGATATTTCCATGTTTTTACAGATGGCAGTGTAGATATTTCAATGTTTATAGAGATGGCGCTGTAGATATTTCCATGTTTATACAGATCGCGGTGTAGATATTTCCATGTTTATACAGATAGCGGTGTAGATATTTCCATGTTTTTACAGATATTGGTGTAGTTATTTCCATGTTTACACAGATTGCGGTGTAGATATTTCCATCTTTCTACAGATGGCATTGTAGATATTTCCATGTTTATGCAGATGGCCGTGTAGATATTTCCATGTTTATGCAGATAATTTTGTAAGTATTTCCATGTTTATACAGATGGCGGTGTAGATATTTCGATGGTTATAGAGATAGCAGTGGAGATATTTCCATGTTTATACAGATAGCGTTGTAGTTCTTTCCATGTTTATATAGATAGCTGTGTAAATATTTCCATGTATATACACATGGCTGAGTAGATATTTCCATGTTTATACAGATGGCGGTGTAGATATTTCCATGTTTATACAGATTACTTTGTAAGTATTTCCATGTTTATACAGATGGCGGTGTAGATATTTCGATGTTTATAGAGATAGCAGTGGAGATATTTCCATGTTTACGCAGATAGCGGTGTAGATATTTTCATGTTTATACTGATCACGGTGTAGATATTTCCATGTTTATAGAGATGGCGGTGTAGATATTTCCTTGTTCATAGAGATTGCGGTGTTGATTTTTCCACGTTTATAGAGATAGCTGTGTGGATATTTCCATGTTTATACAGATAGGGGTGTAGATATTTCCATGTTTATAGAGGTGGCTGTGTAGATATTTCCATGTTTATACAGATCACGGTGTAGATTTTTCCATGTTTATAGAGATCGCGGTGTAGATGTTTCCATGTTTATACAGATCATGGTGTAGATATTTCCATGTTTATACAGATCGCGGTGTTGATATTACCATGTTTATAGGGGTAGCGGTGCAAATATTTCCAAATTTATACAGATAGCGGTGTAGTTATTAACATGTTTATACAGATAGCGGTGTAGATATTTCCATGTATAAACAGATGTCTGTGTATATATTTCCAAGTTTAAACATATGGCGGTGTAGATATTTCCTTGTTTATACAAATAGCGGTGTAGATATTTCCAAGTTTATACAGATAGCGGTGTAGATATTTCCATGTATATACAGATGGCTGTGTAGATATTTCCATATTTATACAGATGACTTTGTAGGTATTTCCATGTTTATACAGATGGCCGTGTAGATAATTCTATGTTTATAGAGATAGCTGTGTAGATATTTCCATGTTTATACAGATAGCGGTCTAGATATTTCCATGTTTATACAGATCGCGGTATAGATATTTCCGTGTTTATATGGATCGTGGTGTAGGTATTTCCATGTTTATACAGATAACGGAGTAGATATTTCCATGTTTATACAGATGGCGGTGTAGATATTTCCATGTTTAAAGAGATGGCGGTGTAGATATTTCCATGTTTATAGAGATAGCGGTGTAGATATATCCATGTTCATAGAGATAGCAGTGAGGATATTTCCATGTTTATACAGATAGCAGTGTAGATATTTGCATTTTTATAGAGATGGATGTTTAGATATTTCATATTTATATCGATAGCGGTGTAGATATTTCCATGTTTATACAGATTGCGGTGTAGATATTTCCATGTTTATACAGATAGCGGTGTAGATATTTCTACGTTTATACAGATGGCGGTGTAGATATTTCCACCTTTGCACAGATTGCTGTGTAGATATTTCCATTTTTACACAGATAGCTGTGTAGATATTTCCAAGTTTACACAGATAGCTGTGTACATATTCCCATGTTTACACAGATAGCATTGTATATATTTCCATGGTTATACAGATAGCGGTGTAGATATTTCCATGTTTATACAGATAGCGGTGTAGATATTTCCATGTTTATACTGATAGCGGTGGAGATATTTCCCTGGTTATACAGATGGCTGTGTAGATATTTCCATGTGTGTACAGATGGCAGTGTAGATATTTCCATGTTTATACAGATGGCACTGTAGATATTTCCATGTTTATACAGATGGCAGTGTAGATATTTCCATGTTTATACAGATAGCGGTGTAGATATTTCCATGTTTACAGAGATAGCGGTGTAGACATTTCCATGTTTATGCAGATGGCGGTGTATATATTTCCATGTTTACAGAGATAGCGGTATAGGTATTTCCATATTTATACCGATGGCCGTGTAGGTATTTCCATGTTTATACAGATAGCGGTGTAGATTTTTCCATGTATATACAGATAGCGGTGTAGATATTTCCATGTTTACACAGATAGCGGTGTAGATATTTCGATGTTTATAGAGATCGTGGTGTAGATATCTCCATGTTTATAGAGATAGCGGTGTAGATATTTCCATGTTTATAAAGATGGCGGTGTAGATATTTCCATGTTTATACAGATTGCGGTGTTGGTAATTCCATGTTTATACAGATAGCGGTGTTGGTATTTCCGTGTTTATACAGATGGCAATGTAGATATTTCCATGTATATGGAGATAGCGTTGTAGATATTTCCATGTTTATACAGATGGCGGTGTAGATATTTCCATGTTTATACAGATAGCGGTTTAGACATTTCCATGTTTATACAGATGGGTGTGTAGATATTTCCATGTGTACACAGATGGCGGTGTAGATATTTCCATGTTAATACAGATGGTGGTGTAGATATTTCCATGTTTATACAGATGACTGTGTGGTTATTTCCATGTTTATACGGATGGCGGTGTAGACATTTCCATGTTTATAGAGATAGCGTTGTAGATATTTCCATGTTTATACAGATAGCGTTGTAGATATTTCCAGGTTTATACAGATAGCGGTGTAGATATTTCCACGTTTATACAGATCACGGTGTAGATATTTCTACCTTTCTGCAGATTGCAGTGTGGATATTTCTATGTTTATACAGATGGCGGTGTAGATATTTCCATATTTATACAGATGGCGGTGTAGATATTTCCTTTTTTATATAGATGGTGGTGTAGATTTTTCCATGTTTATAGAGATGGCGGTGTACATATTTCCATGTTTTTAGAGATAGCGGTGTAGGTATTTCAATGTTTATACAGATATCGGTGTAGATATTTCCATGTTTATACAGATGGCAGTGTAGATATTTCCATGTTTTTACAGGTGGCGGTGTAGGTATTTCCATGTTTATAGAGATAGTGGTGTAGATATTTCCATGTTTATAGAGTTAGCGGTGTAGGTATTTCCATGTTAATAGAGGTAGCGGTGTAGATATTTCCATGTTTATAAAGACGGCTGTTTAAGTATTTCCATGTGTATACAGATTGCAATGTAGTTATTTCCATGTTTATGCACGTGGCGGTGTATATACTTCCATGTTCATAGAGATGGCGATATAGATATTTCCATGTTTATAGACATAGCGGTGTAGTTATTTCCATGTTCATACAGATAGTGATGTAGATATGTCCATGTTTATTGAGATAGCTGTGTAGATATTTCCATATATATATAGATAGCTGTATAGATAGTTCCATGTTAATACAAATAGTGTTGTAGGTATTTCCATGTTTATACAGATAGCGGTGTAGATATTTCCATGTTTATACATATCATGGTGAAGATAATTCCTTGTTTATACAGATAGCGTTGTAGATATTTCCATGTTTATACATATCATGGTGAAGATAATTCCTTGTTTATACAGATAGCGTTGTAGGTATTTCCATGTTTATATAGATAGCGCTGCAGATATTTCTAAGTTTATTCAGATTGCGGCGTAAATCTTTCCATCTTTCTACAGATGGCATTGTAGATATTTCCTGTTTATACAGATGGTGGTGTAGATATTTCCATGTTTATACAGATGGCGGTGTAGATATTTCCACGGTTTTACAGATGGCTGTGTAGATATATCCATGTTTATAGAGATGGCAGTGTGGATATTTCCATGTTTATACAGATGGTGGCGTAGATATTTCCATGTTTGCACAGATAGTGTTGGAGATATTTCCATGTTTGCACAGATAGTGCTGTAGATATTTCCATGTTTACACTGATAGCGGTGTATATATTTCCATCTTTATAAGATAGCGGAGTAGATATTTCCATGATTAGATAGACAGCGTTGTAGATATTTCCGTGTTTACACAGATACCGTTGTAGATATTTTCATGTTAATGCAGATATCAGTGTAGGTATTTCCATGTTTATAGAGATGGCTGTGTAGATATTTCCATGTGTATACAGATGGCAGTGCAGATATTTCCGTGTTTATGCAGGTAGTGGTGTAGATATTTCCATGTTTATACAAATGATTGTGTAGATATTTCCATGTTTAACAGATATCGGTGTAGGTATTTCCATGTTTATACAGATAGCGGTGTAGATCTTTCCATGTTTATACAGATCATGGTGTAGAAATTTGCATGTTTATACAGATAGCGGTGTAGATATTTCCATGTTTACACATGTCGGTGTAGATATTTGCAAGTTTATACAGATGGTGGTTTTGATACTTCCATGTTTATACAGATAGCGTTGTTGATATTTCCATGTTTATAGACATGGCAGTGTAGATATTTCCATGTTTTTACAGATGGCAGTGGAGTTTTTTCCATCTATGCGCAGATAGTGGTGTAGATATTTCCATTTTTACACAGATAGCCGTGTAGATATTTCCATATTTCTATAGATAGCGGTGTAGATATTTCCATGTTTACACACACAGCGGTGTAGGTGTTTCCATATTTACACTGATAGTGGTGTAGATATTGCTATCTTTACACAGATAACGGTGTAGATATTTCCATGTTTGCACAGATAGCGGTGTAGATATTTCAAGGTTTATGGAGATAGCAGTGTAGTTATTTCCATGTTTACACAGATAGTGGTGTAGATATTTCCATGTTAATTCACATAGCGGTGTAGACATTTCCATGTTTACACAGATAGCCCTGTAGATATTTCCTTGTTTACACAGATAGCGTTGTAGATATTTCCATGTTTACAGAGATAGCGGTTTAGATATTTCCATGTTTATACAGATAGTTTTGTAGACATTTCCATGTTTATAGATATAGCGGTGTAGTTATTTCCATATTTATACAGATAGCGGTGTAGAAATTCTCATGTTTATACAGGTAGGGGTGTGGTTATTTCTATGTTTATAGAGATAGCGGTGTAGATATTTCCATGTGTATAGAGATGGCTGTGTAATATTTCCATGTTTATAGAGACAGCGGTTTAGATATTTCCATCTTTATACAGTTAGCGGTGTAGACATTTCCATGTTTACAGAGATAACGGTGTAGATATTTCCATATTTATACAGATAGCGGTGTAGATATTTCCAAGTTTATAAAGATAGCGGGGTAGATATTTGCATGTTTATACAGATAGCGGTGTAGATATTTTCATGTTTATACGAATCGTGGTGTGGATAAATCCATGTTTATACAGATAGCGGTGTAGGTAATTCCATTTTTATACAGGAAGCGGTGTAGAAATTTCCATCTTTATACAGATTGCGGTGTAGATATTTCCATCTTTCTACAGAAGGCAGTGAAGATATTTCCATGTTTATAGAGATGGCGGTGTAGATATTTCCATATTTATACAGATGGCGGTGTAAATATTTCCATGTTTATTCAGATGGCGGTGTAGATAATTCCATGTTTATAGAGATGGCGGTGTAGATATTTGTATATTTACAGAGATAGCGGTGTAGATAATTCCATGTTTATAGATATGGTGGTGTAATTATTTCCATGTTTATAGAGATAGCGGTGTAGATATTTCCATGTTTATACTGATAACGGTGTAGATATTTCCATGTTTATACAGAGGGCAGTGTGGATATTTCCATGTATATACAGACGATGGTGTAGATATTTCAATGTTTATACAGATAACGGAGTAGATAATTCCATGTTTTCACAGGTAGCTGTGTAGATATTTCCAAGTTTACACAGATAGCGTTGTAAATATTTCCATATTTATGCAGATAACGGTGTAAATATTTCCATGTTTAAAGAGATAGTGGTGTAGGTATTTCCATGTTTATACAGATCGCGGTGTTGATATTACCATGTTTATAGGGGTAGCGGTGCAAATATTTCCAAATTTATACAGATAGCGGTGTAGTTATTAACATGTTTATACAGATAGCGGTGTAGATATTTCCATGTATAAACAGATGTCTGTGTATATATTTCCAAGTTTAAACATATGGCGGTGTAGATATTTCCTTGTTTATACAAATAGCGGTGTAGATATTTCCAAGTTTATACAGATAGCGGTGTAGATATTTCCATGTATATACAGATGGCTGTGTAGATATTTCCATATTTATACAGATGACTTTGTAGGTATTTCCATGTTTATACAGATGGCCGTGTAGATAATTCTATGTTTATAGAGATAGCTGTGTAGATATTTCCATGTTTATACAGATAGCGGTCTAGATATTTCCATGTTTATACAGATCGCGGTATAGATATTTCCGTGTTTATATGGATCGTGGTGTAGGTATTTCCATGTTTATACAGATAACGGAGTAGATATTTCCATGTTTATACAGATGGCGGTGTAGATATTTCCATGTTTAAAGAGATGGCGGTGTAGATATTTCCATGTTTATAGAGATAGCGGTGTAGATATATCCATGTTCATAGAGATAGCAGTGAGGATATTTCCATGTTTATACAGATAGCAGTGTAGATATTTGCATTTTTATAGAGATGGATGTTTAGATATTTCATATTTATATCGATAGCGGTGTAGATATTTCCATGTTTATACAGATTGCGGTGTAGATATTTCCATGTTTATACAGATAGCGGTGTAGATATTTCTACGTTTATACAGATGGCGGTGTAGATATTTCCATCTTTGCACAGATTGCTGTGTAGATATTTCCATTTTTACACAGATAGCTGTGTAGATATTTCCAAGTTTACACAGATAGCTGTGTACATATTCCCATGTTTACACAGATAGCATTGTATATATTTCCATGGTTATACAGATAGCGGTGTAGATATTTCCATGTTTATACAGATAGCGGTGTAGATATTTCCATGTTTATACTGATAGCGGTGGAGATATTTCCCTGGTTATACAGATGGCTGTGTAGATATTTCCATGTGTGTACAGATGGCAGTGTAGATATTTCCATGTTTATACAGATGGCACTGTAGATATTTCCATGTTTATACAGATGGCAGTGTAGATATTTCCATGTTTATACAGATAGCGGTGTAGATATTTCCATGTTTACAGAGATAGCGGTGTAGACATTTCCATGTTTATGCAGATGGCGGTGTATATATTTCCATGTTTACAGAGATAGCGGTATAGGTATTTCCATATTTATACCGATGGCCGTGTAGGTATTTCCATGTTTATACAGATAGCGGTGTAGATTTTTCCATGTATATACAGATAGCGGTGTAGATATTTCCATGTTTACACAGATAGCGGTGTAGATATTTCGATGTTTATAGAGATCGTGGTGTAGATATCTCCATGTTTATAGAGATAGCGGTGTAGATATTTCCATGTTTATAAAGATGGCGGTGTAGATATTTCCATGTTTATACAGATTGCGGTGTTGGTAATTCCATGTTTATACAGATAGCGGTGTTGGTATTTCCGTGTTTATACAGATGGCAATGTAGATATTTCCATGTATATGGAGATAGCGTTGTAGATATTTCCATGTTTATACAGATGGCGGTGTAGATATTTCCATGTTTATACAGATAGCGGTTTAGACATTTCCATGTTTATACAGATGGGTGTGTAGATATTTCCATGTGTACACAGATGGCGGTGTAGATATTTCCATGTTAATACAGATGGTGGTGTAGATATTTCCATGTTTATACAGATGACTGTGTGGTTATTTCCATGTTTATACGGATGGCGGTGTAGACATTTCCATGTTTATAGAGATAGCGTTGTAGATATTTCCATGTTTATACAGATAGCGTTGTAGATATTTCCAGGTTTATACAGATAGCGGTGTAGATATTTCCACGTTTATACAGATCACGGTGTAGATATTTCTACCTTTCTGCAGATTGCAGTGTGGATATTTCTATGTTTATACAGATGGCGGTGTAGATATTTCCATATTTATACAGATGGCGGTGTAGATATTTCCTTTTTTATATAGATGGTGGTGTAGATTTTTCCATGTTTATAGAGATGGCGGTGTACATATTTCCATGTTTTTAGAGATAGCGGTGTAGGTATTTCAATGTTTATACAGATATCGGTGTAGATATTTCCATGTTTATACAGATGGCAGTGTAGATATTTCCATGTTTTTACAGGTGGCGGTGTAGGTATTTCCATGTTTATAGAGATAGTGGTGTAGATATTTCCATGTTTATAGAGTTAGCGGTGTAGGTATTTCCATGTTAATAGAGGTAGCGGTGTAGATATTTCCATGTTTATAAAGACGGCTGTTTAAGTATTTCCATGTGTATACAGATTGCAATGTAGTTATTTCCATGTTTATGCACGTGGCGGTGTATATACTTCCATGTTCATAGAGATGGCGATATAGATATTTCCATGTTTATAGACATAGCGGTGTAGTTATTTCCATGTTCATACAGATAGTGATGTAGATATGTCCATGTTTATTGAGATAGCTGTGTAGATATTTCCATATATATATAGATAGCTGTATAGATAGTTCCATGTTAATACAAATAGTGTTGTAGGTATTTCCATGTTTATACAGATAGCGGTGTAGATATTTCCATGTTTATACATATCATGGTGAAGATAATTCCTTGTTTATACAGATAGCGTTGTAGATATTTCCATGTTTATACATATCATGGTGAAGATAATTCCTTGTTTATACAGATAGCGTTGTAGGTATTTCCATGTTTATATAGATAGCGCTGCAGATATTTCTAAGTTTATTCAGATTGCGGCGTAAATCTTTCCATCTTTCTACAGATGGCATTGTAGATATTTCCTGTTTATACAGATGGTGGTGTAGATATTTCCATGTTTATACAGATGGCGGTGTAGATATTTCCACGGTTTTACAGATGGCTGTGTAGATATATCCATGTTTATAGAGATGGCAGTGTGGATATTTCCATGTTTATACAGATGGTGGCGTAGATATTTCCATGTTTGCACAGATAGTGTTGGAGATATTTCCATGTTTGCACAGATAGTGCTGTAGATATTTCCATGTTTACACTGATAGCGGTGTATATATTTCCATCTTTATAAGATAGCGGAGTAGATATTTCCATGATTAGATAGACAGCGTTGTAGATATTTCCGTGTTTACACAGATACCGTTGTAGATATTTTCATGTTAATGCAGATATCAGTGTAGGTATTTCCATGTTTATAGAGATGGCTGTGTAGATATTTCCATGTGTATACAGATGGCAGTGCAGATATTTCCGTGTTTATGCAGGTAGTGGTGTAGATATTTCCATGTTTATACAAATGATTGTGTAGATATTTCCATGTTTAACAGATATCGGTGTAGGTATTTCCATGTTTATACAGATAGCGGTGTAGATCTTTCCATGTTTATACAGATCATGGTGTAGAAATTTGCATGTTTATACAGATAGCGGTGTAGATATTTCCATGTTTACACATGTCGGTGTAGATATTTGCAAGTTTATACAGATGGTGGTTTTGATACTTCCATGTTTATACAGATAGCGTTGTTGATATTTCCATGTTTATAGACATGGCAGTGTAGATATTTCCATGTTTTTACAGATGGCAGTGGAGTTTTTTCCATCTATGCGCAGATAGTGGTGTAGATATTTCCATTTTTACACAGATAGCCGTGTAGATATTTCCATATTTCTATAGATAGCGGTGTAGATATTTCCATGTTTACACACACAGCGGTGTAGGTGTTTCCATATTTACACTGATAGTGGTGTAGATATTGCTATCTTTACACAGATAACGGTGTAGATATTTCCATGTTTGCACAGATAGCGGTGTAGATATTTCAAGGTTTATGGAGATAGCAGTGTAGTTATTTCCATGTTTACACAGATAGTGGTGTAGATATTTCCATGTTAATTCACATAGCGGTGTAGACATTTCCATGTTTACACAGATAGCCCTGTAGATATTTCCTTGTTTACACAGATAGCGTTGTAGATATTTCCATGTTTACAGAGATAGCGGTTTAGATATTTCCATGTTTATACAGATAGTTTTGTAGACATTTCCATGTTTATAGATATAGCGGTGTAGTTATTTCCATATTTATACAGATAGCGGTGTAGAAATTCTCATGTTTATACAGGTAGGGGTGTGGTTATTTCTATGTTTATAGAGATAGCGGTGTAGATATTTCCATGTGTATAGAGATGGCTGTGTAATATTTCCATGTTTATAGAGACAGCGGTTTAGATATTTCCATCTTTATACAGTTAGCGGTGTAGACATTTCCATGTTTACAGAGATAACGGTGTAGATATTTCCATATTTATACAGATAGCGGTGTAGATATTTCCAAGTTTATAAAGATAGCGGGGTAGATATTTGCATGTTTATACAGATAGCGGTGTAGATATTTTCATGTTTATACGAATCGTGGTGTGGATAAATCCATGTTTATACAGATAGCGGTGTAGGTAATTCCATTTTTATACAGGAAGCGGTGTAGAAATTTCCATCTTTATACAGATTGCGGTGTAGATATTTCCATCTTTCTACAGAAGGCAGTGAAGATATTTCCATGTTTATAGAGATGGCGGTGTAGATATTTCCATATTTATACAGATGGCGGTGTAAATATTTCCATGTTTATTCAGATGGCGGTGTAGATAATTCCATGTTTATAGAGATGGCGGTGTAGATATTTGTATATTTACAGAGATAGCGGTGTAGATAATTCCATGTTTATAGATATGGTGGTGTAATTATTTCCATGTTTATAGAGATAGTGGTGTAGATATTTCCATGTTTATACTGATAACGGTGTAGATATTTCCATGTTTATACAGAGGGCAGTGTGGATATTTCCATGTATATACAGACGATGGTGTAGATATTTCAATGTTTATACAGATAACGGAGTAGATAATTCCATGTTTTCACAGGTAGCTGTGTAGATATTTCCAAGTTTACACAGATAGCGTTGTAAATATTTCCATATTTATGCAGATAACGGTGTAAATATTTCCATGTTTAAAGAGATAGTGGTGTAGGTATTTCCATGTTTATACAGATAGCCGTGGAGATATTTCCAGGTTTATACATATAGCGATGTAGATATTTTCATGTTCATACTGATAGCGGTGTATATATTTCCATGTTTATACAGAGAGTGGTGTAGATATTTCAATGCTTATACAGATAGTGGTGTAGATATTTCCATATTTATACAAACAGCGGTGGAGATATTTCCAGGTTTATGAAGATAGCGGTGGAGATATTTCCAAGTTTATACAGATAGCCGTGTAGATATTTCCATCTTTATACAGATATTGGTGTTGGTATTTCCCTGTGTATACAGATAGCAGTGTAGATATTTCCATGTTTATACAGCTCACAGTGTAGATATTTCCATCTTTATACAGATGGCAGTGTAGATATTTCCATGTTTATAGAGATAGAGGAGTAGATATTTCCATGTTTACCCTGATGGCAGTGTAGATAATTCCATGTTTATGGAGATGTCGGTGTAGATATTTTCATGTTTATAGAGATGGCGGTGTATATATTTCCATGTTTATAGAGATTGCAGTGTAGGTATTTCCATGTGTATAGAGATACCGGTGCAGATGTTTCTATGTTTATACTGATGGCTGTGTAGATATTTTCATGTGTATAAGAATGGCAGTGTAGATATTTTCATGTTAATAGAGATGGCTGTGAAGGTTTTTCCATGTATATACAGATGACTGTGTAGATATTTCCATGTTTATACAGATGGCGGTGTAGATATTTCCATGTTTATATAGATAGCGGTGTAGATATTTCCATCTTTATAGAGATAGCGCTCTATATATTTCCATCTTTGCACAGATTGCGGTGAAGGTATTTCCATGTTTATACAGATAGCAGTGTAGATATTTCCAAGTTTATAGAGATAGCGGTGTAGTTATTTCCATGTTTATACAGATAACTGTGTAGGTGTTTCCATGCTTATACAGATGGCGGTGTAGATATTTCCATGTATATAGAAATAGCCATGTGGATATTTCCATGTTTATACACATAGCGGTGTAGACATTTCCATGTTTATACAGATAGCGGTGTAGATATTTCCATATTTATACAGAGAGCAGTGTAGATATATCCATGTTTATACAAGTAGAAGTGTAGATATTTCCATGTTTATGCAGATCGCGGTGTAGAAATTTCCATCTTTCTACAGATGGCAGTGTAAATTAATTCTATGTTTATATAGATGGCGGTGTAGATATTTCCAAGTTTACACAGAGGGCGGTATAGATATTTCCATGTTTATCCAGATGGAAGTGTAGATATTTCCATGTTTATAGACATGGCGGTGTAGATATTTCTATGTTTATAGAGATAGCGGAGTAGATAATTCCATGTTTATAGAGATGGCGTTGTAGGTATTTCCATGTTTGTGCAGATAGCGGTGTTGATATTTCCATTTTTATACAGCTCGCGGTGTAGATATTTCCATCTTTATACAGATGTCTGGGTGGATATTTCCATGTTTATAAAGATAGCAGTATAGACATATCCATGTTTACAGAGATGGCGGTGTAGATATTTCCATGTTTATGGAGATGGCGTTGTAGTTATTTTCATGTTTATAGAGACGGCGGTGTAGATATTTCCATGTTAATAAAGATTGTGGTGTAGATATTTCCATGTTTATAGAGATTGCAGTGTAGGTATTTCCATGTGTACAGAGATAGCGGTGCAGATGTTTCCATGTATATACTGATGGCTGTGTAGATATTTCCATGTGTATTCAGATGGCAGTGTAGATATTTCTATGTTTGTAGAGATGGTGTTGTAGATATTTCCATGTATATACAGATGACTGTGTAGATATTTCCATGTTTATACAGATCGCTGTGGAGATTTTTCCATGTTCATACAGATGGCCGTGTAGATATTTCCAAATTTATACAGATAGCAGTGTAGATATTTCCAAGTTTATACAGATAGTGGTGTAGGTATTTCCATGTTTATAGAGACAGCGGTGTAGATATTTCCATGTTTATACTGATGGCAGTGTAGATATTTCCATGTGTATACAGATGGCAGTGTAGATATTTCCATGTTTATACAGATATCGGTGTGGCTTTTTCCATGTTTATACAGATAGCGGTGAGGATACTTCCATGTTTATAGAGATGGCTGTGTAGATATTTCCCCGTTTATACACACGGCTGTGTAGATATTTACATGTTTATACAGATGGCACTGTGGATATTTCCATGTTTATAAAGATAGTAGTGTAAAAATTTCCATCTTTGCACAGATTGCGGTGTAGATATTTCCATCTTTACACAGATAGCGGTGTAGATAATTCCATGTTTATACTGATAGCAGTGTAGGTATTTCCATGTTTATACTGATAGCGGTGTAGATATTTCCATATTTATACAGATAGCTGTGCAGATATTTCCAAGATTATACAGATAGCGGTGGAGATATTTCCGTGTTTATACAGATAGCAATGCAGATGTTTCCATGTTTATACAGATAGTGGTGTATATATTTCCATGTTTATACAGATTGTGGTGTAGATATTTCCATGCTTATACAGATAGTGGTGTAGATATTTCCATATTTATACAGATAGTGGTGGAGATAGTTCCATGTTTATGCAGATAGCGGTGGAGATATTTCCATGTTTATACAGATGGAGTTGTAGGTATTTTCATGTTTATACCAATAACGGTGTAGATATTTCCAAGTTTATACAGATAGCCGTATAGATATTTCCATGTTTCTACAGATATTGGTGTTGTTATTTCCATCTGTATACAGATAGCGGTGTAGGTATTTCCATGGTTATACAGCTCACCGTGTAAATATTTCCATCTTTATACAGGTGGCAGTGTAGGTATTTCCATGTTTATAGAGATAGTGGTGTAGATATTTCCATGTTTACCCAGATGGCGGTGTAGATAGTTCCATGTTTATGGAGATGGCGTTGTAGATATTTTCATGTTTTTAGAGATGGAGTTGTAGATATTTCCATGTTTATAGAGATTGCAGTGTATATATTTCCATGTTTATGTAGATTGCAGTGTAGGTATTTCCATGTGTATAGAGATAGCGGTGCAGATGTTTCCATGTTTATACTGATGGCTGTGTAGATATTTCCATGTGTATAAGAATGGCAGTTTAGATATTTTCCTGGTTATAGAGATGGTTGTGAAGATATTACCATGTATATTCAGATGACTGTGTAGATATTTTCATGTTTATACAGATAGCGCTGTATATATTTGCATCTTTGCACAGATTGCGGTGCAGATATTTCCATGTTTATACAGATAGCAGTGTAGATATTTCCATGTTTATAGAGATAGCGGTGTAGATATTTCCATGTTTATACAGAAAACTGTGTGGGTATTTCCATGTTTATACAGATGGCGGTGTAGATATTTCCATGTTTAAAGAAATAGCCATGTGGATATTTCCATGTTTATACAGATACCGGTGTAGACATTTCCATGTTTATGCAGTTAGCGGTGCAGATATTTCCATATTTATACAGAGAGCAGTGTAGATATTTTCATGTTTATACACGTAAAGGTGTAGATATTTCCATGTTTATGCAGATCGCGTTGTAGATATTTCCATCTTTCTACAGAGCAGTGTAGATTATTCAATGTTTATACAGATGGTGGTGTAGATATTTCCAAATTTACACAGAGGGCGGTATAGATATTTCCATGTTTATCCAGATGGAAGTTTAGATATTTCCATGTTTATAGAGATGGCGGTGTAGATATTTCTATGTTTATAGAGATAGCGGTGTAGATAATTCCATGTTTATAGAGATGGCGGTGTAGGTATTTCCATGTTTATAGAGGTAGTGGTGTAGATATTTCCATGTTTATAGAGATAGCGGTGTAGATATTTCCATGTTTTTACAGATAGTGGTGTTGGTATTTCCCTGTTTATACTGATAGCGATGTAGATATTTCCATGTTTATACAGCTCGCGGTGTAGATATTTCCATCTTTATAGAGATGGCAGTGTAGATATTTCCAAGTTTATACAGATAGCAGTGTAGATATTTCCATGTTTACACAGATGGCGGTGTAGATATTTCCATGTTTATGGAGATGGCGTTGTAGATATTTTCATGTTTATAGAGACGGCGGTGTATATATTTACCTGTTTAGAAAGATTTTGGTGTAGATATTTCCATGTTTATAGAGATTGCGGTGTAGGTATTTCCATGTGTACAGAGAGAGCGGTGCAGGTGTTTCCATCTTTATACTGATGGCTGTGTAGATATTTCCATGTGTATACAGATGGCAGTTTAGTTATTTCCATGTTTGTAGAGATGATGTTGTAGATATTTCCATGTATATACAGTTGACTGTGTAGATATTTCCATATTTATACAGACAGCGGTGTAGATATTTCCATGTATATACAGATAGCGGTGGAGATATTTCCATGTTTACACAGAGACCGGTGCAGATATTTCAATGTTTATACAGATGGAGGTGTAGATATTCCCATGTTTATGCAGATAACTGTGTAGATATTTCCATGTTTTTACAGATGGCGGTGAATATATTTCCATGTTTATACAGATAGCGGTGTGGCTATTTCCATGTTTATAGAGATAGCAGTGTAGGTATTTCCATGTATATGCAGATGACTGTGAAGGTATTTCCATGTTTAAACTGATAGCGGTGACAATATTTCCATGTTTACACAGATGGCAGTGTAGATAGTTCCATGTTTATGAAGGTGGGGGTGTAAATATTTTCATGTTTATACAGATGTCGGTGTAGTTTTTTCCATTTTTGTAGACACGGCGGTGTAGGCACTTCCATGTTTATAGAGATTCTGGTGTAGGTATTTCCATGAGTATAGAGATAGCGGTGCAGATGTCTCCACGTTTGTACTGAAGGCTGTGTAGATATTTCCATGTGTATTCAGATGGCAGTGTAAATATTTCCATGTTTATAGAGATGATGGTTTATATATTTCCATGTATATACAGATGACTGTGTGGATATTTCCATGTTTATAGAGATGGCGGTGTAGATATTTCCGTGTTTATAGAGTTAGCAGTGTAGATATTTCCATGATTATACAGATAGCGGTGCAGATATTTCCATGTTAATAGAGATATTGTTGTAGATATTTCCATCTTTGCACAGACTGCGGTGTAGATATTTCCATCTTTAAACAGATAGCGTTGTAGAAGTTTCCATGTTTATAGAGATAGCGGTGGAGGTATTACCATGTTTATACAGATAGCGGTGTAGTTATTTCCGTGCTTATACAGATGGCAGTGTAGGTAATTCCATGTTTATACAGAGGGAGGTGTAGATATTCCCATGTTTATTCAGACGACTGTGTAGATATTTCCATGTTTTTAAAGATGGCGTTGTAAATATTTCCATGTTTATACAGATATCGGTGTGGCTATTTCCGTGTTTATAGAGATTGCGGTGTAGATATTTCCATGTATATGCAGATGACTGTGTAGATATTTCCATGTTTATGCAGATAGCGCTGTAGATATTTCCATGTTTATACAGATGGCGGTGGAGATATTTCCATGTTTATACAGATGGCGGTGTAGATATTTCCAAGTTTATACAGATCGCGGTGTAGATATTTCCATGTTTCTACAGATAGCGGAGTAGATATTTCCATTTTTATAGAGATTGCCGTGTAGTTATTTCCATGTTTATAGAGATAGCGGTGTAGATATTTACATGTTTATACAGATGGCTGTGTAGATATTTAAATTTTTATACAGATGGATGTGTAGATATTTCCACGTTTATACAGATGACTGTGTAGATAATTCCATGTTTTTACAGACGGCTGTGTAGATATTTCCATGTTTATACCGATAGCGGTGTAAATATTTCCATGTTTATACAGATGACTCTGTAGGTATTTCCATGTTTATGCAGATGTCGGTATAGATATTTCCATGTTTATGAAGATAGCCATGTAGATATTTCCATGGTTGTAGAGATAGCTGTGTAGGCATTTCCATGTTTATAGAGATAGTGGTGAAGCTATTTCCATATTTAATGAGATAGCGGTGTATATATTTCCATGTTTATACAGATAGCAGTGTAGATATTTCAATGTTTATAGAGATGGCGGTGTAGATATTTCCATGTTTATACAGATAGCGGTGTAGATATTTCCATGTTTATACAGACAGCGGTGTAGATATTTCCATGTTTACAGAGATAGCGGTGTAGAAATTTCCATATTTGCACAGATTGCGGTGTAGATTTTTCCATCTTTACACAGATAGCACTGTACATAATTCCATGTTTACACAGATAGCTGTGTTGATATTTCCATGTTTACACAGAAAGTGTTGTAGATATGTCCATGTTTATACAGATAGCGGTGTAGATATTTCCATGTTTATGCAGATAGCGCTGTAGATATTTCCATGTTTATACAGATGGCTGTGTAGATATTTCCATGTGTATACAGATGGCAGTGTAGATATTTCCATGTTTATACAGAGGGAGGTGTAGAGATTTCAGTATTTATACTGATGGCAGTGTAGATATTTCCATGTTTTACAGATGATGGTGTAGATATTACCATGTTTATACAGATAGCGGTGTGGCTATTTCCATTTTATAGAGAGAGCAGTGTAGATATTTCCATATTTATAGAGATAGCTCTGTAGATATTTCCATGTATATATAGATGGCAGTGTAGATATTTCCATGTTTACACAGATAGTGGTGTAGATATTTCCACGTTTACACAGATGACTGTGTAGGTATTTCCATGTTTATACAGATAGCGGTGTAGACATTTCCATGTTTATACAGATAGCGTTGTAGATATTTCCATATTTTTACAGATAGCGGAGTAGGTATTTCCATGTTTATACAGATAGCAGCGCAGATATTTCCATGTTTATAAAGATACATGTGTAGATATTACCATGTTTATACAGATCGTGTTCCAGATATTTCCATGCTTATACAGATAGCGGTGTAGATATTTCCATGTTTGAACAGATAGCGGTGTAGATATTTCCATGTTTATAGAGATAGCGGTGTAGATATTTCCATTTTATAGAGATAGCGGTGTAGTATTTGCATGTTTATACAGGTAGCGGTGTAGACATTTACAAGTTTATACTGATAGCGGTGTAGATATTTCCAAGTTTATAGAGATAGCGGTGTAGATATTTCCAAGTTTATAGAGATAGCGGTGTAGATATTTCCATGTTTACAGAGACAGCGGTGTAGATACTTCCACCTTTATAGAGATAGCCGTGTAGATATTTCCAAGTTTATGGAGACAGCGGTGTAGATATTTGCATGTTTATAGAGACAGCGGTGAAGATATATCCGTGTTTTTAGAGACAGCTGTGTAGATATATCCATGTTTATAATGATTGCGGTATAGATATTTCCATGTTTATAGAGACAGCAGTGTAGATATTTCCATGTTTATACAGACAGTGGTGTAGTTATTTCTATCTTTATAGAGATAGCAGTGTGGATATTTCCATGCTTATACTGATAGCGGTGTAGGTATTTCCATGTTTATTCAGATGGCGGTGTAGTTGTTTCCATGTTTATACAGATGGCGGTGTACATAATTCAGTCTTTATACAGATATCGGAGTAGCTATTTCCATGTTTATACTGATAGCGGTATAGATATTTCCATTTTTACACAGATAGCTGTTTAGATATTTCCATGTTTACTTAGATAGCGTTGTAGATATTTCCATATTTATACAGATAGCGGTGTAGATATTTCCATGTTTATACAGATAGCGGTGTAGATATTTCCATGTTTATACAGATAGCGGTGTAGATATTTCCATGTTTATACTGACAGCAGTGTAGATATTTCCATCTTTATACTGATAACAATGTGGAGGTTTCCATGTTTATAGAGATAGCGGTGCAGATATTTCCATATTCATACAAATACTGATGTCGATATTTCCTTGTTTATTCAGATGGCGGTGTAGATAGTTCCATGTTTATACAGATAACTGTGTAGTTATTTCCATGCTTACACAGATGGCGGTGTAGGTATTTCTATGTTTATAGAAATAGCCATGTGGATATTTCCATGTTTGTACTGATAGTGGTGTAGACATTTCCATGTTTATACAGAGAGCGGTGTAGATATTTCCATATTTATATAGAGAACAGTGAAGATATTTCCATGTTTATACAGGTAGAGGTGTAGATATTTCCATGTTTATGCAGATCGCGGTGTAGATATTTCCATCTTTCTACAGATGGCAGTGAAAATATTTCTATGTTTATACAGATGGCGGTGTAGATATTTCTAAGTTTACACAGAGGGCGATATAGATATTTCCATGAATATCCAGATGGAAGTGTAGATATTTCCATGTTTATAGACATGGCGATGTAGATATTTCTATGTTTATAGAGATAGCGGTGTAGATAATTCCATGTTTATAGAGATCGCGGTGTAGGTATTTCCATGTTTGTGCAGATAGCGGTGTGGATATTTCCATGTTTATACAGCTCGCGGTGTAGATATTTCCATCTTTATACGGATGGCAGTGTGGATATTTCCATGTTTATACAGATAGCAGTGTAGATATTTCCATGTTTACAGAGATGGCGGTGTAGATATTTCCATATTTATGGAGATAGCGTTGTAGATATTTTCATGTTTATAGAGACGGCGGTGTGGATATTTCCATGTTTATAAAGATTGTGGTGTAGATATTTCCATGTTTATAGAGATTGCAGTGTAGGTATTTCCATGTGTACAGAGATAGCGGTGCAGATGTTTCCAAGTATATACTGATGGCTGTGTAGATATTTCCATGTGTATACAGATGGCAGTGTAGATATTTCCATGTTTGTAGAGATGGTGTTGTAGATATTTCCATGTATATACAGATGACTGTGTAGATATTTCCATATTTAGACAGATAGCGGTGGAGATATTTCCATGTTTATACAGATCGCGGTGTAGATTTTTCCATGTTCATACAGATGGCCGTGTAGATATTTCCAAGTTTATAGAGATGGCGGTGTAGATATTTCCATGTTTATACAGATGACTGCCTAGATATTTCCATGTTTATACATATTGTGGTGTAGGTATTTCCATGTTTATAGAGATAGTGGTGTAGATATTTTCCTGTTTATACAGATAGCAATGCAGATATTTCCATGTTTATAGAGATAGTGATGTAGAGATTTCCATGTTTGCACAGATTGCGGTGTAGATATTTCCATATTTACACAGATAGCGTTGTAGATATTTCCATGTTTACACAGATAGCTGTGTTGATATTTCCATGATTACACAGAAAGCGTTGTAGATATTTCCAAGTTTATAGAGATAGCAGTTTAGATATTTCCATGTTTATACAGATAGCGGTGTAGATATTTCAATGTTTATACAGATAGCGATGTGGATATTTCTATGTTTACGCAGATCATGGTGTGGATATTTCCATGTTTTTACAGATATCAGTGTAGATATTTCCATGTTTACACAGTTAGCTGTATAGATATTTCCATGTTTACACAGATAGCGGTGTAGATATTTCCATGTTTGTACAGCTAGCGGTGCAGATATTCCCATCTTTATACAGATGACGGTGAAGATATTTCCATGTTTATACAGATGGCGTTGTAGATATTTCCATGTTTATACAGATAGCGTTTTACTTATTTCCATGTTTACACAGATAGCGGTGTAGATATTTCCATCTTTGCAGAGCTTACGGTGTAGAAATTTGAATCTTTACACATATAGCGGTGAAGACATTTCCATGTTTACACAGATAGTTGTGTAGATATTTCCACGTTTACACAGATATTGTTGTAGATATTTCCAAGTTTATACAGATAGCGGTGGAGATATTTGCATGTTTATACAGATGGTGGTGTAGGTATTTCCATCTTCATAGTGATAGCAATGTAGATATTTCCATGTTTATAAAGATAGCGATGTAGGTATTTCCATGTTTATACAGATAGCGGTGTAGATAATTGCATTTTTATACAGATATCGGTGTAGATATTTTCATGTTTATATAGATCGCGGTGTAGATATTCCCATGTTTATACAGTTAGCTGTGGAGATATTTCCATGTTTATACAGATAGTGGTGTATATATTTCCATGTTTATACAGATAGCAGAGTAGATATTTCCATGTTTACACAGATAGCGGTTTAGATATTTCCATTTTTACAATGAAAGCGGTGTAAATATTTCCATCTTTACACAGATAGCGGTGTAGACATTTCCATGTTTACACAGATAGCGGTGTAGACATTTCCATGTTTACACAGATAGCGTTGTAGATATTTCCATGTTTATACAGATAGCGGGGTTGTTATTTCCATGTTTATAAAGATCGTGGTGTAGATCTTTCCATGTTTATACAGATAGCGGTGTAGGTATTTCCATGTCCATACAGATAGCTGTGTAGATATTTCCATGTTTATACAGATAGCAGTGTAGGTATATCCATGTTTATACAGATAGCAGTGTAGATATTTCCATTTTTCTTCAGATGGCGGCGTAGATATTTCCAAGTTTATACATATGGCGGTATAGATATTTCCATGTTTATAGAGATGGCATTGTAGTTAGTTCCACGTTTATGGAGATGGCAGTGTAGATATTTCCATGTTTATAGAGATGGCGGTGTAGATATTTCCATGTTTAAAGAGATAGGGGTGTAGGTATTTCCATGTTTACAGACGGCTGTGTAGATATATCCATGTGAATACAGATGGCATTGTAGATATTTCCATGTTTATACAGATGGTGGTGTAGATATTTCCATGTTTATACAGATGACTGTGTAGATATTTCCATGTTTTTACAGATGGTGGTGTGGATATTTCCATGTTTTTACAGATGGCGTTGTAGATATTTCCAGGTTGAAGCAGATGGCGGTTTAGATATTTCCATGTTTACAGTGATAGCAGTGAAGATAATTTCATGTTTATGCAAATGGTGGTGAAGGTATTTCCATGTTTATAGAGATAGCGGTGTAAATATTTCCATAGTTATACAGATGGTGGTGTAGATATTTCCAGTTTTATGCAGATAGCGGTGTAGGTATTTCCATGTTTATACAGATAATAGTGAAGATATTTCCATGTTTATACAGATAGTGGTGTAGATCTTTCCATGTTTATATAGATCGTTGTGTAGATACTTCCATGTTTATACAGACAGCGGTGAAGGTATTTCCATGTTTATACAGATAGCGGTGTAGATATTTCCATATTTATACAGATATCGGGGTAGATATTTCCATGTTTATACAGATAGCGGTGTAGATATTTCCATGTTTATACAGATCGTGGTGTAGATATTTCGATGTTTATACAGATAACGGTGTAGATATTTCCATGTTTTTACTGATGTCGGTGGAGGTATTTCCATGTTTATAGAGACAGCGGTGTAGATATTTCCATGTTTACACAGATGGCGGTGTAGATATTTCCATGCTTATAGAGATAGCCGTGTAGATATTTCCATATTTATACACATGTTGGTGTAGATATTTCCATGTTTATATAGATAGCGGTGTAGGTGTTTACATGTTTATACTGATAGAAGTGTAGATATATCCATATTTATACAGAAGATGGTGTAGCTTTTTCCATGTTTATACAGATCACAGTGTAGATATTTCCATGTTTATACAGATGGTGGTGTAGATATTTGCATGTTTATAGAGATAGCAGTGTAGATATTTCCATTTTTATACAGATTTCGGTGAAGATATTTCCATGTTTATACTTTTGGCGGTGTAGATATTTCCATGTTTAGACAGGTAACGGTGGAGATATTTCTATGTTTATACAGACAGCAGTGGAGATATTTCCATGTTTATACACATAGCCGTGTACATATTTCCATATTAATAGAGACAGCGGTGTAGGTATTTCCATGTTTATACAGATAGCGGTGCAGCTATTTCCATGTTTATACAGATGCCTATGCAGATATTTCCATATTTATACAGAGGGCTGTGTAGATATTTCTATGTTTATACAGATGTCAGTGTAGATATTTCCATGTTCCTACACATGACTGTGTAGGTATTTCCATGTTTAAACAGATGGCTTTGTAGATATTTCCATGTTTATAGAGATAGCGGTGCAGATATTTCCATGTTTATACAGATAGCGGTGTATATATTTCCATGTTTATACAGATCGTACTGTAGATATTTCCATGTTTATAGAGATACCGGTGTAGATTTTTCCATGTTTATACAGACCGCAGGGTAGATATTTCCATGTTTATAGAGATAGCAGTGTAGATATTTACATGTTTGTACAGATGGCGGTGTTGATGTTTCCATCTATACACAGATTGCCGTGTAGGTATTTCCATGTGTATACGGATGGAATTGTAGATATTTCCATGTTTATACAGATGGTGGTTTAGATATTTCCATGTTTACACAGATGACTGTATAGGTATTTCCATGTTTATACAGATGGCGGTGTAGATATTTCCATGTTTATAGAGATAGCTTTGCAGAAATTTCCATATTTATACAGATAACGGTGTAGAAATTTCCATGTTTATACAGATATCTGTGTAAATATTTCCATGTTTATACAGATCACGGTGTAGGTATTTCCATGTTTATAGAGATAGCGGTGTATATATTTCCATGTTTATACAGATAGCGGTGTAGATATTTCCATGTTTATACAGACTGCGGTGTAGATATTTCCATGTTTATACTGATAGCGGTGCAGATATTTCCATGTTTGTACAGATTGCGTTGTTTATATTTCCATCTATACACAGATGACCGTGTAGATATTTCCATGTTTATACAGATGGCGGCGCAGATATTTCTATGGATATGTAGATGGCGGTGTAGATATTTCCATGTATATACAGATAACGGTGTAGTTGTTTCCATGTTTATATAGAGAGCGGTTTAGATATTTCCATGTATGTACACATGGCTTTGTAGATATTTCCATGTTTATACAGATGGCGGTGTAGATATTTCCATGTTTATACAGATCGTGGTGTAGATATTTCCATGTTTATACAGATGGTGGTGTAGATATTTGCATGTTTATAGAGATAGCGGTGTAGATATTTCCATTTTTATACAGATTTCGGTGAAGATATTTCCATGTTTATACTTTTGGTGGTGTAGATATTTCCATGTTTAGACAGGTAACGTTGGAGATATTTCTATGTTTATACAGACAGCAGTGGAGATATTTCCATGTTTATACACATAGCCGTGTACATATTTCCATATTAATAGAGACAGCGGTGTAGGTATTTCCATGTTTATACAGATAGCGGTGCAGCTATTTCCATGTTTATACAGATGCCTATGCAGATATTTCCATATTTATACAGAGAGCTGTGTAGTTATTTCTATGTTTATACAGATGGCAGTGTAGATATTTCCATGTTCCTACACATGACTGTGTAGGTATTTCCATGTTTAAACAGATGGCTTTGTAGATATTTCCATGTTTATAGAGATAGCGGTGCAGATATTTCCATGTTTATACAGATAGCGGTGTATATATTTCCATGTTTATACAGAGCGTAGTGTAGATATTTCCATGTTTATACAGATACCGGTGTAGATATTTCCATGTTTATACAGAACGCATTGTAGATATTTCCATGTTTATAGAGATAGCAGTGTAGATATTTACATGTTTGTACAGATGGCGGTGTTGATGTTTCCATCTATACACAGATTGCCGTGTAGGTATTTCCATGTGTATACGGATGGCATTGTAGATATTTCCATGTTTATACAGATGGTGGTTTAGATATTTCCATGTTTACACAGATGACTGTATAGGTATTTCCATGTTTATACAGATGGCGGTGTAGATATTTCCATGTTTATAGAGATAGCTTTGCAGAAATTTCCATATTTATACAGATAACGGTGTACAAATTTCCATGTTTATACAGATATCTGTGTAAATATTTCCATGTTGATACAGATCACGGTGTAGGTATTTCCATGTTTATAGAGATAGCGGTGAATATATTTCCATGTTTATACAGATCGCGGTGCAGATATTTCCATGTTTATACAGACTGCGGTGTAGATATTTCCATGTTTATACAGATAGCGGTGCAGATATTTCCATGTTTGTACAGATTGCGTTGTTGATATTTCCATCTATACACAGATGACCGTGTAGATACTTCCATGTTTATACAGATGGCGGTGCAGATATTTCTATGGATATGTAGATGGCGGTGTAGATATTTCCATGTATGTATAGATAACGGTGTAGTTGTTTCCATGTTTATATAGAGAGCGGTGTAGATATTTCCATGTATGTACACATGGCTTTGTAGATATTTCCATGTTTATACAGATGGCGGTGTAGATATTTCCATGTTTATAGAGATAGCGGTGTAGATATTTCCATGTTTATACAGATAGGGGTGTAGATATTTCCATGTTTATAGAGATAGCGGTGTAGATATTTCCATATTTATACAGATAACGGTGTAGAAATTTCCATGTTTATACAGACCGTGGTGTAAATATTTCCATGTTTATACAGAAAGCGGTGAAGTTATTTCCATGTTTATATAGATCGCGGTGTAGATATTTCCATGTATATACACATGGCTGTGTAGATATTTCCATGTTTATACAGATGGCGGTGTAGATATTTCCATGTTTATACAGATAACTTTTATGTATTTCCATGTTTATACAGATGACGGTGTAGATATTTCGATGTTTATAGAGATTGCAGTGGAGATATTTCCATGTTTATACAGATAGCGGTGTAGATATTTCCATGTTTATACTGATCGCGGTGTAGATATTTCCATGTTTATAGAGATGGCGGTGTAGATATTTCCATGTTCACAGAGATTGCGGTGTTGATTTTTCCATGTTTATAGAGACGGCGGTGTAGATATTTCCATGTTTATAGAGATGGCGGTGTAGATATTTCCATGTTTATACAGATCACGGTGTAGAAGTTTCCATGTTTATACAGATCATGGTGTAGATATTTCCATGTTTATACAGACCGCTGTGTTGATATTACCATGTTTATAGGGATAGCGGTGCAAATGTTTCCAAATTTATACAGATAGCGGTGTAGTTATTAGCATGTTTATACAGATAGCGGTGTAGATATTTCCGTGTATAAACAGATGTCTGTGTATATATATCCATGTTTAAACAGATGGCGGTGTAGACATTTACTTGTTTATACAAATAGCGTTGTAGTTAGTTCCATGTTTATACAGATAGCGGTGCCGATATTTCCATCTATACACAGATGACCGTGTAGATATTTCCATGTTTATACAGATGGCGGCACAGATATTTCTATACATATGTATATGGCGGGGTAGATATTTCCATGTTTATACAGATAGCGGTGTAGTTATTTCCATGTTTGTATAGATAGCGGTGTAGATATTTCCATGTATATAAACATGGCTGTGTAGATATTTCCATGTTTATACAAATGGCGGTGTAGATATTTCCATGTTTATACAGATAACTTGTCAGTATTTCCACGTTTATACAGATGGCGGTGAAGATATTTGGTTCATTATAGAGATAGCAGTGGAGATATTTCCATGTTTATGCAGATAGCGGTGTAGATATTTCCATATTTATACTGATCGCGGTGTAGGTATTTCCATGTTTATACAGATAGAAGTGTAGATATTTCCATATTTATACAGATGTCTGTGTAGATATTTCCATGTGTATACAGATGGTATTGTAGGTACTTCCATGTTTATACAGATGGTGGTTAGATATTTCAATGTTTATTCGGATGACTATGTAGATATTTCCATGTTTTTACAGATGGCAGTGTAGGTATTTCAAAGTTTATAGAGATGGCGCTGTAGATATTTCCATGTTTATACAGATAAAGGTGGAGATATTTCCATGTTTATACAGACAGCAGTGCAGATATTAGCATGTTTATACAGATAGCGGTGTACATATTTCCATGTTTATAGAGACATCGGTGTAGGTATTTCCACGTTTATACAGATAGCGGTGCGGATGTTTCCATGTTTATACAGATGCCTATGCAGATATTTCCATACTTATACAGAGGGCTGTGTAGATATTACCATGATTATACAGATGGCATTGTAGATATTTCCATGTTCCTACACATGACTGTGTAGTTATTTCCATGTTTAAACAGATGGATTTGCAGGTATTTCCTTGTTTATAGAGATAGCGGTGTAGATATTTCCATGTTTATACAGATATCGTTGTAAATATTTCCATGTTTTATACAGATCGTTGTGTAGATATTTCCATGTTTATACAGATACCGGTGTAGATATTTCCATGTTTATACAGACCACAGTGTAGATATTTCCATGTCTATACAGATGGCGGTGTTGATGTTTCCATCTATACACAGATTGCCGTGTAGGTATTTCCTTGTGTATACAGATGGCATTGTAGATATTTCCATGTTTATACAGATGGTGGTGTAGATATTTCCATGTTTCTACAGATGGCGTTGTAGGTATTTCCATGTTTATACAGATAACAGTGTAGATATTTCCATGTTTATACAGATAGCGGTGTAAATATTTACATGTTTATACAGATCACGGTGTAGATATTTCCATGTTTATAGAGATAGTGGTGTAGATATTTCCATGTTTATACAGGTAGCGGTTTAGATATTTCCTTGTTTATACAGACCGCGGTGTAGATATTTCCATCTTTATACAGATTGCGGTGCAGATATTTCCATGTTTGTACAGATGGCGGTGTTGATATTTCCATCTATACACAGATGACCGTGTAGATATTTCCATGTTTATACACATGGCGGCGCTGATATTTCCATGGTTATGTAGATGGCGGTGTAGATATTTCCGTGTTTATACTGATGGCGGTGTAGTTATTTCCATGTTTATATAGATAGCGGCGTAGATATTTCCATGTATATACACATGGCTGAGTAGATATTTCCATGTTTATACAGATGGCGGTGTAGATATTTCCATGTTTATACAGATAACTTTGTAAGTATTTCCATGTATATACAGATGGAGGTGTAGATATTTCGATGTTTATAGAGATAGCAGTGGAGATATTTCCATGTTTATACAGATAGCGGTGTAGTTATTTCCATGTTTATATAGATAGCGATGTAGATATTTCCATGTATATACACATGGCTGTGTAGATATATCCATGTTTGTACAGATGGCGGTGTAGATATTTACATGTTTATACAGATAATATTGTAAGTATTTCCATGTTTATACAGATGGCGGTGTAGATATTTCGATGTTTATAGAGATAGCAATGGAGATATTTCCATGTTTATACAGATACCGGTGTAGATATTTCCATGTTTATATTCATCGCGGTGTAGATATTTCCATGTTTATAGAGATGGAGGTGTAAATATTTCCATGTTCATAGAGATAGAGGTGTTGAATTGTCCATGTTTATAGAGATAGCTTTGTGGATATTTCCATGTTTATACAGATCGCGGTGTTGATATTACCATGTTTATAGAGATAGCGGTGCAAATATTTCCACATTTATACAGATAGCGTTGTAGTTATTAGCATGTTTATACAGATAGCGGTGTAGATATTTCCATGAATAAATAGATGTCTGTGTATATATTTCCATGTTTATACAGATAGCAGTGTAGATATTTCCAGTTTTATAGAGATAGCGGTTTAGATATTTCATATTTATGCAGATAGCGGTGTAGATATTTCCATGTTTATACAGATTGCGGTGTAGATATTTCCGTGTTTAAACAGATAGCGGTGTAGATATTTCCACGTTAATACAGATGGCGGTGTAGATATTTCCATCTTTCTACAAATGGCACTGTAGATATTTATAGGTTTATATATATGGCAGTGTAGATATTTTCTTGTTTATGTAGATGGCGTTGTAGATACCTCCATGTTTAAAGAGATGGCGGTGAGTATTTCCATGTTGATGGAGATAGCGGTGTAGATATTTCCATGTTTGTACAGATGGCAGTGTAGATATTTCCATGTTTATAGAGATAGCGGTGTAGATATTTTCATGTTTATACAGATTGTGGTGGAGATTTGTCCATGTTTATACAGATAGCAATGGAGATATTTCCACGTTAATACACATAGCGGTGTAGATATTTCCATGTTTATACAGATAGCGGTGAAGATATTTCCATGTTTATACAGATGGCTGTGCCGATATTTCCATGTTTATGCAGAGTTCTCAGCAGATATTTCCCTGTTTATATAGATGACAGTGTAGATATTTCCATGTTTATTAGGATGACTCTGTAGATATTTCCATGTTAATACAGATGGCGGTGTAGATATTTCCATGTTTATAGAGATAGCGGTGTAGATATTTCCATGTTTATAGAGATAGCGGTTTAAATATTTCCATCTTTATACAGAGAGTGGTCTAGATATTTCCATGTTTATACAGATGGCGGTGTAGATATTTCCATGTCTCTAGAGATAGCGGTGTAAATATTTCCATGTTTGTAGAGATGGTGGTGTAAGTATTTTCATGTTTATAGAGATAGCGGTGTAGATATTTCCATGTTTACACAGATAGCGGTGTTGATACTTCTATGTTTATACAGATAGCGGTGTAGATATTTCCAAGTTTATACAGCTCGCAGTGTAGATATTTCCATCTTTATACAGATGGGAGTGGAGATATTTCCATGTGTATACAGATAGCGGTGTAGATATTTCCATGTCTATAGAGATAGCGGCATAGGTATTTCAATATTTATACAGATAGGGGTGTATATACTTCCATCTTTATACAGATGGCGGTGTAGGTATTTCCATGTTTATACAGATAGAATTGAAATATTTCCATGTTTATACAGATAGTGGTGTAGATATTTCCAAGTTTATACAGATGGCGGTGTAGATACATCCATGTTTCTGAAGATGTCGGTGTAGATATTTTCATGTTTATAGAGATGGTGGTGTAGATATTTCCATGTATATATAGATTGCAGTGAAGATATTTCCATGTTTATAGTGCAAGTGGTGTAGGTATTTCCATATTTATAGAGATAGCAGTGTAGACATTTCCATATTTATACAGGTAGCGGTGTAGGTATTTCCATGTTTATACAGATGGTGGTGTAGATATTTCCATGTTTCTAAAGACGGCGGTGTAGATATTTCCTTGTTTATACAGATAGTGGTGTATATATTTCCATTTATATACAGACAGCGGTGTAGATATTTCCATGTTTACACAGTTAGCGGTGGAGATATTTCCCTGTTTATACAGATAGCGATGTAGATATTTCCATGTTTATACAGATAACGTTGTAGATCTTTCCATCTTTATACAAACGGTGGTGTAGATATTTCCATGTTCCTACACATGACTGTGTAATTATTTCCATGTTTATACAGATGGCGGTGTAGATATTTCCATATTTATAGAGACAGCAGTGTAGATATTTCCAGGTTTTACAGATAGCGGTGTAAATATTTCCATCTTTATACAGATCGTGGTGTAGATATTTCCATGTTTATACAGATACCGGTGTAGATATTTCCATGTTTATACAGATAAGTTTGTAAGTATTTCCATGTTTATACAGATGGCGGTGTAGATATTTCAATGTTTACAGAGATAGCAGTGGAGATATTTCCATGTTTATACAGATAGCTGTGTAGGTATTTCCATGTTTATACCGATAGCGGTGTTGGTATTTCCACGTTTATACAGATAGCGATGTAGATATTTCCATGTTTATACAGCTCGCGGTGCAGATATTTATATCTTTATACAGATGGCATTGTAGATATTTCCTTATTCACACTAATGGCGGTGTAGATGTTTCCATGTTTATACAGCTGGCGGAGTAGTTAGTTCATGTTTATGGAGAAGGTAGTGTAGATATTTTCATGTTTATAGAGATGGCGGTGTAGATATTGCCATGTTTATAGAGATAGCAGTGTAGATATTAACATGTTTATACAGATGGCTGTGTAGATATTTCCATGTGTATACAGATGGCATTGTAGATATTTCCATGTTTATGCAGATAGCGGTGTAGTTATTTCCATGTTTATATAGATAGCGGTATAGATACTTCCATCTATATACACATGGCTGTGTAGATATTTCCATGTTTATACAGATAGCGGTGTAGATATTTCCATGTTTATACAGATAACTTTGTTAGTATTTCCATGTTTATACAGATGGCGGTGTAGATACTTCGAAGTTTATAGAGATAGCAGTGGAGATATTTCCATGTTTATACAGATGGTGGTGTAGATATTTCAATGTGTATACAGATAGAATTGAAGATATTTCCTAGTTTATACAGATAGCAGTGGAGATATTTCCACTTTTATAGAGATAGCGGTTTAGATATTTCATATTTATACAGATAGCGGTGTAGATATTTCCATGTTTATACAGATAGCGGTGTAGATATTTCCATGTTTATAGAAATGCCTATGCAGATATCTCCATATTTATACAGAGGGCTTTGTAGATATTTCTTTGTGTATACAGATGGCAGTGTAGATATTTCCATGTTCCTACACATGACTGTGTAGGTATTTCCATGTTTATACAAATGGCTTTGTAGATATTTCCATGTTTATAGAGATAGCGGTGCAGATATTTCCATGTTTATACTGATAGCGGTGTATATATTTCCATGTTTATACAGATCTTGGTGTAGCTATTTCCATGTTTATACAGATGGTGGTGTAGATATTTCCATGTTTACACAGATGACTGTATAGTTATTTCCATGTTTATACAGATGGCGGTGTAGATATTTCCATGTTTATAGAGATAGCGGTGTTGATATTTCCATATTTATAGAGATAACGATGTAGAAATTTCCATGTTTATACAGATAGCGGTGTAAATATTTCCATGTTTTTACAAGTCACGGTTTAGATATTTCCTTGTTTATACAACTAGCGGTGTAGTTATTTCCATGTTTATACAGATAGCGGCGTAGATATTTCCATGTATATACAGATGGCTTTGTAGATATTTCCATTTTTATACAGATGGCTTTGTAGTTATTTCCATGTTTATACAGATGACTTTGTAGGTATTTCCATGTTTATACAGATGGCGGTGTAGATATTACCATGTTTATAGAGATAGCTGTGTAGATATTTCCATGTTTATACAGATAGCGGTGTAGATATTTCCATGTTTATACAGATCGTGGTGTAGATATTTCCAGGTTTATAAAGATAGCGGTGTAGATATTTCCATGTTTATACAGATAGCAGTGTAGATATTTCCATGTTTTTCCAGATATCGGAGTAGTTATTTCCATGTTTACACAGATTGCGGTGTAGATATATCCATCTTTCTATAGATGGCATTCTAGATATTTCCATGTTTATACAGATGGCGGTGTAGATATTTCCATGATTTTATAGATGGTGGTGTAGATATTACCATGTTTATACAGATAGCGGTGTAGATATTTCCATGTTTATACAGATCGTGGTGAAGATATTTCCATGTTTATCCACATAGCGGTGTACATAATTCCATGTTTATAGAGACAGCAGTGAAGGAATTTCCATGTTTATACAGATAGCGGTGCAGATATTTCCATGTTTATACAGATGCCTATGCAGTTATCTCCATATTTATACAGAGGGCTGTGTAGATATTTCTATGTTTATACAGATGGCAGTGTAGATATTTCCATGTTCCTACACATGACTGTGTAGGTATTTCCATGTTTTACAGATGGCTTTGTAGATATTTCCATGTCTATAGAGATAGCGGTGCAGATATTTCCATGTTTATACAGATCGAGGTGTAGATATTTCCATGTTTATACAGATCGTGGTGTAGATATTTCCATCTTTATACAGATGCCGGTGTAGATATTTCCATGTTTATACTGACCGCAGTGTAGATATTTCCATGTTTATACAGATAGCAGTGTAGATATTTCCAAGTTTGTACAGATGGCGGTGTTGATGTTTCCATCTATACACAGATTGCCGTGTAGGTATTTCCATGTGTATACAGGTGGCATTGTAGATATTTCCATGTTTATACAGATGGTGGTGTAGATATTTCCATGTTTCCACTGATGTCTATTTAGGTATTTCCATGTTTATACAGATGGCGGTGTAGATATTTCCATGTTTATAGAGATAGCGGAGTAGATATTTCCATATTTATACAGATAACGGTGTAGAAATTTCCATGATTATACAGATAGCGGTGTAAATATTTCCATGTTTATACAGATCACGGTGTGAATATTTCCTAGTTTATACAAATAGCGGTGTAGTTATTTCCATGTTTATACAGATAGTGGTGTAGATATTTCCATGTATATACAGATGGCTGAGTAGATATTTCCATGTTTATACAGATGGCTTTGTAGAAATTTCCATGTTTATACAGATGACTTTGTAGGTATTTCCATGTTTATACAGATGGCGGTGTAGATATTTCCATGTTTATAGAGATAGCTGTGTAGATATTTCCATGTTTATACAGATAGCGGTGTAGATATTTCCAAGTTTATACAGATCGCGGTGTAGATAGTTCCATGTTTATACAGATCGCGGTGTAGATATTTCCATGTTTTTACAGATTGCGGTGTAGATATTTCCATGTTTTTATAGATATCGGTGTAGATATTTCCATGTTTACACAGATTGCGGTGTAGATATTTCCATCTTTCTACAGATGGCATTGTAGATATTTCCATGTTTATACAGATGGCGGTGTAGGTATTTCCATGTTTATATAGATGGTGGTGTAGATATTACCATGTTTATACAGATAGCGGTGTAGAAATTTCCGTGTTTATACAGCTCGTGGTGAAGATATTTCCATGTTTATAAAGATCACGGTGTAGATATTTCCATGTCTATACAGATCGCGGTGTAGATATTTCCATGTTTATACATATAGCGATGTAGATATTTCCATGTTTAGAGAGATAGCAGTGTAGATATTTACATGTTTATACAGATGGCTGTGCAGATATTTCCACGTGTATACAGACGGCTTTGTAGATATATCCATGTTTATACAGATGACTGTATAGGTATTTCCATGTTTTTACAGATGGCAGTGCAGATATTTCCATGTTTATAGAGATAGTGGTGTAGATATTTCCATGTTTGTACAGATGGCGGTGCTGATATTTCCATCTATACACAGATGGCCATGTAGATATTTCCATGTTTATACAGATGGCGGTGTAGATATTTCCATGTGTATACAGCTGGTATTGTACGTATTTCCATGTTTATACAGATGGCGTTGTAGATATTTCCATATTTATACAGATAACGGTGTAGAAATTTCCATGTTTATACAGATCACGGGGTAGATATTTCCATGTTTATAGAGATAGCGGTGTAGATATTTCGATGTTTATACAGATAGCTGAGTAGATATTTCCATGTTTAAACAGACCGCGGTGTAGATATTTCCATGTTTATACAGATAGCGGTGCAGATATTTCCATGTTTGTACAGATGGCGGTGTTGATATTTCCATCTATACACAGATGACTGTGTAGATATTTCCATGTTTATACAGATGCCGGTGCAGATATTTCTATGGATATGTAGATGGTGGTGTAGATATTTCCATGTATATACAGATAGCGCTGTACTTATTTCCATGTTTACATAGAGAGCGGTGTAGACATTTCCATGTATGTACACTTGGCTGTGTAGATATTTCCATGTTTATACAGATGGCGGTGTAGATATTTCCATGTTTATACAGATAACTTAGTAAGTATTTCCATGTTTATACAGATGGCGGTGTAGATATTTCGATGTTTATAGAGATAGCAGTGGAGATATTTCCATGTTTACACAAATAGCGGTGTAGTTATTACCATGTTTATATATATAGCGGTGTAGATATTTCCATGTATATACACATGGCTGTGTAGATATTTCCATGTTTATACAGATGGCGGTGTAGATATTTCCATGTTTATACAGATAACTTAGTAAGTATTTCCATGTTTATACAGATGGCGGTGTAGATATTTCCATGTTTATAGAGATGGCGGTGTAGATATTTCCATGTTTAAACAGGTCATGATGTACATATTTCCATGTTTATACAGATCGAGGTGTTGACATTACCATGTTTATAGGGATAGCGGTGCAAATATTTCCACATTTATACAGAGAGCGGTGTAGTTATTAGCATGTTTATACAGAAAGCGGTGTAGATATTTCCATGTATAAACAGATGTCTGTGTATATATTTCCAAGTTTAAACAGATGGCGGTGTAGATATTTCCTTGTTTATACAAATAGCGGTGTAGTTATTTCCATGTTTATACAGATAGGGGTGTATATGTTTCCATGAATATACAGATGGCTGTGTAGGTATTTCGATGTTTATACAGATGGCTGTGTAGATATTTCCATGTTTATACAGATGACTTTGTATGTATTTCCATGTTTATACAGATGGCGGTGTAGGTATTTACATGTTTACAGAGATCGCTGTGTAGATATTTCCATGTTTATACAGATAGCGGTGTATATATTTCCATGTTTATACAGATAGCGGTGTACATATTTCCATGTTTCTAGAGATAGCGGTGTAGGTATTTCCATGTTTATAGACATAGCGGTGTAGATATTTCCATGTTTATATAGATGGCGCTGTAGATATTTCCATGTTTCAACAGAAACCGGTGCAGATATATCAATGTTTATACAGACCGCAGTGTAGATATATCCATGTTTATAGAGATAGCAGTGTAGATATTTCCATGTTTGTACATATGGCGGTGTTGTTGTTTCCATCTATACACAGATTGCCGTGTAGGTATTTCCATGTGTATACAGATGTCATTGTAGATATTTCCACGTTTATACAGATGGTGGTGAAGATATTTCCATGTTTACACAGACGACTGTATAGGTATTTCCATGTTTATACAGATGGCGGTGTAGATATTTCCAAGTTTATAGAGATATCGGTGTAGATACACCCATATTTATACAGATAGCGGTGTAGAAGTTTCCATGTTTATACAGATAGCGGTGTAAATATTTCCATGTTTATACAGATCACGGTGTAGATATTTCCATGTTTATACAGACCGCGGTGTAGATATTTCCATGTTTATACAGATAGCGGTGCAGATATTTCCATGTTTGTACAGATGGCGGTGTTGATATTTCCATCTATACCCAGATGACCGTGTAGATATTTCCATGTTTATACAGATGGTGGCGCAGATATTTCCATGGATATGTAGATGGCGGAGTAGATATTTCCATGTTTATACAGATAGCGGTGTAGTTATTTCCATGTTTATATATATAGCGGTGTAAATATTTCCATCTATGAACACATGGGTGTGTAGATATTTCCATGTTTATACAGATAGCGGTGTAGATATTAACATGTTTATAGAGATAGCGGTGTAGGTATTTCCATATTTATAGACATAGCGGTTTAGATATTTCCATGTTTATATTGATGGCATTGTAGATATTTCCATATTTATACCGATAGCGGTGTTGGTATTTCCGCGTTTATACAGATAGCGATGTTGATATTTCCAGGTTTATACAGCTCGCGGTGCAGATATTTACATTTTTATAAAGATGGCATTGTAGATATTTCCTTGTTCACAGAGATGGCAGTGTAGATGTTTCCATGTTTATACAGATGGCGGAGAAGTTAGTTCCATGTTTATGGAGATGGCAGTGTAGATATTTTCATGTTTATAGAGATGGCGGTGTAGATATTTCCATGTTTATAGAGATAGCAGTGTAGATAATTTCATGTTTATACAGATGGCTGTGTAGATATTTCCATGGGTATACAGATGGCATTGTAGATATTTCCATGTTTATACAGATGACTGTATACGTATTTCCATGTTTTTACAGATGGCAGTGCAGATATTTCCATGTTTATAGAGATAACGGTGTAGATATTTCCATGTTTCTACAGATGGCGGTGTTGATATTTCCATCTATACACAGATGTCCGTGTAGTTATTTCCATGTTTATACAGATGGCGGCGTACATATTTCCATGGAGATGCAGATGGCGGTGTAGATATTTCCATGTTTAAACAGATAGCGGTGTAGATATTTCCATGTTTACACAGATAGTTGTGTAGATATTTCCGTGTTTATACACATGGCAGAGGAGATACCTCCATCTTTATGGAGATGGCAGTGTAGATATTTTCATGTTTATAGAGATGGCGGTGTAGATATTTCCATATTTATAGAGATAGCGGTGTTGATATATCCATCTTTCTGCAGATGGCAGTGTAGATATTTCCATGTTTATACAGATGGCCGTGTAGTTATTTCCTTATTTATACAGATGTCTGTGTAGTTATTTCCATGTGTATACAGATGGTATTGTAGGTATTTCCATGTTTATACAGATGGTGGTGTAGATATTTCCATGCTTACACAGTTAGCGGTGTAGATATTTCCATGTTTTTACAGATGGCAGTGTAGATATTTCAATGTTTATGGAGATGGCGCTTTAGATATTTCCATGTTTATACAGATAACGGTGGAGATATTTCCATGTTTATACAGAGAGCATTGGAGATATTTCCATGTTTATACACATAGCGGTGTACGTATTTCCATGTTTATAGAGACAGCGGTGTAGCTATTTCCATGTTTATACAGATAGCGATGCAGATATTTCCATGTTTACACAGATGCCTATGCAGATATTTCCATATTTATACAGAGGGCTTTGTAGATATTTCTATGTTTATACAGATGGCAGTGTAAATATTTAAATGTTCCTACACATGACTGTGTAGGTATTTCCATGTTTATAGAGATGTCTTTATAGATATTTCCATGTTTATAGAGATAGCGGTGCAGATATTTCCATGTTTAGACAGATAGCGGTGTATATATTTCCATGTTTATACAGATCATGGTGTAGATATTTCCATGTTTATAGAGATAGCGGTGTAGATATTTCCATGTTTATACAGATCGCGGTGTAGATATTTCCATCTTTATACAGATAGCGGTGTAGATATTTCCATGTTTATACAGATCGCGGTGTAGATATTTCCATGTTTATACAGATCGCGGTGTAAATATTTCCATCTTTATACAGATAGCGGTGTAGATATTTCCATGTGTTTACAGATAGCGGTGTACATATTTCCATGTTTACACAGATTGCGGTGTAGATATTTCCATCTTTCTATAGATGGCATTGTAGATATTTCCATGTTTATACAGATGGCGGTGCAGATATTTCCAAGTTTATACAGATGGTGGTGTAGATATTACCATGTTTATTCAGGAAGCGGTGTAGATATTTCCATGTTTATACAGTTTGTGGTGAAGTTATTTCCATGTTTATACAGATCGCGGTTTAGATATTTCCATGTTTATACAGTTTGTGGTGAAGGTATTTCCATGTTTATACAGATCGCGGTTTAGATATTTCCATGTTTACACAGATTGCGGTGTAGATATTTCCATCTTTCTACAGATGGCATTGTAGATATTTCCATGTTTATACAGATGGCGGTGTAGATATTTCCATGTTTATGTAGATGGTGGTGTAGATATTACCATGTTTATACAGGTAGCGGTGTAGATATTTCCATGTTTATACAGATCGTACTGTAGATATTTCCATGTTTATACAGATAGCGGTGTAGATATTTCCATGTTTATATAGATAGCGGTGTAGATATTTCCATATTTATAACAATAACGGTGTAGAAATTTCCATGTTTATACAGATAGCGGTGTAAATTTTTCCATGTTTATACAGATCACGGTGTAGATATTTCCATGTTTACAGAGATAGCGGTGTAGATATTTCCATGTTTATACAGATAGCGGTGTAGATATTTCCATGTTTATACCGACCGCGGTGTAGATTTTTCCATGGTTATACAGAGGGCAGCGCAGATATTTCCAGGGATATGTAGATGGCGGTGTAGATATTTCCATGTTTATACCGATCGCGGTGTAGATATTTCCATGTTTATACAGATAGCAGTGTAGATATTTCCATGTTTATACAGATAGCGGTGTAGATATTTCCATGTTTATTGGGATAGCGGTGTAGGTATTTCCATGTTTATATAGATGGCGTTGTAGATATTTCCATGTTTATACCGACAGCGGTGTCGGTATTTCCACGTTTATACAGATAGCGATGTAGATATTTCCATGTTTATACAGCTCGCGGTGCAGATATTTATATTTTTGTACAGATGTCATTGTAGATATTTCCTTATTCACACAGATGGCGGTTTAGATGTTTCCATGTTTATACAGATGGCAGAGTAGTTAGTTCCATGTTTATGGAGATGGCAGTGTAGATAATTGCATGTTTATAGAGATGGCGGTGTAGATATTTCCATGTTTATAGAGATAGCAGTGTTGATATTTACATGTTTATACAGATGGCTGTGTAGATATTTCCACGTGTATACAGATGGCATTGTAGATATTTCCATGTTTATACAGATGACTGTCTACGTATTTCCATGTTTTTACAGATGGCAGTGCAGATATTTCCATGTTTATAGAGATAGCGGTGTAGATATTTCCATGTTTCTACAGATGGCGGTGTTGATATTTCCATCTATACACAGATGGCCGTGTAGATATTTCCATGTTTAAACAGATAGCGGTGTAGATATTCCCATGTTTTCACAGATAGTGGTGTAGATATTTCCGTGTTTATACACATGGCAGAGTAGATACCTCCATCTTTATGGAGATGGCAGTGTAGATATTTTCATGTTTATAGAGATGGCGGTGTAGATATTTCCATATTTATAGAGATAGCGGTGTAGATATTTCCATCTTTCTACAGATGGCAGTGTAGATATTTGCATGTTTATACAGATGGCCGTGTAGTTATTTCCATATTTATACAGATGTCTGTGTAGATATTTCCATGTGTATACAGATGGTATTGTAGGTATTTCCATGTTGATACAGATGGTGTTGTAGATATTTCCATGCTTATACAGTTGGCGGTGTAGTTATTTCCATGTTTTTACAGATGGCAGTGTAGATATTTCAATGTTTTTAGAGATGGCGCTGTAGATATTTCCATGTTTATACAGATAACGGTGGAGATATTTCCATGTTTATACAGAGAGCAGTGGAGATATTTCCATGTTTATACACATAGCGGTGTACATATTTCCATGTTTATAGAGACAGCGGTGTAGGTATTTCCATGTTTATACAGATAGCGGTGCAGATATTTCCATGTTTACACAGATGCCTATGCAGATACTTCCATATATATACAGAGGGCTTTGTAGATATTTCTTTGTTTATACAGATGTCAGTGTAGATATTTAAATGTTCCTACAAATGACTGTGTAGGTATTTCCATGTTTATACAGATGTCTTTGTAGATATTTCCATGTTTATAGAGATAGCGGTGCAGATATTTCCATGTTTATACAGATAGCGGTGTAGATATTTCCATGTTTATACAGATCATTGTGTTGATATTTCTATGTTTATACAGATACCAGTGTAGGTATTTCCATGTTTATACAGACCGCAGTGTAGATATTTCCATGTTTATTGATATAGCAGTGTAGATATTTCCATGTTTGTACAGATGGCGGTGTTGATGTTTCCATCTATACACAGATTGCCCTGTAGGTATTTCCATGTGTATACAGATGGCATTGAAGATATTTCCATGTTTATACAGATGGTGGTGTAGATATTTCCATGTTTACACAGATGACTGTATAGGTATTTCCATGTTTATACAGATGGTGGTGTAGATATTTCCATGTTTATAGAGATAGCGGTGTAGTTATTTCCATATTTATACAGATAACGGTTTAGAAATTTCCATGCTTATACAGATAGCGGTGTAAATATTTCCATGTTTATACAGATCACGGTGTAGGTATTTCCATGTTTATAGAGATAGCGGTGTAGATATTTCCATGTTTATACAGATAGCGGTGTAGATATTTCCATGTTTATACAGACAGCGGTGTAGATATTTTCATGTTTATACAAATAGCGGTGTAGATATTTCCATGTTTATAGAGATAACAGTGTAGATATTTCCATGTTTGTACAGATGGCGGTGTTGATGTTTCCATATATACACAGATTGCCGTGTAGTTATTTCCATGTGTATTCAGATGGCATTGAAGTTATTTCCATGTTTATACAGATGGTGGTGTAGATATTTCCATGTTTACACAGATGACTGTATTGGTATTTCCAAGTTTATAGAGATGGCGGTGTAGATATTTCCATGTTTATAGAGATAGCTGTGTAGATATTTCCATGTTTATACAGATAGCGGTGTAGATATTTCCATGTTTATACAGATCACGGTGTAGATATTTCCATGTTTATAGAGATCGCGGTGTAGATATTTCCATGTTTATACAGATAGCGGTATAGATATTTCCATGTGTTTACAGATAGCGGTGTAGACATTTCCATGTTTACACAGATTGCGGTGTAGATATTTCCATCTTTCTACAGAAGGCATTGTAGATATTTCCATGTGTATACAGATGGCGGTGTAGGTATTTCCAAGTTTATATAGATGGTGGTGTAGATATTACCATGTTTATACAGGTAGCGGTGTAGATATTTCCATGTTTATACAGATTTTGGTGAAGATATTTCCATGTTTATACAGATCACGGTGTAGATATTTCCATATTTACACAGATTGCGGTGTAGATATTTCCATCTTTCTACAGATGGTATTGTAGATATTTCCATGTTTATGCAGATGGCGGTGTAGATATTTCCATGTTTATATAGATGGTGGTGTAGATATTACCATGTTTATGCAGGTAGCGGTGTAGATATTTCCATGTTTATACAGATTATGGTGAAGATATTTCCATGTTTATACAGATCGCGGTGTAGATATTTCCATGTTTATACAGATCACGGTGTAGATATTTCCATGTTTATTCAGATAGCGGTGTAGATTTTTTCATGTTTATACAGATAGCGGTGTAAATTTTTCTATGTTTATACAGATCACGGTGTAGATATTTCCATGTTTATAGAGATAGCGGTGTAGATATTTCCACGCTTATACAGATAGCGGTGTAGATATTTCCATGTTCATACAGACCGCGGTGTAGATATTTCCATGATTATACAGATAGCGGTGCAGATATTTCCATGTTTGTACAGATGGCGGTGTTGATATTTCCATCTATACACAGATGACCATGTAGATATTTCCATGTTTATAGAGATGGCGGCGCAGATATTTCCATGGATATGTAGATGGTGGTGTAGATATTTCCATGTTTATACAGATAGCGGTGTAGTTATTTCCATGTTTATATAGATAGCGGTGTAGATATTTCCATTTACATACACATGGCTGTGTAGATATTTCCATGTTTATACAGATGGCAGTGTAGATATTTCCATGTTTATACAGATAACTTTGTAAGTATTTCCATGTTTATACAGATGGCGGTGTAGATATTTCGATGTTTATAGAGATAGCAGTGGAGATATTTCCATGTTTATAAAGATAGCGGTGTAGATGTTTCCATGTTTATACTGATCATGGTGTAGATATTTCCATGTTTATAGAGATGGCGGTGTAGATATTTCCATGTTCATAGAGATAGTTGTGTTGATTTTTCCACGTTTTTAGAGATAGCGGTGTGAATATTTCCATGCTTTTACAGATAGGGTTGTAGATATTTCCATGTTTATAGAGATAGCGGTGTAGATATTTCCATTTTTTTACAGATCACGGTGTAGATATTTCCTTGTTTATACTAATAGCGGTGTAGTTATTTCCATGTCTATACAGACGGCGGTGTAGATATTTCCTGGTATACACAGATGGCTGTGTAGATATTTCCATGTTTATACAGATGGCTGTGTAGATATTTCCATGTTTATACAGATGACTTTGTAGGTATTTCCATGTTTATACAGATGGCGGTGTAGATTTTCCATGTTTATATTGATAGCTGTGTAGATATTTCCATCTTTATACAGATAGCGGTGTAGATATTTCCATGTTTATACAGATCGCGGTGTAGATATTTCCATGTTTATACAGATCGCGGTGTAGTTATTTCCATGTTTATACAGATAGCGGTGTAAATATTTCCATGTGTTTACAGATAGCGGTGTAGATAGTTCCATGTTTACTCAGATTGCGGTGTAGATATTTCCATCTTTCTACAGATGGCATTGTAGATATTTCCATGTTTATACAGATGGCGGTGTAGATATCTCCATGTTTATATAGATGGTGGTGTAGATATTACCATGTTTATACAGGTAGCGGTGTAGATATTTCCATGTTTATACAGATTGTGGTGAAGATATTTCCATGTTTATACAGATCGCGGTGTAGATATTTTCACGTTTACACAGATTGCGATGTAGATATTTCCATCTTTCTACAGATGGCATTGTAGATATTTCCATGTTTATACAGATAGCGGTGTAGATATTTCCATATTTATACAGATTACGGTGTAGAAATTTCCATGTTTATACAGATAGCAGTGTAAATTTTTCCATGTTTATACAGATCACGGTGTAGATATTTCCATGTTTATAGAGATAGCGGTGTAGATATTTCTATGTTTATACAGATAGCGGTGTAGATATTTCCATATTCATGCTGACCGCGGTGTAGATATTTCCATGGTTATACAGATAGCGGTGCAGTTATTTCCATGTTTGTACAAATGGCGGTGTTGATATTTCCATCTATACACAGATGACCGTGTAGTTATTTCCATGTTTATACAGATGGCGGCGCAGATATTTCCATGGATATGTAGATGGTGGTGTAGATATTTCCATGTTTATACAGATTGCGGTGTAGTTATTTCCATGTTTATATAGATAGCGGTGTAGATATTTCCATGTATATACACATGGCTGTGTAGATATTTCCATCTTTATACAGATGGCGGTGTAGATTTTCCATGTTTATAGCGATAGCTGTGTAGATATTTCCATGTTTATACAGATAGCGGTGTAGATATTTCCATGTTTATACAGATCGCGGTGTAGATATTTCCATGTTTATACAGATCGCGGTTTAGATATTTCCATTTTATAGAGATAGCGGTGTAGATATTTCCATGTTTTTACAGATATCGGTGTAGATATTTCCGTGTTTACACAGATTGCGGTGTAGATATTTCCATCTTTCTACAGATGGCATTGTAGATATTTCCATGTTTATACAGATGTTGGTGTAGATATTTCCATGTTTAGATAGATGGTGGTGTAGATATTACCATGTTTATACAGATAGCGGTGTAGATATTTCCACGTATATACAGATCATGGTGTAGATATTTCCATGTTTATACAGATACCGGTGTAGATATTTCCATGTTTATACAGACCGCAGTGTAGATATTTCCATGTTTATAGAGATAGCAGTGTAGAAATTTCCATGTTTGTACAGATGGCGGTGTTGATGTTTCCATGTATACACAGATTGCCGTGTAGGTATTTCCATGTGTATTCAGATGGCATTGAAGATATTTCCATGTTTATACAGATGGTGGTATAGATATTTCCATGTTTACACAGATGACTATATAGGTATTTCCATGTTTATACAGATGGCGGTGTAGATATTTCCATCTTTATAGAGATAGCGGAGTATATATTTCCATGTTTATACAGATAACGCTGTAGATATTTCCTTCTTTATTCAGATAGCGGTGTAGATATTTCCATGTTTATACAGATCGCGGTGTAGGTATTTCCATGTTTATAGAGATAACGGTGTAGATATTTCCATGTTTATACAGATAGCGGTGTAGATATTTCTATGTTTATACTGACCGCGGTGTAGATATTTCCATGTTTATACAGACAGCGGTGCAGATATTTCCATGTTTGTACAGATCGCGGTGTTGATATTTCCATCTGTACACAGATGACCGTTTAGATATTTCCATGCTTATACAGATGGCGGCACAGATATTAACATGGATATGTAGATGGCGGTGTAGATAATTCCATGTTTATACAGGTAGCGGTGTAGTTATTTCCGTGTTTATATAGATAGCGGTGTAGATATTTCCATGTATATACACATGGCTGTGTAGATATTTCCATGTTTATAGAGATGGCGGTGTAGATATTTCCATGTTTACACAGATAACTTTGTAAGTATTTCCATGTTTATACAGATGGCGGTGTAGATATTTCGATGTTTATAGAGATAGCAGTGGAGATATTTCAATGTTTATACAGATCGCGGTGTAGATATTTCCATCTTTATACTGATCGTGGTGTAGATATTTCCATGTTTACAGAGATGGCGGTGTAGATATTGCCATGTTCATAGAGATAGCGGTGTAGATATTTCCATCTTTCTACAGATGGCATTGTAGATATTTCCATGTTTATACAGATGGTGGTGTAGATATTTCCATGTTTATATAGATGGTGGTGTAGATATTACCATGTTTATACAGATAGCGGTGTAGATATTTCCATGTTTATAGAGATCGTGGTGAAGATATTTCCATGTTTATACAGATCGTGGTGTAGATATTTCCATGTTTATACAGATCGCGGTGTAGATATTTCCATGTTTATACAGATAGCTGTGTAGATATTTCCATGTTTATACAGATAGCGGTGTAGATATTTCCATGTTTATAGAGATAGCGGTGTAGATATTTCCATTTTTTTACAGATCACGGTGTAGATATTTCCTTGTTTATACTAATAGCGGTGTAGTTATTTCCATGTTTATACAGATAGCGGTGTAGATATTTCCATGTATATACAGATGGCTGTGTAGATTTTTCCATGTTTATACAGATGGCTGTGTAGATATTTCCATGTTTATACAGATGACTTTGTAGGTATTTCCATGTTTATACAGATGGCGGTGTAGATTTTCCATGTTTATATTGATAGCTGTGGAGATATTTCCATGTTTATACAGATAGCGGTGTAGATATTTCCATGTTTATACAGATCGCGGTGTAGATATTTCCATGTTTATACACATCGCGGTGTAGATATTTCCATGTTTATAGAGATAGCGGTGTAGATATTTCCATGTTTTTACAGATATCGATGTAGATATTTCCATGTTTACACAGATTGCGGTGTAGATATTTCCATCTTTCTACAGATGGCATTGTAGATATTTCCATGTTTATACAGATGGTGGTGCAGATATTTCCATGTTTATATAGATGGTGGTGTAGATATTACCATGTTTATACAGATAGCGGTGCAGATATTTCCATGTTTATACAGATCGTGGTGAAGTTATATCCATGTTTATACAGATCGTGGTGTAGATATTTCCATGTTCATACAGATCGTGGTGTAGATATTTCCATGTTTGTACAGATAGCGGTGTAGATATTTCCATGTTTATACAGATAGCGGTGTAGATATTTCCATGTTTATAGAGATAGCGGTGTAGGTATTTCCATGTCTATAGACATAGCGGTGTAGGTATTTCCATGTTTATATAGATGGCGTTGTAGATATTTCCATGTTTATACCGACAGCGGTGTCGGTATTTCCACGTTTATACAGATAGCGATGTAGATATTTCCATGTTTATACAGGTCACGGTGCAGATATTTATATTTTTGTACAGATGGCATTGTAGACATTTCCTTATTCACACAGATGGCGGTGTAGATGTTTCCATGTTTATACAGATGGCAGAGTAGTTAGTTCCATGTCTATGAAGATGGCAGTGTAGATATTTTCATGTTTATAGAGGTGGCGGTGTAGATATTTCCATGTTTATAGAGATCGCAGTGTTGATATTTACATGTTTAAACAGATGGCTGTGTAGATATTTCCATGTGTATACAGATGGCATTGTAGATATTTCCATGTTTATACAGATGACTGTCTACGTATTTCCATGTTTTTACAGATGGCAGTGCAGATATTTCCATGTTTAAAGAGATAGCGGTGTAGATATTTCCATGTTTCTACAGATGGCGGTGTTGATATTTCCATCTATACACAGATGGCCATGTAGATATTTCCATGTTTATACAGATGGCGGCGCAGATATTTCCATGGATATGTAGATGGTGGTCTAGATATTTCCATGTTTATACAGATAGCGGTGTAGTTATTTCCATGTTTATATAGATATCGGTGTAGATATTTCCATGTATATACACATGGCTGTGTAGATATTTCCATGTTTATACAGATGGCAGTGTAGATATTTCCATGTTTATACAGATAACTTTGTAAGTATTTCCATGTTTATACAGATGGCGGTGTAGATATTTCGATGTTTATAGAGATAGCAGTGGAGATATTTCCATGTTTATACAGATAGCGGTGTAGATGTTTCCATGTTTATACTGATCGTGGTGTAGATATTTCCATGCTTATAGAGATGGTGGTGTAGATATTTCCATATTTATAGAGATAGCGGTGTAGATATTTCCATCTTTCTACAGATGGCAGTGTAGATATTTCCATGTTTATACAGATGGCGTTGTAGATATTTCCAAACTTATACAGATGTCTGTGTAGATATTTCCATGTGTATACAGATGGTATTGTAGGTATTTCCATGTTTATACAGATGGTGGTGTATTTATTTCCATGTTTATTCAGATGACTGTGTATATATTTCCATGTTTTTACATATGGCAGTGTAGATATTTCAATGTTTATAGAGATGGCGCTGTAGATATTTCCATGTTTATGCTGATCGCGGTGTAGATATTTCCACGTTTATACAGATAGCGGTGTAGATATTTCCATGTTTTTACAGATATCGGTGTAGATATTTCCATGTTTACACAGATTGCGGTGTAGATATTTCCATCTTTCTACAGAGGGCATTGTAGATAATTCCATGTTTATGCAGATGGCGGTGTATATATTTCCATGTTTATATAGATGGTGGTGTAGATAATACCATGTTTATACAGATAGCGGTGTAGATATTTCCATGTTTATTCAGATCGTGGTGAAGATATTTCCATGGTTATACAGATCGCGGTGTAGATATTTCCATGTTTATACAGATCGCGGTGTAGATATTTCCATGTTTATACAGATAACGTTGTAGATATTTCCATGTTTATACAGATAGCGGTGTAGATACTTCCATGTTTATAGAGATAGCGGTGTAGGTATTTCCATGTTTATAGACATAGCGGTGTAGATATTTCCTTGTTTATATAGATGGCGTTGTAGATATTTCCATGTTTATACGGATAGATGTGTTGGTATTTCCACGTTTATACAGATAGCGATGTAGATATTTCCATGTTTATACAGCTCGTGGTGCAGATATTTATATCTTTATACAGATGGCATTGTAGATATTTCCTTATTCACACAGATGGCGGTGTAGATGTTTGTATGTTTATACAGATGGCGGAGTAGTTAGTTCCACGTTTATGGAGATGGCAGTGTAGATATTTTCATGTTTATAGAGATGGCTGTGTAGATATTTCCATTTTATAGAGATAGCAGTGTAGATATTTACATGTTTATACAGATGGCTGTGTAGGTATTTCCATGTGTATACAGATGACATTGTAGATATTTCCATGTTTATACAGATGACTGTAGAGGTATTTCCATGTTTTACAGATGGCTGTGCAGATATTTCCATGTTTACAGAGATAGCGGTGTAGATATTTCCATGTTTGTACAGATGGCGTTGTTAATATTTCCATCTATACACAGATGGCCGTGTAGATATTTCCATGTTTATACAGATGGCAGAGTAGATATTTCCATGGACATACAGATGGCGGTGTAGATATTTCCATGTTTATACAGATAGCGGTGTAGATATTTCCATGTTTTCACAGATGGTGGTGTAGATATTTCCGTGTTTATACACATGGCGGCGTAGATACTTCCATTTTTATGGAGATGACAGTGTAGATATTTTCATGTTTATAGAGATGGCGGTGTAGGTATTTCCATATTTATAGAGATAGCGGTGTAGATATTTCCATCTTTCTACAGATGGCAGTGTAGATATTTCCATGTTTATACAGATGGCGGTGTAGATATTTCCATACTTATACAGATGTCTGTGTAGATACTTCCATTTGTATACAGATGGTACTGTAGTTATTTCCATGTTTATACAGATGGTGGTGTAGATATTTCCATGTTTATTCAGATGACTGTGTAGATATTTCCATGTTTTTACAGATGGCAGTGTAGATATTTCAATGTTTATAGAGATGGCGCTGTAGATATTTCCATGTTTATACAGATCGCGGTGTAGATATTTCCATGTTTATACAGATAGCAGTGTAGATATTTCCATGTTTATACAGATCGCGGTGTAGATATTTCCATGTTTATACAGATCGCGGTGTAGATATTTCCATGTTTATACAGATCGTGGTGAAGGTATTTCCATGTTTATACAGATCGCGGTGTAGATATTTCCATTTTTATACAGATGGCGGTGTAGATATTTCCATACTTATACAGATGTCTGTGTAGATATTTCCATGTGTATACAGATGGTATTGTAGGTAGTTCCATGTTTATACAGATGGTGGTGTAGATATTTCCATGTTTATTCAGATGACTGTGTAGATATTTCCATGTTTTTACAGATGGCAGTGTAGATATTTCAATGTTTATAGAGATGGCGCTGTAGATATTTCCATGTTTATACAGATCGTGGTGTAGATATTTCCATGTTTATACAGAGAGCGGTGTAGATATTTCCATGTTTATATAGATGGTGGTGTAGATATGACCATGTTTACACAGATAGCGGTGTAGATATTTCCATGTTTATACAGATCGTGGTGAAGATATTTCCATGTTTATACAGATCGCTGTGTAGATATTTCCATGTTTATACAGATCGCGGTGTAGATAGTTCCATGTTTATACAGATAGCGGTGTAGATATTTCCATGTTTATACAGATAGCGGTGTAGATATTTCCATGTTTATAGAGATAGCGGTGTAGGTATTTCCATGTTTATAGACATAGCGGTGTAGATATCTCCATGTTTATATAGATGGCGTTGTAGATATTTCCATGTTTATACCGAGAGATGTGTTGGTATTTCCACGTTTATACAGATAGCGATGTAGATATTTCCATGTTTATACAGCTCGCGGTGCAGATATTTATATCTTTATACAGATGGCATTGTAGATATTTCCTTATTCACACAGATGGCGGTGTAGATGTTTCCATGTTTATACAGATGGCGGAGTAGTTAGTTCCATGTTTATGGAGATGGCAGTGTAGATATTTTCATGTTTATAGAGATGGCGGTGTCGATATTTCCATGTTTATAGAGATAGCAGTGTAGATATTTACATGTTTATACAGATGGCTGTGTAGATATTTCCATGTGTATACAGATGGCATTGTAGATATTTCCATGTTTATACAGATGACTGTAGAGGTATTTCCATGTTTTACAGATGGCTGTGCAGATATTTCCATGTTTATAGAGATAGCGGTGTAGATATTTCCATGTTTGTACAGATGGCGTTGTTGATATTTCCATCTATACACAGATGGCTGTGTAGATATTTCCATGTTTATACAGATGGCAGCGTAGATATTTCCATGGACATGCAGATGGCGGTGTAGATATTTCCATGTTTATACAGATAGCAGTGTAGATATTTCCATGTTTTCACAGATGGTGGTGAAGATATTTCCGTGTTTATACACATGGCGGAGTAGATACTTCCATCTTTATGGAGATGGCAGTGTAGATATTTTCATGTTTATAGAGATGGCGGTGTAGACATTTCCACATTTATAGAGATAGCGGTGTAGATATTTCCATCTTTCTACAGATGGCAGTGTAGATATTTCCATGTTTATACAGATGGCGGTGTAGAAATTTCCATACTTATACAGATGTCTGTGTAGATATTTCCATGTGTATACAGATGGTATTGTAGGTATTTCCATGTTTATACAGATGGTGGTGTAGATATTTCCATGTTTATTCTGATGACTGTGTATATATTTCCATGTTTTTGCAGATGGCAGTGTAGATATTTCAATGTTTATAGAGATGGCGCTGTAGATATTTCCATGTTTATGCTGATCGCGGTGTAGATATTTCCATGTTTATACAGATAGCGGTGTAGATATTTCCATGTTTTTACAGATATCGGTGTAGATATTTCCATGTTTACACAGATTGCAGTGTAGATATTTCCATCTTTCTACAGATGGCACTGTAGATATTTCCATGTTTATGCAGATGGCGGTGTAGATATTTCCATGGTTATATAGATGGTGGTGTAGATATTACCATGTTTATACAGATAGCGGTGTAGATATTTCCATGTTTATACCGATCGTGGTGAAGATATTTCCATGTTTATACAGATCGCGGTGTAGATATTTCCATGTTTATACAGATAGCGGTGTAGATATTTCCATGTTTATACAGATAGCGGTGTAGATATTTCCATGTTTATAGAGATAGCGGTGTAGGTATTTCCATGTTTATAGACATAGCGGTGTAGATATTTCCATGTTTATATAGATGGCGTTGTAGATATTTCCATGTTTATACCAATAGATATGTTGGTATTTCCACGTTTATACAGATAGCGATGTAGATATTTCCATGTTTATACAGCTCGCGGTGCAGATATTTATATCTTTATACAGATGGCATTGTAGATATTTCCTTATTCACACAGATGGCGGTGTAGATGTTTCCATGTTTCTACAGATGGCGGAGTAGTTAGTTTCATGTTTATGGAGATGGCAGTGTAGATATTTTCATGTTTATACAGATGGCGGTGTCGATATTTCCATGTTTATAGAGATAGCAGTGTAGATATTTACATGTTTATACAGATGTCTGTGTAGATATTTCCATGTGTATACAGATGGCATTGTAGATATTTCCATGTTTATACAGATGACTGTAGAGGTATTTCCATATTTTACAGATGGCTGTGCAGATATTTCCATGTTTATAGAGATAGCAGTGTAGATATTTCCATGTTTGTACAGATGGCGTTGTTGATATTTCCATCTATACACAGATGGCCGTGTAGATATTTCCATGTTTATACAGATAGCAGCGTAGATATTTCCATGGACATGCAGAAGGCGGTGTAGATATTTCCAGGTTTGTACAGATAGCGGTGTAGATATTTCCATGTTTTCACAGATGGTGGTGTAGATATTTCCGTGTTTATACACATGGCGGGGTAGATACTTCCATCTTTATGGAGATGGCAGTGTATATATTTTCATGTTTTTAGAGATGGCGGTGTAGATATTTCCATATTTATAGAGATAGCGGTGTAGATATTTCCATCTTTCTACAGATGGCAGTGTAGATATTTCCATGTTTATACAGATGGCGTTGTAGATATTTCCAAACTTATACAGATGTCTGTGTAGATATTTCCATGTGTATACAGATGGTATTGTAGGTATTTCCATGTTTATACAGATGGTGGTGTATTTATTTCCATGTTTATTCAGATGACTGTGTATATATTTCCATGTTTTTACAGATGGCAGTGTAGATATTTCAATGTTTATAGAGATGGCGCTGTAGATATTTCCATGTTTATGCTGATCGCGGTGTAGATATTTCCATGTTTATACAGATAGCGGTGTAGATATTTCCATGTTTTTACAGATATCGGTGTAGATATTTCCATGTTTACACAGATTGCGGTGTAGATATTTCCATCTTTCTACAGAGGGCATTGTAGATAATTCCATGTTTATGCAGATGGCGGTGTATATATTTCCATGTTTATATAGATGGTGGTGTAGATAATACCATGTTTATACAGATAGCGGTGTAGATATTTCCATGTTTATTCAGATCGTGGTGAAGATATTTCCATGGTTATACAGATCGCGGTGTAGATATTTCCATGTTTATACAGATCGCGGTGTAGATATTTCCATGTTTATAGAGATAGCAGTGTAGATATTTACATGTTTATACAGATGGCTGTGTAGATATTTCCATGTGTATACAGATGGCATTGTAGATATTTCCATGTTTATACAGATGACTGTAGAGGTATTTCCATGTTTTACAGATGGCTGTGCAGATATTTCCATGTTTACAGAGATAGCGGTGTAGATATTTCCATGTTTGTACAGATGGCGTTGTTAATATTTCCATCTATACACAGATGGCCGTGTAGATATTTCCATGTTTATACAGATGGCAGAGTAGATATTTCCATGGACATACAGATGGCGGTGTAGATATTTCCATGTTTATACAGATAGCGGTGTAGATATTTCCATGTTTTCACAGATGGTGGTGTAGATATTTCCGTGTTTATACACATGGCGGCGTAGATACTTCCATTTTTATGGAGATGACAGTGTAGATATTTTCATGTTTATAGAGATGGCGGTGTAGGTATTTCCATATTTATAGAGATAGCGGTGTAGATATTTCCATCTTTCTACAGATGGCAGTGTAGATATTTCCATGTTTATACAGATGGCGGTGTAGATATTTCCATACTTATACAGATGTCTGTGTAGATACTTCCATTTGTATACAGATGGTACTGTAGGTATTTCCATGTTTATACAGATGGTGGTGTAGATATTTCCATGTTTATTCAGATGACTGTGTAGATATTTCCATGTTTTTACAGATGGCAGTGTAGATATTTCAATGTTTATAGAGATGGCGCTGTAGATATTTCCATGTTTATACAGATCGCGGTGTAGATATTTCCATGTTTATACAGATCGCGGTGTAGATATTTCCATGTTTATACAGATCGCGGTGTAGATATTTCCATGTTTATACAGATCGCGGTGAAGGTATTTCCATGTTTATACAGATCGCGGTGTAGATATTTCCATTTTTATACAGATCGCGGTGTAGATATTTCCATTTTTATACAGATGGCGTTGTAGATATTTCCATACTTATACAGATGTCTGTGTAGATATTTCCATGTGTATACAGATGGTATTGTAGGTAGTTCCATGTTTATACAGATGGTGGTGTAGATATTTCCATGTTTATTCAGATGACTGTGTAGATATTTCCATGTTTTTACAGATGGCAGTGTAGATATTTCAATGTTTATAGAGATGGCGCTGTAGATATTTCCATGTTTATACAGATCGTGGTGTAGATATTTCCATGTTTATACAGAGAGCGGTGTAGATATTTCCATGTTTATATAGATGGTGGTGTAGATATGACCATGTTTACACAGATAGCGGTGTAGATATTTCCATGTTTATACAGATCGTGGTGAAGATATTTCCATGTTTATACAGATCGCTGTGTAGATATTTCCATGTTTATACAGATCGCGGTGTAGATAGTTCCATGTTTATACAGATAGCGGTGTAGATATTTCCATGTTTATACAGATAGCAGTGTAGATATTCCCATGTTTATAGAGATAGCGGTGTAGGTATTTCCATGTTTATAGACATAGCGGTGTAGATATCTCCATGTTTATATAGATGGCGTTGTAGATATTTCCATGTTTATACCGAGAGATGTGTTGGTATTTCCACGTTTATACAGATAGCGATGTAGATATTTCCATGTTTATACAGCTCGCGGTGCAGATATTTATATCTTTATACAGATGGCATTGTAGATATTTCCTTATTCACACAGATGGCGGTGTAGATGTTTCCATGTTTATACAGATGGCGGAGTAGTTAGTTCCATGTTTATGGAGATGGCAGTGTAGATATTTTCATGTTTATAGAGATGGCGGTGTCGATATTTCCATGTTTATAGAGATAGCAGTGTAGATATTTACATGTTTATACAGATGGCTGTGTAGATATTTCCATGTGTATACAGATGGCATTGTAGATATTTCCATGTTTATACAGATGACTGTAGAGGTATTTCCATGTTTTACAGATGGCTGTGCAGATATTTCCATGTTTATAGAGATAGCGGTGTAGATATTTCCATGTTTGTACAGATGGCGTTGTTGATATTTCCATCTATACACAGATGGCTGTGTAGATATTTCCATGTTTATACAGATGGCAGCGTAGATATTTCCATGGACATGCAGATGGCGGTGTAGATATTTCCATGTTTATACAGATAGCAGTGTAGATATTTCCATGTTTTCACAGATGGTGGTGAAGATATTTCCGTGTTTATACACATGGCGGAGTAGATACTTCCATCTTTATGGAGATGGCAGTGTAGATATTTTCATGTTTATAGAGATGGCGGTGTAGACATTTCCACATTTATAGAGATAGCGGTGTAGATATTTCCATCTTTCTACAGATGGCAGTGTAGATATTTCCATGTTTATACAGATGGCGGTGTAGAAATTTCCATACTTATACAGATGTCTGTGTAGATATTTCCATGTGTATACAGATGGTATTGTAGGTATTTCCATGTTTATACAGATGGTGGTGTAGATATTTCCATGTTTATTCTGATGACTGTGTATATATTTCCATGTTTTTACAGATGGCAGTGTAGATATTTCAATGTTTATAGAGATGGCGCTGTAGATATTTCCATGTTTATGCTGATCGCGGTGTAGATATTTCCATGTTTATACAGATAGCGGTGTAGATATTTCCATGTTTTTACAGATATCGGTGTAGATATTTCCATGTTTACACAGATTGCAGTGTAGATATTTCCATCTTTCTACAGATGGCACTGTAAATATTTCCATGTTTATGCAGATGGCGGTGTAGATATTTCCATGGTTATATAGATGGTGGTGTAGATATTACCATGTTTATACAGATAGCGGTGTAGATATTTCCATGTTTATACCGATCGTGGTGAAGATATTTCCATGTTTATACAGATCGCGGTGTAGATATTTCCATGTTTATACAGATAGCGGTGTAGATATTTCCATGTTTATACAGATAGCCATGTAGATATTTCCATGTTTATAGAGATAGCGGTGTAGGTATTTCCATGTTTATAGACATAGCGGTGTAGATATTTCCATGTTTATATAGATGGCGTTGTAGATATTTCCATGTTTATACCAATAGATATGTTGGTATTTCCACGTTTATACAGATAGCGATGTAGATATTTCCATGTTTATACAGCTCGCGGTGCAGATATTTATATCTTTATACAGATGGCATTGTAGATATTTCCTTATTCACACAGATGGCGGTGTAGATGTTTCCATGTTTCTACAGATGGCGGAGTAGTTAGTTTCATGTTTATGGAGATGGCAGTGTAGATATTTTCATGTTTATACAGATGGCGGTGTCGATATTTCCATGTTTATAGAGATAGCAGTGTAGATATTTACATGTTTATACAGATGTCTGTGTAGATATTTCCATGTGTATACAGATGGCATTGTAGATATTTCCATGTTTATACAGATGACTGTAGAGGTATTTCCATATTTTACAGATGGCTGTGCAGATATTTCCATGTTTATAGAGATAGCGGTGTAGATATTTCCATGTTTGTACAGATGGCGTTGTTGATATTTCCATCTATACACAGATGGCCGTGTAGATATTTCCATGTTTATACAGATAGCAGCGTAGATATTTCCATGGACATGCAGAAGGCGGTGTAGATATTTCCAGGTTTGTACAGATAGCGGTGTAGATATTTCCATGTTTTCACAGATGGTGGTGTAGATATTTCCGTGTTTATACACATGGCGGGGTAGATACTTCCATCTTTATGGAGATGGCAGTGTATATATTTTCATGTTTTTAGAGATGGCGGTGTAGATATTTCCATATTTATAGAGATAGCGGTGTAGATATTTCCATCTTTCTACAGATGGCAGTGTAGATATTTCCATGTTTATACAGATGGCGTTGTAGATATTTCCAAACTTATACAGATGTCTGTGTAGATATTTCCATGTGTATACAGATGGTATTGTAGGTATTTCCATGTTTATACAGATGGTGGTGTATTTATTTCCATGTTTATTCAGATGACTGTGTATATATTTCCATGTTTTTACAGATGGCAGTGTAGATATTTCAATGTTTATAGAGATGGCGCTGTAGATATTTCCATGTTTATGCTGATCGCGGTGTAGATATTTCCATGTTTATACAGATAGCGGTGTAGATATTTCCATGTTTTTACAGATATCGGTGTAGATATTTCCATGTTTACACAGATTGCGGTGTAGATATTTCCATCTTTCTACAGAGGGCATTGTAGATAATTCCATGTTTATGCAGATGGCGGTGTATATATTTCCATGTTTATATAGATGGTGGTGTAGATAATACCATGTTTATACAGATAGCGGTGTAGATATTTCCATGTTTATTCAGATCGTGGTGAAGTTATTTCCATGGTTATACAGATCGCGGTGTAGATATTTCCATGTTTATACAGATCGCGGTGTAGATATTTCCATGTTTATACAGATAACGTTGTAGATATTTCCATGTTTATACAGATAGCGGTGTAGATACTTCCATGTTTATAGAGATAGCGGTGTAGGTATTTCCATGTTTATAGACATAGCGGTGTAGATATTTCCTTGTTTATATAGATGGCGTTGTAGATATTTCCATGTTTATACAGATAGATGTGTTGGTATTTCCACGTTTATACAGATAGCGATGTAGATATTTCCATGTTTATACAGCTCGTGGTGCAGATATTTATATCTTTATACAGATGGCATTGCAGATATTTCCTTATTCACACAGATGGCGGTGTAGATGTTTGTATGTTTATACAGATGGCGGAGTAGTTAGTTCCACGTTTATGGAGATGGCAGTGTAGATATTTTCATGTTTATAGAGATGGCGGTGTAGATATTTCCATTTTATAGAGATAGCAGTGTAGATATTTACATGTTTATACAGATGGCTGTGTAGGTATTTCCATGTGTATACAGATGGCATTGTAGATATTTCCATGTTTATACAGATGACTGTAGAGGTATTTCCATGTTTTACAGATGGCTGTGCAGTTATTTCCATGTTTACAGAGATAGCGGTGTAGATATTTCCATGTTTGTACAGATGGCGTTGTTAATATTTCCATCTATACACAGATGGCCGTGTAGATATTTCCATGTTTATACAGATGGCAGAGTAGATATTTCCATGGACATACAGATGGCGGTGTAGATATTTCCATGTTTATACAGATAGCGGTGTAGATATTTCCATGTTTTCACAGATGGTGGTGTAGATATTTCCGTGTTTATACACATGGCGGCGTAGATACTTCCATTTTTATGGAGATGACAGTGTAGATATTTTCATGTTTATAGAGATGGCGGTGTAGGTATTTCCATATTTATAGAGATAGCGGTGTAGATATTTCCATCTTTCTACAGATGGCAGTGTAGATATTTCCATGTTTATACAGATGGCGGTGTAGATATTTCCATACTTATACAGATGTCTGTGTAGATACTTCCATTTGTATACAGATGGTACTGTAGGTATTTCCATGTTTATACAGATGGTGGTGTAGATATTTCCATGTTTATTCAGATGACTCTGTAGATATTTCCATGTTTTTACAGATGGCAGTGTAGATATTTCAATGTTTATAGAGATGGCACTGTAGATATTTCCATGTTTATACAGATCGCGGTGTAGATATTTCCATGTTTATACAGATAGCAGTGTAGATATTTCCATGTTTATACAGATCGCGGTGTAGAGATTTCCATGTTTATACAGATCGCGGTGTAGATATTTCCATGTTTATACAGATCGTGGTGAAGATATTTCCATGTTTATACAGATCGCGGTGTAGATATTTCCATTTTTATACAGATGGCGGTGTAGATATTTCCATACTTATACAGATGTCTGTGTAGATATTTCCATGTGTATACAGATGGTATTGTAGGTAGTTCCATGTTTATACAGATGGTGGTGTAGATATTTCCATGTTTATTCAGATGACTGTGTAGATATTTCCATGTTTTTACAGATGGCAGTGTAGATATTTCAATGTTTATAGAGATGGCGCTGTAGATATTTCCATGTTTATACAGATCGTGGTGTAGATATTTCCATGTTTATACAGAGAGCGGTGTAGATATTTCCATGTTTATATAGATGGTGGTGTAGATATGACCATGTTTACACAGATAGCGGTGTAGATATTTCCATGTTTATACAGATCGTGGTGAAGATATTTCCATGTTTATACAGATCGCTGTGTAGATATTTCCATGTTTATACAGATCGCGGTGTAGATAGTTCCATGTTTATACAGATAGCGGTGTAGATATTTCCATGTTTATACAGATAGCGGTGTAGATATTTCCATGTTTATAGAGATAGCGGTGTAGGTATTTCCATGTTTATAGACATAGCGGTGTAGATATCTCCATGTTTATATAGATGGCGTTGTAGATATTTCCATGTTTATACCGAGAGATTTGTTGGTATTTCCACGTTTATACAGATAGCGATGTAGATATTTCCATGTTTATACAGCTCGCGGTGCAGATATTTATATCTTTATACAGATGGCATTGTAGATATTTCCTTATTCACACAGATGGCGGTGTAGATGTTTCCATGTTTATACAGATGGCGGAGTAGTTAGTTCCATGTTTATGGAGATGGCAGTGTAGATATTTTCATGTTTATAGAGATGGCGGTGTCGATATTTCCATGTTTATAGAGATAGCAGTGTAGATATTTACATGTTTATACAGATGGCTGTGTAGATATTTCCATGTGTATACAGATGGCATTGTAGATATTTCCATGTTTATACAGATGACTGTAGAGGTATTTCCATGTTTTACAGATGGCTGTGCAGATATTTCCATGTTTATAGAGATAGCGGTGTAGATATTTCCATGTTTGTACAGATGGCGTTGTTGATATTTCCATCTATACACAGATGGCCGTGTAGATATTTCCATGTTTATACAGATGGCAGCGTAGATATTTCCATGGACATGCAGATGGCGGTGTAGATATTTCCATGTTTATACAGATAGCGGTGTAGATATTTCCATGTTTTCACAGATGGTGGTGAAGATATTTCCGTGTTTATACACATGGCGGAGTAGATACTTCCATCTTTATGGAGATGGCAGTGTAGATATTTTCATGTTTATAGAGATGGCGGTGTAGACATTTCCACATTTATAGAGATAGCGGTGTAGATATTTCCATCTTTCTACAGATGGCAGTGTAGATATTTCCATGTTTATACAGATGGCGGTGTAGAAATTTCCATACTTATACAGATGTCTGTGTAGATATTTCCATGTGTATACAGATGGTATTGTAGGTATTTCCATGTTTATACAGATGGTGGTGTAGATATTTCCATGTTTATTCTGATGACTGTGTAGATATTTCCATGTTTTTACAGATGGCAGTGTAGATATTTCAATGTTTATAGAGATGGCGCTGTAGATATTTCCATGTTTATGCTGATCGCGGTGTAGATATTTCCATGTTTATACAGATAGCGGTGTAGATATTTCCATGTTTTTACAGATATCGGTGTAGATATTTCCATGTTTACACAGATTGCAGTGTAGATATTTCCATCTTTCTACAGATGGCACTGTAGATATTTCCATGTTTATGCAGATGGCGGTGTAGATATTTCCATGGTTATATAGATGGTGGTGTAGATATTACCATGTTTATACAGATAGCGGTGTAGATATTTCCATGTTTATACCGATCGTGGTGAAGATATTTCCATGTTTATACAGATCGCGGTGTAGATATTTCCATGTTTATACAGATAGCGGTGTAGATATTTCCATGTTTATACAGATAGCGGTGTAGATATTTCCATGTTTATACAGATAGCGGTGTAGATACTTCCATGTTTATAGAGATAGCGGTGTAGGTATTTCCATGTTTATAGACATAGCGGTGTAGATATTTCCTTGTTTATATAGATGGCGTTGTAGATATTTCCATGTTTATACGGATAGATGTGTTGTTATTTCCACGTTTATACAGATAGCGATGTAGATATTTCCATGTTTATACAGCTCGTGGTGCAGATATTTATATCTTTATACAGATGGCATTGTAGATATTTCCTTATTCACACAGATGGCGGTGTAGATGTTTGTATGTTTATACAGATGGCGGAGTAGTTAGTTCCACGTTTATGGAGATGGCAGTGTAGATATTTTCATGTTTATAGAGATGGCGGTGTAGATATTTCCATTTTATAGAGATAGCAGTGTAGATATTTACATGTTTATACAGATGGCTGTGTAGGTATTTCCATGTGTATACAGATGACATTGTAGATATTTCCATGTTTATACAGATGACTGTAGAGGTATTTCCATGTTTTACAGATGGCTGTGCAGATATTTCCATGTTTACAGAGATAGCGGTGTAGATATTTCCATGTTTGTACAGATGGCGTTGTTAATATTTCCATCTATACACAGATGGCCGTGTAGATATTTCCATGTTTTTACAGATGGCAGAGTAGATATTTCCATGGACATACAGATGGCGGTGTAGATATTTCCATGTTTATACAGATAGCGGTGTAGATATTTCCATGTTTTCACAGATGGTGGTGTAGATATTTCCGTGTTTATACACATGGCGGCGTAGATACTTCCATTTTTATGGAGATGACAGTGTAGATATTTTCATGTTTATAGAGATGGCGGTGTAGGTATTTCCATATTTATAGAGATAGCGGTGTAGATATTTCCATCTTTCTACAGATGGCAGTGTAGATATTTCCATGTTTATACAGATGGCGGTGTAGATATTTCCATACTTATACAGATGTCTGTGTAGATACTTCCATTTGTATACAGATGGTACTGTAGGTATTTCCATGTTTATACAGATGGTGGTGTAGATATTTCCATGTTTATTCAGATGACTGTGTAGATATTTCCATGTTTTTACAGATGGCAGTGTAGATATTTCAATGTTTATAGAGATGGCGCTGTAGATATTTCCATGTTTATACAGATCGCGGTGTAGATATTTCCATGTTTATACAGATAGCAGTGTAGATATTTCCATGTTTATACAGATCGCGGTGTAGATATTTCCATGTTTATACAGATCGCGGTGTAGATATTTCCATGTTTATACAGATCGTGGTGAAGATATTTCCATGTTTATACAGATCGCGGTGTAGATATTTCCATGTTTATACAGATCGCGGTGTAGATATTTCCATTTTTATACAGATGGCGGTGTAGATATTTCCATACTTATACAGATGTCTGTGTAGATATTTCCATGTGTATACAGATGGTATTGTAGGTAGTTCCATGTTTATACAGATGGTGGTGTAGATATTTCCATGTTTATTCAGATGACTGTGTAGATATTTCCATGTTTTTACAGATGGCAGTGTAGATATTTCAATATTTATAGAGATGGCGCTGTAGATATTTCCATGTTTATACAGATCGTGGTGTAGGTATTTCCATGTTTATACAGAGAGCGGTGTAGATATTTCCATGTTTATATAGATGGTGGTGTAGATATGACCATGTTTACACAGATAGCGGTGTAGATATTTCCATGTTTATACAGATCGTGGTGAAGATATTTCCATGTTTATACAGATCGCTGTGTAGATATTTCCATGTTTATACAGATCGCGGTGTAGATAGTTCCATGTTTATACAGATAGTGGTGTAGATATTTCCGTGTTTATACAGATAGCGGTGTAGATATTTCCATGTTTATAGAGATAGCGGTGTAGGTATTTCCATGTTTATAGACATAGCGGTGTAGTTATCTCCATGTTTATATAGATGGCGTTGTAGATATTTCCATGTTTATACCGAGAGATGTGTTGGTATTTCCACGTTTATACAGATAGCGATGTAGATATTTCCATGTTTATACAGCTCGCGGTGCAGATATTTATATCTTTATACTGATGGCATTGTAGATATTTCCTTATTCACACAGATGGCGGTGTAGATGTTTCCATGTTTATACAGATGGCGGAGTAGTTAGTTCCATGTTTATGGAGATGGCAGTGTAGATATTTTCATGTTTATAGAGATGGCGGTGTCGATATTTCCATGTTTATAGAGATAGCAGTGTAGATATTTACATGTTTATACAGATGGCTGTGTAGATATTTCCATGTGTATACAGATGGCATTGTAGATATTTCCATGTTTATACAGATGACTGTAGAGGTATTTCCATGTTTTACAAATGGCTGTGCAGATATTTCCATGTTTATAGAGATAGCGGTGTAGATATTTCCATGTTTGTACAGATGGCGTTGTTGATATTTCCATCTATACACAGATGGCCGTGTAGATATTTCCATGTTTATACAGATGGCAGCGTAGATATTTCCATGGACATGCAGATGGCGGTGTAGATATTTCCATGTTTATACAGATAGCGGTGTAGATATTTCCATGTTTTCACAGATGGTGGTGAAGATATTTCCGTGTTTATACACATGGCGGAGTAGATACTTCCATCTTTATGGAGATGGCAGTGTAGATATTTTCATGTTTATAGAGATGGCGGTGTAGACATTTCCACATTTATAGAGATAGCGGTGTAGATATTTCCATCTTTCTACAGATGGCAGTGTAGATATTTCCATGTTTATACAGATGGCGGTGTAGAAATTTCCATACTTATACAGATGTCTGTGTAGATATTTCCATGTGTATACAGATGGTATTGTAGGTATTTCCATGTTTATACAGATGGTGGTGTAGATATTTCCATGTTTATTCTGATGACTGTGTAGATATTTCCATGTTTTTACAGATGGCAGTGTAGATATTTCAATGTTTATAGAGATGGCGCTGTAGATATTTCCATGTTTATGCTGATCGCGGTGTAGATATTTCCATGTTTATACAGATAGCGGTGTAGATATTTCCATGTTTTTACAGATATCGGTGTAGATATTTCCATGTTTACACAGATTGCAGTGTAGATATTTCCATCTTTCTACAGATGGCACTGTAGATATTTCCATGTTTATGCAGATGGCGGTGTAGATATTTCCATGGTTATATAGATGGTGGTGTAGATATTACCATGTTTATACAGATAGCGGTGTAGATATTTCCATGTTTATACCGATCGTGGTGAAGATATTTCCATGTTTATACAGATCGCGGTGTAGATATTTCCATGTTTATACAGATAGCGGTGTAGATATTTCCATGTTTATACAGATAGCGGTGTAGATATTTCCATGTTTATAGAGATAGCGGTGTAGGTATTTCCATGTTTATAGACATAGCGGTGTAGATATTTCCATGTTTATATAGATGGCGTTGTAGATATTTCCATGTTTATACCAATAGATATGTTGGTATTTCCACGTTTATACAGATAGCGATGTAGATATTTCCATGTTTATACAGCTCGCGGTGCAGATATTTATATCTTTATACAGATGGCATTGTAGATATTTCCTTATTCACACAGATGGCGGTGTAGATGTTTCCATGTTTCTACAGATGGCGGAGTAGTTAGTTTCATGTTTATGGAGATGGCAGTGTAGATATTTTCATGTTTATAGAGATGGCGGTGTCGATATTTCCATGTTTATAGAGATAGCAGTGTAGATATTTACATGTTTATACAGATGGCTGTGTAGATATTTCCATGTGTATACAGATGGCATTGTAGATATTTCCATGTTTATACAGATGACTGTAGAGTTATTTCCATGTTTTACAGATGGCTGTGCAGATATTTCCATGTTTATAGAGATAGCGGTGTAGATATTTCCATGTTTGTACAGATGGCGTTGTTGATATTTCCATCTATACACAGATGGCCGTGTAGATATTTCCATGTTTATACAGATGGCAGCGTAGATATTTCCATGGACATGCAGATGGCGGTGTAGATATTTCCATGTTTATAGAGATAGCGGTGTAGGTATTTCCATGTTTATAGACATAGCGGTGTAGATATTTCCATGTTTATATAGATGGCGTTGTAGATATTTCCATGTTTATACCAATAGATATGTTGGTATTTCCACGTTTATACCGATAGCGATGTAGATATTTCCATGTTTATACAGCTCGCGGTGCAGATATTTATATCTTTATACAGATGGCATTGTAGATATTTCCTTATTCACACAGATGGCGGTGTAGATGTTTCCATGTTTCTACAGATGGTGGAGTAGTTAGTTTCATGTTTATGGAGATGGCAGTGTAGATATTTTCATGTTTATAGAGATGGCGGTGTCGATATTTCCATGTTTATAGAGATAGCAGTGTAGATATTTACATGTTTATACAGATGGCTGTGTAGATATTTCCATGTGTATACAGATGGCATTGTAGATATTTCCATGTTTATACAGATGACTGTAGAGGTATTTCCATGTTTTACAGATGGCTGTGCAGATATTTCCATGTTTATAGAGATAGCGGTGTAGATATTTCCATGTTTGTACAGATGGCGTTGTTGATATTTCCATCTATACACAGATGGCCGTGTAGATATTTCCATGTTTATACAGATAGCAGCGTAGATATTTCCATGGACATGCAGAAGGCGGTGTAGATATTTCCAGGTTTGTACAGATAGCGGTGTAGATATTTCCATGTTTTCACAGATGGTGGTGTAGATATTTCCGTGTTTATACACATGGCGGAGTAGATAATTCCATCTTTATGGAGATGGCAGTGTATATATTTTCATGTTTTTAGAGATGGCGGTGTAGATATTTCCATATTTATAGAGATAGCGGTGTAGATATTTCCATCTTTCTACAGATGGCAGTGTAGATATTTCCATGTTTATACAGATGGCGTTGTAGATATTTCCAAACTTATACAGATGTCTGTGTAGATATTTCCATGTGTATACAGATGGTATTGTAGGTATTTCCATGTTTATACAGATGGTGGTGTATTTATTTCCATGTTTATTCAGATGACTGTGTATATATTTCCATGTTTTTACAGATGGCAGTGTAGATATTTCAATGTTTATAGAGATGGCGCTGTAGATATTTCCATGTTTATACAGATCGCGGTGTAGATATTTCCATGTTTATACAGATAGCGGTGTAGATATTTCCATGTTTTTACAGATATCGGTGTAGATATTTCCATGTTTACACAGATTGCGGTGTAGATATTTCCATCTTTCTACAGAGGGCATTGTAGATAATTCCATGTTTATGCAGATGGCGGTGTATATATTTCCATGTTTATATAGATGGTGGTGTAGATAATACCATGTTTATACAGATAGCGGTGTAGATATTTCCATGTTTATTCAGATCGTGGTGAAGATATTTCCATGGTTATACAGATCGCGGTGTAGATATTTCCATGTTTATACAGATCGCGGTGTAGATATTTCCATGTTTATACAGATAACGTTGTAGATATTTCCATGTTTACACAGATAGCGGTGTAGATACTTCCATGTTTATAGAGATAGCGGTGTAGGTATTTCCATGTTTATAGACATAGCGGTGTAGATATTTCCTTGTTTATATAGATGGCGTTGTAGATATTTCCATGTTTATACGGATAGATGTGTTGGTATTTCCACGTTTATACAGATAGCGATGTAGATATTTCCATGTTTATACAGCTCGCGGTGCAGATATTTATATCTTTATACAGATGGCATTGTAGATATTTCCTTATTCACACAGATGGCGGTGTAGATGTTTGTATGTTTATACAGATGGCGGAGTAGTTAGTTCCACGTTTATGGAGATGGCAGTGTAGATATTTTCATGTTTATAGAGATGGCGGTGTAGATATTTCCATTTTATAGAGATAGCAGTGTAGATATTTACATGTTTATACAGATGGCTGTGTAGGTATTTCCATGTGTATACAGATGGCATTGTAGATATTTCCATGTTTATACAGATGACTGTAGAGGTATTTCCATGTTTTACAGATGGCTGTGCAGATATTTCCATGTTTACAGAGATAGCGGTGTAGATATTTCCATGTTTGTACAGATGGCGTTGTTAATATTTCCATCTATACACAGATGGCCGTGTAGATATTTCCATGTTTATACAGATGGCAGAGTAGATATTTCCATGGACATACAGATGGCGGTGTAGATATTTCCATGTTTATACAGATAGCGGTGTAGATATTTCCATGTTTTCACAGATGGTGGTGTAGATATTTCCGTGTTTATACACATGGCGGCGTAGATACTTCCATTTTTATGGAGATGACAGTGTAGATATTTTCATGTTTATAGAGATGGCGGTGTAGGTATTTCCATATTTATAGAGATAGCGGTGTAGATATTTCCATCTTTCTACAGATGGCAGTGTAGATATTTCCATGTTTATACAGATGGCGGTGTAGATATTTCCATACTTATACAGATGTCTGTGTAGATACTTCCATTTGTATACAGATGGTACTGTAGGTATTTCCATGTTTATACAGATGGTGGTGTAGATATTTCCATGTTTATTCAGATGACTGTGTAGATATTTCCATGTTTTTACAGATGGCAGTGTAGATATTTCAATGTTTATAGGGATGGCACTGTAGATATTTCCATGTTTATACAGATCGCGGTGTAGATATTTCCATGTTTATACAGATAGCAGTGTAGATATTTCCATGTTTATACAGATCGCGGTGTAGATATTTCCATGTTTATACAGATCGCGGTGTAGATATTTCCATGTTTATACAGATCGTGGTGAAGATATTTCCATGTTTATACAGATCGCGGTGTAGATATTTCCATTTTTATACAGATGGCGGTGTAGATATTTCCATACTTATACAGATGTCTGTGTAGATATTTCCATGTGTATACAGATGGTATTGTAGGTAGTTCCATGTTTATACAGATGGTGGTGTAGATATTTCCATGTTTATTCAGATGACTGTGTAGATATTTCCATGTTTTTACAGATGGCAGTGTAGATATTTCAATGTTTATAGAGATGGCGCTGTAGATATTTCCATGTTTATACAGATCGTGGTGTAGATATTTCCATGTTTATACAGAGAGCGGTGTAGATATTTCCATGTTTATATAGATGGTGGTGTAGATATGACCATGTTTACACAGATAGCGGTGTAGATATTTCCATGTTTATACAGATCGTGGTGAAGATATTTCCATGTTTATACAGATCGCTGTGTAGATATTTCCATGTTTATACAGATCGCGGTGTAGATAGTTCCATGTTTATACAGATAGCGGTGTAGATATTTCCATGTTTATACAGATAGCGGTGTAGATATTTCCATGTTTATAGAGATAGCGGTGTAGGTATTTCCATGTTTATAGACATAGCGGTGTAGATATCTCCATGTTTATATAGATGGCGTTGTAGATATTTCCATGTTTATACCGAGAGATGTGTTGGTATTTCCACGTTTATACAGATAGCGATGTAGATATTTCCATGTTTATACAGCTCGCGGTGCAGATATTTATATCTTTATACAGATGGCATTGTAGATATTTCCTTATTCACACAGATGGCGGTGTAGATGTTTCCATGTTTATACAGATGGCGGAGTAGTTAGTTCCATGTTTATGGAGATGGCAGTGTAGATATTTTCATGTTTATAGAGATGGCGGTGTCGATATTTACATGTTTATAGAGATAGCAGTGTAGATATTTACATGTTTATACAGATGGCTGTGTAGATATTTCCATGTGTATACAGATGGCATTGTAGATATTTCCATGTTTATACAGATGACTGTAGAGGTATTTCCATGTTTTACAGATGGCTGTGCAGATATTTCCATGTTTATAGAGATAGCGGTGTAGATATTTCCATGTTTGTACAGATGGCGTTGTTGATATTTCCATCTATACACAGATGGCCGTGTAGATATTTCCATGTTTATACAGATGGCAGCGTAGATATTTCCATGGACATGCAGATGGCGGTGTAGATATTTCCATGTTTATACAGATAGCGGTGTAGATATTTCCATGTTTTCACAGATGGTGGTGAAGATATTTCCGTGTTTATACACATGGCGGAGTAGATACTTCCATCTTTATGGAGATGGCAGTGTAGATATTTTCATGTTTATAGAGATGGCGGTGTAGACATTTCCACATTTATAGAGATAGCGGTGTAGATATTTCCATCTTTCTACAGATGGCAGTGTAGATATTTCCATGTTTATACAGATGGCGGTGTAGAAATTTCCATACTTATACAGATGTCTGTGTAGATATTTCCATGTGTATACAGATGGTATTGTAGGTATTTCCATGTTTATACAGATGGTGGTGTAGATATTTCCATGTTTATTCTGATGACTGTGTAGATATTTCCATGTTTTTACAGATGGCAGTGTAGATATTTCAATGTTTATAGAGATGGCGCTGTAGATATTTCCATGTTTATGCTGATCGCGGTGTAGATATTTCCATGTTTATACAGATAGCGGTGTAGATATTTCCATGTTTTTACAGATATCGGTGTAGATATTTCCATGTTTACACAGATTGCAGTGTAGATATTTCCATCTTTCTACAGATGGCACTGTAGATATTTCCATGTTTATGCAGATGGCGGTGTAGATATTTCCATGGTTATATAGATGGTGGTGTAGATATTACCATGTTTATACAGATAGCGGTGTAGATATTTCCATGTTTATACCGATCGTGGTGAAGATATTTCCATGTTTATACAGATCGCGGTGTAGATATTTCCATGTTTATACAGATAGCGGTGTAGATATTTCCATGTTTATACAGATAGCGGTGTAGATATTTCCATGTTTATACAGATAGCGGTGTAGATACTTCCATGTTTATAGAGATAGCGGTGTAGGTATTTCCATGTTTATAGACATAGCGGTGTAGATATTTCCTTGTTTATATAGATGGCGTTGTAGATATTTCCATGTTTATACGGATAGATGTGTTGGTATTTCCACGTTTATACAGATAGCGATGTAGATATTTCCATGTTTATACAGCTCGTGGTGCAGATATTTATATCTTTATACAGATGGCATTGTAGATATTTCCTTATTGACACAGATGGCGGTGTAGATGTTTGTATGTTTATACAGATGGCGGAGTAGTTAGTTCCACGTTTATGGAGATGGCAGTGTAGATATTTTCATGTTTATAGAGATGGCGGTGTAGATATTTCCATTTTATAGAGATAGCAGTGTAGATATTTACATGTTTATACAGATGGCTGTGTAGGTATTTCCATGTGTATACAGATGACATTGTAGATATTTCCATGTTTATACAGATGACTGTAGAGGTATTTCCATGTTTTACAGATGGCTGTGCAGATATTTCCATGTTTACAGAGATAGCGGTGTAGATATTTCCATGTTTGTACAGATGGCGTTGTTAATATTTCCATCTATACACAGATGGCCGTGTAGATATTTCCATGTTTATACAGATGGCAGAGTAGATATTTCCATGGACATACAGATGGCGGTGTAGATATTTCCATGTTTATACAGATAGCGGTGTAGATATTTCCATGTTTTCACAGATGGTGGTGTAGATATTTCCGTGTTTATACACATGGCGGCGTAGATACTTCCATTTTTATGGAGATGACAGTGTAGATATTTTCATGTTTATAGAGATGGCGGTGTAGGTATTTCCATATTTATAGAGATAGCGGTGTAGATATTTCCATCTTTCTACAGATGGCAGTGTAGATATTTCCATGTTTATACAGATGGCGGTGTAGATATTTCCATACTTATACAGATGTCTGTGTAGATACTTCCATTTGTATACAGATGGTACTGTAGGTATTTCCATGTTTATACAGATGGTGGTGTAGATATTTCCATGTTTATTCAGATGACTGTGTAGATATTTCCATGTTTTTACAGATGGCAGTGTAGATATTTCAATGTTTATAGAGATGGCGCTGTAGATATTTCCATGTTTATACAGATCGCGGTGTAGATATTTCCATGTTTATACAGATAGCAGTGTAGATATTTCCATGTTTATACAGATCGCGGTGTAGATATTTCCATGTTTATACAGATCGCGGTGTAGATATTTCCATGTTTATACAGATCGTGGTGAAGATATTTCCATGTTTATACAGATCGCGGTGTAGATATTTCCATTTTTATACAGATGGCGGTGTAGATATTTCCATACTTATACAGATGTCTGTGTAGATATTTCCATGTGTATACAGATGGTATTGTAGGTAGTTCCATGTTTATACAGATGGTGGTGTAGATATTTCCATGTTTATTCAGATGACTGTGTAGATATTTCCATGTTTTTACAGATGGCAGTGTAGATATTTCAATATTTATAGAGATGGCGCTGTAGATATTTCCATGTTTATACAGATCGTGGTGTAGGTATTTCCATGTTTATACAGAGAGCGGTGTAGATATTTCCATGTTTATATAGATGGTGGTGTAGATATGACCATGTTTACACAGATAGCGGTGTAGATATTTCCATGTTTATACAGATCGTGGTGAAGATATTTCCATGTTTATACAGATCGCTGTGTAGATATTTCCAAGTTTATACAGATCGCGGTGTAGATAGTTCCATGTTTATACAGATAGCGGTGTAGATATTTCCATGTTTATACAGATAGCGGTGTAGATATTTCCATGTTTATAGAGATAGCGGTGTAGGTATTTCCATGTTTATAGACATAGCGGTGTAGATATCTCCATGTTTATATAGATGGCGTTGTAGATATTTCCATGTTTATACCGAGAGATGTGTTGGTATTTCCACGTTTATACAGATAGCGATGTAGATATTTCCATGTTTATACAGCTCGCGGTGCAGATATTTATATCTTTATACAGATGGCATTGTAGATATTTCCTTATTCACACAGATGGCGGTGTAGATGTTTCCATGTTTATACAGATGGCGGAGTAGTTAGTTCCATGTTTATGGAGATGGCAGTGTAGATATTTTCATGTTTATAGAGATGGCGGTGTCGATATTTCCATGTTTATAGAGATAGCAGTGTAGATATTTACATGTTTATACAGATGGCTGTGTAGATATTTCCATGTGTATACAGATGGCATTGTAGATATTTCCATGTTTATACAGATGACTGTAGAGGTATTTCCATGTTTTACAGATGGCTGTGCAGATATTTCCATGTTTATAGAGATAGCGGTGTAGATATTTCCATGTTTGTACAGATGGCGTTGTTGATATTTCCATCTATACACAGATGGCCGTGTAGATATTTCCATGTTTATACAGATGGCAGCGTAGATATTTCCATGGACATGCAGATGGCGGTGTAGATATTTCCATGTTTATACAGATAGCGGTGTAGATATTTCCATGTTTTCACAGATGGTGGTGAAGATATTTCCGTGTTTATACACATGGCGGAGTAGATACTTCCATCTTTATGGAGATGGCAGTGTAGATATTTTCATGTTTATAGAGATGGCGGTGTAGACATTTCCACATTTATAGAGATAGCGGTGTAGATATTTCCATCTTTCTACAGATGGCAGTGTAGATATTTCCATGTTTATACAGATGGCGGTGTAGAAATTTCCATACTTATACAGATGTCTGTGTAGATATTTCCATGTGTATACAGATGGTATTGTAGGTATTTCCATGTTTATACAGATGGTGGTGTAGATATTTCCATGTTTATTCTGATGACTGTGTAGATATTTCCATGTTTTTACAGATGGCAGTGTAGATATTTCAATGTTTATAGAGATGGCGCTGTAGATATTTCCATGTTTATGCTGATCGCGGTGTAGATATTTCCATGTTTATACAGATAGCGGTGTAGATATTTCCATGTTTTTACAGATATCGGTGTAGATATTTCCATGTTTACACAGATTGCAGTGTAGATATTTCCATCTTTCTACAGATGGCACTGTAGATATTTCCATGTTTATGCAGATGGAGGTGTAGATATTTCCATGGTTATATAGATGGTGGTGTAGATATTACCATGTTTATACAGATAGCGGTGTAGATATTTCCATGTTTATACCGATTGTGGTGAAGATATTTCCATGTTTATACAGATCGCGGTGTAGATATTTCCATGTTTATACAGATAGCGGTGTAGATATTTCCATGTTTATACAGATAGCGGTGTAGATATTTCCATGTTTATAGAGATAGCGGTGTAGGTATTTCCATGTTTATAGACATAGCGGTGTAGATATTTCCATGTTTATATAGATGGGGTTGTAGATATTTCCATGTTTATACCAATAGATATGTTGGTATTTCCACGTTTATACAGATAGCGATGTAGATATTTCCATGTTTATACAGCTCGCGGTGCAGATATTTATATCTTTATACAGATGGCATTGTAGATATTTCCTTATTCACACAGATGGCGGTGTAGATGTTTCCATGTTTCTACAGATGGCGGAGTAGTTAGTTTCATGTTTATGGAGATGGCAGTGTAGATATTTTCATGTTTATAGAGATGGCGGTGTCGATATTTCCATGTTTATAGAGATAGCAGTGTAGATATTTACATGTTTATACAGATGGCTGTGTAGATATTTCCATGTGTATACAGATCGCATTGTAGATATTTCCATGTTTATACAGATGACTGTAGAGGTATTTCCATGTTTTACAGATGGCTGTGCAGATATTTCCATGTTTATAGAGATAGCGGTGTAGATATTTCCATGTTTGTACAGATGGCGTTGTTGATATTTCCATCTATACACAGATGGCCGTGTAGATATTTCCATGTTTATACAGATAGCAGCGTAGATATTTCCATGGACATGCAGAAGGCGGTGTAGATATTTCCAGGTTTGTACAGATAGCGGTGTAGATATTTCCATGTTTTCACAGATGGTGGTGTAGATATTTCCGTGTTTATACACATGGCGGAGTAGATACTTCCATCTTTATGGAGATGGCAGTGTATATATTTTCATGTTTTTAGAGATGGCTGTGTAGATATTCCCATATTTATAGAGATAGCGGTGTAGATATTTCCATCTTTCTACAGATGGCAGTGTAGATATTTCCATGTTTATACAGATGGCGTTGTAGATATTTCCAAACTTATACAGATGTCTGTGTAGATATTTCCATGTGTATACAGATGGTATTGTAGGTATTTCCATGTTTATACAGATGGTGGTGTATTTATTTCCATGTTTATTCAGATGACTGTGTATATATTTCCATGTTTTTACAGATGGCAGTGTAGATATTTCAATGTTTATAGAGATGGCGCTGTAGATATTTCCATGTTTATACAGATCGCGGTGTAGATATTTCCATGTTTATACAGATAGCGGTGTAGATATTTCCATGTTTTTACAGATATCGGTGTAGATATTTCCATGTTTACACAGATTGCGGTGTAGATATTTCCATCTTTCTACAGAGGGCATTGTAGATAATTCCATGTTTATGCAGATGGCGGTGTATATATTTCCATGTTTATATAGATGGTGGTGTAGATAATACCATGTTTATACAGATAGCGGTGTAGATATTTCCATGTTTATTCAGATCGTGGTGAAGATATTTCCATGGTTATACAGATCGCGGTGTAGATATTTCCATGTTTATACAGATCGCGGTGTAGATATTTCCATGTTTATACAGATAACGTTGTAGATATTTCCAAGTTTATACAGATAGCGGTGTAGATACTTCCATGTTTATAGAGATAGCGGTGTAGGTATTTCCATGTTTATAGACATAGCGGTGTAGATATTTCCTTGTTTATATAGATGGCGTTGTAGATATTTCCATGTTTATACGGATAGATGTGTTGGTATTTCCCCGTTTATACAGATAGCGATGTAGATATTTCCATGTTTATACAGCTCGTGGTGCAGATATTTATATCTTTATACAGATGGCATTGTAGATATTTCCTTATTCACACAGATGGCGGTGTAGATGTTTGTATGTTTATACAGATGGCGGAGTAGTTAGTTCCACGTTTATGGAGATGGCAGTGTAGATATTTTCATGTTTATAGAGATGGCGGTGTAGATATTTCCATTTTATAGAGATAGCAGTGTAGATATTTACATGTTTATACAGATGGCTGTGTAGGTATTTCCATGTGTATACAGATGGCATTGTAGATATTTCCATGTTTATACAGATGACTGTAGAGGTATTTCCATGTTTTACAGATGGCTGTGCAGATATTTCCATGTTTACAGAGATAGCGGTGTAGATATTTCCATGTTTGTACAGATGGCGTTGTTAATATTTCCATCTATACACAGATGGCCGTGTAGATATTTCCATGTTTATACAGATGGCAGAGTAGATATTTCCATGGACATACAGATGGCGGTGTAGATATTTCCATGTTTATACAGATAGCGGTGTAGATATTTCCATGTTTTCACAGATGGTGGTGTAGATATTTCCGTGTTTATACACATGGCGGCGTAGATACTTCCATTTTTATGGAGATGACAGTGTAGATATTTTCATGTTTATAGAGATGGCGGTGTAGGTATTTCCATATTTATAGAGATAGCGGTGTAGATATTTCCATCTTTCTACAGATGGCAGTGTAGATATTTCCATGTTTATACAGATGGCGGTGTAGATATTTCCATACTTATGCAGATGTCTGTGTAGATACTTCCATTTGTATACAGATGGTACTGTAGGTATTTCCATGTTTATACAGATGGTGGTGTAGATATTTCCATGTTTATTCAGATGACTGTGTAGATATTTCCATGTTTTTACAGATGGCAGTGTAAATATTTCAATGTTTATAGAGATGGCGCTGTAGATATTTCCATGTTTATACAGATCGCGGTGTAGATATTTCCATGTTTATACAGATAGCAGTGTAGATATTTCCATGTTTATACAGATCGCGGTGTAGATATTTCCATGTTTATACAGATCGCGGTGTAGATATTTCCATGTTTATACAGATCGTGGTGAAGATATTTCCATGTTTATACAGATCGCGGTGTAGATATTTCCATTTTTATACAGATGGCGGTGTAGATATTTCCATACTTATACAGATGTCTGTGTAGATATTTCCATGTGTATACAGATGGTATTGTAAGTAGTTCCATGTTTATACAGATGGTGGTGTAGATATTTCCATGTTTATTCAGATGACTGTGTAGATATTTCCATGTTTTTACAGATGGCAGTGTAGATATTTCAATGTTTATAGAGATGGCGCTGTAGATATTTCCATGTTTATACAGATCGTGGTGTAGATATTTCCATGTTTATACAGAGAGCGGTGTAGATATTTCCATGTTTATATAGATGGTGGTGTAGATATGACCATGTTTACACAGATAGCGGTGTAGATATTTCCATGTTTATACAGATCGTGGTGAAGATATTTCCATGTTTATACAGATCGCTGTGTAGATATTTCCATGTTTATACAGATCGCGGTGTAGATAGTTCCATGTTTATACAGATAGCGGTGTAGATATTTCCATGTTTATACAGATAGCGGTGTAGATATTTCCATGTTTATAGAGATAGCGGTGTAGGTATTTCCATGTTTATAGACATAGCGGTGTAGATATCTCCATGTTTATATAGATGGCGTTGTAGATATTTCCATGTTTATACCGAGAGATGTGTTGGTATTTCCACGTTTATACAGATAGCGATGTAGATATTTCCATGTTGATACAGCTCGCGGTGCAGATATTTATATCTTTATACAGATGGCATTGTAGATATTTCCTTATTCAAACAGATGGCGGTGTAGATGTTTCCATGTTTATACAGATGGCGGAGTAGTTAGTTCCATGTTTATGGAGATGGCAGTGTAGATATTTTCATGTTTATAGAGATGGCGGTGTCGATATTTCCATGTTTATAGAGATAGCAGTGTAGATATTTACATGTTTATACAGATGGCTGTGTAGATATTTCCATGTGTATACAGATGGCATTGTAGATATTTCCATGTTTATACAGATGACTGTAGAGGTATTTCCATGTTTTACAGATGGCTGTGCAGATATTTCCATGTTTATAGAGATAGCGGTGTAGATATTTCCATGTTTGTACAGATGGCGTTGTTGATATTTCCATCTATACACAGATGGCCGTGTAGATATTTCCATGTTTATACAGATGGCAGCGTAGATATTTCCATGGACATGCAGATGGCGGTGTAGATATTTCCATGTTTATACAGATAGCGGTGTAGATATTTCCATGTTTATACAGAGAGCGGTGTAGATATTTCCATGTTTATATAGATGGTGGTGTAGATATGACCATGTTTACACAGATAGCGGTGTAGATATTTCCATGTTTATACAGATCGTGGTGAAGATATTTCCATGTTTATACAGATCGCTGTGTAGATATTTCCATGTTTATACAGATCGTGGTGTAGATAGTTCCATGTTTATACAGATAGCGGTGTAGATATTTCCATGTTTATACAGATAGCGGTGTAGATATTTCCATGTTTATAGAGATAGCGGTGTAGGTATTTCCATGTTTATAGACATAGCGGTGTAGATATCTCCATGTTTATATAGATGGCGTTGTAGATATTTCCATGTTTATACCGAGAGATGTGTTGGTATTTCCACGTTTATACAGATAGCGATGTAGATATTTCCATGTTTATACAGCTCGCGGTGCAGATATTTATATCTTTATACAGATGGCATTGTAGATATTTCCTTATTCACACAGATGGCGGTGTAGATGTTTCCATGTTTATACAGATGGCGGAGTAGTTAGTTCCATGTTTATGGAGATGGCAGTGTAGATATTTTCATGTTTATAGAGATTGCGGTGTCGATATTTCCATGTTTATAGAGATAGCAGTGTAGATATTTACATGTTTATACAGATGGCTGTGTAGATATTTCCATGTGTATACAGATCGCATTGTAGGTATTTCCATGTTTATACACATGACTGTAGAGGTATTTCCATGTTTTACAGATGGCTGTGCAGATATTTCCATGTTTATAGAGATAGCGGTGTAGATATTTCCATGTTTGTACAGATGGCGTTGTTGATATTTCCATCTATACACAGATGGCCGTGTAGATATTTCCATGTTTATACAGATGGCAGCGTAGATATTTCCATGGACATGCAGATGGCGGTGTAGATATTTCCATGTTTATACAGATAGTGGTGTAGATATTTCCATGTTTTCACAGATGGTGGTGAAGATATTTCCGTGTTTATACACATGGCGGAGTAGATACTTCCATCTTTATGGAGATGGCAGTGTAGATATTTTCATGTTTATAGAGATGGCGGTGTAGACATTTCCACATTTATAGAGATAGCGGTGTAGATATTTCCATCTTTCTACAGATGGCAGTGTAGATATTTCCATGTTTATACAGATGGCGGTGTAGAAATTTCCATACTTATACAGATGTCTGTGTAGATATTTCCATGTGTATACAGATGGTATTGTAGGTATTTCCATGTTTATACAGATGGTGGTGTAGATATTTCCATGTTTATTCTGATGACTGTGTAGATATTTCCATGTTTTTACAGATGGCAGTGTAGATATTTCAATGTTTATAGAGATGGCGCTGTAGATATTTCCATGTTTATGCTGATCGCGGTGTAGATATTTCCATGTTTATACAGATAGCGGTGTAGATATTTCCATGTTTTTACAGATATCGGTGTAGATATTTCCATGTTTACACAGATTGCAGTGTAGATATTTCCATCTTTCTACAGATGGCACTGTAGATATTTCCATGTTTATGCAGATGGCGGTGTAGATATTTCCATGGTTATATAGATGGTGGTGTAGATATTACCATGTTTATACAGATAGCGGTGTAGATATTTCCATGTTTATACCGATCGTGGTGAAGATATTTCCATGTTTATACAGATCGCGGTGTAGATATTTCCATGTTTATACAGATAGCGGTGTAGATATTTCCATGTTTATACAGATAGCGGTGTAGATATTTCCATGTTTATACAGATAGCGGTGTAGATACTTCCATGTTTATAGAGATAGCGGTGTAGGTATTTCCATGTTTATAGACATAGCGGTGTAGATATTTCCTTGTTTATATAGATGGCATTGTAGATATTTCCATGTTTATACGGATAGATGTGTTGGTATTTCCACGTTTATACAGATAGCGATGTAGATATTTCCATGTTTATACAGCTCGTGGTGCAGATATTTATATCTTTATACAGATGGCATTGTAGATATTTCCTTATTCACACAGATGGCGGTGTAGATGTTGGTATGTTTATACAGATGGCGGAGTAGTTAGTTCCACGTTTATGGAGATGGCAGTGTAGATATTTTCATGTTTATAGAGATGGCGGTGTAGATATTTCCATTTTATAGAGATAGCAGTGTAGATATTTACATGTTTATACATATGGCTGTGTAGGTATTTCCATGTGTATACAGATGACATTGTAGATATTTCCATGTTTATACAGATGACTGTAGAGGTATTTCCATGTTTTACAGATGGCAGTGCAGATATTTCCATGTTTATAGAGATAGCGGTGTAGATATTTCCATGTTTGTACAGATGGCGTTGTTGATATTTCCATCTATACACAGATGGCCGTGTAGATATTTCCATGTTTATACAGATGGCAGCGTAGATATTTCCATGGACATGCAGATGGCGGTGTAGATATTTCCATGTTTATACAGATAGCGGTGTAGATATTTCCATGTTTTCACAGATGGTGGTGAAGATATTTCCGTGTTTATACACATGGCGGAGTAGATACTTCCATCTTTATGGAGATGGCAGTGTAGATATTTTCATGTTTATAGAGATGGCGGTGTAGACATTTCCACATTTATAGAGATAGCGGTGTAGATATTTCCATCTTTCTACAGATGGCAGTGTAGGTATTTCCATGTTTATACAGATGGCGGTGTAGAAATTTCCATACTTATACAGATGTCTGTGTAGATATTTCCATGTGTATACAGATGGTATTGTAGGTATTTCCATGTTTATACAGATGGTGGTGTAGATATTTCCATGTTTATTCTGATGACTGTGTAGATATTTCCATGTTTTTACAAATGGCAGTGTAGATATTTCAATGTTTATAGAGATGGCGCTGTAGATATTTCCATGTTTATGCTGATCGCGGTGTAGATATTTCCATGTTTATACAGATAGCGGTGTAGATATTTCCATGTTTTTACAGATATCGGTGTAGATATTTCCATGTTTACACAGATTGCAGTGTAGATATTTCCATCTTTCTACAGATGGCACTGTAGATATTTCCATGTTTATGCAGATGGCGGTGTAGATATTTCCATGGTTATATAGATGGTGGTGTAGATATTACCATGTTTATACAGATAGCGGTGTAGATATTTCCATGTTTATACCGATCGTGGTGAAGATATTTCCATGTTTATACAGATCGCGGTGTAGATATTTCCATGTTTATACAGATAGCGGTGTAGATATTTCCATGTTTATATAGATAGCAGTGTAGATATTTCCATGTTTATAGAGATAGCGGTGTAGGTATTTCCATGTTTATAGACATGGCGGTGTAGATATTTCCATGTTTATATAGATGGCGTTGTAGATATTTCCATGTTTATACCAATAGATATGTTGGTATTTCCACGTTTATACAGATAGCGATGTAGATATTTCCATGTTTATACAGCTCGCGGTGCAGATATTTATATCTTTATACAGATGGCATTGTAGATATTTCCTTATTCACACAGATGGCGGTGTAGATGTTTCCATGTTTCTACAGATGGCGGAGTAGTTAGTTTCATGTTTATGGAGATGGCAGTGTAGATATTTTCATGTTTATAGAGATGGCGGTGTCGATATTTCCATGTTTATAGAGATAGCAGTGTAGATATTTACGTGTTTATACAGATGGCTGTGTAGATATTTCCATGTGTATACAGATGGCATTGTAGGTATTTCCATGTTTATACACATGACTGTAGAGGTATTTCCATGTTTTACAGATGGCTGTGCAGATATTTCCATGTTTATAGAGATAGCGGTGTAGATATTTCCATGTTTGTACAGATGGCGTTGTTGATATTTCCATCTATACACAGATGGCCGTGTAGATATTTCCATGTTTATACAGATGGCAGCGTAGATATTTCCATGGACATGCAGATGGCGGTGTAGATATTTCCATGTTTATACAGATAGCGGTGTAGATATTTCCATGTTTTCACAGATGGTGGTGAAGATATTTCCGTGTTTATACACATGGCGGAGTAGATACTTCCATCTTTATGGAGATGGCAGTGTAGATATTTTCATGTTTATAGAGATGGCGGTGTAGACATTTCCACATTTATAGAAATAGCGGTGTAGATATTTCCATCTTTCTACAGATGGCAGTGTAGATATTTCCATGTTTATACAGATGGCGGTGTAGAAATTTCCATACTTATACAGATGTCTGTGTAGATATTTCCATGTGTATACAGATGGTATTGTAGGTATTTCCATGTTTATACAGATGCTGGTGTAGATATTTCCATGTTTATTCTGATGACTGTGTAGATATTTCCATGTTTTTACAGATGGCAGTGTAGATATTTCAATGTTTATAGAGATGGCGCTGTAGATATTTCCATGTTTATGCTGATCGCGGTGTAGATATTTCCATGTTTATACAGATAGCGGTGTAGATATTTCCATGTTTTTACAGATATCGGTGTAGATATTTCCATGTTTACACAGATTGCAGTGTAGATATTTCCATCTTTCTACAGATGGCACTGTAGATATTTCCATGTTTATGCAGATGGTGGTGTAGATATTTCCATGGTTATATAGATGGTGGTGTAGATATTACCATGTTTATACAGATAGCGGTGTAGATATTTCCATGTTTATACCGATCGTGGTGAAGATATTTCCATGTTTATACAGACCGCGGTGTAGATATTTCCATGTTTATACAGATAGCGGTGTAGATATTTCCATGTTTATACAGATAGCGGTGTAGATATTTCCATGTTTATAGAGATAGCGGTGTAGGTATTTCCATGTTTATAGACATAGCGGTGTAGATATTTCCATGTTTATATAGATGGCGTTGTAGATATTTCCATGTTTATACCAATAGATATGTTGGTATTTCCACGTTTATACAGATAGCGATGTAGATATTTCCATGTTTATACAGCTCGCGGTGCAGATATTTATATCTTTATACAGATGGCATTGTAGATATTTCCTTATTCACACAGAGGGCGGTGTAGATGTTTCCATGTTTCTACAGATGGCAGAGTAGTTAGTTTCATGTTTATGGAGATGGCAGTGTAGATATTTTCATGTTTATAGAGATGGCGGTGTCGATATTTCCATGTTTATAGAGATAGCAGTGTAGATATTTACATGTTTATACAGATGGCTGTGTAGATATTTCCATGTGTATACAGATGGCATTGTAGATATTTCCATGTTTATACAGATGACTGTAGAGGTATTTCCATGTTTTACAGATGGCTGTGCAGATATTTCCATGTTTATAGAGATAGCGGTGTAGATATTTCCATGTTTGTACAGATGGCGTTGTTGATATTTCCATCTATACACAGATGGCCGTGTAGATATTTCCATGTTTATACAGATAGCAGCGTAGATATTTCCATGGACATGCAGAAGGCGGTGTAGATATTTCCAGGTTTGTACAGATAGCGGTGTAGATATTTCCATGTTTTCACAGATGGTGGTGTAGATATTTCCGTGTTTATACACATGGCGGAGTAGATACTTCCATCTTTATGGAGATGGCAGTGTATATATTTTCATGTTTTTAGAGATGGCAGTGTAGATATTTCCATGTTTATACAGATGGCGTTGTAGATATTTCCAAACTTATACAGATGTCTGTGTAGATATTTCCATGTGTATACAGATGGTATTGTAGGTATTTCCATGTTTATACAGATGGTGGTGTATTTATTTCCATGTTTATTCAGATGACTGTGTATATATTTCCATGTTTTTACAGATGGTAGTGTAGATATTTCAATGTTTATAGAGATGGCGCTGTAGATATTTCCATGTTTATACAGATCGCGGTGTAGATATTTCCATGTTTATACAGATAGCGGTGTAGATATTTCCATGTTTTTACAGATATCGGTGTAGATATTTCCATGTTTACACAGATTGCGGTGTAGATATTTCCATCTTTCTACAGAGGGCATTGTAGATAATTCCATGTTTATGCAGATGGCGGTGTATATATTTCCATGTTTATATAGATGGTGGTGTAGATAATACCATGTTTATACAGATAGCGGTGTAGATATTTCCATGTTTATTCAGATCGTGGTGAAGATATTTCCATGGTTATACAGATCGCGGTGTAGATATTTCCATGTTTATACAGATCGCGGTGTAGATATTTCCATGTTTATACAGATAACGTTGTAGATATTTCCAACTTTATACAGATAGCGGTGTAGATACTTCCATGTTTATAGAGATAGCGGTGTAGGTATTTCCATGTTTATAGACATAGCGGTGTAGATATTTCCTTGTTTATATAGATGGCGTTGTAGATATTTCCATGTTTATACGGACAGATGTGTTGGTATTTCCCAGTTTATACAGATAGCGATGTAGATATTTCCATGTTTATTCAGATGACTGTGTAGATATTTCCATGTTTTTACAGATGGCAGTGTAAATATTTCAATGTTTATAGAGATGGCGCTGTAGATATTTCCATGTTTATACAGATCGCGGTGTAGATATTTCCATGTTTATACAGATAGCAGTGTAGATATTTCCATGTTTATACAGATCGCGGTGTAGATATTTCCATGTTTATACAGATCGCGGTGTAGATATTTCCATGTTTATACAGATCGTGGTGAAGATATTTCCATGTTTATACAGATCGCGGTGTAGATATTTCCATTTTTATACAGATGGCGGTGTAGATATTTCCATACTTATACAGATGTCTGTGTAGATATTTCCATGTGTATACAGATGGTATTGTAGGTATTTCCATGTTTATACAGATGGTGGTGTAGATATTTCCATGTTTATTCAGATGACTGTGTAGATATTTCCATGTTTTTACAGATGGCAGTGTAGATATTTCAATGTTTATAGAGATGGCGCTGTAGATATTTCCATGTTTATACAGATCGTGGTGTAGATATTTCCATGTTTATACAGAGAGCGGTGTAGATATTTCCATGTTTATATAGATGGTGGTGTAGATATGACCATGTTTACACAGATAGCGGTGTAGATATTTCCATGTTTATACAGATCGTGGTGAAGATATTTCCATGTTTATACAGATCGCTGTGTAGATATTTCCATGTTTATACAGATCGCGGTGTAGATAGTTCCATGTTTATACAGATAGCGGTGTAGATATTTCCATGTTTATACAGATAGCGGTGTAGATATTTCCATGTTTATAGAGATAGCGGTGTAGGTATTTCCATGTTTATAGACATAGCGGTGTAGATATCTCCATGTTTATATAGATGGCGTTGTAGATATTTCCATGTTTATACCGAGAGATGTGTTGGTATTTCCACGTTTATACAGATAGCGATGTAGATATTTCCATGTTGATACAGCTCGCGGTGCAGATATTTATATCTTTATACAGATGGCATTGTAGATATTTCCTTATTCAAACAGATGGCGGTGTAGATGTTTCCATGTTTATACAGATGGCGGAGTAGTTAGTTCCATGTTTATGGAGATGTCAGTGTAGATATTTTCATGTTTATAGAGACGGCGGTGTCGATATTTCCAAGTTTATAGAGATAGCAGTGTAGATATTTACATGTTTATACAGATGGCTGTGTAGATATTTCCATGTGTATACAGATGGCATTGTAGATATTTCCATGTTTATACAGATGACTGTAGAGGTATTTCCATGTTTTACAGATGGCTGTGCAGATATTTCCATGTTTATAGAGATAGCGGTGTAGATATTTCCATGTTTGTACAGATGGCGTTGTTGATATTTCCATCTATACACAGATGGCCGTGTAGATATTTCCATGTTTATACAGATGGCAGCGTAGATATTTCCATGGACATGCAGATGGCGGTGTAGATATTTCCATGTTTATACAGATAGCGGTGTAGATATTTCCATGTTTATACAGAGAGCGGTGTAGATATTTCCATGTTTATACAGATGGTGGTGTAGATATGACGATGTTTACACAGATAGCGGTGTAGATATTTCCATGTTTATACAGATCGTGGTGAAGATATTTCCATGTTTATACAGATCGCTGTGTAGATATTTCCATGTTTATACAGATCGTGGTGTAGATAGTTCCATGTTTATACAGATAGCGGTGTAGATATTTCCATGTTTATACAGATAGCGGTGTAGATATTTCCATGTTTATAGAGATAGCGGTGTAGGTATTTCCATGTTTATAGACATAGCGGTGTAGATATCTCCATGTTTATATAGATGGCGTTGTAGATATTTCCATGTTTATACCGAGAGATGTGTTGGTATTTCCACGTTTATACAGATAGCGATGTAGATATTTCCATGTTTATACAGCTCGCGGTGCAGATATTTATATCTTTATACAGATGGCATTGTAGATATTTCCTTATTCACACAGATGGCGGTGTAGATGTTTCCATGTTTATACAGATGGCGGAGTAGTTAGTTCCATGTTTATGGAGATGGCAGTGTAGATATTTTCATGTTTATAGAGATGGCGGTGTCGATATTTCCATGTTTATAGAGATAGCAGTGTAGATATTTACATGTTTATACAGATGGCTGTGTAGATATTTCCATGTGTATACAGATCGCATTGTAGGTATTTCCATGTTTATACACATGACTGTAGAGGTATTTCCATGTTTTACAGATGGCTGTGCAGATATTTCCATGTTTATAGAGATAGCGGTGTAGATATTTCCATGTTTGTACAGATGGCGTTGTTGATATTTCCATCTATACACAGATGGCCGTGTAGATATTTCCATGTTTATACAGATGGCAGCGTAGATATTTCCATGGACATGCAGATGGCGGTGTAGATATTTCCATGTTTATACAGATAGCGGTGTAGATATTTCCATGTTTTCACAGATGGTGGTGAAGATATTTCCGTGTTTATACACATGGCGGAGTAGATACTTCCATCTTTATGGAGATGGCAGTGTAGATATTTTCATGTTTATAGAGATGGCGGTGTAGACATTTCCACATTTATAGAGATAGCGGTGTAGATATTTCCATCTTTCTACAGATGGCAGTGTAGATATTTCCATGTTTATACAGATGGCGGTGTAGAAATTTCCATACTTATAGAGATGTCTGTGTAGATATTTCCATGTGTATACAGATGGTATTGTAGGTATTTCCATGTTTATACAGATGGTGGTGTAGATATTTCCATGTTTATTCTGATGACTGTGTAGATATTTCCATGTTTTTACAGATGGCAGTGTAGATATTTCAATGTTTATAGAGATGGCGCTGTAGATATTTCCATGTTTATGCTGATCGCGGTGTAGATATTTCCATGTTTATACAGATAGCGGTGTAGATATTTCCATGTTTTTACAGATATCGGTGTAGATATTTCCATGTTTACACAGATTGCAGTGTAGATATTTCCATCTTTCTACAGATGGCACTGTAGATATTTCCATGTTTATGCAGATGGCGGTGTAGATATTTCCATGGTTATATAGATGGTGGTGTAGATATTACCATGTTTATACAGATAGCGGTGTAGATATTTCCATATTTATACCGATCGTGGTGAAGATATTTCCATGTTTATACAGATCGCGGTGTAGATATTTCCATGTTTATACAGATAGCGGTGTAGATATTTCCATGTTTATACAGATAGCGGTGTAGATATTTCCATGTTTATACAGATAGCGGTGTAGATACTTCCATGTTTATAGAGATAGCGGTGTAGGTATTTCCATGTTTATAGACATAGCGGTGTAGATATTTCCTTGTTTATATAGATGGCATTGTAGATATTTCCATGTTTATACGGATAGATGTGTTGGTATTTCCACGTTTATACAGATAGCGATGTAGATATTTCCATGTTTATACAGCTCGTGGTGCAGATATTTATATCTTTATACAGATGGCATTGTAGATATTTCCTTATTCACACAGATGGCGGTGTAGATGTTTGTATGTTTATACAGATGGCGGAGTAGTTAGTTCCACGTTTATGGAGATGGCAGTGTAGATATTTTCATGTTTATAGAGATGGCGGTGTAGATATTTCCATTTTATAGAGATAGCAGTGTAGATATTTACATGTTTATACATATGGCTGTGTAGGTATTTCCATGTGTATACAGATGACATTGTAGATATTTCCATGTTTATACAGATGACTGTAGAGGTATTTCCATGTTTTACAGATGGCTGTGCAGATATTTCCATGTTTACAGAGATAGCGGTGTAGATATTTCCATGTTTGTACAGATGGCGTTGTTAATATTTCCATCTATACACAGATGGCCGTGTAGATATTTCCATGTTTATACAGATGGCAGAGTAGATATTTCCATGGACATACAGATGGCGGTGTAGATATTTCCATGTTTATACAGAGAGCGGTGTAGATATTTCCATGTTTTCACAGATGGTGGTGTAGATATTTCCGTGTTTATACACATGGCGGCGTAGATACTTCCATTTTTATGGAGATGACAGTGTAGATATTTTCATGTTTATAGAGATGGCGGTGTAGGTATTTCCATATTTATAGAGATAGCGGTGTAGATATTTCCATCTTTCTACAGATGGCAGTGTAGATATTTCCATGTTTATACAGATGGCGGTGTAGATATTTCCATACTTATACAGATGTCTGTGTAGATACTTCCATTTGTATACAGATGGTACTGTAGGTATTTCCATGTTTATACAGATGGTGGTGTAGATATTTCCATGTTTATTCAGATGACTGTGTAGATATTTCCATGTTTTTACAGATGGCAGTGTAGATATTTCAATGTTTATAGAGATGGCGCTGTAGATATTTCCATGTTTATACAGATCGCGGTGTAGATATTTCCATATTTATACAGATAGCAGTGTAGATATTTCCATGTTTATACAGATCGCGGTGTAGATATTTCCATGTTTATACAGATCGCGGTGTAGATATTTCCATGTTTATACAGATCGTGGTGAAGATATTTCCATGTTTATACAGATCGCGGTGTAGATATTTCCATTTTTATACAGATGGCGGTGTAGATATTTCCATACTTATACAGATGTCTGTGTAGATATTTCCATGTGTATACAGATGGTATTGTAGGTAGTTCCATGTTTATACAGATGGTGGTGTAGATATTTCCATGTTTATTCAGATGACTGTGTAGATATTTCCATGTTTTTACAGATGGCAGTGTAGATATTTCAATGTTTATAGAGATGGCGCTGTAGATATTTCCATGTTTATACAGATCGTGGTGTAGATATTTCCATGTTTATACAGAGAGCGGTGTAGATATTTCCATGTTTATATTGATGGTGGTGTAGATATGACCATGTTTACACAGATAGCGGTGTAGATATTTCCATGTTTATAAAGATCGTGGTGAAGATATTTCCATGTTTATACAGATCGCGGTGTAGATAGTTCCATGTTTATACAGATAGCGGTGTAGATATTTCCATGTTTATACAGATAGCGGTGTAGATATTTCCATGTTTATAGAGATAGCGGTGTAGGTATTTCCATGTTTATAGACATAGCGGTGTAGATATCTCCATGTTTATATAGATGGCGTTGTAGATATTTCCATGTTTATACCGAGAGATGTGTTGGTATTTCCACGTTTATACAGATAGCGATGTAGATATTTCCATGTTTATACAGCTCGCGGTGCAGGTATTTATATCTTTATACAGATGGCATTGTAGATATTTCCTTATTCACACAGATGGCGGTGTAGATGTTTCCATGTTTATACAGATGGCGGAGTAGTTAGTTCCATGTTTATGGAGATGGCAGTGTAGATATTTTCATGTTTATAGAGATGGCGGTGTCGATATTTCCATGTTTATAGAGATAGCAGTGTAGATATTTACAAGTTTATACAGATGGCTGTGTAGATATTTCCATGTGTATACAGATGGCATTGTAGATATTTCCATGTTTATACAGATGACTGTAGAGGTATTTCCATGTTTTACAGATGGCAGTGCAGATATTTCCATGTTTATAGAGATAGCGGTGTAGATATTTCCATGTTTGTACAGATGGCGTTGTTGATATTTCCATCTATACACAGATGGCCGTGTAGATATTTCCATGTTTATACAGATGGCAGCGTAGATATTTCCATGGACATGCAGATGGCGGTGTAGATATTTCCATGTTTATACAGATAGCGGTGTAGATATTTCCATGTTTTCACAGATGGTGGTGAAGATATTTCCGTGTTTATACACATGGCGGAGTAGATACTTCCATCTTTATGGAGATGGCAGTGTAGATATTTTCATGTTTATAGAGATGGCGGTGTAGACATTTCCACATTTATAGAGATAGCGGTGTAGATATTTCCATCTTTCTACAGATGGCAGTGTAGATATTTCCATGTTTATACAGATGGCGGTGTAGAAATTTCCATACTTATACAGATGTCTGTGTAGATATTTCCATGTGTATACAGATGGTATTGTAGGTATTTCCATGTTTATACAGATGGTGGTGTAGATATTTCCATGTTTATTCTGATGACTGTGTAGATATTTCCATGTTTTTACAAATGGCAGTGTAGATATTTCAATGTTTATAGAGATGGCGCTGTAGATATTTCCATGTTTATGCTGATCGCGGTGTAGATATTTCCATGTTTATACAGATAGCGGTGTAGATATTTCCATGTTTTTACAGATATCGGTGTAGATATTTCCATGTTTACACAGATTGCAGTGTAGATATTTCCATCTTTCTACAGATGGCACTGTAGATATTTCCATGTTTATGCAGATGGCGGTGTAGATATTTCCATGGTTATATAGATGGTGGTGTAGATATTACCATGTTTATACAGATAGCGGTGTAGATATTTCCATGTTTATACCGATCGTGGTGAAGATATTTCCATGTTTATACAGATCGCGGTGTAGATATTTCCATGTTTATACAGATAGCGGTGTAGATATTTCCATGTTTATACAGATAGCAGTGTAGATATTTCCATGTTTATAGAGATAGCGGTGTAGGTATTTCCATGTTTATAGACATGGCGGTGTAGATATTTCCATGTTTATATAGATGGCGTTGTAGATATTTCCATGTTTATACCAATAGATATGTTGGTATTTCCACGTTTATACAGATAGCGATGTAGATATTTCCATGTTTATACAGCTCGCGGTGCAGATATTTATATCTTTATACAGATGGCATTGTAGATATTTCCTTATTCACACAGATGGCGGTGTAGATGTTTCCATGTTTCTACAGATGGCGGAGTAGTTAGTTTCATGTTTATGGAGATGGCAGTGTAGATATTTTCATGTTTATAGAGATGGCGGTGTCGATATTTCCATTTTTATAGAGATAGCAGTGTAGATATTTACGTGTTTATACAGATGGCTGTGTAGATATTTCCATGTGTATACAGATGGCATTGTAGGTATTTCCATGTTTATACACATGACTGTAGAGGTATTTCCATGTTTTACAGATGGCTGTGCAGATATTTCCATGTTTATAGAGATAGCGGTGTAGATATTTCCATGTTTGTACAGATGGCGTTGTTGATATTTCCATCTATACACAGATGGCCGTGTAGATATTTCCATGTTTATACAGATGGCAGCGTAGATATTTCCATGGACATGCAGATGGCGGTGTAGATATTTCCATGTTTATACAGATAGCGGTGTAGATATTTCCATGTTTTCACAGATGGTGGTGAAGATATTTCCGTGTTTATACACATGGCGGAGTAGATACTTCCATCTTTATGGAGATGGCAGTGTAGATATTTTCATGTTTATAGAGATGGCGGTGTAGACATTTCCACATTTATAGAGATAGCGGTGTAGATATTTCCATCTTTCTACAGATGGCAGTGTAGATATTTCCATGTTTATACAGATGGCGGTGTAGAAATTTCCATACTTATACAGATGTCTGTGTAGATATTTCCATGTGTATACAGATGGTATTGTAGGTATTTCCATGTTTATACAGATGCTGGTGTAGATATTTCCATGTTTATTCTGATGACTGTGTAGATATTTCCATGTTTTTACAGATGGCAGTGTAGATATTTCAATGTTTATAGAGATGGCGCTGTAGATATTTCCATGTTTATATAGATGGTGGTGTAGATAATACCATGTTTATACAGATAGCGGTGTAGATATTTCCATGTTTATTCAGATCGTGGTGAAGATATTTCCATGGTTATACAGATCGCGGTGTAGATATTTCCATGTTTATACAGATCGCGTTGTAGATAGTTCCATGTTTATACAGATAACGTTGTAGATATTTCCAAGTTTATACAGATAGCGGTGTAGATACTTCCATGTTTATAGAGATAGCGGTGTAGGTATTTCCATGTTTATAGACATAGCGGTGTAGATATTTCCTTGTTTATATAGATGGCGTTGTAGATATTTCCATGTTTATACGGATAAATGTGTTGGTATTTCCACGTTTATACAGATAGCGATGTAGATATTTCCATGTTTATACAGCTCGTGGTGCAGATATTTATATCTTTATACAGATGGCATTGTAGATATTTCCTTATTCACACAGATGGCGGTGTAGATGTTTGTATGTTTATACAGATGGCGGAGTAGTTAGTTCCACGTTTATGGAGATGGCAGTGTAGATATTTTCATGTTTATAGAGATGGCGGTGTAGATATTTCCATTTTATAGAGATAGCAGTGTAGATATTTACATGTTTATACAGTTGGCTGTGTAGGTATTTCCATGTGTATACAGATGGCATTGTAGATATTTCCATGTTTATACAGATGACTGTAGAGGTATTTCCATGTTTTACAGATGGCTGTGCAGATATTTCCATGTTTACAGAGATGGCGGTGTAGATATTTCCATGTTTGTACAGATGGCGTTGTTAATATTTCCATCTATACACAGATGGCCGTGTAGATATTTCCATGTTTATACAGATGGCAGAGTAGATATTTCCATGGACATACAGATGGCGGTGTAGATATTTCCATGTTTATACAGATAGCGGTGTAGATATTTCCATGTTTTCACAGATGGTGGTGTAGATATTTCCGTGTTTATACACATGGCGGCGTAGATACTTCCATTTTTATGGAGATGACAGTGTAGATATTTTCATGTTTATAGAGATGGCGGTGTAGGTATTTCCATATTTATAGAGATAGCGGTGTAGATATTTCCATCTTTCTACAGATGGCAGTGTAGATATTTCCATGTTTATACAGATGGCGGTGTAGATATTTCCATACTTATACAGATGTCTGTGTAGATACTTCCATTTGTATACAGATGGTACTGTAGGTATTTCCATGTTTATACAGATGGTGGTGTAGATATTTCCATGTTTATTCAGATGACTGTGTAGATATTTCCATGTTTTTACAGATGGCAGTGTAGATATTTCAATGTTTATAGAGATGGCGCTGTAGATATTTCCATGTTTATACAGATCGCGGTGTAGATATTTCCATGTTTATACAGATAGCAGTGTAGATATTTCCATGTTTATACAGATCGCGGTGTAGATATTTCCATGTTTATACAGATCGCGGTGTAGATATTTCCATGTTTATACAGATCGTGGTGAAGATATTTCCATGTTTATACAGATCGCGGTGTAGATATTTCCATTTTTATACAGATGGCGGTGTAGATATTTCCATACTTATACAGATGTCTGTGTAGATATTTCCATGTGTATACAGATGGTATTGTAGGTAGCTCCATGTTTATACAGATGGTGGTGTAGATATTTCCATGTTTATTCAGATGACTGTGTAGATATTTCCATGTTTTTACAGATGGCAGTGTAGATATTTCAATGTTTATAGAGATGGCGCTGTAGATATTTCCATGTTTATACAGATCGTGGTGTAGATATTTCCATGTTTATACAGAGAGCGGTGTAGATATTTCCATGTTTATATAGATGGTGGTGTAGATATGACCATGTTTACACAGATAGCGGTGTAGATATTTCCATGTTTATACAGATCGTGGTGAAGATATTTCCATGTTTATACAGATCGCTGTGTAGATATTTCCATGTTTATACAGATCGCGGTGTAGATAGTTCCATGTTTATACAGATAGCGGTGTAGATATTTCCATGTTTATACAGATAGCGGTGTAGATATTTCCATGTTTACAGAGATAGCGGTGTAGGTATTTCCATGTTTATAGACATAGCGGTGTAGATATCTCCATGTTTATATAGATGGCGTTGTAGATATTTCCATGTTTATACCGAGAGATGTGTTGGTATTTCCACGTTTATACAGATAGCGATGTAGATATTTCCATGTTGATACAGCTCGCGGTGCAGATATTTATATCTTTATACAGATGGCATTGTAGATATTTCCTTATTCACACAGATGGCGGTGTAGATGTTTCCATGTTTATACAGATGGCGGAGTAGTTAGTTCCATGTTTATGGAGATGGCAGTGTAGATATTTTCATGTTTATAGAGATGGCGGTGTCGATATTTCCATGTTTATAGAGATAGCAGTGTAGATATTTACATGTTTATACAGATGGCTGTGTAGATATTTCCATGTGTTTACAGATGGCATTGTAGATATTTCCATGTTTATACAGATGACTGTAGAGGTATTTCCATGTTTTACAGATGGCTGTGCAGATATTTCCATGTTTATAGAGATAGCGGTGTAGATATTTCCATGTTTGTACAGATGGCGTTGTTGATATTTCCATCTATACACAGATGGCCGTGTAGATATTTCCATGTTTATACAGATGGCAGCGTAGATATTTCCATGGACATGCAGATGGCGGTGTAGATATTTCCATGTTTATACAGATAGCGGTGTAGATATTTCCATGTTTTCACAGATGGTGGTGAAGATATTTCCGTGTTTATACACATGGCGGAGTAGATACTTCCATCTTTATGGAGATGGCAGTGTAGATATTTTCATGTTTATAGAGATGGCGGTGTAGACATTTCCACATTTATAGAGATAGCGGTGTAGATATTTCCATCTTTCTACAGATGGCAGTGTAGATATTTCCATGTTTATACAGATGGCGGTGTAGAAATTTCCATACTTATACAGATGTCTGTGTAGATATTTCCATGTGTATACAGATGGTATTGTAGGTATTTCCATGTTTATACAGATGGTGGTGTAGATATTTCCATGTTTATTCTGATGACTGTGTAGATATTTCCATGTTTTTACAGATGGCAGTGTAGATATTTCAATGTTTATAGAGATGGCGCTGTAGATATTTCCATGTTTATGCTGATCGCGGTGTAGATATTTCCATGTTTATACAGATAGCGGTTTAGATATTTCCATGTTTTTACAGATATCGGTGTAGATATTTCCATGTTTACACAGATTGCAGTGTAGATATTTCCATCTTTCTACAGATGGCACTGTAGATATTTCCATGTTTATGCAGATGGCAGTGTAGATATTTCCATGGTTATATAGATGGTGGTGTAGATATTACCATGTTTATACAGATAGCGGTGTAGATATTTCCATGTTTATACCGATCGTGGTGAAGATATTTCCATGTTTATACAGATCGCGGTGTAGATATTTCCATGTTTATACAGATAGCGGTGTAGATATTTCCATGTTTATACAGATAGCGGTGTAGATATTTCCATGTTTATAGAGATACCGGTGTAGGTATTTCCATGTTTATAGACATAGCGGTGTAGATATTTCCATGTTTATATAGATGGCGTTGTAGATATTTCCATGTTTATACCAATAGATATGTTGGTATTTCCACGTTTATACAGATGGCGATGTAGATATTTCCATGTTTATACAGCTCGCGGTGCAGATATTTATATCTTTATACAGATGGCATTGTAGATATTTCCTTATTCACACAGATGGCGGTGTAGATGTTTCCATGTTTCTACAGATGGCGGAGTAGTTAGTTTCATGTTTATGGAGATGGCAGTGTAGATATTTTCATGTTTATAGAGATGGCGGTGTCGATATTTCCATGTTTATAGAGATAGCAGTGTAGATATTTACATGTTTATACAGATGGCTGTGTAGATATTTCCATGTGTATACAGATGGCATTGTAGATATTTCCATGTTTATACAGATGACTGTAGAGGTATTTCCATGTTTTACAGATGGCTGTGCAGATATTTCCATGTTTATAGAGATAGCGGTGTAGATATTTCCATGTTTGTACAGATGGCGTTTTAGATATTTCCATCTATACACAGATGGCCGTGTAGATATTTCCATGTTTATACAGATAGCAGCGTAGATATTTCCATGGACATGCAGATGGCGGTGTAGATATTTCCAGGTTTGTACAGATAGCGGTGTAGATATTTCCATGTTTTCACAGATGGTGGTGTAGATATTTCCTTGTTTATACACATGGCGGAGTAGATACTTCCATCTTTATGGAGATGGCAGTGTATATATTTTCATGTTTTTAGAGATGGCGGTGTAGATATTTCCATATTTATAGAGATAGCGGTGTAGATATTTCCATCTTTCTACAGATGGCAGTGTAGATATTTCCATGTTTATACAGATGGCCTTGTAGATATTTCCAAACTTATACAGATGTCTGTGTAGATATTTCCATGTGTATACAGATGGTATTGTAGGTATTTCCATGTTTATACAGATGGTGGTGTATTTATTTCCATGTTTATTCAGATGACTGTGTATATATTTCCATGTTTTTACAGATGGCAGTGTAGATATTTCAATGTTTATAGAGATGGCGCTGTAGATATTTCCATGTTTATACAGATCGCGGTGTAGATATTTCCATGTTTATACAGATAGCGGTGTAGATATTTCCATGTTTTTACAGATATCGGTGTAGATATTTCCATGTTTACACAGATTGCGGTGTAGATATTTCCATCTTTCTACAGATGGCATTGTAGATAATTCCATGTTTATGCAGATGGCGGTGTATATATTTCCATGTTTATATAGATGGTGTTGTAGATAATACCATGTTTATACAGATAGCGGTGTAGATATTTCCATGTTTATTCAGATCGTGGTGAAGATATTTCCATGGTTATACAGATCGCGGTGTAGATATTTCCATTTTTATACAGATGGCGGTGTAGATATTTCCATACTTATACAGATGTCTGTGTAGATATTTCCATGTGTATACAGATGGTATTGTAGGTATTTCCATGTTTATACAGATGGTGGTGTAGATATTTCCATGTTTATTCAGATGACTGTGTAGATATTTCCATGTTTTTACAAATGGCAGTGTAGATATTTCAATGTTTATAGAGATGGCGCTGTAGACATTTCCATGTTTATACAGATCGTGGTGTAGATATTTCCATGTTTATACAGAGAGCGTTGTAGATATTTCCATGTTTATATAGATGGTGGTGTAGATATTACCATGTTTACACAGATAGCGGTGTAGATATTTCCATGTTTATACAGATCGTGGTGAAGATATTTCCATGTTTATACAGATCGCTGTGTAGATATTTCCATGTTTATACAGATCGCGGTGTAGATAGTTCCATGTTTATACAGATAGGGGTGTAGATATTTCCATGTTTATACAGATAGCGGTGTAGATATTTCCATGTTTATAAAGATAGCGGTGTAGGTATTTCCATGTTTATAGACATAGCGGTGTAGATATCTCCATGTTTATATAGATGGCGTTGTAGATATTTCCATGTTTATACCGAGAGATGTGTTGGTATTTCCACGTTTATACAGATAGCGATGTAGATATTTCCATGTTTATACAGCTCGCGGTGCAGATATTTATATCTTTATACAGATGGCATTGTAGATATTTCCTTATTCACACAGATGGCGGTGTAGATGTTTGCATGTTTATACAGATGGCGGAGTAGTTAGTTCCATGTTTATGGAGATGGCCGTGTAGATATTTTCATGTTTATAGAGATGGCGGTGTAGATATTTCCATGTTTATAGAGATAGCAGTGTAGATATTTACATGTTTATACAGATGGCTGTGTAGATATTTCCATGTGTATACAGATGGCATTGTAGATATTTCCATGTTTATACAGATGACTGTAGAAGTATTTCCATGTTTTACACATGGCTGTGCAGATATTTCCATGTTTATAGAGATAGCGGTGTAGATATTTCCATGTTTGTACAGATGGCGTTGTTGATATTTCCATCTATACACAGATGGCCGTGTAGATATTTCCATGTTTATACAGATAGCAGCGTAGATATTTCCATGGAAATGCAGATGGCGGTGTAGATATTTCCATGTTTTCACAGATGGTGGTGTAGATATTTCCGTGTTTATACACATGGCGGAGTAGATACTTCCATCTTTATGGAGATGGCAGTGTATATATTTTCATGTTTATAGAGATGGCGGTGTAGATATTTCCATATTTATAGAGATAGCGGTGTAGATATTTCCATCTTTCTACAGATGGCAGTGTAGATATTTCCATGTTTATACAGATGGCGTTGTAGATATTTCCAAACTTATACAGATGTCTGTGTAGATATTTCCATGTGTATACAGATGGTATTGTAGGTATTTCCATGTTTATACAGATGGTGGTGTATTTATTTCCATGTTTATTCAGATGACTGTGTATATATTTCCATGTTTTTACAGATGGCAGTGTAGATAATTCATTGTTCATAGAGATGGCGCTGTAGATATTTCCATGTTTATACAGATCGCGGTGTAGATATTTCAATGTTTATACAGATAGCGGTGTAGATATTTCCATGTTTTTACAGATATCGGTGTAGATATTTCCATGTTTACACAGATTGCGGTGTAGATATTTCCATCTTTCTACAGATGGCATTGTAGATAATTCCATGTTTATGCAGATGGCGGTGTATATATTTCCATGTTTATATAGATGGTGGTGTAGATAATACCATGTTTATACAGATAGCGGTGTAGATATTTCCATGTTTATTCAGATCGTGGTGAAGATATTTCCATGGTTATACAGATCGCGGTGTACATATTTCCATGTTTATACAGATCGCGGTGTAGATATTTCCATGTTTATACAGATAACGTTGTAGATATTTCCATGTTTATACAGATAGCGGTGTAGATATTTCCATGTTTATAGAGATAGCGGTGTAGGTATTTCCATGTTTATAGACATAGCGGTGTAGATATTTCCTTGTTTATATAGATGGCGTTGTAGATATTTCCATGTTTATACGGATAGATGTGTTGGTATTTCCACGTTTATACAGATAACGATGTAGATATTTCCGTGTTATTACAGCACGCGGTGCAGATATTTATATCTTTATACAGATGGCATTGTAGATATTTCCTTATTCACACAGATGGCGGTGTAGATGTTTGCATGTTTATACAGATGGCGGAGTAGTTAGTTCCATGTTTATGGAGATGGCAGTGTAGATATTTTCATGTTTATAGAAATGGCGGTGTAGGTATTTCCATTTTATAGAGATAGCAGTGTAGATATTTACATGTTTATACAGATGGCTGTGTAGGTATTTCCATGTGTATACAGATGGCATTGTAGATGTTTCCATGTTTATACAGATGACTGTAGAGGTATTTCCATGTTTTACAGATGGCTGTGCAGATATTTCCATGTTTACAGAGATAGCGGTGTAGATATTTCCATGTTTGTACAGATGGCGTTGTTGATATTTCCATCTATACACAGATGGCCGTGTAGATATTTCCATGTTTATACAGATGGCAGTGTAGATATTTCCATGGACATACAGATGGCGGTGTAGATATTTCCATGTTTTCACAGATGGTGGTGTAGATGTTTCCATGTTTATACACATGGCGGCGTAGATACTTCCATTTTTATGGAGATGACAGTGTAGATATTTTCATGTTTATAGAGATGGCGGTGTAGGTGTTTCCATATTTATAGAGATAGCGGTGTAGGTATTTCCATCTTTCTACAGATGGCAGTGTAGATATTTCCATGTTTATACAGATGGCGGTGTAGATATTTCCATACTTATACAGATGTCTGTGTAGATACTTCCATGTGTATACAGATGGTACTGTAGGTATTTCCATGTTTATACAGATGTTGGTGTAGATATTTCCATGTTTATTCAGATGACTGTGTAGATATTTCCATGTTTTTACAGATGGCAGTGTAGATATTTCAATGTTTATAGAGATGGCGCTGTAGATATTTCCATGTTTATACAGATCGCGGTGTAGATATTTCCATGTTTATACAGATAGCGGTGTAGATATTTCCATGTTTATACAGATCGCGGTGTAGATATTTCCATGTTTATACAGATCGCGGTGTAGATATTTCCATGTTTATACAGATCGTGGTGAAGATATTTCCATGTTTATACAGATCATGGTGTAGATATTTCCATTTTTATACAGATGGCGGTGTAGATATTTCCGTACTTATACAGATGTCTGTGTAGATATTTCCATGAGTATACAGATGGTATTGTAGGTATTTCCATGTTTATACAGATGGTGGTGTAGATATTTCCATGTTTATTCAGATGACTGTGTAGATATTTCCATGTTTTTACAGATGGCAGTGTAGATATTTCAATGTTTATAGAGATGGCGCTGTAGATATTTCCATGTTTATACAGATCGCGGTGTAGATATTTCCATGTTTATACAGAGAGCAGTGTAGATATTTCCATGTTTATATAGATGGTGGTGTAGATATTACCATGTTTACACAGATAGCGGTGTAGATATTTCCATGTTTATACAGATCGTGGTGAAGATATTTCCATGTTTATACAGATCGCTGTGTAGATATTTCCATGTTTATACAGATGGCGGTGTAGATAGTTCCATGTTTATACAGATAGTGGTGTAGATATTTCCATGTTTATACAGATAGCGGTGCAGATATTTCCATGTTTATAGAGATAGCGGTGTAGGTATTTCCATGTTTATAGACATAGCGCTGTAGATATCTGCATGTTTATATAGATGGCGTTGTAGATATTTCCATGTTTATACCGAGAGATGTGTTGGTATTTCCACGTTTATACAGATAGCGATGTAGATATTTCCATGTTTATACAGATCGCGGTGTAGATATTTCCATGTTTATACAGATAGCGGTGTAGATATTTCCATGTTTTTACAGATATCGGTGTAGATATTTCCATGTTTACACAGATTGCGGTGTAGATATTTCCATCTTTCTACAGATGGCATTGTAGATAATTCCATGTTTATGCAGATGGCGGTGTATATATTTCCATGTTTATATAGATGGTGGTGTAGATAATACCATGTTTATACAGATAGCGGTGTAGATATTTCCATGTTTATTCAGATCGTGGTGAAGATATTTCCATGGTTATACAGATCGCGGTGTACATATTTCCATGTTTATACAGATCGCGGTGTAGATATTTCCATGTTTATACAGATAACGTTGTAGATATTTCCATGTTTATACAGATAGCGGTGTAGATATTTCCATGTTTATAGAGATAGCGGTGTAGGTATTTCCATGTTTATAGACATAGCGGTGTAGATATTTCCTTGTTTATATAGATGGCGTTGTAGATATTTCCATGTTTATACGGATAGATGTGTTGGTATTTCCACGTTTATACAGATAACGATGTAGATATTTCCGTGTTATTACAGCACGCGGTGCAGATATTTATATCTTTATACAGATGGCATTGTAGATATTTCCTTATTCACACAGATGGCGGTGTAGATGTTTGCATGTTTATACAGATGGCGGAGTAGTTAGTTCCATGTTTATGGAGATGGCAGTGTAGATATTTTCATGTTTATAGCAATGGCGGTGTAGGTATTTCCATTTTATAGAGATAGCAGTGTAGATATTTACATGTTTATACAGATGGCTGTGTAGGTATTTCCATGTGTATACAGATGGCATTGTAGATGTTTCCATGTTTATACAGATGACTGTAGAGGTATTTCCATGTTTTACAGATGGCTGTGCAGATATTTCCATGTTTACAGAGATAGCGGTGTAGATATTTCCATGTTTGTACAGATGGCGTTGTTGATATTTCCATCTATACACAGATGGCCGTGTAGATATTTCCATGTTTATACAGATGGCAGTGTAGATATTTCCATGGACATACAGATGGCGGTGTAGATATTTCCATGTTTATACAGATAGCGGTGTAGATATTTCCATGTTTTCACAGATGGTGGTGTAGATGTTTCCATGTTTATACACATGGCGGCGTAGATACTTCCATTTTTATGGAGATGACAGTGTAGATATTTTCATGTTTATAGAGATGGCGGTGTAGGTGTTTCCATATTTATAGAGATAGCGTTGTAGGTATTTCCATCTTTCTACAGATGGCAGTGTAGATATTTCCATGTTTATACAGATGGCGGTGTAGATATTTCCATACTTATACAGATGTCTGTGTAGATACTTCCATGTGTATACAGATGGTACTGTAGGTATTTCCATGTTTATACAGATGTTGGTGTAGATATTTCCATGTTTATTCAGATGACTGTGTAGATATTTCCATGTTTTTACAGATGGCAGTGTAGATATTTCAATGTTTATAGAGATGGCGCTGTAGATATTTCCATGTTTATACAGATCGCGGTGTAGATATTTCCATGTTTATACAGATAGCGGTGTAGATATTTCCATGTTTATACAGATCGCGGTGTAGATATTTCCATGTTTATACAGATCGCGGTGTAGATATTTCCATGTTTATACAGATCGTGGTGAAGATATTTCCATGTTTATACAGATCATGGTGTAGATATTTCCATTTTTATACAGATGGCGGTGTAGATATTTCCGTACTTATACAGATGTCTGTGTAGATATTTCCATGAGTATACAGATGGTATTGTAGGTATTTCCATGTTTATACAGATGGTGGTGTAGATATTTCCATGTTTATTCAGATGACTGTGTAGATATTTCCATGTTTTTACAGATGGCAGTGTAGATATTTCAATGTTTATAGAGATGGCGCTGTAGATATTTCCATGTTTATACAGATCGCGGTGTAGATATTTCCATGTTTATACAGAGAGCAGTGTAGATATTTCCATGTTTATATAGATGGTGGTGTAGATATTACCATGTTTACACAGATAGCGGTGTAGATATTTCCATGTTTATACAGATCGTGGTGAAGATATTTCCATGTTTATACAGATCGCTGTGTAGATATTTCCATGTTTATACAGATGGCGGTGTAGATAGTTCCATGTTTATACAGATAGTGGTGTAGATATTTCCATGTTTATACAGATAGCGGTGCAGATATTTCCATGTTTATAGAGATAGCGGTGTAGGTATTTCCATGTTTATAGACATAGCGCTGTAGATATCTGCATGTTTATATAGATGGCGTTGTAGATATTTCCATGTTTATACCGAGAGATGTGTTGGTATTTCCACGTTTATACAGATAGCGATGTAGATATTTCCATGTTTATACAGATCGCGGTGTAGATATTTCCATGTTTATACAGATAGCGGTGTAGATATTTCCATGTTTTTACAGATATCGGTGTAGATATTTCCATGTTTACACAGATTGCGGTGTAGATATTTCCATCTTTCTACAGATGGCATTGTAGATAATTCCATGTTTATGCAGATGGCGGTGTATATATTTCCATGTTTATATAGATGGTGGTGTAGATAATACCATGTTTATACAGATAGCGGTGTAGATATTTCCATGTTTATTCAGATCGTGGTGAAGATATTTCCATGGTTATACAGATCGCGGTGTACATATTTCCATGTTTATACAGATCGCGGTGTAGATATTTCCATGTTTATACAGATAACGTTGTAGATATTTCCATGTTTATACAGATAGCGGTGTAGATATTTCCATGTTTATAGAGATAGCGGTGTAGGTATTTCCATGTTTATAGACATAGCGGTGTAGATATTTCCTTGTTTATATAGATGGCGTTGTAGATATTTCCATGTTTATACGGATAGATGTGTTGGTATTTCCACGTTTATACAGATAACGATGTAGATATTTCCGTGTTATTACAGCACGCGGTGCAGATATTTATATCTTTATACAGATGGCATTGTAGATATTTCCTTATTCACACAGATGGCGGTGTAGATGTTTGCATGTTTATACAGATGGCGGAGTAGTTAGTTCCATGTTTATGGAGATGGCAGTGTAGATATTTTCATGTTTATAGCAATGGCGGTGTAGGTATTTCCATTTTATAGAGATAGCAGTGTAGATATTTACATGTTTATACAGATGGCTGTGTAGGTATTTCCATGTGTATACAGATGGCATTGTAGATGTTTCCATGTTTATACAGATGACTGTAGAGGTATTTCCATGTTTTACAGATGGCTGTGCAGATATTTCCATGTTTACAGAGATAGCGGTGTAGATATTTCCATGTTTGTACAGATGGCGTTGTTGATATTTCCATCTATACACAGATGGCCGTGTAGATATTTCCATGTTTATACAGATGGCAGTGTAGATATTTCCATGGACATACAGATGGCGGTGTAGATATTTCCATGTTTATACAGATAGCGGTGTAGATATTTCCATGTTTTCACAGATGGTGGTGTAGATGTTTCCATGTTTATACACATGGCGGCGTAGATACTTCCATTTTTATGGAGATGACAGTGTAGATATTTTCATGTTTATAGAGATGGCGGTGTAGGTGTTTCCATATTTATAGAGATAGCGGTGTAGGTATTTCCATCTTTCTACAGATGGCAGTGTAGATATTTCCATGTTTATACAGATGGCGGTGTAGATATTTCCATACTTATACAGATGTCTGTGTAGATACTTCCATGTGTATACAGATGGTACTGTAGTTATTTCCATGTTTATACAGATGTTGGTGTAGATATTTCCATGTTTATTCAGATGACTGTGTAGATATTTCCATGTTTTTACAGATGGCAGTGTAGATATTTCAATGTTTATAGAGATGGCGCTGTAGATATTTCCATGTTTATACAGATCGCGGTGTAGATATTTCCATGTTTATACAGATAGCGGTGTAGATATTTCCATGTTTATACAGATCGCGGTGTAGATATTTCCATGTTTATACAGATCGCGGTGTAGATATTTCCATGTTTATACAGATCGTGGTGAAGATATTTCCATGTTTATACAGATCACGGTGTAGATATTTCCATTTTTATACAGATGGCGGTGTAGATATTTCCGTACTTATACAGATGTCTGTGTAGATATTTCCATGAGTATACAGATGGTATTGTAGGTATTTCCATGTTTATACAGATGGTGGTGTAGATATTTCCATGTTTATTCACATGACTGTGTAGATATTTCCATGTTTTTACAGATGGCAGTGTAGATATTTCAATGTTTATAGAGATGGCGCTGTAGATATTTCCATGTTTATACAGATCGCGGTGTAGATATTTCCATGTTTATACAGAGAGCAGTGTAGATATTTCCATGTTTATATAGATGGTGGTGTAGATATTACCATGTTTACACAGATAGCGGTGTAGATATTTCCATGTTTATACAGATCGTGGTGAAGATATTTCCATGTTTATACAGATCGCTGTGTAGATATTTCCATGTTTATACAGATGGCGGTGTAGATAGTTCCATGTTTATACAGATAGTGGTGTAGATATTTCCATGTTTATACAGATAGCGGTGCAGATATTTCCATGTTTATAGAGATAGCGGTGTAGGTATTTCCATGTTTATAGACATAGCGCTGTAGATATCTGCATGTTTATATAGATGGCGTTGTAGATATTTCCATGTTTATACCGAGAGATGTGTTGGTATTTCCACGTTTATACAGATAGCGATGTAGATATTTCCATGTTTATACAGCTCGCAGTGCAGATATTTATATCTTTATACAGATGGAATTGTAGACATTTCCTTATTCACACAGATGGCGGTGTAGATGTTTCCATGTTTATACAGATGGTGGAGTAGTTAGTTCCATGTTTATGGAGATGGCAGTGTAGATATTTTCATGTTTATAGAGATGGCGGTGTAGATATTTCCATGTTTATAGAGATAGCAGTGTAGATATTTACATGTTTATACAGATGGCTGTGTAGATATTTCCATGTGTATACACATGGCATTGTAGATATTTCCAAGTTTATACAGATGACTGTAGAGGTATTTCCATGTTTTACAGATGGCTGTGCAGATATTTCCATGTTTATAGAGATAGCGGGGTAGATATTTCCATGTTTGTACAGATGGCGTTGTTGATATTTCCATCTATACAAAGATGGCTGTGTAGATATTTCCATGTTTATACAGATGGCATCGTAGATATTTCCATGGACACGCAGATGGCGGTGTAGATATTTCCATGTTTATACAGATAGCGGTGTAGATATTTCCATGTTTTCACAGATGGTGGTGAAGATATTTCCGTGTTTATACACATGGCGGAGTAGATACTTCCATCTTTATGGAGATGGCAGTGTAGATATTTTCATGTTTATAGAGATGGCGGTGTAGACATTTCCACATTTATAGAGATAGCGGTGTAGATATTTCCATCTTTCTACAGATGGCAGTGTAGATATTTCCATGTTTATACAGATGGCGGTGTAGAAATTTCCATACTTATACAGATGTCTGTGTAGATATTTCCATGTGTATACAGATGGTATTGTAGGTATTTCCATGTTTATACAGATGGTGGTGTAGATATTTCCACGTTTATTCTGATGACTGTGTAGATATTTCCATGTTTTTACAGATGGCAGTGTAGATATTTCAATGTTTATAGAGATGGCGCTGTAGATATTTCCATGTTTATACAGATCGCGGTGTAGATATTTCCGTGTTTACACAGATTGCGGTGTAGATATTTCCATATTTCTACAGGTGGCAATGTAGATATTTCCATGTTTATGCAGATGGCGGTGTAGATATTTCCATGTTTATATAGATGGTGGTGTAGATATTACCATGTTTATACAGATAGCGGTGTAGATATTTCCATGTTTATACCGATCGTGGTGAAGATATTTCCATGTTTATACAGATCACAGTGTAGATATTTCCATGTTTATACAGATAGCGGTGTAGATATTTCCATGTTTATACAGATAGCCGTGTAGATATTTCCATGTTTATAGAGATAGCGGTGTAGGTATTTCCATGTTTATAGACATAGCGGTGTAGATATTTCCATGTTTATATAGATGGCGTTGTAGATATTTCCATGTTTATACCAATAGATATGTTGGTATTTCCACGTTTAGACAGATAGCAATGTAGATATTTCCATGTTTATACAGCTCGCGGTGCAGATATTTATATCTTTATACAGATGGCATTGTAGATATTTCCTTATTCACACAGATGGCGGTGTAGATGTTTCCATGTTTCTACAGATGGCGGAGTAGTTAGTTTCATGTTTATGGAGATGGCAGTGTAGACATTTTTAAGTTTATAGAGATGGCGGTGTCGATATTTCCATATTTATAGAGATAGCAGTGTAGATATTTACATGTTTATACAGATGGCTGTGTAGATATTTCCATGTGTATACAGATGGCATTGTAGATATTTCCATGTTTATACAGATGACTGTAGAGGTATTTCCATGTTTTACAGATGGCTGTGCAGATATTTCCATGTTTACAGAGATAGCGGTGTAGATATTTCCATGTTTGTACAGATGGCGTTGTTAATATTTCCATCTATACACAGATGGCCGTGTAGATATTTCCATGTTTATACAGATGGCAGTGTAGATATTTCCATGGACATACAGATGTCGGTGTAGATATTTCCATGTTTATACAGATAGCGGTGTAGATATTTCCATGTTTTCACAGATGGTGGTGTAGATGTTTCCGTGTTTATACACATGGCGGCATAGATACTTCCATTTTTATGGAGATGACAGTGTAGATATTTTCATGTTTATAGAGATGGCGGTGTAGGTATTTCCATATTTATAGAGATAGCGGTGTAGATATTTCCATCTTTCTACAGATGGCAGTGTAGATATTTCCATGTTTATACAGATTGCGGTGTAGATATTTCCATACTTATACAGATGTCTGTGTAGATACTTCCATGTGTATACAGATGGTACTGTAGGTATTTCCATGTTTATACAGATGGTGGTGTAGATATTTCCATGTTTATTCAGATGACTGTGTAGATATTTCCATGTTTTTACAGATGGCAGTGTAGATATTTTAATGTTTATAGAGATGGCGCTGTAGATATTTCCATGTTTATACAGATCGCGGTGTAGATATTTCCATGTTTATACAGATAGCGGTGTAGATATTTCCATGTTTATACAGATCGCGGTGTAGATATTTCCATGTTTATACAGATCGCGGTGTAGGTATTTCCATGTTTATACAGATCGTGGTGAAGATATTTCCATGTTTATACAGATCGCGGTGTAGATATTTCCATTTTTATACAGATGGCGGTGTAGATATTTCCGTACTTATACAGATGTCTGTGTAGATATTTCCATGTGTATACAGATGGTATTGTAGGTATTTCCATGTTTATACAGATGGTGGTGTAGATATTTCCATGTTTATTCAGATGACTGTGTAGATATTTCCATGTTTTTACAGATGGCAGTGTAGATATTTCAATGTTTATAGAGATGGCGCTGTAGATATTTCCATGTTTATACAGATCGCGGTGTAGATATTTCCGTGTTTATACAGAGAGCGGTGTAGATATTTCCATGTTTATATAGATGGTGGTGTAGATATTACCATGTTTACACAGATAGCGGTGTAGATATTTCCATGTTTATACAGATCGTGGTGAAGATATTTCCATGTTTATACAGATCGCTGTGTAGATATTTCCATGTTTATACAGATAGCGGTGTAGATATTTCCATGTTTTTACAGATATCGGTGTAGATATTTCCATGTTTACACAGATTGCGGTGTAGATATTTCCATCTTTCTACAGATGGCATTGTAGATATTTCCATGTTTATGTAGATGGTGGTGTAGATATTACCATGTTTATACAGATAGCGGTGTAGATATTTCCATGTTTATACAGATCGTGGTGAAGATATTTCCATGTTCATACAGATCGTGGTGTAGATATTTCCATGTGTATACAGATCGCGGTGTAGATATTTCCATGTTTATACAGATAGCGGTGTAGATATTTCCATGTTTGTACAGATAGCGCTGTAGATATTTCCATGTTTATAGAGATAGCGGTGTAGGTATTTCCATGTTTACAGACATAGCGGTGTAGATATTTCCATGTTTATATAGATGGCGTTGTAGATATTTCCATGTTTATACCGATAGATGTGTTGGTATTTACACGTTTATACAGATAGCGATGTAGATATTTCCATGTTTATACAGCTCGCGGTGCAGAAATTTACGTCTTTATACAGATGGAATTGTAGATATTTCCTTATTCACACAGATGGCGGTGTAGATGTTTCCATGTTTATACAGATGGCGGAGTAGTTAGTTCCATGTTTATGGAGATGGCAGTTTAGATATTTTCATGTTTATAGAGATGGCGGTGTAGATATTTCCATGTTTATAGAGATAGCAGTGTAGATATTTACATGTTTATACAGATGGCTGTGTAGATATTTCCATGTGTATACAGATGGCATTGTAGATATTTCCATGTGTATACAGATGGCTGTGTAGATATTTCCATGTGTATACAGATGGCATTGAAGATATTTCCATGTTTATACAGATGACTGTAGAGGTATTTCCATGTTTTACAGATGGCTGTGCAGATATTTCCATGTTTATAGAGATAGCGGTGTAGATATTTCCATGTTTGTACAGATGGCGTTGTTGATATTTCCATCTATACACAGATGGCCGTGTAGATATTTCCATGTTTATACAGATGGCAGCGTAGATATTTCCATGGACATGCAGATGGCGGTGTAGATATTTCCATGTTTATACAGATAGCGGTGTAGATATTTCCATGTTTTCACAGATGGTGGTGTAGATATTTCCGTGTTTATACACATGGCGGAGTAGATACTTCCATCTTTATGGAGATGGCAGTGTAGATATTTTCATGTTTACAGAGATGGTGGTGTAGATATTTCCATATGTATAGAGATAGCGGTGTAGATATTTCCATCTTTCTACAGATGGCAGTGTAGATATTTCCATGTTTATACAGATGGCGGTGTAGATATTTCCATACTTATACAGATGTGTGTGTAGATATATCCATGTGTATACAGATGGTATTGTAGGTCTTTCCATGTTTATACAGATGGTGGTGTAGATATTTCCATGTTTATTCAGATGACTGTGTAGATATTTCCATGTTTTTACAGATGGCAGTGTAGATAATTCTATGTTTATAGAGATGGCGCTGTAGATATCTCCATGTTTATACAGATCGCGGTGTAGATATTTCCATGTTTATACAGATAGCAGTGTAGATATTTCCATGTTTTTACAGATATCGGTGTTGATATTTCAATGTTTACACAGATTGCGGTGTAGATATTTCCATCTTTCTACAGATGGCATTGTAGATATTTCCATGTTTTTACAGATGGCAGTGTAGATATTTCAATGTTTATAGAGATGGCACTGTAGATATTTCCATGTTTATACAGATCGCGGTGTAGATATTTCCATGTTTATAGAGATAGAGGTGTAGATATTTCCATGTTTTTACAGATATCGGTGTAGATATTTCCATGTTTACACAGAATGCGGTGTAGGTATTTCCATCTTTCTACAGATGGCATTGTAGATATTTCCATGTTTATGCAGATGGCGGTGTATATATTTCCATGTTTATATAGATGGTGGTGTAGATATTACCATGTTTATACAGATAGCGGTTTAGATACGTCCATGTTTATACAGATCGTGGTGAAGATATTTCAATGCTTATACAGATCACGGTGTAGATATTTCCGTGTTTATACAGATCGCGGTGTAGATATTTCCATGTTTATACAGATAGCGTTGTAGATATTTCCATGTTTATATAGATAGCGGTGTAGATATTTCCATGTTTATAGAGATTGCGGTGTTGGTATTTCCATGTTTATACAGATAGCGGTGTAGATATTTCCATGTTGTACAGATGGCGTTGTTGATATTTCCATCTATACACTGATGGTCGTGTAGATATTTCCATGTTTATACAGATGGCAGCGTAGATATTTCATGGACATGCAGATGGCGGTGTAGATATTTCCATGTTTATACAGAGAGCGTTGTAGATATTTCCATGTTTTCACAGATGGTGGTGTAGATATTTCCGTGTTTATACACATGGCGGAGTAGATACTTCCATCTTTATGGAGATGGCAGTGTAGATATTTTCATGTTTATAGAGATGGCGGTATAGATATTTCCATATTTATAGAGATAGCGGTGTAGATATTTCCATCTTTCTACAGATGGCAGTGTAGATATTTCCATGTTTATACAGATGGCGTTGTAGTTATTTCCATACTTATACAGATGTCTGTGTAGATATTTCCATGTGTATACAGATGGTATTGTAGGTATTTCCATGTTTATACAGATGGTGGGGTAGATATTTCTATGTTTATTCAAATGAATGTGTAGATATTTCCATGTTTTACAGAAGTCAGTGTAGATATTTCAATGTTTATAGAGATGGCGCTGTAGATATTTTCATGTTTATACAGATCGCGGTGTAGATATTTCTATGTTTATACAGATAGCGGTGTAGATATTTCCATGTTTATGCAGATGGCGGTGCAGATATTTCCATGTTTATATAGATGGTGGTGTAGATATTACCATGTTTATACAGATAGCGGTGTAGATATTTCCATGTTTATACAGATCGTGGTGAAGATATTTCCATGTTTATGCTGATCGCGGTGTAGATATTTCCATGTTTATACAGATCGCTGTGTAGATATTTCCATGTTTATACAGATAGCGGTGTAGATATTTCCATGTTTATAGAGATAGCGGTGTAGGTATTTCCATGTTTATAGACATAGCGGTGTAGTTATTTCCATGTTTATATAGATGGCGTTGTAGATATTTCCATGTTTATACCGATAGATGTGTAGGTTGTTCCACGTTTATACAGATAGCGATGTAGATATTTCCATGTTTATACAGCTCGCGGTGCAGATATTTATATCTTTATACAGATGGCATTGTAGATATTTCCTTATTCACACAGATGGCGGTGTAGATGTTTCCATGTTTATACAGATGGCGGAGTAGTTAGTTCCATGTTTATGGAGATGGCAGTGTAGATATTTTCATGTTTATAGAGATGGCGGTGTAGATATTTCCATGTTTATAGAGATAGCAGTGTAGATATTTACATGTTTATACAGATGGCTGTCTAGATATTTCCATGTGTATATAGATGGCATTGTAGATATTTCCATGTTTATACAGATGACTGTAGAGGTATTTCCATGTTTTTCCGATGGCTCTGCAGATATTTCCATGTTTATGGAGATAGCGGTGTTGATATTTCCATGTTTGTACAGATGGCGTTGTTGATATTTCCATCTATACACAGATGGCCGTTTAGATATTTCCATGTTTATACAGATGGCAGCGTAGATATTTCCATGGACATGCTGATGGCGGTGTAGATATTTCCATGTTTATACAGATCGCGGTGTAGATATTTCCATGTTTATAGAGATAGCGGTGTAGGTATTTCCATGTTTATAGACATAGCGGTGTAGATATTTCCATGTTTATATAGATGGCGTTGTAGATATTTCCATGTTTATACCGATAGATGTGTTGGTGTTTCCACGTTTATACAGATAGCGATGTAGATATTTCCATGTTTATACAGCTCACGGTGCAGATATTTATATCTTTATACAGATGGCATTGTAGATACTTCCTTACTCACACACATGGCGGTGTAGATGTTTCCATGTTTATACAGACGGCGGAGTAGTTAGTTCCATGTTTATGGAGATGGCAGTGTACATATTTTCATGTTTATAGAGATGGCGGTGTAGATATTTCCATGTGTATACAGATGGCATTGTAGATATTTCCATGTTTATACAGATGACTGTAGAGGTATTTCCATGTTTTACAGATGGCTGTGCAGATATTACCATGTTTATAGAGATAGCGGTGAAGATATTTCCATGTTTGTACAGATGGCGTTGTTGATATTTCCATCTATACACAGATGGCCGTGTAGATATTTCAATGTTTATACAGATGGCAGCGCAGATATTTCCATGGACATGCAGATAGCGGTGTAGATATTTCCATGTTTATAGAGAGAGCGGTGTAGATATTTCCATGTTTTCACAGATGGAGGTGTAGTTATTTCTGTGTTTATACACATTGCGGAGTAGATACTTCCATCTTTATGGAGATGGCAGTGTAGATATTTTCATGTTTATAGAGATGGCGGTGTAGATATTTCCATATTTATAGAGATAGCGGTGTAGATATTTCCATCTTTCTACAGATGGCAGTGTAGATATTTCCATGTTAATACAGATGGCGGTGTAGATATTTCCATACTTATACAGATGTCTGTGTAGATATTTCCATGCGTATACAGATGGTATTGTAGGTATTTCCATGTTTATACAGATGGTGTTGTAGATATTTCCATGTTTATTCAGATGACTGTGTGGATATTTCCATGTTTTTACAGATTGCAGTGTAGATATTTCAATGTTTATAGAGATGGCGCTGTTGATATCTCCATGTTTATACAGATCGCGGTGTAGATATTTCCATGCTTATACAGATAGCGGTGTAGATATTTCCATGTTTTTACAGATATCGGTGTAGATATTTCCATGTTTACACAGATTGCGGAGTAGATATTTCCATCTTTCTACAGATGGCATTGTAGATACTTCCATGTTTATGCAGATGGCGGTGTAGATATTTCCATGTTTATATGGATGGTGGTGTAGATATTACCATGTTTATACAGATAGCGGTGTAGATATTTCCATGTTTATACAGATCGAGGTGAAGATATTTCCATGTTTATACAGATCGCGGTGTTGATATTTCCATGTTTATACAGATCGCGGTGTAGATATTTCCATGTTTATACAGATAGCGTTGTAGATATTTCCATGTTTATATAGAAAGCGGTGTAGATATTTCCATGTTCATAGAGATAGCGGTGTAGTTATTTCCATGTTTATAGACATAGCGGTGTAGATATTTCCATGTTTATATAGATGGCGTTGTAGATATTTGCATGTTTATACCGATAGATGTGTTGGTATTTCCACGTGTATACAGATAGCGATGTAGATATTTCCATGTTTATGCAGATAGCGGTGTAGGTATTTCCATGTTTTTATAGATGTCGGTGTAGATATTTCCATGTTTACACAGATTGCGGTGTAGATATTTCCATCTTTCTACAGATGGCATTGTAGATATTTCCATGTTTATGCAGATGTCGGTGTAGATATTTCCATGTTTATATAGATGGTGGTGTAGATATTACCATGTTTATACAGATAGCGATGTAGATATTTCCATGTTTATACAGATCGTGGTGAAGATATTTCCATGTTTATACAGATCGCGGTGTAGATATTTCCATGTTTATACAGATCGCTGTGTAGATATTTCCATGTTTATACAAATAGCGGTGTAGATATTTCCATGTTTATAGAGATAGCGGTGTAGGTATTTCCATGTTTATAGACATAGCGGTGTAGATATTTCCATGTTTATATAGATGGCGTTGTAGATATTTCCATGTTTATACCGATAGATGTGTTGGTTGTTCCACGTTTATATAGATAGCGATGTAGATATTTCCATGTTTATACAGCTCGCGGTGCAGATATTTATATCTTTATACAGATGGCATTGTAGATATTTCCTCATTCACACAGATGGCGGTGTAGATGTTTCCATGTTTATACAGATGGCGGAGTTGTTAGTTCCATGTTTATGGAGATGGCAGTGTAGATATTTTCATGTTTATACAGATGGCGGTGTAGATATTTCCATGTTTATAGAGATAGCAGTGTAGATATTTACATGTTTATACAGATGGCTGTCTAGATATTTCCATGTGTATATAGATGGCATTGTAGATATTTCCATGTTTATACAGATGACTGTAGAGGTATTTCCATGTTTTACCGATGGCTCTGCAGATATTTCCATGTTTATAGAGATAGCGGTGTTGATATTTCCATGTTTGTACAGATGGCGTTGTTGACATTTCCATCTATACACAGATGGCCGTGTAGATATTTCCATGTTTATACAGATGGCAGCGTAGATATTTCCATGGACATGCTGATGGCGGTATAGATATTTCCATGTTTATACAGATCGCGGTGTAGATATTTCCATGTTTATAGAGATAGCGGTGTAGGTATTTCCATGTTTATAGACATAGCGGTGTAGATATTTCCATGTTTATATAGATGGCGTTGTAGATATTTCCATGTTTATACCGATAGATGTGTTGGTGTTTCCACGTTTATACAGATAGCGATGTAGATATTTCCATGTTTATACAGCTCACGGTGCAGATATTTATATCTTTATACAGATGGCATTGTAGATACTTCCTTACTCACACACATGGCGGTGTAGATGTTTCCATGTTTATACAGACGGCGGAGTAGTTAGTTCCATGTTTATGGAGATGGCAGTGTACATATTTTCATGTTTATAGAGATGGCGGTGTAGATATTTCCATGTGTATACAGATGGCATTGTAGATATTTCCATGTTTATACAGATGACTGTAGAGGTATTTCCATGTTTTACAGATGGCTGTGCAGATATTACCATGTTTATAGAGATAGCGGTGAAGATATTTCCATGTTTGTACAGATGGCGTTGTTGATATTTCCATCTATACACAGATGGCCGTGTAGATATTTCAATGTTTATACAGATGGCAGCGCAGATATTTCCATGGACATGCAGATAGCGGTGTAGATATTTCCATGTTTATAGAGAGAGCGGTGTAGATATTTCCATGTTTTCACAGATGGAGGTGTAGTTATTTCTGTGTTTATACACATTGCGGAGTAGATACTTCCATCTTTATGGAGATGGCAGTGTAGATATTTTCATGTTTATAGAGATGGCGGTGTAGATATTTCCATATTTATAGAGATAGCGGTGTAGATATTTCCATCTTTCTACAGATGGCAGTGTAGATATTTCCATGTTAATACAGATGGCGGTGTAGATATTTCCATACTTATACAGATGTCTGTGTAGATATTTCCATGCGTATACAGATGGTATTGTAGGTATTTCCATGTTTATACAGATGGTGTTGTAGATATTTCCATGTTTATTCAGATGACTGTGTGGATATTTCCATGTTTTTACAGATTGCAGTGTAGATATTTCAATGTTTATAGAGATGGCGCTGTTGATATCTCCATGTTTATACAGATCGCGGTGTAGATATTTCCATGCTTATACAGATAGCGGTGTAGATATTTCCATGTTTTTACAGATATCGGTGTAGATATTTCCATGTTTACACAGATTGCGGAGTAGATATTTCCATCTTTCTACAGATGGCATTGTAGATACTTCCATGTTTATGCAGATGGCGGTGTAGATATTTCCATGTTTATATGGATGGTGGTGTAGATATTACCATGTTTATACAGATAGCGGTGTAGATATTTCCATGTTTATACAGATCGAGGTGAAGATATTTCCATGTTTATACAGATCGCGGTGTTGATATTTCCATGTTTATACAGATCGCGGTGTAGATATTTCCATGTTTATACAGATAGCGTTGTAGATATTTCCATGTTTATATAGAAAGCGGTGTAGATATTTCCATGTTCATAGAGATAGCGGTGTAGTTATTTCCATGTTTATAGACATAGCGGTGTAGATATTTCCATGTTTATATAGATGGCGTTGTAGATATTTGCATGTTTATACCGATAGATGTGTTGGTATTTCCACGTGTATACAGATAGCGATGTAGATATTTCCATGTTTATGCAGATAGCGGTGTAGGTATTTCCATGTTTTTATAGATGTCGGTGTAGATATTTCCATGTTTACACAGATTGCGGTGTAGATATTTCCATCTTTCTACAGATGGCATTGTAGATATTTCCATGTTTATGCAGATGTCGGTGTAGATATTTCCATGTTTATATAGATGGTGGTGTAGATATTACCATGTTTATACAGATAGCGATGTAGATATTTCCATGTTTATACAGATCGTGGTGAAGATATTTCCATGTTTATACAGATCGCGGTGTAGATATTTCCATGTTTATACAGATCGCTGTGTAGATATTTCCATGTTTATACAAATAGCGGTGTAGATATTTCCATGTTTATAGAGATAGCGGTGTAGGTATTTCCATGTTTATAGACATAGCGGTGTAGATATTTCCATGTTTATATAGATGGCGTTGTAGATATTTCCATGTTTATACCGATAGATGTGTTGGTTGTTCCACGTTTATATAGATAGCGATGTAGATATTTCCATGTTTATACAGCTCGCGGTGCAGATATTTATATCTTTATACAGATGGCATTGTAGATATTTCCTCATTCACACAGATGGCGGTGTAGATGTTTCCATGTTTATACAGATGGCGGAGTTGTTAGTTCCATGTTTATGGAGATGGCAGTGTAGATATTTTCATGTTTATACAGATGGCGGTGTAGATATTTCCATGTTTATAGAGATAGCAGTGTAGATATTTACATGTTTATACAGATGGCTGTCTAGATATTTCCATGTGTATATAGATGGCATTGTAGATATTTCCATGTTTATACAGATGACTGTAGAGGTATTTCCATGTTTTACCGATGGCTCTGCAGATATTTCCATGTTTATAGAGATAGCGGTGTTGATATTTCCATGTTTGTACAGATGGCGTTGTTGACATTTCCATCTATACACAGATGGCCGTGTAGATATTTCCATGTTTATACAGATGGCAGCGTAGATATTTCCATGGACATGCTGATGGCGGTATAGATATTTCCATGTTTATACAGATCGCGGTGTAGATATTTCCATGTTTATAGAGATAGCGGTGTAGGTATTTCCATGTTTATAGACATAGCGGTGTAGATATTTCCATGTTTATATAGATGGCGTTGTAGATATTTCCATGTTTATACCGATAGATGTGTTGGTGTTTCCACGTTTATACAGATAGCGATGTAGATATTTCCATGTTTATACAGCTCGCGGTGCAGATATTTATATCTTTATACAGATGGCATTGTAGATATTTCCTTACTCACGCAGATGGCGGTGTAGATGTTTCCATGTTTATACAGACGGCGGAGTAGTTACTTCCATGTTTATGGAGATGGCAGTGTACATATTTTCATGTTTATAGAGATGGCGGTGTAGATATTTCCATGTGTATACAGATGGCATTGTAGATATTTCCATGTTTATACAGATGACTGTAGAGGTATTTCCATGTTTTACAGATGGCTGTGCAGATATTACCATGTTTATAGAGATAGCGGTGAAGATATTTCCATGTTTGTACAGATGGCGTTGTTGATATTTCCATCTATACACAGATGGCCGTGTAGATATTTCCATGTTTATACAGATGGCAGCGCAGATATTTCCATGGACATGCAGATAGCGGTGTAGATATTTCCATGTTTATACAGATAACGGTGTAGTTATTGCCATGTTTATAGAGATAGCGGTGTAGGTATTTCCATGTTTACAGACATAGCGGTGTAGATATTTCCATGTTTATATAGATGGCGTTGTAGATATTTCCATGTTTATACCGATAGATGTGTTGGTGTTTCCACGTTTATACAGATAGCGATGTCGATATTTCCATGTTTATACAGCTCGCGGTGCAGATATATATATCTTTATACAGATGGCATTGTAGATATTTCCTTATTCACACAGATGGCGGTGTAGATGTTTCCATGTTTATACAGATGGCGGAGTAGTTAGTTCCATGTTTATGGAGATGGCAGTGTAGATATTTTCATGTTTATTGAGATGACGGTGTAGATATTTCCATGTTTATAGAGATAGCAGTGTAGATATTTACATGTTCATACAGATGGCTGTGTAGGTATTTCCGTGTGTATACAGATGGCATTGTAGATATTTCCATGTTTATACAGATGACTGTGGAGGTATTTCCATGTTTTACAGATGGCTGTGCAGATATTTCCATGTTTATAGAGAAAGCGGTGTAGATATTTCCATGTTTGTACAGATGGCGTTGTTGAAATTTCCATCTATACACAGATGGCCGTGTAGATATTTCCATGTTTATACAGATGGCAGCGTAGATATTTCCATGGACATGCAGACGGCGGTGTAGCTATTTCCATGTTTATACAGATAGCGGTGTAGATATTTCCATGTATTCACAGATGTTGGTGTAGATATTTCCGTGTTTATACACATGGCGGAGTAGATAATTCCATCTTTATGGAGATGGCAGTGTAGATATTTTCATGTTTATAGAGATGGCGGTGTAGATATTTCCATATTTATAGAGATAGCGTTGTAGATATTTCCATCTTTCTACAGATGGCAGTGTAGATATTTCCATGTTTATACTGATGGCGGTGTAGATATTTCCATACTTATAGAGATGTCTGTGTAGATATTTCCATGTGTATACAGATGGTATTGTAGGTATTTCCATGTTTATACAGATGGTGGTGTAGATATTTCCATGTTTATTCAGATGACTGTGTAGATATTTCCATGTTTTTACAGATGGCAGTGTAGATATTTCAATGTTTATAGAGATGGCGGTGTAGATATTTCCATGTGTATACAGATAGCGTTGTAGATATTTCCATGTTTATATAGAAAGCGGTGTAGATATTTCCATGTTTATAGAGATAGCGGTGTAGTTATTTCCATGTTTATAGACATAGCGGTGTAGATATTTCCATGTTTATATAGATGGCGTTGTAGATATTTGCATGTTTATACCGATGGATGTGTTGGTATTTCCACGTTTATACAGATAGCGATGTAGATATTTCCATGTTTATACAGATAGCGGTGTAGGTATTTCCATGTTTTTACAGATATCGGTATAGATATTTCCATGTTTACACAGATTGCGGTGTAGATATTTCCATCTTTCTACAGATGGCATTGTAGATATTTCCATGTTTATGCAGATGGCGGTGTAGATATTTCCATGTTTATATAGATGGTGGTGTAGATGTTACCATGTTTATACAGATAGCGGTGTAGATATTTCCATGTTTATACAGATCGTTGTGAAGATATTTCCATGTTTATACAGATCACGGTGTAGATATTTCCATGTTTATACAGATCGCGGTGTAGATATTTCCATGTTTATACAGATAGCGGTGTAGATATTTCCATGTTTATACAGATAACGGTGTAGATATTGCCATGTTTATAGAGATAGCGGTGTAGGTATTTCCATGTTTACAGACATAGCGGTGTAGATATTTCCATGTTTATATAGATGGCGTTGTAGATATTTCCATGTTTATACCGATAGATGTGTTGGTGTTTCCACGTTTATACAGATAGCGATGTCGATATTTCCATGTTTATACAGCTCGCGGTGCCGATATATATAACTTTATACAGATGGCATTGTAGATATTTCCTTATTCACACAGATGGCGGTGTAGATGTTTCCATGTTTATACAGATGGCGGAGTAGTTAGTTCCATGTTTATGGAGATGGCAGTGTAGATATTTTCATGTTTATTGAGATGACGGTGTAGATATTTCCATGTTTATAGAGATAGCAGTGTAGATATTTACATGTTCATACAGATGGCTGTGTAGGTATTTCCGTGTGTATACAGATGGCATTGTAGATATTTCCATGTTTATACAGATGACTGTAGAGGTATTTCCATGTTTTACAGATGGCTGTGCAGATATTTCCATGTTTATAGAGAAAGCGGTGTAGATATTTCCATGTTTGTACAGATGGCGTTGTTGAAATTTCCATCTATACACTGATGGCCGTGTAGATATTTCCATGTTTATACAGATGGCAGCGTAGATATTTCCATGGACGTGCAGACGGCGGTGTAGCTATTTCCATGTTTATACAGATAGCGGTGTAGATATTTCCATGTATTCACAGATGGTGGTGTAGATATTTCCGTGTTTATACACATGGCGGAGTAGATAATTCCATCTTTATGGAGATGGCAGTGTAGATATTTTCATGTTTATAGAGATGGCGGTGTAGATATTTCCATATTTATAGAGATAGCGTTGTAGATATTTCCATCTTTCTACAGATGGCAGTGTAGATATTTCCATGTTTATACTGATGGCGGTGTAGATATTTCCATACTTATAGAGATGTCTGTGTAGATATTTCCATGTGTATACAGATGGTATTGTAGGTATTTCCATGTTTATACAGATGGTGGTGAAGATATTTCCATGTTTATACAGATGGTGGTGTAGATATTTCCATGTTTATTTAGATGACTGTGTAGATATTTCCATGTTTTTACAGATGGCAGTGTAGATATTTCAATGTTTATAGAGATGGCGCTGTAGATACCTCCATGTTTATACAGATCGCGATGTAGATATTTCCATGTTTATACAGATAGCGGTGTAGATATTTCCATGTTTTTACAGATATCGGTGAAGATATTTCCATGTTTACACAGATTGCGGTGTAGATATTTCCATCTTTCTACTGATGGCATTGTAGATATTTCCATGTTTATGCAGATGGCGGTGTAGATATTTCCATGTTTATATAGATGGTGGTGTAGATATTACCATGTTTATACAGATAGCGGTGTAGATATTTCCATGTTTATACAGATCGTGGTGAAGATATTTCCATGTTTATACAGATCGCGGTGTAGATATTTCCATGTTTATACGGATAGCGGTGTAGATATTTCCATGTTTATACAGATAGCGGTGTAGGTATTTCCATGTTTATACAGATAGCGGTGTACATATTTCCATGTTTATAGAGATAGCGGTGTAGGTATTTCCATGTTTACAGACATAGCGGTGTAGATATTTCCATGTTTACATAGATGGCGTTGTAGATATTTCCATGTTTATACCAATAGATGTGTTGGTATTTCCACGTTTATACAGATAGCGATGTAGATATTTCCATGTTTATACAGCTCGCGGTGCAGATATTTATATCTTCATACATATGGCATTGTAGATATTTCCTTATTCACACAGATGGCGGTGTAGATGTTTCCATGTTTATACAGATGGCGGAGTAGTTAGTTCCATGTTTATGGAGATGGCAGTGTAGATATTTCCATGTTTATAGAGATAGCAGTGTAGATATTTACATGTTTATACAGATGGCTGTGTAGGTATTTCCATGTGTATACAGATGGCATTGTAGATATTTCCATGTTTATACAGATGACTGTAGAGGTATTTCCATGTTTTACAGATGGCTGTGCAAACATTTCCATGTTTATAGAGATAGCGGTGTAGATATTTCCATGTTTGTACAGATGGCGTTGTTGAAATTTCCATCTATACACAGATGGCCGTGTAGATATTTCCATGTTTATACAGATGGCAGCGTAGATATTTCCATGGACATGCAGATGGCGGTGTAGATATTTCCATGTTTATACAGATAGCGGTGTAGATATTTCCATGTATTCACAGATGGTGGTGTAGATATTTCTGTGTTTATACACCTGGCGGATTAGATACTTCCATCTTTATGGAGATGGCAGTGTAGATATTTTCATGTTTATAGAGATGGCGGTGTAGATATTTCCATATTTATAGAGATAGCGGTGTAGATATTTCCATCTTTCTACAGATGACAGTGTAGATATTTCCATGTTTATACAGTTGGCGGTGTAGATATTTCCATACTTATAGAGATGTCTGTGTAGATATTTCCATGTGTATACAGATGGTATTGTAGGTATTTCCATGTTTATACAGATGGTGGTGTAGATATTTCCATGTTTATTCAGATGACTGTGTAGATATTTCCATGTTTTTACAGATGGCAGTGTAGATATTTAAATGTTTATAGAGATGGCGCTGTACATATCTCCATGTTTATACAGATCGCGGTGTAGACATTTCCATGTTTACACAGATAGCAGAGTAGATATTTCCATGTTTTTAGAGATATCGGTGTAGATATTTCCATGTTTACACAGATTGCGGTGTAGATATTTCCATCTTTCTACAGATGGCATTGTAGATATTTCCATGTTCATGCAGATGTCGGTGTAGATATTTCCATGTTTATATAGATGGTGGTGTAGATATTACCATGTTTATACAGATAGCGGTGTAGATATTTCCATGTTTACACAGATCGTGGTGAAGATATTTCCATGTTTATACAGATCGCGGTGTAGATATTTCCATGTTTATACAGATCGCGGGGTAGATATTTCCATGTTTATACAGATAGCGGTGTAGGTATTTCCATGTTTATACAGATAGCGGTGTAGATATTTCCATGTTTATAGAGATAGCGGTGTAGGTATTTCCATGTTTACAGACATAGCGGTGTAGATATTTCCATGTTTATATAGATGGCGTTGTAGATATTTCCATGTTTATACCGATAGATGTGTTGGTATTTCCACGTTTATACATATAGCAATGTAGATATTTCCATGTTTATACAGATAGCGGTGTAGATATTTCCATGTTTTTACAGATATCGGTGTAGATATTTCCATGTTTACACAGATTGCGGTGTAGATATTTCCATCTTTCTACAGATGGCATTGTAGATATTTCCATGTTTATGCAGATGGCGGTGTAGATATTTCCATGTTTATATAGATGGTGGTGTAGATATTACCATGTTTATACAGATAGCGGTGTAGATATTTCCATGTTTATACAGATCGTTGTGAAGATATTTCTATGTTTATACAGATCACGGTGTAGATATTTCCATGTTTATACAGATCGCGGTGTAGATATTTCCATGTTTATACAGATAGCGGTGTAGATATTTCCATGTTTATACAGATAGCGGTGTAGATATTTCCATGTTTATATAGATGGCGTTGTAGATATTTCCATGTTTATACCGATAGATGTGTTGGTGTTTCCACGTTTATACAGATAGCGATGTCGATATTTCCATGTTTATACAGCTCGCGGTGCAGATATATATATCTTTATACAGATGGCATTGTAGATATTTCCTTATTCACACAGATGTTGGTGTAGATGTTTCCATGTTTATACAGATGGCGGAGTAGTTAGTTCCATGTTTATGGAGATGGCAGTGTAGATATTTTCATGTTTATAGAGATGGCGGTGTAGATATTTCCATGTTGATAGAGATAGCAGCATAGATATTCACATGTTCATACAGATGGCTGTGTAGGTATTTCCGTGTGTATACAGATGGCATTGTAGATATTTCCATGTTTATACAGATGACTGTAGAGGTATTTCCATGTTTTACAGATGGCAGTGCAGATATTTCCATGTTTATACAGATAGCGGTGTAGATATTTCCATGTTTGTACAGATGGCGTTGTTGAAATTTCCATCTATACACAGATGGCCGTGTAGATATTTCCATGTTTATACAGATGGCAGCGTAGATATTTCCATGGACATGCATATGGCAGTGTAGCTATTTCCATGTTTATACAGATAGCGGTGTAGATATTTCCATGTATTCACAGATGGTGGTGTAGATATTTCCGTGTTTAAACACATGGCGGAGTAGATACTTCCATCTTTATTGAGATGGCAGTGTAGATATTTTCATGTTTATAGAGATGGCGGTGTAGATATTTCCATATTTATAGAGATAGCCGTGTAGATATTTCCATCTTTCTACAGATGGCAGTGTAGATATTTACATGTTTATACAGATGGCGGTGTAGATATTTCCATTCTTATAGAGATGTCTGTGTAAATATTTCCATGTGTATACAGATGGTATTGTAGGAATTTCCATGTTTATACAGATGGTGGTGTAGATATTTCCATGTTTATTCAGATGACTGTGTAAATATTTCCATGTTTTTACAGATGGCAGTGTAGATATTTCAATGTTTATAGAGATGGCGCTGTAGATATCTCCATGTTTATACAGATCGCGGTGTAGATATTTCCATGTTTATGCAGATAGCGGTGTAGATATTTCCATGTTTTTACAGATATCGGTGAAGATATTTCCATGTTTACACAGATTGAGGTGTAGATATTTCCATCTTTCTACAGATGGCATTGTAGATATTTCCATGTTTATGCAGATGGCGGTGTAGATATTTCCATGTTTATATAGATGGTGGTGTAGATATTACCATATTTATACAGATAGCGGTGTAGATATTTCCATGTTTATACAGATCGTGGTGAAGATATTTCCATGTTTATACAGATCGCGGTGTAGGTATTTCCATGTTTATACAGATAGCGGTGTAGGTATTTCCATGTTTATACAGATAGCGGTGTAGATATTTCCATGTTTATAGAGATAGCGGTGTAGGTATTTTCATATTTACAGACATAGCGGTGTAGATATTTCCATGTTTATATAGATGGCGTTGTAGATATTTCCATGTTTATACCAATAGATGTGTTGGTATTTCCACGTTTATACAGATAGCGAAGTAGATATTTCCTTGTTTATACAGCTCGCGGTGCAGATATTTATATCTTCATACAGATGGCATTGTAGATATTTCCTTATTCACACAGATGGCGGTGTAGATGTTTCCATGTTTATACAGATGGCGGAGTAGTTAGTTCCATGTTTATGGAGATGGCAGTGTAGACATTTTCATGTTTATAGAGATGGCGGTGTAGATATTTCCATCTTTATAGAGATAGCAGTGTAGATATTTACATGTTTATACAGATTGCTGTGTAGGTATTTCCATGTGTATGCAGATGGCATTGTAGATATTTCCATGTCTATACAGATGACTGTAGAGGTATATCCATGTTTAACAGATGGCTGTGCAGATATTTCCATGTTTATAGAGATAGCGGTGTAGATATTTCCATGTTTGTACAGATGGCGTTGTTGAAATTTCCATCTATACACAGATGGCCTTGTAGATATTTCCATGTTTATACAGATGGCAGCCTAGATATTTCCATGGACATGCAGATGGCTGTGTAGATATTTCCATGTTTATACAGATAGCGGTGTAGATATTTCCATGTTTTTACAGATTGCGGTTTAGATATTTCCATCTTTCTACAGATGGCATTGTAGATATTTCCATGTTTATAGAGATAACGGTGTAGATATTTCCATGTTTGTACAGATGGCGTTGTTGAAATTTCCATCGATACACAGATGGCCGTGTAGATATTTCCATGTTTATACAGATGGCAGCGTAGATATTTCCATGGACATGCAGATGGAGGTGTAGGTATTTCCATGTTTATACAGATAGCTGTGTAGATATTTCCATGTTTTCACAGATGGTGGTGTAGATATTTCCGTGTTTATACACATGGCGGAGTAGATACTTCCATCTTTATAGAGATGGCAGTGTAGATAATTTCATGTTTATACAGATGGCGGTGTAGATATTTCCATATTTACAGAGATAGCGATGTAGATATTTCCATCTTTCTACAGATGGCAGTGTAGATATTTCCGTGTTTATACAGAAGGCGGTGTAGATATTTCCATACTTATAGAGATGTCTGTGTAGATATTTCCATGTGTATACAGATGTTATTGTAGGTATTTCCATGTTTATACAGATGGCTGTGTAGGTATTTCCATGTGTATACAGATGGCATTGTAGATATTTCCATGTTTATACAGATGACTGTAGAGGTATTTCCATGTTTTACAGATGGCTGTGCAGATATTCCCATGTTTACAGAGATAGCGGTGTAGATATTTCCATGTTTGTACAGATGGCGTTGTTAATATTTCCATCTATACACAGATGGCCGTGTAGATATTTCCATGTTTATACAGATGGCAGCGTAGATATTTCCATGGACATACAGATGGCGGTGTAGATATTTCCATGTTTATACAGATAGCGGTGTAGATATTTCCATGTTTTCACAGATGGTGGTGTAGATATTTCCGTGTTTATACACATGGCAGAGTAGATACTTCCATCTTTATGGAGATGGCAGTGTAGATATTTTCATGTTTATTGAGATGGCGGTGTAGGTATTTCCATATTTATAGAGATAGCGGTGTAGATATTTCCATCTTTCTACAGATGGCAGTGTAGATATTTCCATGTTTATACAGATGGCGGTTTAGACATTTCCATACTTATACAGATGTCTGTGTAGATACTTCCATGTGTATACAGATGGTACTGTAGTTATTTCCATGTTTATACAGATGGTGGTGTAGATATTTCCATGTTTATTCAGATGACTGTGTAGATATTTCCATGTTTTTACAGATGGCAGTGTAGATATTTCAATGTTTATAGAGATGGCGCTGTAGATATTTCCATGTATATACAGATCGCGGTGTAGATATTTCCATGTTTATACAGATAGCGGTGTAGATATTTCCATGTTTATACAGATCGCGGTGTAGATATTTCCATGTTTATACAGATCGCGGTGTAGATATTATCATGTTTATACAGATGGTGGTGAAGATATTTCCATGTTTATACAGATCGCGGTGTAGATATTTCCATTTTTATACAGAGGGCGGTGTAGATATTTCCGTACTTATACAGATGTCTGTGTAGATATTTCCATGTGTATACAGATGGTATTGAAGGTATTTCCATGTTTATACAGATTGTGGTGTAGATATTTCCATGTTTATTCAGATGACTGTGTAGATATTTCCATGTTTTTACAGATGGAAGTGTAGATATTTCAATGTTTATAGAGATGGCGCTGTAGATATTTCCATGTTTATACAGATCGCGGTGTAGATATTTCCATGTTTATACAGAGAGCGGTGTAGATATTTCCATGTTTATATAGATGGTGGTGTAGATATTACCATGTTTACACAGATAGCGGTGTAGATATTTCCATGATTACAGATCGTGGTGAAGATATTTCCATGTTTATACAGATCGCTGTGTAGATATTTCCATGTTTATACAGATCGCGGTTTAGATAGTTCCATGTTTATTCAGATAGCGGTGTAGATATTTCCATGTTTATACATATAGCGGTGCAGATATTTCCATGTTTATAGAGATAGCGGTGTAGGTATTTCCATGTTTATAGACATAGCACTGTAGATATCTGCATGTTTATATAGATGGCGTTGTAGATATTTCCATGTTTATACCGAGAGATGTGTTGGTATTTCCACGTTTATACAGATAGCGATGTAGATATTTCCATGTTTATACAGCTCGCAGTGCAGATATTTATATCTTTATACAGATGGCATTGTAGAGATTTCCTTATTCACACAGATGGCGGTGTAGATGTTTCCATGTTTATACAGATGGCGGAGTAGTTAGTTCCATGTTTATGGAGATGGCAGTGTAGATATTTTCATGTTTATAGAGATGGCGGTGTAGATATTTCCATGTTTATAGAGATAGCAGTGTAGATATTTACATGTTTATACAGATGGCTGTGTAGATATTTCCATGTGTATACAGATGGCATTGTAGATATTTCCATGTTTATACAGATGACTGTAGAGGTATTTCCATGTTTTACAAATGGCTGTGCAGATATTTCCATGTTTATAGAGATAGCGGTGTAGATATTTCCATGTTTGTACAGATGGCGTTGTTGATATTTCCATCTATACACAGATGGCTGTGTAGATATTTCCATGTTTATACAGATGGCAGCGTAGATATTTCCATGGACATGCAGATGGCGGTGTAGATATTTCCATGTTTATACAGATAGCGGTGTAGATATTTCCATGTTTTCACAGATGGCGGTGAAGATATTTCCGTGTTTATACACATGGCGGAGTAGATACTTCCATCTTTATGGAGATGGCAGTGTAGATATTTTCATGTTTATACAGATGGCGGTGTAGACATTTCCACATTTATAGAGATAGCGGTGTAGATATTTCCATCTTTCTACAGATGGCAGTGTAGATATTTCCATGTTTATACAGATGGCGGTGTAGAAATTTCCATACTTATACAGATGTCTGTGTAGAGATTTCCATGTGCATACAGATGGTATTGTAGGTATTTCCATGTTTATACAGATGGTGGTTTAGATATTTCCATGTTTATTCTGATGACTGTGTAGATATTTCCATGTTTTTACAGATGGCAGTGTAGATATTTCAATGTTTATATAGATGGCGCTGTAGATATTTCCATGTTTACACAGATTGCGGTGTAGATATTTCCATCTTTCTACAGATGGCATTGTAGATATTTCCATGTTTATGCAGATGGCGGTGTAGATATTTCCATGTTTATATAGATGGTGGTGTAGATATTACCATGTTTATACAGATAGCGGTGTAGATATTTCCATGTTTATACATATCGTGGTGAAGATATTTCCATTTTCATACAGATCGTGGTGTAGATATTTCCATGTGTATACAGATCGCGGTGGGTGTCGATATTTCCATGTTTATACAGATAGCGGTGTAGATATTTCCATGTTTGTACAGATAGCGGTGTAGATATTTCCATGTTTATACAGATAGCGGTGTAGGTATTTCCATGTTTACAGACATAGCGGTGTAGATATTTCCATGTTTATATAGATGGCGTTGTAGATATTTCCATGTTTATACCGATAGATGTGTTGGTATTTACACGTTAATACAGATAGCGATGTAGATATTTCCATGTTTATACAGCTCGCGGTGCAGATATTTATGTCTTTATACAGATGGCATTGTAGATATTTCCTTATTCACACAGATGGCGGTGTAGGTGTTTCCATGTTTATACAGATGGCGGAGTAGTTAGTTCCATGTTTATGGAGATGGCAGTGTAGATATTTTCATGTTTATAGAGATGGCGGTGTAGATATTTCCATGTTTATAGAGATAGCAGTGTAGATATTTACATGTTTATACAGATGGCTGTTCAGATATTTCCATGTGTATACAGATGGCATTGTAGATATTTCCATGTTTATACAGATGACTTTAGAGGTATTTCCATGTTTTACCGATGGCTCTGCAGATATTTCCATGTTTATAGAGATAGCGGTGTAGATATTTCCATGTTTGTACAGATGGCGTTGTTGATATTTCCATCTATACACAGATGGCCGTGTAGATATTTCCATGTTTATACAGACCGCGGTGTAGTTATTTCCATGTTTATACAGATAGCGGTGTAGATATTTCCATGTTTTTACAGATATCGGTGTAGATATTTCCATGTTTACACAGATTGCGGTGTAGATATTTCCATCTTTCTACAGATGGCATTGTAGATATTTCCATGTTTAAGCAGATGGCGGTGTATATATTTCCATGTTTATATAGATGGTGGTGTAGATTTTACCATGTTTATACAGATAGCGGTGTAGATATTTCCATGTTTATACAGATCGAGGTGAAGATATTTCCATGTTTATACAGATCTCGGTGTAGATATTTCCATGTTTATACAGATAGCGGTGTAGATATTTCCATGTTTATACAGATAGCGTTGTAGATATTTCCATGTTTATACAGATAGCGGTGTAGATATTTCCATGTTTATAGAGATAGCGGTGTAGGTATTTCCATGTTTATAGACATAGCGGTGTAAATATTTCCATGTTTATATAGATGGCGTTGTAGATATTTCCATGTTTATACCGATAGATGTGTTGTTATTTCCACGTTTATACAGATAGCGATGTAGATATTTCCATGTTTATACAGCTTGCGGTGCAGATATTTATATCTTTATACAGATGGCATTGTAGATATTTCCTTATTCACACAGATGGCGGTGTAGATGTTTCCATGTTTATACAGATGGCGGAGTAGTTAGTTCCTTGTTTATGGAGATGGCAGTGCAGATATTTTCATGTTTATAGAGATGGCGGTGTTGATATTTCCATGTTTATAGAGATAGCAGTGTAGATATTTGCATGTTTATACAGATGGCTGTGTACGTATTTCCATGTGTATGCAGATGGCATTGTAGATATTTCCATGTTTATACAGTTGACTGTAGAGGTATTTCCATGTTTTACAGATGGCTGTGCAGATATTTCCATGTTTATATAGATAGCGGTGTAGATATTTCCATGTTTGTACAGATGGAGTTGTTGATATTTCCATCTATACACAGATGGCCGTTTAGATATTTCCATGTTTATACAGATGGCAGCGTAGATATTTCCATGGACATGCAGATGGCGGTGTAGATATTTCCATGTTTATACAGATAGCGGTGTAGATAGTTCCATGTTTTCACAGATGGTGGTGTAGATATTTCCGTGTTTATACACATGGCGGAGTAGATACTTCCATCTTTATAGAGATGGCAGTGTAGATGTTTTCATGTTTATAGAGATGGCGGTGTAGATATTTCCATATTTATAGAGATAGCGGTGTAGATATTTCCATCTTTCTACAGATGGCAGTGTAGATATTTCCATGTTTATACAGATGGCGGTGTAGATATTTCCATACTTATACAGATGTCTGTGTAGGTATTTCCATGTGTATACAGATGGTATTGTAGGTATTTCCATGTTTATACAGATGGTGGTGTATTTATTTCCATGTTAATTCAGATGACTGTGTAGATATTTCCATGTTTTTACAGATGGCAGTGTAGATATTTCAATGTTTATAGAGATGGCGCTGTAGATATTTCCATGTTTATACAGATCGCGGTGTAGATATTTCCATGTTTATACAGATAGCGGTGTAGATATTTCCATGTTTTTACAGATATCGGTGTAGATATTTCCATGTTTACACAGATTGCGGTGTAGATATTTCCATCTTTCTACAGATGGCATTGTAGATATTTCCATGTTTATGCAGATGGCGGTGTAGATATTTCCATGTTTATATAGATGGTGGTGTAGATATTACCATGTTTATACAGATAGCGGTGTAGATATTTACATGTTTATACAGATCGTGGTGAAGATATTTCCATGTTCATACAGATCGTGGTGTAGATATTTCCATGTGTATACAGATCGCGGTGTAGATATTTCCATGTTTATACAGATAGCGGTGTAGATATTTCCATGTTTGTACAGATAGCGGTGTAGATATTTCCATGTTTATAGAGATAGCGGTGTAGGTATTTCCATGTTTACAGACATAGCGGTGTAGATATTTCCATGTTTATATAGATGGCGTTGTAGATATTTCCATGTTTATACCGATAGATGTGTTGGTATTTACACGTTTATACAGATAACGATGTAGATATTTCCATGTTTATACAGCTCGCGGTGCAGATATTTATGTCTTTATACAGATGGCATTGTAGATATTTCCTTATTCACACAGATGGCGGTGTAGATGTTTCCATGTTTATACAGATGGCGGAGTAGTTAGTTCCATGTTTATGGAGATGGCAGTGTAGATATTTTCATGTTTATAGAGATGGCGGTGTAGATATTTCCATGTTTATAGAGATAGCAGTGTAGATATTTACATGTTTATACAGATGGGTGTGTAGATATTTCCATGTGTATACAGATGGCATTGTAGATATTTCCATGTGTATACAGATGGCATTGTAGATATTTCCATCTTTATACAGATGACTGTAGAGGTATTTCCATGTTTTACCGATGGCTCTGCAGATATTTCCATGTTTATAGAGATAGCGGTGTAGATATTTCCATGTTTGTACAGATGGTGTTGTTGATATTTCCATCTATACACAGATGGCGGTGTAGATATTTCCATGTTTATACAGATGGCAGCGTAGATATTTCCATGGACATGCTGATGGCGGTGTAGATATTTCCATGTTTATACAGAGAGCGGTGTAGATATTTCCATGTTTTCACAGATGGTGGTGTAGATATTTCCGTGTTTATACACATGGCGGAGTAGATACTTCCATCTCTATGGAGATGGCAGTGTAGATATTTTAATGTTTATAGAGATGGCGGTGTAGATATTTCCATATTTATAGAGATAGCGGTGTAGATATTTCCATCTTTCTACAGAAGGCAGTGTAGATATTTCCATGTTTATACAGATGGCGGTGTAGATATTTCCATACTTATACAGATGTCTGTGTAGATATTTCCATGTTTATACAGATGGTGTTGTAGGTATTTCCATGTTTATACATATGGTGGTGTAGATATTTCCATGTTTATTCTGATGATTGTGTAGATATTTCCATGTTTTTACAGATGGCAGTGTAGATATTTCAATGTTTATAGAGATGGCGCTGTAGATATTTCCATGTTTATACAGATCGCGGTGTAGATATTTCCATGTTTATACAGATAGCGGTGAAGATATTTCCATGTTTTTACAGATATCGGTGTAGATATTTCCATGTTTACACAGATTGCGGTGTAGATATTTCCATCTTTCTACAGATGGCATTGTAGATATTTCCATGTTTATGCAGATGGCGGTGTAGATATTTCCATGTTTATATAGATGGTGGTGTAGATATTACCATGTTTATACAGATAGCGGTGTAGATATTTCCATGTTTATACAGATCGTGGTGAAGATATTTCCATGTTTATACAGATAGCGGTGTAGATATTTCCATGTTTATAGAGATAGCGATGTAGGTATTTCCATGTTTATACAGATGACTGTAGAGGTATTTCCATGTTTTACAGATGGCTGTGCAGATATTTCCATGTTTATAGAGATAACGGTGTAGATATTTCCATGGTTGTACAGATGGCGTTGTTGAAATTTCCATCGATACACAGATGGCCGTGTAGATATTTCCATGTTTATACAGATGGCAGCGTAGATATTTCCATGGACATGCAGATTGCGGTGTAGATATTTCCATGTTTATACAGATTGCGGTGTAGATATTTCCATGTTTTCACAGATGGTGGTGTAGATATTTCCGTGTTTGTACTCATGGCGGAGTAGATACTTCCATCTTTATAGAGATGGCAGTGTAGATATTTTCATGTTTATAGAGATGGCGCTGTAGATATTTCCATGTTTATACAGATCGCGGTGTAGATATTTCCATGTTTATAGAGATAGCGGTGTAGGTATTTCCATTTTTATAGACATAGCGGTGTAGATATTTCCATGTTTATATAGATGGCGTTGTAGATATTTCCATGTTTATACCGATAGATGTGTTGGTTGTTCCACGTTTATACAGATAGCGATGTAGATATTTCCATGTTTATACAGCTCGCGGTGCAGATATTTATATCTTTATACAGATGGCATTGTAGATATTTCCTTATTCACACAGATGGCGGTGTAGATGTTTCCATGTTTATACAGATGGCGGAGTTGTTAGTTCCATGTTTATGGAGATGGCAGTGTAGATATTTTCATGTTTATAGAGATGGCGGTGTAGATATTTCCATGTTTATAGAGATAGCAGTGTAGATATTTACATGTTTATACAGATGGCTGTCTAGATATTTCCATGTGTATATAGATGGCATTGTAGATATTTCCATGTTTATACAGATGACTGTAGAGGTATTTCCATGTTTTACCGATGGGTCTGCAGATATTTCCATGTTTATAGAGATAGCGGTGTTGATATTTCCATGTTTGTACAGATGGCGTTGTTGATATTTCCATCTATACACAGATGGCCGTGTAGATATTTCCATGTTTATACAGATGGCAGCGTAGATATTTCCATGGACATGCTGATGGCGGTGTAGATATTTCCATGTTTATACAGATCGCGGTGTAGATATTTCCATGTTTATAGAGATAGCGGTGTAGATATTTCCATGTTTATAGACATAGCGGTGTAGATATTTCCATGTTTATATAGATGGCGTTGTAGATATTTCCATGTTTATACCGATAGATGTGTTGGTGTTTCCACGTTTATACAGATAGCGATGTAGATATTTCCATGTTTATACAGCTCGCGGTGCAGATATTTATGTCTTTATACAGATGGCATTGTAGATATTTCCTTATTCACACAGATGGCGGTGTAGATGTTTCCATGTTTATACAGATGGCGGAGTAGTTAGTTCCATGTTTATGGAGACGGCAGTGTAGATATTTTCATGTTTATAGAGATGGCGGTGTAGATATTTCCATGTTTATAGAGATAGCAGTGTAGATATTTACATGTTTATACAGATGGCTGTGTAGATATTTCCATGTGTATACAGATGGCATTGTAGATATTTCCATGTTTATACAGATGACTGTAGAGGTATTTCCATGTTTTACAGATGGCTGTGCAGATATTTCCATGTTTATAGAGATAGCGGTGTAGATATTTCCATGTTTGTACAGATGGCGTTGTTGAAATTTCCATCTATACACAGATGGCCGTGTAGATATTTCCATGTTTATACAGATGGCAGCGTAGATATTTCCATGGACATGCAGATGGCGGTGTAGATATTTCCATGTTTATACTGATAGCGGTGTAGATATTTCCATGTATTCACAGATGGTGGTGTAGATATTTCCGTGTATATACACATGGCGGAGTAGATACTTCCATCTTTATGGAGATGGCAGTGTAGATATTTTCATGTTTATAGAGATGGCGGTGTAGATATTTCCATATTTATAGAGATAGCGGTGTAGATATTTCCATCTTTCTACAGATGGCAGTGTAGATATTTCCATGTTTATACAGATGGCGGTGTAGATATTTCCATACTTATAGAGATGTCTGTGTAGATATTTCCATGTGTATCCAGATGGTATTGTAGGTATTTCCATGTTTATACAGATGGTGGTGTAGATATTTCCATGTTTATTCAGATGACTGTGTAGATATTTCCATGTTTTTACAGATGGCAGTGTAGATATTTCAATGTTTATAGAGATGGCGCTGTAGATATCTCCATGTTTATACAGATCACGGTGTAGATATTTCCATGTTTATTCAGATAGCGGTGTAGATATTTCCATGTTTTTACAGATATCGGTGTAGATATTTCCATGTTTACACAGATTGCGGTGTAGATATTTCCATCTTTCTACAGATGGAATTGTAGATATTTCCATGTTTATGCAGATGGCGGTGTAGATATTTCCATGTTTATATAGATGGTGGTGTAGATATTACCATGTTTATACAGATAGCGGTGTAGATATTTCCATGTTTATTCAGATAGTGGTGAAGATATTTCCATGTTTATACAGATAGCGGTGTAGATATTTCCATGTTTATAGAGATAGCGATGTAGGTATTTCCATGATTATACAGATGACTGTAGAGGTATTTCCATGTTTTACAGATGGCTGTGCAGATATTTCCATGTTTATAGAGATAACGGTGTAGATATTTCCATGTTTGTACAGAAGCGTTGTTGAAATTTCCATCGATACACAGATGGCCGTGTAGATATTTCCATGTTTATACAGATGGCAGCGTAGATATTTCCATGGACATGCAGATGGCGGTGTAGATATTTCCATGTTTATACAGATAGCGGTGTAGATATTTCCATGTTTTCACAGATGGTGGTGTAGATATTTCCGTGTTTATACACATGGCGTAGTAGATACTTCCATCTTTATAGAGATGGCAGTGTAGATATTTTCATGTTTATAGAGATGGCGGTGTAGATATTTCCATATTTACAGAAATAGCGGTGTAGATATTTCCATCTTTCTACAGATGGCAGTGTAGATATTTCCATGTTTATACAGATGGCGGTGTAGATATTTCCATAATTATAGAGATGTCTGTGTAGATATTTCCATGTGTATACAGATGTTATTGTAGGTATTTCCATGTTTATACAGATGGTGGTGTGGATATTTCCATGTTTATTCAGATGACTGTGTAGATATTTCCATGGTTTTACAGATGGCAGTGTAGATATTTCAATGTTTATAGAGATGGCGCTGTAGATATTTCCATGTTTATACAGATCGCGGTGTAGATATTTCCATGTTTATAGAGATAGCGGTGTAGGTATTTCCATGTTTATAGACATAGCGGTGTAGATATTTCCATGTTTATATAGATGGCGTTGTAGATATTTCCATGTTTATACCGATAGATGTGTTGGTATTTCCACGTTTATACAGATAGCGATGTAGATATTTCCATGTTTATACAGCTCGCAGTGCAGATATTTACATCTTTATACAGATGGCATTGTAGATATTTCCTTATTCACACAGATGGCGGTGTAGATGTTTCCATGTTTATACAGATGGCGGAGTAGTTAGTTCCATGTTTATGGAGATGGCAGTGTAGATATTTTCATGTTTATAGAGATGGCGGTGTAGATATTTCCATGTTTATAGAGATAGCAGTGTAGATATTTACATGTTTATACAGATGGCTGTGTAGATATTTCCATGTGTATACAGATGGCATTGTAGATATTTCCATGTTTATACAGATGACTGTAGAGGTATTTCCATGTTTTACAAATGGCTGTGCAGATATTTCCATGTTTATAGAGATAGCGGTGTAGATATTTCCATGTTTGTACAGATGGCGTTGTTGATATTTCCATCTATACACAGATGGCTGTGTAGATATTTCCATGTTTATACAGATGGCAGCGTAGATATTTCCATGGACATGCAGACGGCGGTGTAGATATTTCCATGTTTATACAGATAGCGGTGTAGATATTTCCATGTTTTCACAGATGGCGGTGAAGATATTTCCGTGTTTATACACATGGCGGAGTAGATACTTCCATCTTTATGGAGATGGCAGTGTAGATATTTTCATGTTTATACAGATGGCGGTGTAGACATTTCCACATTTATAGAGATAGCGGTGTAGATATTTCCATCTTTCTACAGATGGCAGTGTAGATATTTCCATGTTTATACAGATGGCGGTGTAGAAATTTCCATACTTATACAGATGTCTGTGTAGAGATTTCCATGTGCATACAGATGGTATTGTAGGTATTTCCATGTTTATACAGATGTTGGTTTAGATATTTCCATGTTTATTCTGATGACTGTGTAGATATTTCCATGTTTTTACAGATGGCAGTGTAGATATTTCAATGTTTATATAGATGGCGCTGTAGATATTTCCATGTTTACACAGATTGCGGTGTAGATATTTCCATCTTTCTACAGATGGCATTGTAGATATTTCCATGTTTATGCAGATGGCGGTGTAGATATTTCCATGTTTATATAGATGGTGGTGTAGATATTACCATGTTTATACAGATAGCGGTGTAGATATTTCCATGTTTATACATATCGTGGTGAAGATATTTCCATTTTCATACAGATCGTGGTGTAGATATTTCCATGTGTATACAGATCGCGGTGGGTGTCGATATTTCCATGTTTATACAGATAGCGGTGTAGATATTTCCATGTTTGTACAGATAGCGGTGTAGATATTTCCATGTTTATACAGATAGCGGTGTAGGTATTTCCATGTTTACAGACATAGCGGTGTAGATATTTCCATGTTTATATAGATGGCGTTGTAGATATTTCCATGTTTATACCGATAGATGTGTTGGTATTTACACGTTAATACAGATAGCGATGTAGATATTTCCATGTTTATACAGCTCGCGGTGCAGATATTTATGTCTTTATACAGATGGCATTGTAGATATTTCCTTATTCACACAGATGGCGGTGTAGGTGTTTCCATGTTTATACAGATGGCGGAGTAGTTAGTTCCATGTTTATGGAGATGGCAGTGTAGATATTTTCATGTTTATAGAGATGGCGGTGTAGATATTTCCATGTTTATAGAGATAGCAGTGTAGATATTTACATGTTTATACAGATGGCTGTTCAGATATTTCCATGTGTATACAGATGGCATTGTAGATATTTCCATGTTTATACAGATGACTTTAGAGGTATTTCCATGTTTTACCGATGGCTCTGCAGATATTTCCATGTTTATAGAGATAGCGGTGTAGATATTTCCATGTTTGTACAGATGGCGTTGTTGATATTTCCATCTATACACAGATGGCCGTGTAGATATTTCCATGTTTATACAGACCGCGGTGTAGTTATTTCCATGTTTATACAGATAGCGGTGTAGATATTTCCATGTTTTTACAGATATCGGTGTAGATATTTCCATGTTTACACAGATTGCGGTGTAGATATTTCCATCTTTCTACAGATGGCATTGTAGATATTTCCATGTTTAAGCAGATGGCGGTGTATATATTTCCATGTTTATATAGATGGTGGTGTAGATTTTACCATGTTTATACAGATAGCGGTGTAGATATTTCCATGTTTATACAGATCGAGGTGAAGATATTTCCATGTTTATACAGATCGCGGTGTAGATATTTCCATGTTTATACAGATAGCGGTGTAGATATTTCCATGTTTATACAGATAGCGTTGTAGATATTTCCATGTTTATAGAGATAGCGGTGTAGGTATTTCCATGTTTATAGACATAGCGGTGTAAATATTTCCATGTTTATATAGATGGCGTTGTAGATATTTCCATGTTTATACCGATAGATGTGTTGTTATTTCCATTTTTATACAGATAGCGATGTAGATATTTCCATGTTTATACAGCTTGCGGTGCAGATATTTATATCTTTATACAGATGGCATTGTAGATATTTCCTTATTCACACAGATGGCGGTGTAGATGTTTCCATGTTTATACAGATGGCGGAGTAGTTAGTTCCTTGTTTATGGAGATGGCAGTGCAGATATTTTCATGTTTATAGAGATGGCGGTGTTGATATTTCCATGTTTATAGAGATAGCAGTGTAGATATTTGCATGTTTATACAGATGGCTGTGTACGTATTTCCATGTGTATGCAGATGGCATTGTAGATATTTCCATGTTTATACAGTTGACTGTAGAGGTATTTCCATGTTTTACAGATGGCTGTGCAGATATTTCCATGTTTATATAGATAGCGGTGTAGATATTTCCATGTTTGTACAGATGGAGTTGTTGATATTTCCATCTATACACAGATGGCCGTTTAGATATTTCCATGTTTATACAGATGGCAGCGTAGATATTTCCATGGACATGCAGATGGCGGTGTAGATATTTCCATGTTTATACAGATAGCGGTGTAGATAGTTCCATGTTTTCACAGATGGTGGTGTAGATATTTCCGTGTTTATACACATGGCGGAGTAGATACTTCCATCTTTATAGAGATGGCAGTGTAGATGTTTTCATGTTTATAGAGATGGCGGTGTAGATATTTCCATATTTATAGAGATAGCGGTGTAGATATTTCCATCTTTCTACAGATGGCAGTGTAGATATTTCCATGTTTATACAGATGGCGGTGTAGATATTTCCATACTTATACAGATGTCTGTGTAGGTATTTCCATGTGTATACAGATGGTATTGTAGGTATTTCCATGTTTATACAGATGGTGGTGTATTTATTTCCATGTTAATTCAGATGACTGTGTAGATATTTCCATGTTTTTACAGATGGCAGTGTAGATATTTCAATGTTTATAGAGATGGCGCTGTAGATATTTCCATGTTTATACAGATCGCGGTGTAGATATTTCCATGTTTATACAGATAGCGGTGTAGATATTTCCATGTTTTTACAGATATCGGTGTAGATATTTCCATGTTTACACAGATTGCGGTGTAGATATTTCCATCTTTCTACAGATGGCATTGTAGATATTTCCATGTTTATGCAGATGGCGGTGTAGATATTTCCATGTTTATATAGATGGTGGTGTAGATATTACCATGTTTATACAGATAGCGGTGTAGATATTTACATGTTTATACAGATCGTGGTGAAGATATTTCCATGTTCATACAGATCGTGGTGTAGATATTTCCATGTGTATACAGATCGCGGTGTAGATATTTCCATGTTTATACAGATAGCGGTGTAGATATTTCCATGTTTGTACAGATAGCGGTGTAGATATTTCCATGTTTATAGAGATAGCGGTGTAGGTATTTCCATGTTTACAGACATAGCGGTGTAGATATTTCCATGTTTATATAGATGGCGTTGTAGATATTTCCATGTTTATACCGATAGATGTGTTGGTATTTACACGTTTATACAGATAACGATGTAGATATTTCCATGTTTATACAGCTCGCGGTGCAGATATTTATGTCTTTATACAGATGGCATTGTAGATATTTCCTTATTCACACAGATGGCGGTGTAGATGTTTCCATGTTTATACAGATGGCGGAGTAGTTAGTTCCATGTTTATGGAGATGGCAGTGTAGATATTTTCATGTTTATAGAGATGGCGGTGTAGATATTTCCATGTTTATAGAGATAGCAGTGTAGATATTTACATGTTTATACAGATGGGTGTGTAGATATTTCCATGTGTATACAGATGGCATTGTAGATATTTCCATGTGTATACAGATGGCATTGTAGATATTTCCATCTTTATACAGATGACTGTAGAGGTATTTCCATGTTTTACCGATGGCTCTGCAGATATTTCCATGTTTATAGAGATAGCGGTGTAGATATTTCCATGTTTGTACAGATGGTGTTGTTGATATTTCCATCTATACACAGATGGCGGTGTAGATATTTCCATGTTTATACAGATGGCAGCGCAGATATTTCCATGGACATGCTGATGGCGGTGTAGATATTTCCATGTTTATACAGAGAGCGGTGTAGATATTTCCATGTTTTCACAGATGGTGGTGTAGATATTTCCGTGTTTATACACATGGCGGAGTAGATACTTCCATCTCTATGGAGATGGCAGTGTAGATATTTTAATGTTTATAGAGATGGCGGTGTAGATATTTCCATATTTATAGAGATAGCGGTGTAGATATTTCCATCTTTCTACAGAAGGCAGTGTAGATATTTCCATGTTTATACAGATGGCGGTGTAGATATTTCCATACTTATACAGATGTCTGTGTAGATATTTCCATGTTTATACAGATGGTGTTGTAGGTATTTCCATGTTTATACATATGGTGGTGTAGATATTTCCATGTTTATTCTGATGATTGTGTAGATATTTCCATGTTTTTACAGATGGCAGTGTAGATATTTCAATGTTTATAGAGATGGCGCTGTAGATATTTCCATGTTTATACAGATCGCGGTGTAGATATTTCCATGTTTATACAGATAGCGGTGAAGATATTTCCATGTTTTTACAGATATCGGTGTAGATATTTCCATGTTTACACAGATTGCGGTGTAGATATTTCCATCTTTCTACAGATGGCATTGTAGATATTTCCATGTTTATGCAGATGGCGGTGTAGATATTTCCATGTTTATATAGATGGTGGTGTAGATATTACCATGTTTATACAGATAGCGGTGTAGATATTTCCATGTTTATACAGATCGTGGTGAAGATATTTCCATGTTTATACAGATAGCGGTGTAGATATTTCCATGTTTATAGAGATAGCGATGTAGGTATTTCCATGTTTATACAGATGACTGTAGAGGTATTTCCATGTTTTACAGATGGCTGTGCAGATATTTCCATGTTTATAGAGATAACGGTGTAGATATTTCCATGGTTGTACAGATGGCGTTGTTGAAATTTCCATCGATACACAGATGGCCGTGTAGATATTTCCATGTTTATACAGATGGCAGCGTAGATATTTCCATGGACATGCAGATTGCGGTGTAGATATTTCCATGTTTATACAGATTGCGGTGTAGATATTTCCATGTTTTCACAGATGGTGGTGTAGATATTTCCGTGTTTGTACTCATGGCGGAGTAGATACTTCCATCTTTATAGAGATGGCAGTGTAGATATTTTCATGTTTATAGAGATGGCGCTGTAGATATTTCCATGTTTATACAGATCGCGGTGTAGATATTTCCATGTTTATAGAGATAGCGGTGTAGGTATTTCCATTTTTATAGACATAGCGGTGTAGATATTTCCATGTTTATATAGATGGCGTTGTAGATATTTCCATGTTTATACCGATAGATGTGTTGGTTGTTCCACGTTTATACAGATAGCGATGTAGATATTTCCATGTTTATACAGCTCGCGGTGCAGATATTTATATCTTTATACAGATGGCATTGTAGATATTTCCTTATTCACACAGATGGCGGTGTAGATGTTTCCATGTTTATACAGATGGCGGAGTTGTTAGTTCCATGTTTATGGAGATGGCAGTGTAGATATTTTCATGTTTATAGAGATGGCGGTGTAGATATTTCCATGTTTATAGAGATAGCAGTGTAGATATTTACATGTTTATACAGATGGCTGTCTAGATATTTCCATGTGTATATAGATGGCATTGTAGATATTTCCATGTTTATACAGATGACTGTAGAGGTATTTCCATGTTTTACCGATGGGTCTGCAGATATTTCCATGTTTATAGAGATAGCGGTGTTGATATTTCCATGTTTGTACAGATGGCGTTGTTGATATTTCCATCTATACACAGATGGCCGTGTAGATATTTCCATGTTTATACAGATGGCAGCGTAGATATTTCCATGGACATGCTGATGGCGGTGTAGATATTTCCATGTTTATACAGATCGCGGTGTAGATATTTCCATGTTTATAGAGATAGCGGTGTAGATATTTCCATGTTTATAGACATAGCGGTGTAGATATTTCCATGTTTATATAGATGGCGTTGTAGATATTTCCATGTTTATACCGATAGATGTGTTGGTGTTTCCACGTTTATACAGATAGCGATGTAGATATTTCCATGTTTATACAGCTCGCGGTGCAGATATTTATGTCTTTATACAGATGGCATTGTAGATATTTCCTTATTCACACAGATGGCGGTGTAGATGTTTCCATGTTTATACAGATGGCGGAGTAGTTATTTCCATGTTTATGGAGACGGCAGTGTAGATATTTTCATGTTTATAGAGATGGCGGTGTAGATATTTCCATGTTTATAGAGATAGCAGTGTAGATATTTACATGTTTATACAGATGGCTGTGTAGATATTTCCATGTGTATACAGATGGCATTGTAGATATTTCCATGTTTATACAGATGACTGTAGAGGTATTTCCATGTTTTACAGATGGCTGTGCAGATATTTCCATGTTTATAGAGATAGCGGTGTAGATATTTCCATGTTTGTACAGATGGCGTTGTTGAAATTTCCATCTATACACAGATGGCCGTGTAGATATTTCCATGTTTATACAGATGGCAGCGTAGATATTTCCATGGACATGCAGATGGCGGTGTAGATATTTCCATGTTTATACTGATAGCGGTGTAGATATTTCCATGTATTCACAGATGGTGGTGTAGATATTTCCGTGTATATACACATGGCGGAGTAGATACTTCCATCTTTATGGAGATGGCAGTGTAGATATTTTCATGTTTATAGAGATGGCGGTGTAGATATTTCCATATTTATAGAGATAGCGGTGTAGATATTTCCATCTTTCTACAGATGGCAGTGTAGATATTTCCATGTTTATACAGATGGCGGTGTAGATATTTCCATACTTATAGAGATGTCTGTGTAGATATTTCCATGTGTATCCAGATGGTATTGTAGGTATTTCCATGTTTATACAGATGGTGGTGTAGATATTTCCATGTTTATTCAGATGACTGTGTAGATATTTCCATGTTTTTACAGATGGCAGTGTAGATATTTCAATGTTTATAGAGATGGCGCTGTAGATATCTCCATGTTTATACAGATCACGGTGTAGATATTTCCATGTTTATTCAGATAGCGGTGTAGATATTTCCATGTTTTTACAGATATCGGTGTAGATATTTCCATGTTTACACAGATTGCGGTGTAGATATTTCCATCTTTCTACAGATGGAATTGTAGATATTTCCATGTTTATGCAGATGGCGGTGTAGATATTTCCATGTTTATATAGATGGTGGTGTAGATATTACCATGTTTATACAGATAGCGGTGTAGATATTTCCATGTTTATTCAGATAGTGGTGAAGATATTTCCATGTTTATACAGATAGCGGTGTAGATATTTCCATGTTTATAGAGATAGCGATGTAGGTATTTCCATGATTATACAGATGACTGTAGAGGTATTTCCATGTTTTACAGATGGCTGTGCAGATATTTCCATGTTTATAGAGATAACGGTGTAGATATTTCCATGTTTGTACAGAAGCGTTGTTGAAATTTCCATCGATACACAGATGGCCGTGTAGATATTTCCATGTTTATACAGATGGCAGCGTAGATATTTCCATGGACATGCAGATGGCGGTGTAGATATTTCCATGTTTATACAGATAGCGGTGTAGATATTTCCATGTTTTCACAGATGGTGGTGTAGATATTTCCGTGTTTATACACATGGCGTAGTAGATACTTCCATCTTTATAGAGATGGCAGTGTAGATATTTTCATGTTTATAGAGATGGCGGTGTAGATATTTCCATATTTACAGAAATAGCGGTGTAGATATTTCCATCTTTCTACAGATGGCAGTGTAGATATTTCCATGTTTATACAGATGGCGGTGTAGATATTTCCATAATTATAGAGATGTCTGTGTAGATATTTCCATGTGTATACAGATGTTATTGTAGGTATTTCCATGTTTATACAGATGGTGGTGTGGATATTTCCATGTTTATTCAGATGACTGTGTAGATATTTCCATGGTTTTACAGATGGCAGTGTAGATATTTCAATGTTTATAGAGATGGCGCTGTAGATATTTCCATGTTTATACAGATCGCGGTGTAGATATTTCCATGTTTATAGAGATAGCGGTGTAGGTATTTCCATGTTTATAGACATAGCGGTGTAGATATTTCCATGTTTATATAGATGGCGTTGTAGATATTTCCATGTTTATACCGATAGATGTGTTGGTATTTCCACGTTTATACAGATAGCGATGTAGATATTTCCATGTTTATACAGCTCGCAGTGCAGATATTTACATCTTTATACAGATGGCATTGTAGATATTTCCTTAGTCACACAGATGGCGGTGTAGATGTTTCCATGTTTTTACAGATGGCGGAGTAGTTAGTTCCATGTTTATGGAGATGGCAGTGTAGATATTTTCATGTTGATAGAGATGGCGGTGTAGATATTTCCATGTTTATAGAGATAGCAGTGTAGATATTTACATGTTTATACAGATGGCTGTGTAGGTATTTCCATGTGTATACAGATGGCATTGTAGATATTTCCATGTTTATACAGATGACTGTAGAGGTATTTCCATGTTTTACAGATGGCTGTGCAGATATTTCCATGTTTATAGAGATAGCGGTGTTGATATTTCCATGTTTGTACAGATGGCGTTGTTGATATTTCCATCTATACACAGATGGCTGTGTAGATAATTCCATGTTTATACAGATGGCAGCGTAGATATTTCCATGGACATGCAGATGGCGGTGTAGTTATTTCCATGTTTATACAGATAGCGGTGTAGATATTTCCATGTTTTCACAGATGGTGGTGTAGATATTTCCGTGTTTATACACATGGCGGAGTGGATACTTCCATCTTTATGGAGATGGCTGTGTAGATATTTTCATGTTTATAGAGATGGCGGTGTAGATATTTCCATATTTATAGAGATAGCGGTGTAGATATTTCCATCTTTCTACAGATGGCAGTGTAGATATTTCCATGTTTATACAGATGGCGGTGTAGATATTTCCATACTTATAGAGATGTCTGTGTAGATATTTCCATGTGTACACAGATGGTATTGTAGGTATTTACATGTTTATACAGATGGTGGTGTAGATATTTCCATGTTTATTCAGATGACTGTGTAGATATTTCCATGTTTTTACAGATGGCAGTGTAGATATTTCAATGTTTATAGAGATGGCGCTGTAGATATTTCCATGTTTATACAGATCGCGGTGTAGATATTTCCATGTTTATACAGATAGCGGTGTAGATATTTCCATGTTTTTACAGATATCGGTGTAGATATTTCCATGTTTACACAGATTGCGGTGTAGATATTTCCATCTTTCTACAGATGGCATTGTAGATATTTCCATGTTTATGCAGATGGCGGTGTAGATATCTCCATGTTTATATAGATGGTGGTGTAGATATTACCATGTTTATACAGATAGCGGTGTAGATATTTCCATGTTTATACAGATCCTGGTGAAGATATTTCCATGTTTATACAGATCGCGGTGTAGATATTTCCATGTTTATACAGATCGCGGTGTAATTATTTCCATGTTTATACAGATAGCGGTGTAGGTATTTCCATGTTTATACAGATAGCGGTGTAGATATTTCCATGTTTATAGAGATAGCGGTGTAGGTATTTCCATGTTTACAGACATAGCGGTGTTGTTATTTCCATGTTTATATAGATGGCGTTGTAGATATTTCCATTTTTATACCGATAGATGTGTTGGTATTTCCACGTTTATACAGATAGCGATGTAGATATTTCCATGTTTATACAGCTCGCGGTGCATATATTTATATCTTTATACAGATGGCATTGTAGATATTTCCTTATTCACACAGATGGCGGTGTAGATGTTTCCATGTTTATACAGATGGCGGAGTAGTTAGTTCCATGTTTATGGAGATGGCAGTGTAGATATTTTCATGTTGATAGAGATGGCGGTGTAGATATTTCCATGTTTATAGAGATAGCAGTGTAGATATTTACATGTTTATACAGATGGCTGTGTAGGTATTTCCATGTGTATGCAGATGGCATTGTAGGTATTTCCATGTTTATACAGATGACTTTAGAGGTATTTCCATGTTTTACAGATGGCTGTGCAGATATTTCCATGTTTATAGAGATAGCGGTGTAGATATTTCCATGTTTGTACAGATGGCGTTGTTGAAATTTCCATCTATACACAGATGGCCGTGTAGATATTTCCATGTTTATACAGATGGCGGTGTAGATATTTCCATACTTATAGAGATGTCTGTGTAGATATTTCCATGTGTATCCAGATGGTATTGTACGTATTTCCATGTTTATACAGATGGTGGTGTAGATATTTCCATGTTTATTCAGATGACTGTGTAGATATTTCCATGTTTTTACAGATGGCAGTGTAGATATTTCAATGTTTATAGAGATGGCGCTGTAGATATCTCCATGTTTATACAGATCACGGTGTAGATATTTCCATGTTTATACAGATAGCGGTGTAGATATTTCCATGTTTTGACAGATATCGGTGTAGATATTTCCATGTTTACACAGATTGCGGTGTAGATATTTCCATCTTTCTACAGATGGCATTGTAGATATTTCCATGTTTATGCAGATGGCGGTGTAGATATTTCCATGTTTATATAGATGGTGGTGTAGATATTACCATGTTTATACAGATAGCGGTGTAGATATTTCCATGTTTATACAGATAGTGGTGAAGATATTTCCATGTTTATACAGATAGCGGTGTAGATATTTCCATGTTTATAGAGATAGCGATGTAGGTATTTCCATGATTATACAGATGACTGTAGAGGTATTTCCATGTTTTAGAGATGGCTGTGCAGATATTTCCATGTTTATAGAGATAACGGTGTAGATATTTCCATGTTTGTACAGAAGCGTTGTTGAAATTTCCATCGATACACAGATGGCCGTGTAGATATTTCCATGTTTATACAGATGGCAGCGTAGATATTTCCATGGACATGCAGATGGCGGTGTAGATATTTCCATGTTTATACAGATAGCGGTGTAGATATTTCCGTGTTTATACACATGGCGGAGTACATACTTCCATCTTTATAGAGATGGCAGTGTAGATATTTCATGTTTATAGAGATGGCGGTGTAGATATTTCCATATTTACAGAGATAGCGGTGTAGATATTTCCATCTTTCTACAGATGGCAGTTTAGATATTTCCATGTTTATACAGATGGCGGTGTAGATATTTCCATAATTATAGAGATGTCTGTGTAGATATTTCCATGTGTATACATATGTTATTGTAGGTATTTCCATGTTTATACAGATGGTGGTGTGGATATTTCCATGTTTATTCAGGTGACTGTGTAGATATTTCCATGGTTTTACAGATGGCAGTGTAGATATTTCAATGTTTATAGAGATGGCGCTGTAGATATTTCCGTGTTTATACAGATAGCGGTGTAGATATTTCCATGTTTATAGAGATAGCGGTGTAGGTATTTCCATGTTTACAGACATAGCGGTGTAGATATTTCCATGTTTATATAGATGGCGTTGTAGATATTTCCATGTTTATACCGATAGATGTGTTGGTATTTCCACGTTTATACAGATAGCGATGTAGATATTTCCATGTTTATACAGCTCACAGTGCATATATTTATATCTTTATACAGATGGCATTGTAGATATTTCCTTATTCACACAGATGGCGGTGTAGATGTTTCCATGTTTATGCAGATGGCGGAGTAGTTAGTTCCATGTTTATGGAGATGGCAGTGTAGATATTTTCATGTTGATAGAGATGGCGGTGTAGATATTTCCATGTTTATAGAGATAGCAGTGTAGATATTTACATGTTTATACAGATGGCTGTGTAGGTATTTCCATGTGTATACAGATGGCATTGTAGATATTTCCATGTTTATACAGATGACTGTAGAGGTATTTCCATGTTTTACAGATGGCTGTGCAGATATTTCCATGTTTATAGAGATAGCGGTGTAGATATTTCCATGTTTGTACAGATGGCGTTGTTGAAATTTCCATCTATACACAGACGGCCGTGTAGATATTTCCATGTTTATACAGATGGCAGCGTAGATATTTCCATGGACATGCACATGGCGGTGTAGATATTTCCATGTTTATACAGATAGCGGTGTAGATATTTCCATGTATTCACAGATGGTGGTGTAGATATTTCCGTGTTTATACACATGGCGGAGTAGATACTTCCATCTTTATGGAGATGGCAGTGTAGATATTTTCATGTTTATAGAGATGGCGGTGTAGATATTTCCATATTTATAGAGATAGCGGTGTAGATATTTCCATCTTTCTACAGATGGCAGTGTAGATATTTCCATGTTTATACAGATGGCGGTGTAGATATTTCCATACTTATAGAGATGTCTGTGTAGATATTTCCATGTGTATACAGATGGTATTGTAGGTATTTCCATATTTATACAGATGGTGGTGTAGATATTTCCATGTTTATTCAGATGGCTGTGTAGATATTTCGATGCTTTTACAGATGGCAGTGTAGATATTTCAATGTTCATAGAGATGGCGCTGTAGATATCTCCATGTTTATACAGATCACGGTGTAGATATTTCCATGTTTATACAGATAGCGGTGTAGATATTTCCATGTTTTTACAGATATCGGTGTAGATATTTCCATGTTTACACAGATTGCGGTGTAGATATTTCCATCTTTCTACAGATGGCATTGTAGATATTTCCATGTTTATGCAGATGGCGGTGTAGTTATTTCCATGTTTATATAGATGGTGGTGTAGATATTACCATGTTTATACAGATAGCGGTGTAGATATTTCCATGTTTATACAGATCGTGTTGAAGATATTTCCATGTTTATACAGATAGCGGTGTAGATATTTCCATGTTTATAGAGATGACTGTAGAGGTATTTCCATGTTTTACAGATGGCTGTGCAGATATTTCCATGTTTATAGAGATAACGGTGTAGATATTTCCATGGTTGTACAGATGGCTTTGTTGAAATTTCCATCGATACACAGATGGCCGTGTAGATATTTCCATGTTTATACAGATGGCAGCGTAGATATTTCCATGGACATGCAGATTGCGGTGTAGATATTTCCATGTTTATACAGATTGCGGTGTAGATATTTCCATGTTTTCACAGATGGTGGTGTAGATATTTCCGTGTTTGTACTCATGGCGGAGTAGATACTTCCATCTTTATAGAGATGGCAGTGTAGATATTTTCATGTTTATAGAGATGGCGCTGTAGATATTTCCATGTTTATACAGATCGCGGTGTAGATATTTCCATGTTTATAGAGATAGCGGTGTAGGTATTTCCATGTTTATAGACATAGCGGTGTAGATATTTCCATCTTTATATAGATGGAGTTGTAGATATTTCCATGTTTATACCGATAGATGTGTTGGTTGTTCCACGTTTATACAGATAGCGATGTAGATATTTCCATGTTTATACAGCTCGCGGTGCAGATATTTATATCTTTATACAGATGGCATTGTAGATATTTCCTTATTCACACAGATGGCGGTGTAGATGTTTCCATGTTTATACAGATGGCGGAGTTGTTAGTTCCATGTTTATGGAGATGGCAGTGTAGATATTTTCATGTTTATAGAGATGGCGGTGTAGATATTTCCATGTTTATAGAGATAGCAGTGTAGATATTTACATGTTTATACAGATGGCTGTCTAGATATTTCCATGTGTATATAGATGGCATTGTAGATATTTCCATGTTTATACAGATGACTGTAGAGGTATTTCCATGTTTTACCGATGGCTCTGCAGATATTTCCATGTTTATAGAGATAGCGGTGTTGATATTTCCATGTTTGTACAGATGGCGTTGTTGATATTTCCATCTATACACAGATGGCCGTGTAGATATTTCCATGTTTATACAGATGGCAGCGTAGATATTTCCATGGACATGCTGTTGGCGGTGTAGATATTTCCATGTTTATACAGATCGCGGTGTAGATATTTCCATGTTTATAGAGATAGCGGTGTAGGTATTTCCATGTTTATAGACATAGCGGTGTAGATATTTCCATGTTTATATAGATGGCGTTGTAGATATTTCCATGTTTATACCGATAGATGTGTTGGTGTTTCCACGTTTATACAGATAGCGATGTAGATATTTCCATGTTTATACAGCTCGCGGTGCAGATATTTATGTCTTTATACAGATGGCATTGTAGATATTTCCTTATTCACACAGATGGCGGTGTAGATGTTTCCATGTTTATACAGATGGCGGAGTAGTTAGTTCCATGTTTATGGAGACGGCAGTGTAGATATTTTCATGTTTATAGAGATGGCGGTGTAGATATTTCCATGTTTATAGAGATAGCAGTGTAGATATTTACATGTTTATACAGATGGCTGTGTAGATATTTCCATGTGTATACAGATGGCATTGTAGATATTTCCATGTTTATACAGATGACTGTAGAGGTATTTCCATGTTTTACAGATGGCTGTGCAGATATTTCCATGTTTATAGAGATAGCGGTGAAGATATTTCCATGTTTGTACAGATGGCGTTGTTGATATTTCCATCTATACACAGATGGCCGTGTAGATATTTCCATGTTTATACAGATGGCAGCGTAGATATTTCCATGGACATGCAGATGGCGGTGTAGATATTTCCATGTTTATACAGATAGCGGTGTAGATATTTCCATGTTTTCACAGATGGTGGTGTAGATATTTCCGTGTTTATACACATGGCGGAGTAGATACTTCCATCTTTATGGAGATGGCAGTGTAGATATTTTCATGTTTACAGAGATGGCGGTGTAGACATTTCCATATTTATAGAGATAGCGGTGTAGATATTTCCATCTTTCTACAGATGGCAGTGTAGATATTTCCATGTTTATACAGATGGCGGTGTAGATATTTCCATACTTATACAGATGTCTGTGTAGATATTTCCATGTGTATACAGATGGTATTGTAGGTATTTCCATGTTTATACAGATGGTGGTGTAGATATTTCCATGTTTATTCAGATGACTGTGTAGATATTTCCATGTTTTTACAGATGGCAGTGTAGATAATTCTATGTTTATAGAGATGGCGCTGTAGATATCTCCATGTTTATACAGATCGCGGTGTAGATATTTCCATGTTTATACAGATAGCAGTGTAGATATTTCCATGTTTTTACAGATATCGGTGTAGATATTTCAATGTTTACACAGATTGCGGTGTAGATATTTCCATCTTTCTGCAGATGGCATTGTAGATATTTCCATGTTTTTACTGATGGCAGTGTAGATATTTCAATGTTTATAGAGATGGCACTGTAGATATTTCCATGTTTATACAGATCGCGGTGTAGATATTTCCATGTTTATACAGATAGCGGTGTAGATATTTCCATGTTTTTACAGATATCGGTGTAGATATTTCCATGTTTACACAGAATGCGGTGTAGGTATTTCCATCTTTCTACAGATGGCATTGTAGATATTTCCATGTTTATGCAGATGGCGGTGTATATATTTCCATGTTTATATAGATGGTGGTGTAGATATTACCATGTTTATACAGATAGCGGTGTAGATATTTCCATGTTTATACAGATCGTGGTGAAGATATTTCCATGTTTATACAGATCACGGTGTAGATATTTCCGTGTTTATACAGATGGCGGTGTAGATATTTCCATGTTTATACAGATAGCGTTGTAGATATTTCCATGTTTATATAGATAGCGGTGTAGATATTTCCATGTTTATAGAGATTGCGGTGTAGGTATTTCCATGTTTATACAGATAGCGGTGTAGATATTTCCATGTTGTACAGATGGCGTTGTTGATATTTCCATCTATACACAGATGGTCGCGTAGATATTTCCATGTTTATACAGATGGCAGCGTAGATATTTCCATGGACATGCAGATGGCGGTGTAGATATTTCCATGTTTATACAGAGAGCGGTGTAGATATTTCCATGTTTTCACAGATGGTGGTGTAGATATTTCCGTGTTTATACACATGGCGGAGTAGATACTTCCATCTTTATGGAGATGGCAGTGTAGATATTTTCATGTTTATAGAGATGGCGGTATAGATATTTCCATATTTATAGAGATAGCGGTGTAGATATTTCCATCTTTCTACAGATGGCAGTGTAGATATTTCCATGTTTATACAGATGGCGGTGTAGATATTTCCATACTTATAGAGATGTCTGTGTAGATATTTCCATGTGTATACAGATGGTATTGTAGGTATTTCCTTGTTTATACAGATGGTGGGGTAGATATTTCCATGTTTATTCAAATGAATGTGTAGATATTTCCATGTTTTACAGATGGCAGTGTAGATATTTCAATGTTTATAGAGATGGCGCTGTAGATATTTTCATGTTTATACAGATCGCGGTGTAGATATTTCCATGTTTATACAGATAGCGGTGTAGATATTTCCATGTTTATGCAAATGGCGGTGCAGATATTTCCATGTTTATAGAGATGGTGGTGTAGATATTACCATGTTTATACAGATAGCGGTGTAGATATTTCCATGTTTATACAGATCGTGGTGAAGATATTTCCATGTTTATACAGATCGCGGTGTAGATATTTCCATGTTTATACAGATCGCTGTGTAGATATTTCCATGTTTATACAGATAGCGGTGTAGATATTTCCATGTTTATAGAGATAGCGGTGTAGGTATTTCCATGTTTATAGACATAGCGGTGTAGATATTTCCATGTTTATATAGATGGCGTTGTAGATATTTCCATGTTTATACCGATAGATGTGTTGGTTGTTCCACGTTTATACAGATAGCGATGTAGATATTTCCATGTTTATACAGCTCGCGGTGCAGATATTTATATCTTTATACAGATGGCATTGTAGATATTTCCTTATTCACACAGATGGCGGTGTAGATGTTTCCATGTTTATACAGATGGCGGAGTTGTTAGTTCCATGTTTATGGAGATGGCAGTGTAGATATTTTCATGTTTATAGAGATGGCGGTGTAGATATTTCCATGTTTATAGAGATAGCAGTGTAGATATTTACATGTTTATACAGATGGCTGTCTAGATATTTCCATGTGTATATAGATGGCATTGTAGATATTTCCATGTTTATACAGATGACTGTAGAGGTATTTCCATGTTTTACTGATGGCTCTGCAGATATTTCCATGTTTATAGAGATAGCGGTGTTGATATTTCCATGTTTGTACAGATGGCCTTGTTGATATTTCCATCTATACACAGATGGCCGTGTAGATATTTCCATGTTTATACAGATGGCAGCGTAGATATTTCCATGGACATGCTGATGGCGCTGTAGATATTTCCATGTTTATACAGATCGCGGTGTAGATATTTCCATGTTTATAGAGATAGCGGTGTAGGTATTTCCATGTTTATAGACATAGCGGTGTAGATATTTCCATGTTTATATAGATGGCGTTGTAGATATTTCCATGTTTATACCGATAGATGTGTTGGTGTTTCCACGTTTATACAGATAGCGATGTAGATATTTCCATGTTTATACAGCTCGCGGTGCAGATATTTATATCTTTATACAGATGGCATTGTAGATATTTCCTTACTCACGCAGATGGCGGTGTAGATGTTTCCATGTTTATACAGACGGCGGAGTAGTTACTTCCATGTTTATGGAGATGGCAGTGTACATATTTTCATGTTTATAGAGATGGCGGTTTAGATATTTCCATGTGTATACAGATGGCATTGTAGATATTTCCATGTTTATACAGATGACTGTAGAGGTATTTCCATGTTTTACAGATGGCTGTGCAGATATTACCATGTTTATAGAGATAGCGGTGAAGATATTTCCATGTTTGTACAGATGGCGTTGTTGATATTTCCATCTATACACAGATGGCCGTGTAGATATTTCCATGTTTATACAGATGGCAGCGCAGATATTTTCATGGACATGCAGATAGCGGTGTAGATATTTCCATGTTTATAGAGAGAGCGGTGTAGATATTTCCATGTTTTCACAGATGGAGTTGTAGTTATTTCCGTGTTTATACACATGGCGGAGTAGATACTTCCATCTTTATGGAGATGGCAGTGTAGATATTTTCATGTTTATAGAGATGGCGGTGTAGATATTTCCATATTTATAGAGATAGCGGTGTAGATATTTCCATCTTTCTACAGATGGCAGTGTAGATATTTCCATGTTAATACAGATGGCGGTGTAGATATTTCCATACTTATGCAGATGTCTGTGTAGATATTTCCATGTGTATACAGATGGTATTGTAGGTATTTCCATGTTTATACAGATGGTGGTGTAGATATTTCCATGTTTATTCAGATGACTGTGTGGATATTTCCATGTTTATATAGATGGTGGTGTAGATGTTACCATGTTTATACAGATAGCGGTGTAGATATTTCCATGTTTATACAGATCGTTGTGAAGATATTTCCATGTTTATACAGATCACGGTGTAGATATTTCCATGTTTATACAGATCGCGGTGTAGATATTTCCATGTTTATACAGATAGCGGTGTAGATATTTCCATGTTTCTACAGATAACGGTGTAGATATTGCCATGTTTATAGAGATAGCGGTGTAGGTATTTCCATGTTTACAGACATAGCGGTGTAGATATTTCCATGTTTATATAGATGGCGTTGTAGATATTTCCATGTTTATACCGATAGATGTGTTGGTGTTTCCACGTTTATACAGATAGCGATGTCGATATTTCCATGTTTATACAGCTCGCGGTGCAGATATATATATCTTTATACAGATGGCATTGTAGATATTTCCTTATTCACACAGATGGAGGTGTAGATGTTTCCATGTTTATACAGATGGCGGGGTAGTTAGTTCCATGTTTATGGAGATGGCAGTGTAGATATTTTCATGTTTATTGAGATGGCGGTGTAGATATTTCCATGTTTATAGAGATAGCAGTGTAGATATTTACATGTTCATACAGATGGCTGTGTAGGTATTTCCGTGTGTATACAGATGGCATTGTAGATATTTCCATGTTTATACAGATGACTGTAGAGGTATTTCCATGTTTTACAGATGGCTGTGCAGATATTTCCATGTTTATAGAGAAAGCGGTGTAGATATTTCCATGTTTGTATAGATGGCGTTGTTGAAATTTCCATCTATACACAGATGGCCGTGTAGATATTTCCATGTTTATACAGATGGCAGCGTAGATATTTCCATGGACATGCAGACGGCGGTGTATCTATTTCCATGTTTATACAGATAGCGGTGTAGATATTTCCATGTATTCACAGATGGTGGTGTAGATATTTCCGTGTTTATACACATGGCGGAGTAGATAATTCCATCTTTATGGAGATGGCAGTGTAGATATTTTCATGTTTATAGAGATGGCGGTGTAGATATTTCCATATTTATAGAGATAGAGTTGTAGATATTTCCATCTTTCTACAGATGGCAGTGTAGATATTTCCATGTTTATACTGATGGCGGTGTAGATATTTCCATACTTATAGAGATGTCTGTGTAGATATTTCCATGTGTATACAGATGGTATTGTAGGTATTTCCATGTTTATACAGATGGTGGTGTAGATATTTCCATGTTTATTCAGATGACTGTGTAGATATTTCCATGTTTTTACAGATGGCAGTGTAGATATTTCAATGTTTATAGAGATGGCGCTGTAGATACCTCCATGTTTATACAGATCGCGATGTAGATATTTCCATGTTTATACAGATAGCGGTGTAGATATTTCCATGTTTTTACAGATATCGGTGAAGATATTTCCATGTTTACACAGATTGCGGTGTAGATATTTCCATCTTTCTACTGATGGCATTGTAGATATTTCCATGTTTATGCAGATGGCGTTGTAGATATTTCCATGTTTATATAGATGGTGGTGTAGATATTACCATGTTTATACAGATAGCGGTGTAGATATTTCCATGTTTATACAGATCGTGGTGAAGATATTTCCATGTTTATACAGATCGCGGTGTAGATATTTCCATGTTTATACGGATCGCGGTGTAGATATTTCCATGTTTATACAGATAGCGTTGTAGGTATTTCCATGTTTATACAGTTAGCGGTGTAGATATTTCCATGTTTATAGAGATAGCGGTGTAGGTATTTCCATGTTTACAGACATAGCGGTGTAGATATTTCCATCTTTCTACAGATGGCAGTGTAGATATTTCCATGTTTATACAGAAGGCGGTGTAGATATTTCCATACTTATAGAGATGTCTGTGTAGATATTTCCATGTGTATACAGATGTTATTGTAGGTATTTCCATGTTTATACAGATGGTGGTGCAGATAATTCCATGTTTATTCAGATGACTGTGTAGATATTTCCATGGATTTACAGATGTCAGTGTAGATATTTCAATGTTTATAGAGATGGCGCTGTAGATATTTCCATGTTTATACAGATCGCGGTGTAGATATTTCCATGTTTATAGAGATAGCGGTGTAGGTGTTTCCAAGTTTATAGACATAGCGGTGTAGATATTTCCATGTTTATATAGATGGTGTTGTAGATATTTCCATGTTTATACCGATTGATGTGTTGTTATTTCCACGTTTATACAGATAGCGATGTAGATATTTCCATGTTTATACAGCTCGCAGTGCAGATATTTACATCTTTATACAGATGGCATTGTAGATATTTCCTTATTCACACAGATGGCGGTGTAGATGTTGCCATGTTTATACAGATGGCGGAGTACTTAGTTCCATGTTTATGGAGATGGCAGTGTAGATATTTTCATGTTTATAGAGATGGCGGTGTAGATATTTCCATGTTTATAGAGATAGCAGTGTAGATATTTACATGTTTATACAGATGGCTGTGTAGGTATTTCCATGTGTATACAGATGGCATTGTAGATATTTCCATGTTTATACAGATGACTGTAGAGGTATTTCCATGTTTTACAGATGGCTGTGCAGATATTTCCATGTTTATAGAGATAGCGGTGTAGATATTTCCATGTTTGTACAGATGGCGTTGTTGAAATTTCCATCTATACACAGATGGCCGTGTAGATATTTCCATGTTTATACAGATGGCAGCGTAGATATTTCCATGGACATGCAGATGGCGGTGTAGATATTTCCATGTTTATACAGATAGCGGTGTAGATATTTCCATGTATTCACAGATGGTGGTGTAGATATTTCCGTGTTTATACACATGGCGGAGTAGATACTTCCATCTTTATGGAGATGGCAGTGTAGATATTTTCATGTTTATAGAGATGGCGGTGTAGATATTTCCATATTTATAGAGATAGCGGTGTAGATATTTCCATCTTTCTACAGATGGCAGTGTAGATATTTCCATGTTTATACAGATGGCGGTGTAGATATTTCCATACTTATAGAGATGTCTGTGTAGATATTTCCATGTGTATCCAGATGGTATTGTAGGTATTTCCATGTTTATACAGATGGTGGTGTAGATATTTCCATGTTTATTCAGATGACTGTGTAGATATTTCCATGTTTTTACAGATGGCAGTGTAGATATTTCAATGTTTATAGAGATGGCGCTGTTGTTATCTCCATGTTTATACAGATCACGGTGTAGATATTTCCATGTTTATTCAGATAGCGGTGTAGATATTTCCATGTTTTTACAGATATCGGTGTAGATATTTCCATGTTTACACAGATTGCGGTGTAGATATTTCCATCTTTCTACAGATGGCATTGTAGATATTTCCATGTTTATGCAGATGGCGGTGTAGATATTTCCATGTTTATATAGATGGTGGTGTAGATATTACCATGTTTATACAGATAGCGGTGTAGATATTTCCATGTTTATTCAGATAGTGGTGAAGATATTTCCATGTTTATACAGATAGCGGTGTAGATATTTCCATGTTTACAGAGATAGCGATGTAGGTATTTCCATGATTATACAGATGACTGTAGAGGTATTTCCATGTTTTACAGATGGCTGTGCAGATATTTCCATGTTTATAGAGATAACGGTGTAGATATTTCCATGTTTGTACAGAAGCGTTGTTGAAATTTCCATCGATACACAGATGGCCGTGTAGATATTTCCATGTTTATACAGATGGCAGCGTAGATATTTCCATGGACATGCAGATGGTGGTGTAGATATTTCCTTGTTTATACAGATAGCGGTGTAGATATTTCCATGTTTTCACAGATGGTGGTGTAGATATTTCCGTGTTTATACACATGGCGGAGTAGATACTTCCATCTTTATAGAGATGGCAGTGTAGATATTTTCATGTTTATAGAGATGGCGGTGTAGATATTTCCATATTTACAGAGATAGCGGTGTAGATATTTCCATCTTTCTACAGATGGCAGTGTAGATATTTCCATGTTTATACAGATGGCGGTGTAGATATTTCCATAATTATAGAGATGTCTGTGTAGATATTTCCATGTGTATACAGATGTTATTGTAGGTATTTCCATGTTTATACAGATGGTGGTGTGGATATTTCCATGTTTATTCAGATGACTGTGTAGATATTTCCATGGTTTTACAGATGGCAGTGTAGATATTTCAATGTTTATAGAGATGGCGCTGTAGATATTTCCATGTTTATACAGATCGCGGTGTAGATATTTCCATGTTTATAGAGATAGCGGTGTAGGTATTTCCATGTTTATAGACATAGCGGTGTAGATATTTCCATGTTTATATAGATGGCGTTGTACATATTTCCATGTTTATACCGATAGATGTGTTGGTATTTCCACGTTTATACAGATAGCGATGTAGATATTTCCATGTTTATACAGCTCGCAGTGCAGATATTTACATCTTTATACAGATGGCATTGTAGATATTTCCTTAGTCACACAGATGGCGGTGTAGATGTTTCCATGTTTTTACAGATGGCGGAGTAGTTAGTTCCATGTTTATGGAGATGGCAGTGTAGATATTTTCATGTTGATAGAGATGGCGGTGTAGATATTTCCATGTTTATAGAGATAGCAGTGTAGATATTTACATGTTTATACAGATGGCTGTGTAGGTATTTACATGTGTATACAGATGGCATTGTAGATATTTCCATCTTTATACAGATGACTGTAGAGGTATTTCCATGTTTTACAGATGGCTGTGCAGATATTTCCATGTTTATAGAGATAGCGGTGTAGATATTTCCATGTTTGTACAGATGGCGTTGTTGATATTTCCATCTATACACAGATGGCCGTGTAGATATTTCCATGTTTATACAGATGGCAGCGTAGATATTTCCATGGACATGCAGATGGCGGTGTAGTTATTTCCATGTTTATACAGATAGCGGTGTAGATATTTCCATGTTTTCACAGATGGTGGTGTAGATATTTCCGTGTTTATACACATGGCGGAGTGGATACTTCCATCTTTATGGAGATGGCTGTGTAGATATTTTCATGTTTATAGAGATGGCGGTGTAGATATTTCCATATTAATAGAGTTAGCGGTGTAGATATTTCCATCTTTCTACAGATGGCAGTGTAGATATTTCCATGTTTATACAGATGGCGGTGTAGATATTTCCATACTTATAGAGATGTCTGTGTAGATATTTCCATGTGTATACAGATGGTATTGTAGGTATTTCCATGTTTATACAGATGGTGGTGTAGATATTTCCATGTTTATTCAGATGACTGTGTAGATATTTCCATGTTTTTACAGATGGCAGTGTAGATATTTCAATGTTTATAGAGATGGCGCTGTAGATACCTCCATGTTTATACAGATCGCGATGTAGATATTTCCATGTTTATACAGATAGCGGTGTAGATATTTCCATGTTTTTACAGATATCGGTGAAGATATTTCCATGTTTACACAGATTGCGGTGTAGATATTTCCATCTTTCTACTGATGGCATTGTAGATATTTCCATGTTTATGCAGATGGCGTTGTAGATATTTCCATGTTTATATAGATGGTGGTGTAGATATTACCATGTTTATACAGATAGCGGTGTAGATATTTCCATGTTTATACAGATCGTGGTGAAGATATTTCCATGTTTATACAGATCGCGGTGTAGATATTTCCATGTTTATACGGATCGCGGTGTAGATATTTCCATGTTTATACAGATAGCGTTGTAGGTATTTCCATGTTTATACAGTTAGCGGTGTAGATATTTCCATGTTTATAGAGATAGCGGTGTAGGTATTTCCATGTTTACAGACATAGCGGTGTAGATATTTCCATCTTTCTACAGATGGCAGTGTAGATATTTCCATGTTTATACAGAAGGCGGTGTAGATATTTCCATACTTATAGAGATGTCTGTGTAGATATTTCCATGTGTATACAGATGTTATTGTAGGTATTTCCATGTTTATACAGATGGTGGTGCAGATAATTCCATGTTTATTCAGATGACTGTGTAGATATTTCCATGGATTTACAGATGTCAGTGTAGATATTTCAATGTTTATAGAGATGGCGCTGTAGATATTTCCATGTTTATACAGATCGCGGTGTAGATATTTCCATGTTTATAGAGATAGCGGTGTAGGTGTTTCCAAGTTTATAGACATAGCGGTGTAGATATTTCCATGTTTATATAGATGGTGTTGTAGATATTTCCATGTTTATACCGATTGATGTGTTGTTATTTCCACGTTTATACAGATAGCGATGTAGATATTTCCATGTTTATACAGCTCGCAGTGCAGATATTTACATCTTTATACAGATGGCATTGTAGATATTTCCTTATTCACACAGATGGCGGTGTAGATGTTGCCATGTTTATACAGATGGCGGAGTACTTAGTTCCATGTTTATGGAGATGGCAGTGTAGATATTTTCATGTTTATAGAGATGGCGGTGTAGATATTTCCATGTTTATAGAGATAGCAGTGTAGATATTTACATGTTTATACAGATGGCTGTGTAGGTATTTCCATGTGTATACAGATGGCATTGTAGATATTTCCATGTTTATACAGATGACTGTAGAGGTATTTCCATGTTTTACAGATGGCTGTGCAGATATTTCCATGTTTATAGAGATAGCGGTGTAGATATTTCCATGTTTGTACAGATGGCGTTGTTGAAATTTCCATCTATACACAGATGGCCGTGTAGATATTTCCATGTTTATACAGATGGCAGCGTAGATATTTCCATGGACATGCAGATGGCGGTGTAGATATTTCCATGTTTATACAGATAGCGGTGTAGATATTTCCATGTATTCACAGATGGTGGTGTAGATATTTCCGTGTTTATACACATGGCGGAGTAGATACTTCCATCTTTATGGAGATGGCAGTGTAGATATTTTCATGTTTATAGAGATGGCGGTGTAGATATTTCCATATTTATAGAGATAGCAGTGTAGATATTTCCATCTTTCTACAGATGGCAGTGTAGATATTTCCATGTTTATACAGATGGCGGTGTAGATATTTCCATACTTATAGAGATGTCTGTGTAGATATTTCCATGTGTATCCAGATGGTATTGTAGGTATTTCCATGTTTATACAGATGGTGGTGTAGATATTTCCATGTTTATTCAGATGACTGTGTAGATATTTCCATGTTTTTACAGATGGCAGTGTAGATATTTCAATGTTTATAGAGATGGCGCTGTTGATATCTCCATGTTTATACAGATCACGGTGTAGATATTTCCATGTTTATTCAGATAGCGGTGTAGATATTTCCATGTTTTTACAGATATCGGTGTAGATATTTCCATGTTTACACAGATTGCGGTGTAGATATTTCCATCTTTCTACAGATGGCATTGTAGATATTTCCATGTTTATGCAGATGGCGGTGTAGATATTTCCATGTTTATATAGATGGTGGTGTAGATATTACCATGTTTATACAGATAGCGGTGTAGATATTTCCATGTTTATTCAGATAGTGGTGAAGATATTTCCATGTTTATACAGATAGCGGTGTAGATATTTCCATGTTTACAGAGATAGCGATGTAGGTATTTCCATGATTATACAGATGACTGTAGAGGTATTTCCATGTTTTACAGATGGCTGTGCAGATATTTCCATGTTTATAGAGATAACGGTGTAGATATTTCCATGTTTGTACAGAAGCGTTGTTGAAATTTCCATCGATACACAGATGGCCGTGTAGATATTTCCATGTTTATACAGATGGCAGCGTAGATATTTCCATGGACATGCAGATGGTGGTGTAGATATTTCCTTGTTTATACAGATAGCGGTGTAGATATTTCCATGTTTTCACAGATGGTGGTGTAGATATTTCCGTGTTTATACACATGGCGGAGTAGATACTTCCATCTTTATAGAGATGGCAGTGTAGATATTTTCATGTTTATAGAGATGGCGGTGTAGATATTTCCATATTTACAGAGATAGCGGTGTAGATATTTCCATCTTTCTACAGATGGCAGTGTAGATATTTCCATGTTTATACAGATGGCGGTGTAGATATTTCCATAATTATAGAGATGTCTGTGTAGATATTTCCATGTGTATACAGATGTTATTGTAGGTATTTCCATGTTTATACAGATGGTGGTGTGGATATTTCCATGTTTATTCAGATGACTGTGTAGATATTTCCATGGTTTTACAGATGGCAGTGTAGATATTTCAATGTTTATAGAGATGGCGCTGTAGATATTTCCATGTTTATACAGATCGCGGTGTAGATATTTCCATGTTTATAGAGATAGCGGTGTAGGTATTTCCATGTTTATAGACATAGCGGTGTAGATATTTCCATGTTTATATAGATGGCGTTGTACATATTTCCATGTTTATACCGATAGACGTGTTGGTATTTCCACGTTTATACAGATAGCGATGTAGATATTTCCATGTTTATACAGCTCGCAGTGCAGATATTTACATCTTTATACAGATGGCATTGTAGATATTTCCTTAGTCACACAGATGGCGGTGTAGATGTTTCCATGTTTTTACAGATGGCGGAGTAGTTAGTTCCATGTTTATGGAGATGGCAGTGTAGATATTTTCATGTTGATAGAGATGGCGGTGTAGATATTTCCATGTTTATAGAGATAGCAGTGTAGATATTTACATGTTTATACAGATGGCTGTGTAGGTATTTACATGTGTATACAGACGGCATTGTAGATATTTCCATCTTTATACAGATGACTGTAGAGGTATTTCCATGTTTTACAGATGGCTGTGCAGATATTTCCATGTTTATAGAGATAGCGGTGTAGATATTTCCATGTTTGTACAGATGGCGTTGTTGATATTTCCATCTATACACAGATGGCCGTGTAGATATTTCCATGTTTATACAGATGGCAGCGTAGATATTTCCATGGACATGCAGATGGCGGTGTAGTTATTTCCATGTTTATACAGATAGCGGTGTAGATATTTCCATGTTTTCACAGATGGTGGTGTAGATATTTCCGTGTTTATACACATGGCGGAGTGGATACTTCCATCTTTATGGAGATGGCTGTGTAGATATTTTCATGTTTATAGAGATGGCGGTGTAGATATTTCCATATTAATAGAGTTAGCGGTGTAGATATTTCCATCTTTCTACAGATGGCAGTGTAGATATTTCCATGTTTATACAGATGGCGGTGTAGATATTTCCATACTTATAGAGATGTCTGTGTAGATATTTCCATGTGTACACAGATGGTATTCTAGGTATTTACATGTTTATACAGATGGTGGTGTAGATATTTCCATGTTTATTCAGATGACTGTGTAGATATTTCCATGGTTTTACAGATGGCAGTGTAGATATTTCAATGTTTATAGAGATGGCGCTGTAGATATTTCCATGTTTATACAGATCGCGGTGTAGATATTTCCATGTTTATACAGATAGCGGTGTAGATATTTCCATGTTTTTACAGATATCGGTGAAGATATTTCCATGTTTACACAGATTGCGGTGTAGATATTTCCATCTTTCTACAGATGGCATTGTAGATATTTCCATGTTTATGCAGATGGCGGTGTATATATCTCCATGTTTATATAGATGGTGGTGTAGATATTACCATGTTTATACAGATAGCGGTGTAGATATTTCCATGTTTATACAGATCCTGGTGAAGATATTTCCATGTTTATACAGATCGCGGTGTAGATATTTCCATGTTTATACAGATCGCGGTGTAATTATTTCCATGTTTATACAGATAGCGGTGTAGGTATTTCCATGTTTATACAGATAGCGGTGTAGATATTTCCATGTTTATAGAGATAGCGGTGTAGGTATTTCCATGTTTACAGACATAGCGGTGTTGTTATTTCCATGTTTATATAGATGTCGTTGTAGATATTTCCATGTTTATACCGATAGATGTGTTGGTATTTCCACGTTTATACAGATAGCGATGTAGATATTTCCATGTTTATACAGCTCGCGGTGCATATATTTATATCTTTATACAGATGGCATTGTAGATATTTCCTTATTCACACAGATGGCGGTGTAGATGTTTCCATGTTTATACAGATGGCGGAGTAGTGAGTTCCATGTTTATGGAGATGGCAGTGTAGATATTTTCATGTTGATAGAGATGGCGGTGTAGATATTTCCATGTTTATAGAGATAGCAGTGTAGATATTTACATGTTTATACAGATGGCTGTGTAGGTATTTCCATGTGTATACAGATGGCATTGTAGATATTTCCATGTTTATACAGATGACTTTAGATGTATTTCCATGTTTTACAGATGGCTGTGCAGATATTTCCATGTTTATAGAGATAGCGGTGTAGATATTTCCATGTTTGTACAGATGGCGTTGTTGAAATTTCCATCTATACACAGATGGCCGTGTAGATACTTCCATGTTTATACAGATGGCGGTGTAGATATTTCCATACTTATAGAGATGTCTGTGTAGATATTTCCATGTGTATCCAGATGGTATTGTAGGTATTTCCACGTTTATACAGATGGTGGTGTAGATATTTCCATGTTTATTCAGATGACTGTGTAGATATTTCCATGTTTTTACAGATGGCAGTGTAGATATTTCAATGTTTATAGAGATGGCGCTGTAGATATCTCCATGTTTATACAGATCACGGTGTAGATATTTCCATGTTTATATATATAGCGGTGTAGATATTTCCATGTTTTTACAGATATCGGTGCAGATATTTCCATGTTTACACAGATTGCGGTGTAGATATTTCCATCTTTCTACAGATGGCATTGTAGATATTTCCATGTTTATGCAGATGGCGGTGTAGATATTTCCATGTTTATATAGATGGTGGTGTAGATATTACCATGTTTATACAGATAGCGGTGTAGATATTTCCATGTTTATGCAGATAGTGGTGAAGATATTTCCATGTTTATACAGATAGCGGTGTAGATATTTCCATGTTTATAGAGATAGCGATGTAGGTATTTCCATGATTATACAGATGACTGTAGAGGTATTTCCATGTTTTACAGATGGCTGTGCAGATATTTCCATGTTTATAGAGATAACGGTGTAGATATTTCCATGTTTGTACAGAAGTGTTGTTGAAATTTCCATCGATACACAGATGGCCGTGTAGATATTTCCATGTTTATACAGATGGCAGCGTAGATATTTCCATGGACATGCAGATGGCGGTGTAGATATTTCCATGTTTATACAGATAGCGGTGTAGATATTTCCATGTTTTCACAGATGGTGGTGTAGATATTTCCGTGTTTATACACATGGCGGAGTAGATACTTACATCTTCATACAGATGGCAGTGTAGATATTTCATGTTTATAGAGATGGCGCTGTAGATATTTCCATATTTACAGAGATAGCGGTGTAGATATTTCCATCTTTCTACAGATGGCAGTTTAGATATTTCCATGTTTATACAGATGGCGGTGTAGATATTTCCATAATTATAGAGATGTCTGTGTAGATATTTCCATGTGTATACATATGTTATTGTAGGTATTTCCATGTTTATACAGATGGTGGTGTGGATATTTCCATGTTTATTCAGATGACTGTGTAGATATTTCCATGGTTTTACAGATGGCAGTGTAGATATTTCAATGTTTATAGAGATGGCGCTGTAGATATTTCCATGTTTATACAGATCGCGGTGTAGATATTTCCATGTTTATACAGATAGCGGAGTAGATATTTCCATGTTTTTACAGATATCGGTGTAGATATTTCCATGTTTACACAGATTGCGTTGTAGATATTTCCATCTTTCTACAGATGGCATTGTAGATATTTCCATGTTTATGCAGATGGCGGTGTAGATATTTCCATGTTTATATAGATGGTGGTGTAGATATTACCATGTTTATACAGATAGCGGTGTAGATATTTCCATGTTTATACAGATCGTGGTGAAGATATTTCAATTTTATACAGATCGCGGTGTAGATATTTCCATGTTTATACAGATCGCGGTGTAATTATTTCCATGTTTTTACAGATAGCGGTGTAGGTATTTCCATGTTTATACAGATAGCGGTGTAGATATTTCCATGTTTATAGAGATAGCGGTGTAGGTATTTCCATGTTTACAGACATAGCGGTGTAGATATTTCCATGTTTATATAGATGGCGTTGTAGATATTTCCATGTTTATACCGATAGATGTGTTGGTATTTCCACGTTTATACAGATAGCGATGTAGATATTTCCATGTTTATACAGCTCACGGTGCATATATTTATATCTTTATACAGATGGCATTGTAGATATTTCCTTATTCACACAGATGGCGGTGTAGATGTTTCCATGTTTATACAGATGGCGGAGTAGTTAGTTCCATGTTTATGGAGATGGCAGTGTAGATATTTTCATGTTGATAGAGATGGCGGTGTAGATATTTCCATGTTTATAGAGATAGCAGTGTAGATATTTACATGTTTATACAGATGGCTGTGTAGGTATTTCCATGTGTATACAGATGGCATTGTAGATATTTCCATGTTTATACAGATGACTGTAGAGGTATTTCCATGTTTTACAGATGGCTGTGCAGATATTTCCATGTTTATAGAGATAGCGGTGTAGATATTTCCATGTTTGTACAGATGGCGTTGTTGAAATTTCCATCTATACACAGACGGCCGTGTAGATATTTCCATGTTTATACAGATGGCAGCGTAGATATTTCCATGGACATGCAGATGGCGGTGTAGATATTTCCATGTTTATACAGATAGCGGTGTAGATATTTCCATGTATTCACAGATGGTGGTGTAGATATTTCCGTGTTTATACACATGGCGGAGTAGATACTTCCATCTTTATGGAGATGGCAGTGTAGATATTTTCATGTTTATAGAGATGGCGGTGTAGATATTTCCATATTTATAGAGATAGCGGTGTAGATATTTCCATCTTTCTACAGATGGCAGTGTAGATATTTCCATGTTTATACAGATGGCGGTGTAGATATTTCCATACTTATAGAGATGTCTGTGTAGATATTTCCATGTGTATACAGATGGTATTGTAGGTATTTCCATGTTTATACAGATGGTGGTGTAGATATTTCCATGTTTATTCAGATGGCTGTGTAGATATTTCGATGTTTTTACAGATGGCAGTGTAGATATTTCAATGTTTATAGAGATGGCGCTGTAGATATCTCCATGTTTATACAGATCACGGTGTAGATATTTCCATGTTTATACAGATAGCGGTGTAGATATTTCCATGTTTTTGCAGATATCGGTGTAGATATTTCCATGTTTACACAGATTGCGGTGTAGATATTTCCATCTTTCTACAGATGGCATTGTAGATATTTCCATGTTTATGCAGATGGCGGTGTAGATATTTCCATGTTTATATAGATGGTGGTGTAGATATTATCATGTTTATACAGATAGCGGTGTAGATATTTCCATGTTTATACAGATCGTGGTGAAGATATTTCCATGTTTATACAGATAGCGGTGTAGATATTTCCATGTTTATAGAGATAGCGATGTAGGTATTTCCATGTTTATACAGTTGACTGTAGAGTTATTTCCATGTTTTACAGATGGCTGTGCAGATATTTCCATGTTTATAGAGATAACGGTGTAGATATTTCCATGGTTGTACAGATGGCGTTGTTGAAATTTCCATCGATACACAGATGGCCGTGTAGATATTTCCATGTTTATACAGATGGCAGCGTAGATATTTCCATGGACATGCAGATTGCGGTGTAGATATCTCCATGTTTATACAGATTGCGGTGTAGATATTTCCATGTTTTCACAGATGGTGGTGTAGATATTTCCGTGTTTGTACTCATGGCGGAGTAGATACTTCCATCTTTATAGAGATGGCAGTGTAGATATTTTCATGTTTATAGAGATGGCGCTGTAGATATTTCCATGTTTATACCGATCGCGGTGTAGATATTTCCATGTTTATAGAGATAGCGGTGTAGGTATTTCCATGTTTATAGACATAGCGGTGTAGATATTTCCATGTTTATATAGATGGCGTTGTAGATATTTCCATGTTTATACCGATAGATGTGTTGTTATTTCCACGTTTATACAGATAGCGATGTAGATATTTCCATTTTTATACAGCTCGCAGTGCAGATATTTATATCTTTATACAGATGGCATTGTAGATATTTCCTTATTCACACAGATGGCGGTGTAGATGTTTCCATGTTTATATAGATGGCGGAGTAGTTAGTTCCATGTTTATGGAGATGGCAGTGTAGATATTTTCATGTTGATAGAGATGGCGGTGTAGATATTTCCATGTTTATAGAGATAGCAGTGTAGATATTTACATGTTTATACAGATGGCTGTGTAGGTATTTCCATGTGTATACAGATGGCATTGTAGATATTTCCATGTTTATACAGATGACTGTAGAGGTATTTCCATGTTTTACAGATGGCTGTGCAGATATTTCCATGTTTATAGAGATAGCGGTGTAGATATTTCCATGTTTGTACAGATGGCGTTGTTGAAATTTCCATCTATACACAGATGGCCGTGTAGATATTTCCATGTTTATACAGATGGCAGCGTAGATATTTCCATGGACATGCAGATGGCGGTGTAGATATTTCCATGTTTATACAGATAGCGGTGTAGATATTTCCATGTTTTCACAGATGGTGGTGTAGATATTTCCGTGTTTATACACATGGCGGAGTAGATACTTCCATCTTTATAGAGATGGCCGTGTAGATATTTTCATGTTTATAGAGATGGCGGTGAAGATATTTCCATATTTATAGAGATAGCGGTGTAGTTATTTCCATCTTTCTACAGATGGCAGTGTAGATATTTCCATGTTTATACAGATGGCGGTGTAGATATTTCCATACTTATAGAGATGTCTGTGTAGATATTTCCATGTGTATACAGATGTTATTGTAGGTATTTCCATGTTTACACAGATGGTGGTGTAGATATTTCCATGTTTATTCAGATGACTGTGTAGATATTTCCATGGTTTTACAGATGGCAGTGTAGATATTTCAATGTTTATAGAGATGGCGCTGTAGATATTTCCGTGTTTATACAGATCGCGGTGTAGATATTTCCATGTTTATACAGATAGCAGTGTAGATATTTCCATGTTTTTACAGATATCGTTGTAGATATTTCCATGTTTACACAGATTGCGGTGTAGATATTTCCATCTTTCTACAGATGGCATTGTAGATATTTCCATGTTTATGCAGATGGCGGTGTAGATATATCCATGTTTATATAGATGGTTGTGTTGATATTACCATGTTTATACAGATAGCGGTGTAGATATTTCCATGTTTATACAGATCGTGGTGAAGATATTTCCATGTTTATACAGATAGCGGTGTAGATATTTCCATGTTTTTACAGATATCGGTGGAGATATTTCCATGTTTACACAGATTGCGGTGTGGATATTTCCATCTTTCTACAGATGGCATTGTAGATATTTCCATGTTTATGCAGATGGCTGTGTAGATATATCCATGTTTATATAGATGGTGGTGTAGATATTTCCATGTTTATTCAGATGACTGTGTAGATATTTCCATGGTTTTACAGATGGCAGTGTAGATATTTCAATGTTTATAGAGATGGCGCTGTAGATATTTCCATGTTTATACAGATCGCGGTGTAGATATTTCCATGTTTATAGAGATAGCGGTGTAGGTATTTCCATGTTTATAGACATAGCGGTGTAGATATTTCCATGTTTATATAGATGGCGTTGTAGATATTTCCATGTTTATACCGATAGATGTGTTGGTATTTCCACGTTTATACAGATAGCGATGAAGATATTTCCATGTTTATACAGCTCGCGGTGCAGATATTTATATCTTTATACAGATGGTATTGTAGATATTTCCTTATTCACACAGATGGTGGTGTAGATGTTTCCATGTTTATACAGATGGCGGAGTAGTTAGTTCCATGTTTATGGAGATGGCAGTGTAGATATTTTCATGTATATAGAGATGGCAGTGTAGATATTTCCATGTTTATAGAGATAGCAGTGTAGATATTTACATGTTTATACAGATGGCTGTGTAGGTATTTCCATGTATATACAGATGGCATTGTAGATATTTCCATGTTTATACAGATGACTCTAGAGGTATTTCCATGTTTTACAGATGGCTGTGCAGATATTTCCATGTTTATAGAGATAGCGGTGTAGATATTTCCATGTTTGTACAGATGGCGTTCTTGATATTTCCATCTATACACAGATGGCCGTGTAGATATTTCCATGTTTATACAGATGGCAGCGTAGATATTTCCATGGACATGCAGACGGCGGTGTAGATATTTCCATGTTTATTCAGATAGCGGTGTAGATATTTCCATGTTTTCACAGATGGTGGTGTAGATATTTCCGTGTTTATACACATGGCGGAGTACATACTTCCATCTTTATGGAGATGGCAGTGTAGATATTTTCATGTTTATATAGATGGCGGTGTAGAAATTTCCATAATTATAGAGATAGCGGTGTAGATATTTCCATCTTTCTACAGATGGCAGTGTACATATTTCCATGTTTGTACAGATGGCGGTGTAGATATTTCCATACTTACAGAGATGTCTGTGTAGACATTTCCATGTGTATACAGTTGGTATTGTAGGTATTTCCATGTTTATACAGATGGTGGTGTAGATATTTCCATGTTTATTCAGATGACTGTGTAGATATTTCCTTGGTTTTACAGATGGCAGTGTAGATATTTCAATGTTTATAGAGATGGCACTGTAGATATTTCCATGTTTATACAAATCGCGGTGTAGGTATTTCCATGTTTATAGAGATAGCGGTGTAGGTATTTCCTTGTTTATAGATATAGCGGTGTAGATATTTCCATGTTTATATAGATGGCGTTGTAGATATTTCCATGTTTATACCGATAGATGTGTTGGTATTTCCACGTTTATACAGATAGCGATGTAGATATTTCCATGTTTATACAGCTCGCGGTGCAGATATTTATATCTTTATGCAGACGGCATTGTAGATATTTCCTTATTCACACAGATGGCGGTGTAGATGTTTCCATGTTTATACAGATGGCGGAGTAGTTAGTTCCATGTTTATGGAGATGGCAGTGTAGATATTTTCATGTTTATAGAGATGGCGGTGTAGATATTTCCATGTTTATAGAGATAGCAGTGCAGATATTTACATGTTTATACAGATGGCTGTGTAGGTATTTCCATGTGTATACAGATGGCATTGTAGATATTTCCATGTTTATACAGATGACTGTAGAGGTATTTCCATGTTTTACAGATGGCTGTGCAGATATTTCCATGTTTATAGAGATAGCGGTGTAGATATTTCCATGTTTGTACAGATGGCGTTGTTGATATTTCCATCTATACACAGACGGCCGTGTAGATATTTCCATGTTTATACAGATGGCAGCGTAGATTTTTCCATGGACATGCAGATGGCGGTGTTGATATTTCCATGTTTATACAGATAGCAGTGTAGATATTTCCAGGTTTTCACTGATGGTGGTGTAGATATTTCCGTGTTTATACACATGGCAGAGTGGATACTTCCATCTTTATGGAGATGGCAGTGTAGATATTTTCAAGTTTATAGAGATGGCGGTGTAGATATTTCCATATTTATAGAGATAGCGGTGTAGATATTTCCATCTTTCTACAGATGGCAGTGTAGATATTTCCATGTTTATACAGATGGCGGTGTAGATATTTCCATACTTATAGAGATGTCTGTGTAGATATTTCCATGTGTATACAGATGGTATTGTAGGTATTTCCATGTTTATACAGATGGTGGTGTAGATATTTCCATGTTTATTCAGATAACTGTGTAGATATTTCCAAGTTTTTACAAATGGCAGTGTTGATATTTCAATGTTTATAGAGATGGCGCTGTAGATATTTCCGTGTTTATACAGATCGCGGTGTAGATATTTCCATGTTTATACAGATAGCAGTGTAGATATTTCCATGTTTTTACAGATATCGTTGTAGATATTTCCATGTTTACACAGATTGCGGTGTAGATATTTCCATCTTTCTACAGATGGCATTGTAGATATTTCCATGTTTATGCAGATGGCGGTGTAGATATATCCATGTTTATATAGATGGTTGTGTTGATATTACCATGTTTATACAGATAGCGGTGTAGATATTTCCATGTTTATACAGATCGTGGTGAAGATATTTCCATGTTTATACAGATAGCGGTGTAGATATTTCCATGTTTTTACAGATATCGGTGGAGATATTTCCATGTTTACACAGATTGCGGTGTGGATATTTCCATCTTTCTACAGATGGCATTGTAGATATTTCCATGTTTATGCAGATGGCTGTGTAGATATATCCATGTTTATATAGATGGTGGTGTAGATATTTCCATGTTTATTCAGATGACTGTGTAGATATTTCCATGGTTTTACAGATGGCAGTGTAGATATTTCAATGTTTATAGAGATGGCGCTGTAGATATTTCCATGTTTATACAGATCGCGGTGTAGATATTTCCATGTTTATAGAGATAGCGGTGTAGGTATTTCCATGTTTATAGACATAGCGGTGTAGATATTTCCATGTTTATATAGATGGCGTTGTAGATATTTCCATGTTTATACCGATAGATGTGTTGGTATTTCCACGTTTATACAGATAGCGATGAAGATATTTCCATGTTTATACAGCTCGCGGTGCAGATATTTATATCTTTATACAGATGGTATTGTAGATATTTCCTTATTCACACAGATGGTGGTGTAGATGTTTCCATGTTTATACAGATGGCGGAGTAGTTAGTTCCATGTTTATGGAGATGGCAGTGTAGATATTTTCATGTATATAGAGATGGCAGTGTAGATATTTCCATGTTTATAGAGATAGCAGTGTAGATATTTACATGTTTATACAGATGGCTGTGTAGGTATTTCCATGTATATACAGATGGCATTGTAGATATTTCCATGTTTATACAGATGACTCTAGAGGTATTTCCATGTTTTACAGATGGCTGTGCAGATATTTCCATGTTTATAGAGATAGCGGTGTAGATATTTCCATGTTTGTACAGATGGCGTTCTTGATATTTCCATCTATACACAGATGGCCGTGTAGATATTTCCATGTTTATACAGATGGCAGCGTAGATATTTCCATGGACATGCAGACGGCGGTGTAGATATTTCCATGTTTATTCAGATAGCGGTGTAGATATTTCCATGTTTTCACAGATGGTGGTGTAGATATTTCCGTGTTTATACACATGGCGGAGTACATACTTACATCTTTATGGAGATGGCAGTGTAGATATTTTCATGTTTATATAGATGGCGGTGTAGAAATTTCCATAATTATAGAGATAGCGGTGTAGATATTTCCATCTTTCTACAGATGGCAGTGTACATATTTCCATGTTTGTACAGATGGCGGTGTAGATATTTCCATACTTACAGAGATGTCTGTGTAGACATTTCCATGTGTATACAGTTGGTATTGTAGGTATTTCCATGTTTATACAGATGGTGGTGTAGATATTTCCATGTTTATTCAGATGACTGTGTAGATATTTCCTTGGTTTTACAGATGGCAGTGTAGATATTTCAATGTTTATAGAGATGGCGCTGTAGATATTTCCATGTTTATACAAATCGCGGTGTAGATATTTCCATGTTTATAGAGATAGCGGTGTAGGTATTTCCTTGTTTATAGATATAGCGGTGTAGATATTTCCATGTTTATATAGATGGCGTTGTAGATATTTCCATGTTTATACCGATAGATGTGTTGGTATTTCCACGTTTATACAGATAGCGATGTAGATATTTCCATGTTTATACAGCTCGCGGTGCAGATATTTATATCTTTATGCAGACGGCATTGTAGATATTTCCTTATTCACACAGATGGCGGTGTAGATGTTTCCATGTTTATAGAGATGGCGGTGTAGATATTTCCATGTTTATAGAGATAGCAGTGCAGATATTTACATGTTTATACAGATGGCTGTGTAGGTATTTCCATGTGTATACAGATGGCATTGTAGATATTTCCATGTTTATACAGATGACTGTAGAGGTATTTCCATGTTTTACAGATGGCTGTGCAGATATTTCCATGTTTATAGAGATAGCGGTGTAGATATTTCCATGTTTGTACAGATGGCGTTGTTGATATTTCCATCTATACACAGATGGCCGTGTAGATATTTCCATGTTTATACAGATGGCAGCGTAGATATTTCCGTAGACATGCAGATGGCCGTGTAGATATTTCCATGTTTATACAGATAGCGGTGTAGATATTTCCATGTTTTCAAATATGGTGGTGTAGATATTTCCGTGTTTATACACATGGCGGAGTGGATAGTTCCATCTTTATGGAGATGGCAGTGTAGATATTTTCATGTTTATAGAGATGGCGGTGTAGATATTTCCATATTTATAGATATAGTGGTGTAGATATTTCCATCTTTCTACAGATGGCAGTGTAGATATTTCCATGTTTATACAGATGGCGGTGTAGATATTTCCATACTTATACAGATGTCTGTGTAGTTATATCCATGTGTATACAGATGGTATTGTAGGTATTTCCATGTTTTTACAGATGGTGGTGTAGATATTTCCATGTTTATTCAGATGACTGTGTAGATATTACCATGTTTTTACAGATGGCAGTGTAGATATTTCAATGTTTATAGAGATGGCGCTGTAGATATCTCCATGTTTATACAGATCGCGGTGTAGATATTTCCAAGTTTATACAGATAGCGGTGTAGATATTTCCATGTTTTTACAGATATCGGTGTAGATATTTCCATGTTTACACAGATTGCGGTGTAGATACTTTCATCTTTCTACAGAGGGCATTGTAGATATTTCCATGTTTATGCAGATGGCGGTGTAGATATATCCATGTTTATATAGATGGTGGTGTAGATATTACCATGTTTATACAGATAGCGGTGTAGATATTTCCATGTTTATACAGATCGTGGTGAAGTTATTTCCATGTTTATACAGATCGCGGTGTAGATATTTCCATGTTTATACAGATCGCGGTGTAGATATTTCCATGTTTATACAGATAGCGGTGTAGATATTTCCATGTTTATACAGAGAGCGGTGTAGATATTTCCATGTTTATAGAGATAGCAGTGTAGGTATTTCCATGTTTACAGACATAGCGGTGTAGATATTTCCATGTTTAAATAGATGGCGTTGTAGATATTTCCATGATTATACCGATAGATGTGTTGGTATTTCCACGTTTATACAGATAGCGATGTAGATATTTCCATGTTTATACAGCTCGCGGTGCAGATATTTATATCTTTATACAGATGGTATTGTAGATATTTCCTTATCCACACAGATGGTGGTGTAGATGTTTCCATGTTTATACAGATGGCGGAGTAGTTAGTTCCATGTTTATGGAGATGGCAGTGTAGATATTTTCATGTTTATAGAGATGGCGGTGTAGATATTTCCATGTTTATAGAGATAGAAGTGCAGATATTTACATGTTTATACAGATGGCTGTGTAGGTATTTGCATGTGTATACAGATGGCATTGTAGATATTTCCATGTTTATGCAGATGACTGTAGAGGTATTTCCATGTTTTACAGATGGCTGTGCAGATATTTCCATGTTTATAGAGATAGCGGTGTACATATTTCCATGTTTGTACAGATGGCGTTCTTGATATTTCCATCAATACACAGATGGCCGTGTAGATATTTCCATGTTTATACAGATGGCAGCGTAGATATTTCCATGGACATGCAGATGGCCGTGTAGATATTTCCATGTTTATACAGATAGCGGTGTAGATATTTCCATGTTTTCAAAGATGGTGCTGTAGATATTTCCGTGTTTATACACATGGCGGAGTGGATACTTCCATCTTTATGGAGATGGCAGTGTAGATATTTTCATGTTTATAGAGATGGCGGTGTAGATATTTCCATATTTATAGAGATAGTGGTGTAGATATTTCCATCTTTCTACAGATGGCAGTGTAGATATTTCCATGTTTATACAGATCGCGGTGTAGATATTTCCATGTTTATACAGATAGCGGTGTAGATATTTCCATGTTTATACAGAGAGCGGTGTAGATATTTCCATGTTTATAGAGATAGTGGTGTAGGTATTTCCATGTTTACAGACATAGCAGTGTAGATATTTCCATGTTTATATAGATGGCGTTGTAGATATTTCCATGTTGATACCGATAGATGTGTTGGTATTTCCACGTTTATACAGATAGCGATGTATTTATTTCCTTGTTTATACATCTCGCGGTGCAGATATTTACATCTTTATACAGATGGTATTGTAGATATTTCCTTATTCACACAGATGGTGGTGTAGATGTTTCCATGTTGATACAGATGGCGGAGTAGTTAGTTCCATGTTTATGGAGATGGCAGTGTAGATATTTTCATGTTTATAGAGATGGCGGTGTAGATATTTCCATGTTTATAGAGATAGCAGTGTAGATATTTACATATTTATACAGATGGCTGTGTAGATATTTCCATGTGTATACAGATGGCATTGTAGATATTTCCATGTTTATTCAGATGACTGTAGAGGTATTTCCATGTTTTACAGATGGCTGTGCAGATATTTCCATGTTTATAGAGATAGCGGTGTAGATATTTCCATGTTTGTACAGATGGCGTTGTTGATATTTCCATCTATACACAGATGGCCGTGTAGATATTTCCATGTTTATACAGATGGCAGCGCAGATATTTCCATGGACATGCAGATGGCGGTGTAGATATTTCCATGTTTATACAGATAGCGGTGTAGATATTTCCATGTTTTCACAGATGGTGGTGTTGATATTTCCGTGTTTATACACATGGTGGAGTAGATATTTCCATCTTTATGGAGATGGCAGTGTAGATATTTTCATGTTTATAGAGATGGCGGTGTAGATATTTCCATATTTATAGAGATAGCGGTGTAGATATTTCCATCTTTCTACAGATGGCAGTGTAGATATTTCCATGTTTATACAGATGGCGGTGTAGATATTTCCATGTTTATATAGATGATGGTGTAGATATTATCATGTTTATACAGATAGCGGTGTAGATGTTTCCATGTTTATACAGATCGTGGTGAAGATATTTCCATGTTTATGCAGATCGCGGTGTAGATATTTCCATGTTTATACAGATCGCGGTGTAGATATTTCCATGTTTATACAGATAGCGGTGTAGATATTTCCATGTTTATAGAGATAGCGTTGTAGGTATTTCCCTGTTTATAGACATAGCGGTGTACATATTTCCATGTTTATATAGATGGCGTTGTAGATATTTCCATGTTTACACCGATAGCGGTGTTGGTATTTCCACGTTTATACAGATAGCGATGTTGATATTTCCATGTTTTTACAGCTCGCGGTGCAGATATTTATATTTTCATACAGATGGCATTGTAGATATTTCCTTATTCACACTGACGGCGGTGTAGATGTTTCCATGTTTATACAGATGTCAGAGTAGTTATTTCCATGTTTATGGAGATGGCAGTGTAGATATTTTCATGTTTATAGAGATGTCGGTGTTGATATTTCCATGTTTATGGAGATGGCAGTGTAGATATTTCCATGTTTATACAGATGGCTGTGTAGATATTTCCATGTGTATACAGATGGCATTGTAGGTATTTCCATGTTTATACAGATGACTGTATAGGTATTTCCATGTTTTTACCGATGGCAGTGCAGATATTTCCATGTTTATAGAGATAGCGGTGTAGATATTTCCATGTTTATACAGATGGCGGTGTTGATATTTCCATCTATACACAGATGGCCGTGTAGATATTTCCATGTTTATACAGATGGCGGCGTAGATATTTCCAGGGCCATGCAGATGGCGGTGTAGATATTTCCATGTTTATAGAGATAGCGGTGTAGGTATTTCCATGTTTATAGACATAGCGGTGTAGATATTTCCATGTTTATATAGATGGCGTTGTAGATATTTCCATGTTTATACCGATAGATGTGTTGGTGTTTCCACGTTTATACAGATAGCGATGTAGATATTTCCATGTTTATACAGATGGCAGCATAGATATTTCCATGGACATGCAGATGGCCGTGTAGATATTTCCATACTTATACAGATATCTGTGTAGTTATATCCATGTGTATACAGATGGTATTGTAGGTATTTCCATGTTTTTACATATGGTGGTGTAGATATTTCCATGTTTATTCAGATGACTGTGTAGATATTTCCATGTTTTTACAGATGGCAGTGTAGATATTTCAATGTTTATAGAGATGGCGCTGTAGATATCTCCATGTTTATACAGATCGCGGTGTAGATATTTCCATGTTTATACAGATAGCGGTGTAGATATTTCCATGTTTTTACAGATATCGGTGTAGATATTTCCATGTTTACACAGATTGCGGTGTAGATATTTCCATCTTTCTACAGATGGCATTGTAGATATTTCCATGTTTATGCAGATGGCAGTGTAGATATTTCCATGTTTATATAGATGGCGGTGTAGATATTACCAAGTTTATACTGATAGCGGTGTAGATATTTCCATGTTTATACAGATCGTGGTGAATATATTTCCATGTTTATACAGATCGCGGTGTAGATATTTCCATGTTTATACAGATCGCGGTGTAGATATTTCCATGTTTATACAGATAGTGGTGTAGATATTTCCATGTTTATACAGATTGCGGTGTAGATATTTCCATGTTTATAGAGATAGCGGTGTAGGTATTTCCATGTTTACAGACATAGCGGTGTAGATATTTCCATGTTTATATAGATGGCATTGTAGATATTTCCATGTTTATGCCGATAGATTTGTTGGTATTTCCACGTTTATACAGATAGCGATGTAGATATTTCCAAGTTTATACAGCTCACGGTGCAGATATTTATATCTTTATACAGACGGCATTGTAGATATTTCCTTATTCACACAGATGGCGGTGTTGGTGTTTCCTTGTTTATACGGATGGCGGAGTAGTTAGTTCCATGTTTATGGAGATGGCAGTGTAGATATTTTCATGTTTATAGAGATGGCGGTGTAGATATTTCCATGTTTATAGAGATAGCAGTGTAGATATTTACATGTTTATACAGATGGGTGTGTAGATATTTCCATGTGTATACAGATGGCATTGAAGATATTTCCATGTTTATACAGATGACTGTAGAGGTATTTCCATGTTTTACAGATGGCTGTGCAGATATTTCCATGTTTGTAGAGATAGCGGTGTAGATATTTCCATGTTTGTACAGATGGCGTTGTTGATATTTCCATCTATACACAGATGGACGTGTAGATATTTCCATGTTTGCACAGATGGCAGCATAGATATTTCCATGGACATGCAGATGGCGGTGTAGATATTTCCATGTTTATACAGATAGCTTTGTAGATATTTCCATGTTTTCACACATGTTGGTGTTGATATTTCCGTGTTTATACACATGGCGGAGTATATATTTCCATCTTTATGGAGATGGCAGTGTAGATATTTTCATGTTTATAGAGATGGCGGTGTAAATATTTCCATATTTATAGAGATAGCGGTGTAGATATTTCCATCTTTCTACAGATGGCAGTGTAGATATTTCCATGTTTATACAGATGGCGGTGTAGATATTTCCATGTTTATATAGATGGTGGTGTAGATATTATCATGATTATACAGATAGCGGTGTAGATGTTTCCATGTTTATACAGATCGTGGTGAAGATATTTCCATGTTTATGCAGATCGCAGTGTAGATATTTCCATGTTTATACAGATCGCGGTGTAGATATTTCCATGTTTATACAGATAGCGGTGTAGATATTTCCATGTTTATACAGATAGCGGTGTAGATATTTCCATGTTTATAGAGATAGCGTTGTAGGTATTTCCCTGTTTATAGACATAGCGGTGTACATATTTCCATGTTTATATAGATGGCGTTGTAGATATTTCCATGTTTACACCGATAGCGGTGTTGGTATTTCCACGTTTATACAGATAGCGATGTTGATATTTCCATGTTTTTACAGCTCGCGGTGCAGATATTTATATTTTTATACAGATGGCATTGTAGATATTTCCTTATTCACACTGACGGCGGTGTAGATGTTTCCATGTTTATACAGATGTCAGAGTAGTTATTTCCATGTTTATGGAGATGGCAGTGTAGATATTTTCATGTTTATAGAGATGTCGGTGTTGATATTTCCATGTTTATGGAGATGGCAGTGTAGATATTTACATGTTTATACAGATGGCTGTGTAGATATTTCCATGTGTATACAGATGGCATTGTAGGTATTTCCATGTTTATACAGATGACTGTATAGGTATTTCCATGTTTTTACAGATGGCAGTGCAGATATTTCCATGTTTATAGAGATAGCGGTGTAGATATTTCCATGTTTATACAGATGGCGGTGTTGATATTTCCATCTATACACAGATGGCCGTGTAGATATTTCCATGTTTATACAGATGGCGGCGTAGATATTTCCAGGGCCATGCAGATGGCGGTGTAGATATTTCCATGTTTATAGAGATAGCGGTGTAGGTATTTCCATGTTTATAGACATAGCGGTGTAGATATTTCCATGTTTATATAGATGGCGTTGTAGATATTTCCATGTTTATACCGATAGATGTGTTGGTGTTTCCACGTTTATAGAGATAGCGATGTAGATATTTCCATGTTTATACAGCTCACGGTGAAGATATTTATATCTTTATACAGACGGCATTGTAGATATTTCCTTATTCACACAGATGGCGTTGTTGGTGTTTCCATGTTTATACAGATGGCGGAGTAGTTAGTTCCAAGTTTATGGAGATGGCAGTGTAGATACTTTCATGTTTATAGAGATGGCGGTGTAGATATTTCCATGTTTATAGAGATAGCAGTGTAGATATTTACATGTTTATACAGATGGGTGTGTAGATATTTCCATGTGTATACAGATGGCATTGAAGATATTTCCATGTTTATACAGATGACTGTAGAGGTATTTCCATGTTTTACAGATGGCTGTGCAGATATTTCCATGTTTATAGAGATAGTGGTGTAGATATTTCCATGTTTGTACAGATGGCATTGTTGATATTTCCATCTATACACAGATGGCCGTGTAGATATTTCCATGTTTATACAGATGGCAGCATAGATATTTCCATGGACATGCAGATGGCCGTGTAGATATTTCCATACTTATACAGATGTCTGTGTAGTTATATCCATGTGTATACAGATGGTATTGTAGGTATTTCCATGTTTTTACATATGGTGGTGTAGATATTTCCATGTTTATTCAGATGACTGTGTAGATATTTCCATGTTTTTACAGATGGCAGTGTAGATATTTCAATGTTTATAGAGATGGCGCTGTAGATATCTCCATGTTTATACAGATCGCGGTGTAGATATTTCCATGTTTATACAGATCGCAGTGTAGATATTTCCATGTTTATACAGATAGTGGTGTAGATATTTCCATGTTTATACAGATTGCGGTGTAGATATTTCCATGTTTATAGAGATAGCGGTGTAGGTATTTCCATGTTTATAGACATAGCGGTGTGGATATTTCCATGTTTATATAGATGGCATTGAAGATATTTCCATGTTTATGCCGATAGATGTGTTGGTATTTCCACGTTTAAACAGATAGCGATGTAGATATTTCCAAGTTTATACAGCTCACGGTGCAGATATTTATATCTTTATACAGACGGCATTGTAGATATTTCCTTATTCACACAGATGGCGGTGTTGGTGTTTCCTTGTTTATACGGTGGCGGAGTAGTTAGTTCCATGTTTATGGAGATGGCAGTGTAGATATTTTCATGTTTATAGAGATGGCGGTGTAGATATTTCCATGTTTATAGAGATAGCAGTGTAGATATTTACATGTTTATACAGATGGGTGTGTAGATATTTCCATGTGTATACAGATGGCATTGAAGATATTTCCATGTTTATACAGATGACTGTAGAGGTATTTCCATGTTTTACAGATGGCTGTGCAGATATTTCCATGTTTGTAGAGATAGCGGTGTAGATATTTCCATGTTTGTACAGATGGCGTTGTTGATATTTCCATCTATACACAGATGGACGTGTAGATATTTCCGTGTTTGCACAGATGGCAGCATAGATATTTCCATGGACATGCAGATGGCGGTGTAGATATTTCCATGTTTATACAGATAGCTTTGTAGATATTTCCATGTTTTCACACATGTTGGTGTTGATATTTCCGTGTTTATACACATGGCGGAGTAGATATTTCCATCTTTATGGAGATGGCAGTGTAGATATTTTCATGTTTATAGAGATGGCGGTGTAGATATTTCCATATTTATAGAGATAGCGGTGTAGATATTTCCATCTTTCTACAGATGGCAGTGTAGATATTTCCATGTTTATACAGATGGCGGTGTAGATATTTCCATGTTTATATAGATGGTGGTGTAGATATTATCATGATTATACAGATAGCGTTGTAGATTTTTCCATGTTTATACAGATCGTGGTGAAGATATTTCCATGTTTATGCAGATCGCAGTGTAGATATTTCCATGTTTATACAGATCGCGGTGTAGATATTTCCATGTTTATACAGATAGCGGTGTAGATATTTCCATGTTTATACAGATAGCGGTGTAGATATTTCCATGTTTATAGAGATAGCGGTGTAGGTATTTCCATGTTTATAGACATAGCGGTGTACATATTTCCATGTTTATATAGATGGCGTTGTAGATATTTCCATGTTTACACCGATAGCGGTGTTGGTATTTCCACGTTTATACAGATAGCGATGTTGATATTTCCATGTTTTTACAGCTCGCGGTGCAGATATTTATATTTTTATACAGATGGCATTGTAGATATTTCCTTATTCACACTGACGGCGGTGTAGATGTTTCCATGTTTATACAGATGGCAGAGTAGTTATTTCCATGTTTATGGAGATGGCAGTGTAGATATTTTCATGTTTATAGAGATGTCGGTGCTGATATTTCCATGTTTCTGGAGATGGCAATGTAGATATTTACATGTTTATACAGATGGCTGTGTAGATATTTACATGTGTATACAGATGGCATTGTACATATTTCCATGTTTATACAGATGACTGTATAGGTATTTCCATGTTTTTACAGATGGCAGTGCAGATATTTCTATGTTTATAGAGATAGCGGTGTAGATATTTCCATGTTTATACAGATGGCGGTGTTGATATTTCCATCTATACACAGATGGCCGTGTAGATATTTCCATGTTTATACAGATGGCGGCGTAGATATTTCCATGGACATGCAGATGGCGGTGTAGATATTTCCATGTTTATACAGATAGCGGTGTAGATATTTCCATGTTTTCACAGATGGTGGTATAGATATTTCCGTGTTTATACACATGGCGGAGTAGATACTTCCATCTTTATGGAGATGGCCGTGTACATATTTTCATGTTTATAGAGATGGCGGTGTAGATATTTCCATATTTATAGAGATAGCGGTGTAAATATTTCCATGTTTATACAGATCACGGTGAAGATATTTCCATGTTTATAGAGATAGCTGTGTAGATATTTCCATGTTTATACAGATAGTGGTTTAGATATTTCCATGTTTATACAGACCGCGGTGTAGATATTTCCATGTTTATACAGATAGCGGTGCAGATATTTCCATGTTTGTATAGATGGCGGTGTTGATATTTCCATCTATACACAGATGACCGAGTAGATATTTCCATGTTTTTACAGATGGCGGCGCAGGTATTTCCATGGATATATACATGGCTGTGTAGATATTTCCATGTTTATACCGATAACTTTGTAAGTATTTGCATGTTTGTACAGATGGCGGTGTAGATATTTCGATGTTTATAGAGATAGCAGTGGAGATATTTCCATGTTTACACAGATGACTGTATAGGTATTTCCATGATTATACAGATGGCGGTGTAGATATTTCCATGTTTATAGAGATAGCGGTGTAGATATTTCCATATTTATACAGATAACGGTGTAGAAATTTCCATGTTTATTCAGAGAGCGGTGTAAATATTTCCATGTTTATACAGATCACGGTGTAGATATTTCCATGTTTATAGAGATAGCGGTGTAGATATTTCCATGTTTATACAGATAGCGGTTTAGATATTTCCATGTTTATACAGACCGCGGTGTTAATATTTCCATGTTTATACAGACAGCGGTGCAGATATTTCCATGTTTCTATAGATGGCGGTGTTGATATTTCCATCTATACACAGATGACCGTGTAGATATTTCCATGTTTACACAGATAGCGGTGTAGTTTTTCCATGTTTATATAGATAGCGGTGTAGATATTTCCATGTATATTCACATGGCTGTGTAGATATTTCCATGTTCATACAGATGGCATTGTAGATATTTCCATGTTTATAAAGATAACTTTGTAAGTATTTCCATGTTTATACAGATGGCGGTGTAGATATTTCGATGTTTATAGAGATAGCAGTGGAGATATTTCCATGTTTATACTGATGGCGCTGTTGGTATTTCGATGTTTATAGAGATAGCAGTGGAGATATTTCCATGTTTATACAGATAGCGGTGTAGATATTTCCACGTTTATACTGATCACGGTGTAGATATTTCCATGTTTATAGAGATGGCGGTGTAGTTATTTCCATGTTCATAGAGATAGCCGTGTGGATATTTCCATGTTTGTACAGATAGTGGTGTAGATATTTCCATGTTTATAGAGATGGCGGTGTAGGTATTTCCAAGTTTATACAGATCGCGGTGTAGATATTTCCATGTTTATACAGATCACGGTGTAGATATTTCCATGTTTATACAGATCATGGAGTAGATATTTCCATGTTTATGCAGATCGCGGTGTTGATGTTACCATGTTTATAGGGATAGCGGTGCAAATATTTCCACATTTATACAGATAGCGGTGTAGTTATTAGCATGTTTATACAGATAGCGGTGTAGATATTTCCATGTTTATACAGATACCGGTGTAGATATTTCAACGTTTATAGAGACCGCAGTGTAGATATTTCGATGTTTATAGAGATTGCAGTGTAGATATTTCCAAGTTTGTAAAGATGGCGGTGTTGATGTTGCCATCTATACACAGATTGCCGTGTAGGTATTTCTTTCCATGTGTATACAGATGGCATTGTAGATATTTCCATGTTTATACAGATTGTGGTGTAGATATTTCCATGTTTACACAGATGACTGTATAGGTATTTCCATTTTTATACAGATGGCGGTGTAGATATTTCCATGTTTATAGAGATAGCGGTGTAGTTATTTCCATATTTATACAGATAACGGTGTAGAAATTTCCACGTTTATACAGATAGCGGTGTAAATATTTCCATGTTTATACAGATCACGGTGAAGATATTTCCATGTTTACACAGATTGCGGTGTAGATATTTCCATCTTTCTACAGATGGCAGCGTAGATATTTCCATGGACATGCAGATGGCGGTGTAGATATTTCCATGTTTATACAGATAGCGGTGTAGATATTTCCATGTTTTCACAGATGGTGGTGTTGATATTTCCGTGTTTATACACATGGCGGTGTAGATATTTCCATCTTTATGGAGATGGCAGTGGAGATATTTTCATGTTTATAGAGATGGCGGTGTAGATATTTCCATATTTATAGAGATAGCGGTGTAGATATTTCCATGTTTCTACAGATGGCAGTGTAGATATTTCCATGTATATACAGATGGCGGTGTAGATATTTCCATGTTTATATAGATGGTGGTGTAGATATTATCATGTTTATACAGATAGCCGTGTAGATGTTTCCATGTTTATACAGATCGTGGTGAAGATATTTCCATGTTTATGCAGATCGCAGTGTAGATATTTCCATGTTTATACAGATCGCGGTGTAGATATTTCCATGTTTATACAGATACCGGTGTAGATATTTCCATGTTTATACAGATAGCGGTGTAGATATTTCCATGTTTATACAGATAGCGGTGTAGATATTTCCATGTTTATAGACATAGCGGTGTACATATTTCCATGTATATATAGATGGCATTGCATATATTTCCTTGTTTACACAGATAGCGGTGTTGGTATTTCCACGTTTATACAGATAGCGATGTTGATATTTCCATGTTTTTACAGCTCGCGGTGCAGATATTTATATTTTTATACAGATGGCATTGTAGATATTTCCTTATTCACACTGACGGCGGTGTAGATGTTTCCATGTTTATACAGATGGCAGAGTAGTTATTTCCATGTTTATGGAGATGGCAGTGTAGATATTTTCATGTTTATAGAGATGTCGGTGTTGATATTTCCATGTTTATGGAGATGGCAGTGTAGATATTTACATGTTTATACAGATGGCTGTGTAGATATTTCCATGTGTATACAGATGGCATTGTAGATATTTCCATGTTTATACAGATGACTGTATAGATATTTCCATGTTTTTACAGATGGCAGTGCAGATATTTCCATGTTTATAGAGATAGCGGTGTAGACATTTCCATGTTTATACAGATGGCGGTGTTGATATTTCCATCTATACACAGATGGCCGTGTAGATATTTCCATGTTTATACAGATGGCGGCGTAGATATTTCCATGGGCATGCAGATGGCGGTGTAGATATTTCCATGTTTATAGAGATAGCGGTGTAGGTATTTCCATGTTTATAGACATAGCGGTGTAGATATTTCCATGTTTATATAGATGGCATTGTAGATATTTCCATGTTTATACCGATAGATGTGTTGGTATTTCCACGTTTATACAGATAGCGATGTAGATATTTCCATGTTTATACAGCTCACGGTGGAGATATTTATATCTTTATACAGACGGCATTGTAGATATTTCCTTATTCACACAGATGGCGGTGTTGGTGTTTCCATGTTTATACAGATGGCGGAGTAGTTAGTTCCATGTTTATGGAGATGGCAGTGTAGATATTTTCATGTTTATAGAGATGGCGGTGTAGATATTTCCATGTTAATAGAGATAGCAGTGTAGATATTTACATGTTTATACAGATGGGTGTGTAGATATTTCCATGTGTATACAGATGGCATTGAAGATATTTCCATGTTTATACAGATGACTGTAGAGGTATTTCCATGTTTTACAGATGGCTGTGCAGATATTTCTTTGATTATAGAGATAGCGGTGTAGATATTTCCATGTTTCTACAGATGGTGTTGTTGATATTTCCATCTATACACAGATGGACGTGTAGATATTTCCATGTTTGCACAGATGGCAGCGTAGATATTTCCATGGACATGCAGATGGCGGTGTAGATATTTCCATGTTTACACAGATTGCGGTGTAGTTATTTCCATCTTTCTACAGATGGCATTGTAGATATTTCCATGTTTATGCAGATGGCGTTGTAGATATTTCCATGTTTATATAGATGGTGGTGTAGATATTACCATGTTTATACAGATAGCGGTGTAGATATTTCCATGTTTATACAGATCGTGGTGAAGATATTTCCATGTTTATACAGATCGCGGTGTAGATATTTCCATGTTTATACAGATCGCGCTGTAGATATTTCCAGGTTTATACAGATAGTGGTGTAGATATTTCCATGTTTATACAGATAGCGGTGTAGATATTTCCATGTTTATAGAGATAGCGGTGTAGGTATTTCCATGTTTATAGACATAGCGGTGTAAATATTTCCATGTTTATATAGAAGGCGTTGTAGATATTTCCATGTTTATACCGATAGATGTGTTGTTATTTCCACGTTTATACAGATAGCGATGTAGATATTTCAATGTTTATACAGCTCACGGTGCAGATATTTATATCTTTATACAGACGGCATTGTAGATATTTCCTTATGCACATAGATGGCGGTGTTGGTGTTTCCATGTTTATACAGATGGCGGAGTAGTTAGTTCCATGTTTATGGAGATGGCAGTGTAGATATTTTCATGTTTATAGAGATGGCGGTGTAGATATTTCCATGTTTATAGAGATAGCAGTGTAGATATTTACATGTTTATACAGATGGGTGTGTAGATATTTCCATGTGTATACAGATGGCATTGAAAATATTTCCATGTTTATACAGATGACTGTAGAGTTATTTCCATGTTTTACAGATGGCTGTGCAGATATTTCCATGTTTATAGAGATAGCGGTGTAGATATTTCCATGTTTGTACAGATGGCGTTGTTGATATTTCCATCTATACACAGATGGACGTGTAGATATTTCCATGTTTGCACAGATGGCAGCGTAGATATTTCCATGGACATGCAGATGGCGGTGTAGATATTTCCATGTTTATACAGATAGCGGTGTAGATATTTCCATGTTTTCACAGATGGTGGTGTTGATATTTCCGTGTTTATACACATGGCGGTGTAGATATTTCCATCTTTATGGAGATGGCAGTGGAGATATTTTCATGTTTATAGAGATGGCGGTGTAGATATTTCCATATTTATAGAGATAGCGGTGTAGATATTTCCATGTTTCTACAGATGGCAGTGTAGATATTTCCATGTATATACAGATGGCGGTGTAGATATTTCCATGTTTATATAGATGGTGGTGTGGATATTATCATGTTTATACAGATAGCCGTGTAGATGTTTCCAAGTTTATACAGATCGTGGTGAAGATATTTCCATGTTTATGCAGATCGCAGTGTAGATATTTCCATGTTTATACAGATCGCGGTGTAGATATTTCCATGTTTATACAGATACCGGTGTAGATATTTCCATGTTTATACAGATAGCGGTGTAGATATTTCCATGTTTATACAGATAGCGGTGTAGATATTTCCATGTTTATAGACATAGCGGTGTACATATTTCCATGTATATATAGATGGCATTGCATATATTTCCTTGTTTACACAGATAGCGGTGTTGGTATTTCCACGTTTATACAGATAGCGATGTTGATATTTCCATGTTTTTACAGCTCGCGGTGCAGATATTTATATTTTTATACAGATGGCATTGTAGATATTTCCTTATTCACACTGACGGCGGTGTAGATGTTTCCATGTTTATACAGATGGCAGAGTAGTTATTTCCATGTTTATGGAGATGGCAGTGTAGATATTTTCATGTTTATAGAGATGTCGGTGTTGATATTTCCATGTTTATGGAGATGGCAGTGTAGATATTTACATGTTTATACAGATGGCTGTGTAGATATTTCCATGTGTATACAGATGGCATTGTAGATATTTCCATGTTTATACAGATGACTGTATAGGTATTTCCATGTTTTTACAGATGGCAGTGCAGATATTTCCATGTTTATAGAGATAGCGGTGTAGACATTTCCATGTTTATACAGATGGCGGTGTTGATATTTCCATCTATACACAGATGGCCGTGTAGATATTTCCATGTTTATACAGATGGCGGCGTAGATATTTCCTTGGACATGCAGATGGCGGTGTAGATATTTCCATGTTTATAGAGATAGCGGTGTAGGTATTTCCATGTTTATAGACATAGCGGTGTAGATATTTCCATGTTTATATAGATGGCGTTGTAGATATTTCCATGTTTATACCGATAGATGTGTTGGTATTTCCACGTTTATACAGATAGCGATGTATATATTTCCATGTTTATACAGCTCACGGTGAAGATATTTATATCTTTATACAGACGGCATTGTAGATATTTCCTTATTCACACAGATGGCGGTGTTGGTGTTTCCATGTTTATACAGATGGCGGAGTACTTAGTTCCATGTTTATGGAGATGGCAGTGTAGATATTTTCATGTTTATAGAGATGGCGGTGTAGATATTTCCATGTTTATAGAGATAGCAGTGTAGATTTTTACATGTTTATACAGATGGGTGTGTAGATATTTCCATGTGTATACAGATGGCATTGAAGATATTTCCAAGTTTATACAGATGATTGTAGAGGTATTTCCATGTTTTACAGATGGCTGTGCAGACATTTCTTTGATTATAGAGATAGCGGTGTAGATATTTCCATGTTTCTACAGATGGTGTTGTTGATATTTCCATCTATACACAGATGGACGTGTAGATATTTCCATGTTTGCACAGATGGCAGCGTAGATATTTCCATGGACATGCAGATGGCGGTGTAGATATTTCCATGTTTACACAGATTGCGGTGTAGATATTTCCATCTTTCTACAGATGGCATTGTAGATATTTCCATGTTTATGCAGATGGCGTTGTAGATATTTCCATGTTTATATAGATGGTGGTGTAGATATTACCATGTTTATACAGATAGCGGTGTAGATATTTCCATGTTTATACAGATCGTGGAGAAGATATTTCCATGTTTATACAGATCGCGGTGTAGATATTTCCATGTTTATACAGATCGCGCTGTAGATATTTCCAGGTTTATACAGATAGTGGTGTAGATATTTCCATGTTTATACAGATAGCGGTGTAGATATTTCCATGTTTATAGAGATAGCGGTGTAGGTATTTCCATGTTTATAGACATAGCGGTGTAAATATTTCCATGTTTATATAGAAGGCGTTGTAGATATTTCCATGTTTATACCGATAGATGTGTTGTTATTTCCACGTTTATACCGATAGCGATGTAGATATTTCCATGTTTATACAGCTCACGGTGCAGATATTTATATCTTTATACAGACGGCATTGTAGATATTTCCTTATGCACACAGATGGCGGTGTTGGTGTTTCCATGTTTATACAGATGGCGGAGTAGTTAGTTCCATATTTATGGAGATGGCAGTGTAGATATTTTCATGTTTATAGAGATGGCGGTGTAGATATTTCCATGTTTATAGAGATAGCAGTGTAGATATTTACATGTTTATACAGATGGGTGTGTAGATATTTCCATGTGTATACAGATGGCATTGAAAATATTTCCATGTTTATACAGATGACTGTAGAGGTATTTCCATGTTTTACAGATGGCTGTGCAGATATTTCCATGTTTATAGAGATAGCGGTGTAGATATTTCCATGTTTGTACAGATGGCGTTGTTGATATTTCCATCTATACACAGATGGACGTGTAGATATTTCCATGTTTGCACAGATGGCAGCGTAGATATTTCCATGGACATGCAGATGGCGGTGTAGATATTTCCATGTTTATACAGATAGCGGTGTAGATATTTCCATGTTTTCACAGATGGTGGTGTTGATATTTCCGTGTTTATACACATGGCGGAGTAGATATTTCCATCTTTATGGAGATGGCAGTGGAGATATTTTCATGTTTATAGAGATGGCGGTGTAGATATTTCCATATTTATAGAGATAGCGGTGTAGATATTTCCATGTTTCTACAGATGGCAGTGTAGATATTTCCATGTATATACAGATGGCGGTGTAGATATTTCCATGTTTATATAGATGGTGGTGTAGATATTATCATGTTTATACAGATAGCCGTGTAGATGTTTCCATGTTTATACAGATCGTTGTGAAGTTATTTCCATGTTTATGCAGATCGCAGTGTAGATATTTCCATGTTTATACAGATCGCGGTGTAGATATTTCCATGTTTATACAGATACCGGTGTAGATATTTCCATTTTTATACAGATAGCGGTGTAGATATTTCCATGTTTATACAGATAGCGGTGTAGATATTTCCATGTTTATAGACATAGCGGTGTACATATTTCCATGTATATATAGATGGCATTGCATATATTTCCATGTTTACACCGATAGCGGTGTTGGTATTTCCACGTTTATACAGATAGCGATGTTGATATTTCCATGTTTTTACAGCTCGCGGTGCAGATATTTATATTTTTATACAGATGGCATTGTAGATATTTCCTTATTCACACTGACTGCGGTGTAGATGTTTCCATGTTTATACAGATGGCAGAGTAGTTATTTCCATGTTTATGGAGATGGCAGTGTAGATATTTTCATGTTTATAGAGATGTCGGTGTTGATATTTCCATGTTTATGGAGATGGCAGTGTAGATATTTACATGTTTATACAGATGGCTGTGTAGATATTTCCATGTGTATACAGATGGCATTGTAGATATTTCCATGTTTATACAGATGACTGTATAGGTATTTCCATGTTTTTACAGATGGCAGTGCAGATATTTCCATGTTTATAGAGATAGCGGTGTAGATATTTCCATGTTTATACAGATCGCGGTGTTGATATTTCCATCTATACACAGATGGCCGTGTAGATATTTCCATGTTTACATAGATGGCGGCGTAGATATTTCCATGGACATGCAGATGGCGGTGTAGATATTTCCATGTTTATAGAGATAGCGGTGTAGGTATTTCCATGTTTATAGACATAGCGGTGTAGATATTTCCATGTTTATATAGATGGCGTTGTAGATATTTCCATGTTTTTACAGATGACTGTATAGGTATTTCCATGTTTTTACAGATGGCAGTGCAGATATTTCCATGTTTATAGAGATAGCGGTGTTGATATTTCCATGTTTATACAGATGGCGGTGTTGATATTTCCATCTATACACAGATGGCCGTGTAGATATTTCCATGTTTATACATATGGCGGCGTAGATATTTCCATGGACATGCAGATGGCGGTGTAGATATTTCCATGTTTATACAGATAGCGGTGTAGATATTTCCATGTTTTCACAGATGGTGGTGTAGATATTTCCGTGTTTATACACATGGCGGAGTAGATACTTCCATCTTTATGGAGATGGCAGTGTAGATACTTTCATGTTTATAGAGATGGCGGTGTAGATATTTCCATATTTATAGAGATAGCGTTGTAGATATTTCCATTTTTCTACAGAAGTCAGTGTAGATATTTCCATGTTTATACAGATACCTGTGTAGATATTTCCATGTGTATACAGATGGTATTGTAGGTATTTCCATGTTTATACAGATGGTGGTGTAGATATTTCCATGTTTATTCATATGACTGTGTTGATATTTCCATGTTTTACAGATGGCAGTGTAGATTTTTCAATGTTTATAGAGATGGCGCTGTAGATATTTCCATGTTTATACAGATAACGGTGGAGATATTTCCAAGTTTATACAGACAGCAGTGGAGATATTTCCATGTTTATACACATAGTGGTGTACATATTTCCATGTTTATGCAGACAGCGGAGTAGGTATTTCCATGTTTATACAGATAGCGGTGCAGATATTTCCATGTTTATACAGACGCCTATGAAGATATCTCCATATTTATACAGAGGGCTGTGTAGATATTTCTATGTTTATACAGATGGCAGTGTAGATATTTCCATGTTCCTACACATGACTGTGTAGGTATTTCCATGTTTATACAGATGGCTTTGTAGATATTTCCATGTCTATAGAGATAGCAGTGCAGATATTTCCATGTTTATACAGATAGTGTTGTATATATTTCCATGTTTATACAGATCGTGGTTTAGATATTTCCATGTTTATACAGATACCGGTGTTGATATTTCCATGTTTATACAGACCGCAGTGTAGATATTTCGATGTTCATAGAGATAGCAGTGTAGATAATTCCAAGTTTGTACAGATGGCGGTGTTGATGTTTCCATCTATACACAGATTGCCGTTTAGGTATTTCCATGTGTATACAGATGGCATTGTAGATATTTCCATGTTCATACAGATGGTGGTGTAGATATTTCCATGTTTACACAGATGACTGTATAGGTATTTCCATGTTTATACAGATGGCGGTGTAGATATTTCCATGTTTATAGAGATAGCGGTGTAGATATTTCCATATTTATACAGATAACGGTGTAGAAATTTCCATGTTTATACAGAGAGCGGTATAAATATTTCCATGTTTATACAGATCACGGTGTATATATTTCCATGTTTATAGAGATAGCCGTGTAGATATTTCCATGTTTATACAGATAGTGGTTTAGATATTTCCATGTTTATACAGACCGCGGTGTAGATATTTCCATGTTTATACAGATAGCGGTGCAGATATTTCCATGTTTCTATAGATGGCGGTGTTGATATTTCCATCTATACACAGATGACCGTGTAGATATTTCCATGTTTACACAGATAGCGGTGTAGTTTTTCCATGTTTATATAGATAGCGGTGTAGATATTTCCATGTATATTCACATGGCTGTGCAGATATTTCCATGCTCATACAGATGGCATTGTAGATATTTCCATGTTTATACCGATAACTTTGTAAGTATTTGCATGTTTATACAGATGGCGGTGTAGATATTTCAATGTTTATAGAGATAGCAGTGGAGATATTTCCATGTTTATACAGATAGCGGTGTAGATATTTCCACGTTTATACTGATCGCGGTGTAGATATTTCCATGTTTATAGAGATGGCGGTGTAGATATTTCCATGTTCATAGAGATAGCGGTGTTGATATTTCCATGTTTATAGAGATAGCGGTGTGGATATTTCCATGTTTGTACAGATAGGGGTGTAGATATTTCCATGTTGATAGAGATGGCGGTGTAGGTATTTCCGTGTATATACAGATCACGGTGTAGATATTTCCATGTTTATACAGATCACGGTGTAGATATTTCCATGTTTATACAAATCATGGAGTAGATATTTCCATGTTTATACAGATCGCGGTGTTGATATTACCATGTTTATAGGGATAGCGGTGCAAATATTTCCACATTTATACAGATAGCGGTGTAGTTATTAGCATGTTTATACAGATAGCAGTGTAGATATTTCTATGTTTATACAGATACTGGTGTAGATATTTCCATGTTTATACAGACCGCAGTGTAGATATTTCGATGTTTATAGAGATTGCAGTGTAGATATTTCCAAGTTTGTAAAGATGGCGGTGTTGATGTTTCCATCTATACACAGATTGCCATGTAGGTATTTATTTCCATGTGTATACAGATGGCATTGTAGAGATTTCCATGTTTATACAGATTGTGGTGTAGATATTTCCATGTTTACACAGATGACTGTATAGGTATTTCCATTTTTATACAGATGGCGGTGTAGATATTTCCATGTTTATAGAGATAGCGGTGTAGTTATTTCCATATTTATACAGATAACGGTGTAGAAATTTCCACGTTTATACAGATAGCGGTGTAAATATTTCCATGTTTATACAGATCACGGTGAAGATATTTCCATGTTTATAGAGATAGCGGTGTAGATATTTCCATGTTTATACAGATAGCGGTTTAGATATTTCCATGTTTATACCGACCGCGGTGTAGATATTTCCATGTTTATACAGATAGCGGTGCAGATATTTCCATGTTTGTATAGATGGCGGTGTTGATATTTCCATCTATACACAGATGACCGAGTAGATATTTCCATGTTTTTACAGATGGCGGCGCAGGTATTTCCATGGATATATACATGGCTGTGTAGATATTTCCATGTTTATACAGAGTGCGGTGTAGATATTTCCATGTTTATACCGATAACTTTGTAAGTATTTCCATGTTTATACAGATGGCGGTGTAGATATTTCGATGTTTATAGAGATAGCAGTGGAGATATTTCCATGTTTACACAGATGACTGTATAGGTATTTCCATGTTTATACAGATGGCGGTGTAGACATTTCCATGTTTATAGAGATAGCGGTGTAGATATTTCCATATTTATACAGATAACGGTGTAAAAATTTCCATGTTTATTCAGAGAGCGGTGTAAATATTTCCATGTTTATACAGATCACGGTGTAGATATTTCCATGTTTATAGAGATAGCGGTGTAGATATTTCCATGTTTATACAGATAGCGGTTTAGATATTTCCATGTTTATACAGACCGCGGTGTTAATATTTCCATGTTTATACAGATAGCGATGTTGATATTTCCATGTTTTTACAGCTCGCGGTGCAGATATTTATAATTTTATACAGTTGGCATTGTAGATATTTCCTTATTCACACTGACGGCGGTGTAGATGTTTCCATGTTTATACAGATGGCAGAGTAGTTATTTCCATGTTTATGGAGATGGCAGTGTAGATATTTTCATGTTTACAGAGATGTCGGTGTTGATATTTCCATGTTTATGGAGATGGCAGTGTAGATATTTACATGTTTATACAGATGGCTGTGTAGATATTTCCATGTGTATACAGATGGCATTGTAGATATTTCCATGTTTATACAGATGACTGTATAGTTATTTCCATGTTTTTACAGATGGCAGTGCAGATATTTCTATGTTTATAGAGATAGCGGTGTAGATATTTCCATGTTTATACAGATGGCGGTGTTGATATTTCCATCTATACACAGATGGCCGTGTAGATATTTCCATGTTTATACAGATGGCGGCGTAGATATTTCCATGGACATGCAGATGGCGGTGTAGATATTTCCATGTTTATACAGATAGCGGTGTAGATATTTCCATGTTTATACAGATAGTGGTGTTGATATTTCCATGTTTATACAGATAGCGGTTTAGATATTTCCATGTTTATAGAGATAGCGGTGTAGGTATTTCCATGTTTATAGACATAGCGGTGTAGATATTTCCATGTTTATATAGATGGCGTTGTAGATATTTCCATGTTTATACCGATAGATGTGTTGGTATTTCCACGTTTATACAGATAGCGATGTAGATATTTCCATGTTTATACAGCTCACGGTGAAGATATTTATATCTTTATACAGACGGCATTGTAGATATTTCCTTATTCACACAGATGGCGGTGTTGGTGTTTCCATGTTTATACAGATGGCGGAGTAGTTAGTTCCATGTTTATGGAGATGGCAGTGTAGATACTTTCATGTTTATAGAGATGGCGGTGTAGATATTTCCATATTTATAGAGATAGCAGTGTAGATATTTACATGTTTATACAGATGGGTGTGTAGATATTTCCCTGTGTATACAGATGGCATTGAAGATATTTCCATGTTTATACAGATGACTGTAGAGGTATTTCCATGTTTTACAGATGGCTGTGCAGATATTTCCATGTTTATAGAGATAGCGGTGTAGATATTTCCATGTTTATACAGATGGCGGTGTTGATATTTCCATCTATACACAGATGGCCGTGTAGATATTTCCATGTTTATACAGATGGCGGCGTAGATATTTCCATGGACATGCAGATGGCAGTGTAGATATTTCCATGTTTATACAGATAGCGGTGTAGATATTTCCATGTTTTCACAGATGGTGGTGTAGATATTTCCGTGTTTATACACATGGCGGAGTAGATACTTCCATCTTTATGGAGATGGCAGTGTAGATATTTTCATGTTTATAGAGATGGCGGTGTAGATATTTCCATATTTATAGAGATAGCGGTGTAGATATTTCCATTTTTCTACAGATGGCAGTGTAGATATTTCCGTTTATACAGATGTCTGTGTAGATATTTCCATGTGTTTACAGATGGTATTGTAGGTATTTCCATGTTTATACAGATGGTGGTGTAGATATTTCCATGTTTAGTCAGATGACTGTGTTGATATTTCCATGTTTTACAGATGGCAGTGTAGATTTTTCAATGTTTATAGAGATGGCGCTGTAGATATTTCCATGTTTATACAGATAACGGTGGAGATATTTCCATGTTTATACAGACAGCACTGGAGATATTTCCATGTTTATACACATAGCGGTGTACATATTTCCATGTTTATGCAGACAGCGGAGTTGGTATTTCCATGTTTATACAGATAGCGGTGCAGATATTTCCATGTTTATACAGATGCCTATGAAGATATCTCCATATTTATACAGAGGGCTGTGTAGATATTTCTATGTTTATACAGATGGTAGTGTAGATATTTCCATGTTCCTACACATGACTGTGTAGGTATTTCCATGTTTATACAGATGGCTTTGTAGATATTTCCATGTCTATAGAGATAGCAGTGCAGATATTTCCATGTTTATACAGATAGTGTTGTATATATTTCCATGTTTATACAGATCGTGGTTTAGATATTTCCATGTTTATACAGATACCGGTGTAGATATTTCCATGTTTATACAGACCGCAGTGTAGATATTTCGATGTTTATAGAGATAGCAGTGTAGATAATTCCAAGTTTGTACAGATGGCGGTGTTGATGTTTCCATCTATACACAGATTGCCGTGTAGGTATTTCCATGTGTATGCAGATGGCATTGTAGATATTTCCATGTTTATACAGATGGTGGTGTAGATATTTCCATGTTTACACAGATGACTGTATAGGTATTTCCATGTTTATACAGATGGCGGTGTAGATATTTCCATGTTTATAGAGATAGCGGTGTAGATATTTCCATATTTATACAGATAACGGTGTAGAAATTTCCATGTTTATACAGAGAGCGGTGTAAATATTTCCATGTTTATACGGATCACGGTGTAGATATTTCCATGTTTATAGAGATAGCGGTGTAGATATTTCCATGTTCATACAGATAGTGGTTTACATATTTCCAAGTTTATACAGACAGCGGTGTAGATATTTCCATGTTTATACAGATAGCGGTGCAGATATTTCCATGTTTCCATAGATCGCGGTGTTGATATTTCCATCTATACACAGATGACCGTGTAGATATTTCCATGTTTACACAGATAGCGGTGTAGTTTTTCCATGTTTATATAGATAGTGGTGTAGATATTTCCATGTATATTCACATGGCTGTGTAGATATTTCCATGTTCATACAGATGGCATTGTAGATATTTCCATGTTTATACCGATAACTTTGTAAGTATTTCCATGTTTATACAGATGGCGGTGTAGATATTTCGATGTTTATAGAGATAGCAGTGGAGATATTTCCATGTTTATACAGATAGCGGTGTAGATATTTCCACGTTTATACTGATCGCGGTGTAGATATTTCCATGTTTATAGAGATGGCGGTGTAGATATTTCCATGTTCATAGAGACAGCGGTGTTGATTTTTCCATGTTTATAGAGATAGCGGTGTGGATATTTCCATGTTTGTACAGATAGGTGTGTTGATATTTCCATGTTTATAGAGATGGCGGTGTAGGTATTTCCATGTTTATACACATCACTGTGTAGATATTTCCATGTTTATACAGATCACGGTGTAGATATTTCCATGTTTATACATATCATGGAGTAGATATTTCCATGTTTATACAGATTGCGGTGTTGATATTACCATGTTTATAGGGATACCGGTGCAAATATTTCCACATTTATACAGATAGCAGTGTAGTTATTAGCATGTTTATACAGATAGCGGTGTAGATATTTCCATGTTTATACAGATACCGGTGTAGATATTTCCATGTTTATACAGACCGCAGTGTAGATATTTCGATGCTTATAAGGATTGCAGTGTAGATATTTCCTAGTTTGTAAAGATGGCGGTGTTGATGTTTCCATCTGTACACAGATTGCCGTGTAGGTATTTATTTCCATGTGTATACAGATGGCATTGTAGATATTTCCATGTTTATACAGATTGTGGTGTAGATATTTCCATGTTTACACAGAAGACTGTATAGGTATTTCCATTTTTATACAGATGGCGGTGTAGATATTTCCATGTTTATAGAGATAGCGGTGTAGTTACTTCCATATTTATACAGATAACGGTGTAGAAATTACCACGTTTATACAGAGAGCGGTGTAAAAATTTCCATTTTTATACAGATCACGGTGAAGATATTTCCATGTTTATAGAGATAGCGGTGTAGATATTTCCATGTTTATACAGATAGCGGTTTAGATATTTCCATGTTTATACAGACCGCGGTGTAGATATTTCCATGTTTATATAGATAGCGGTGCAGATATTTCCATGTTTGTATAGATTGCGGTGTTGATATTTCCATCTTTACACAGACGACCGTGTAGATATTTCCATGTTTTTACAGATGGCGGCACAGGTATTTCCATGGATATGTAGATGGCAGTGTAGATATTTCCATGTTTACACAGATAGCGGTGTAGTTTTTTCCATTTTTATACAGATATCGGTGTAGATATTTCCATGTATATATACATGGCTGTGTAGATATTTCCATGTTTATACAGAGGGCGGTGTAGATATTTCCATGTTTATACTGATAACTTTGTAAGTATTTCCATGTTTATACAGATGGCGGTGTAGATATTTCGATGTTTATAGAGATAGCAGTGGAGATATTTCCATGTTTACACAGATGACTGTATAGGTATTTCCATGTTTATACAGATGGCGGTGTAGATATTTCCATGTTTATAGAGATAGCGGTGTAGATATTTCCATATTTACACAGATATCGGTGTAGAAATTTCCATGTTTATACAGAGAGCGGTGTAAATATTTCCATGTTTATACAGATCACGGTGTAGATATTTCCATGGTTATAGAGATAGCGGTGTAGATATTTCCATGTTTATACAGATAGCGGTTTAGATATTTCCATGTTTATACAGACTGCGGTGTAGATATTTCCATGTTTATACAGATAGCGGTGCAGATATTTCCATGTTTCTATAGATGGCGGTGTTGATATTTCCATCTATACACAGATGACCGTGTAGATACTTCCATGTTTACACAGATAGCGGTGTAGTTTTTCCATGTTTATATAGATAGCGGTGTAGATATTTACATGTATATTCACATGGCTGTGTAGATATTTCCATGTTCATACAGATGACATTGTAGATATTTCCATGTTTATACCGATAACTTTGTAAGTATTTCCTTGTTTATACAGATGGCGGTGTAGATATTTCGATGTTTATAGAGATAGCATTGGAGATATTTCCATGTTTATACAGATAGCGGTGTAGATATTTCCACGTTTATACTGATCACGGTGTAAATATTTCCATGTTTATAGAGATGGCGGTGTAGATATTTCCATGTTCATAGAGATAGCGGTGTTGATTTTTCCATGTTTATAGAGATAGCGGTGTGCATATTTCCATGTTTGTACAGATAGGGGTGTAGATATTTCCATGTTGATAGAGAAGGCGGTGTAGGTATTTCCATGTTTATACAGATCACGGTGTAGATATTTCCATGTATATGCAGATCACGGTGTAGATATTTCCATGTTTATACAGATCATGGAGTTGATATTTCCATGTTTATTCAGATCGCGGTGTTGATATTACCATGTTTATAGGGATAGCGGTGCAAATATTTCCACATTTATACAGATAGCGGTGTAGTTATTAGCATGTTTATACAGATAGCGGTGTAGATATTTCCATGTTTATACAGACCGCACTGTAGATATTTCGATGTTTATAGAGATTGCAGTGTAGATATTTCCAAGTTTGTAAAGATGGCGGTGTTGATGTTTCCATCTTTACACAGATTGCCGTGTAGGTATTTATTTCCATGTGTATACAGATGGCATTGTAGATATTTCCATGTTTATAGAGATAGCGGTGTAGATATTTCCATGTTTATACAGATAACGGTGTAGAAATTTCCATGTTTATACAGAGAGCGGTGTAAATATTTCCATGTTTATACAGATCACGGCGTAGATATTTCCATGTTTATAGAGATAACGGTGTAGATATTTCCATGTTTATACAGATAGCGGTTTAGATATTTCCATGTTTATACAGACCGCGGTGTAGATATTTCCATGTTTATACAGATAGCGGTGCAGATATTTCCATGTTTCTATAGATGGCAGTGTTGATATTTCCATCTATACACAGATGACCGTGTAGATATTTCCATGTTTACACAGATAGCGGTGTAGTTTTTCCATGTTTATATAGATAGCGGTGTAGATATTTCCATATATATTCACATGGCTGTGTAGATATTTCCATGTTCATACAGATGGCATTGTAGATATTTCCATGTTTATACCGATAACTTTGTAAGTATTTCCATGTTTATACAGATGGCGGTGTAGATATTTCGATGTTTATAGAGATAGCAGTGGAGATATTTCCATGTTTATACAGATAGCGGTGTAGATATTTCCACGTTTATACTGATCGCGGTGTAGATATTTCCATGTTTATAGAGATGGCGGTGTAGATATTTCCATGTTCATAGAGATAGCGATGTTGATTTTTCCATGTTTATAGAGATAGCGGTGTGGATATTTCCATGTTTATACAGATGGCGGAATTGATATTTCCATCTATACACAGATGGCCGTGTAGATATTTCCATGTTTATACAGATGGCGGCGTAGATATTTCCATGGACATGCAGATGGCGGTGTAGATATTTCCATGTTTATACAGATAGTGGTGTAGATATTTCCATGTTTATACAGATAGCGGTGTAGATATTTCCACGTTTATACTGATCGCGGTGTAGATATTTCCATGTTTATAGAGATGGCGGTGTAGATATTTCCATGTTCATGGAGATAGCGGTGTTGATTTTTCCATGTTTATAGAGATAGCGGTGTGGATATTTCCATGTTTGTACAGATAGGCGTGTAGATATTTCAATGTTGATAGAGATGGCGGTGTAGGTATTTCCATGTTTATACAGATCACGGTGTAGATATTTCCATGTTTATACAGATCACGGTGTAGATATTTCCATGTTTATACAGATCATTGTGTAGATATTTCCATGTTTATACAGATCGCGGTGTTGATATTACCATGTTTATAGGGATAGCGGTGCAAATATTTCCACATTTATACAGATAGCGGTGTAGTTATTAGCATGTTTATACAGATAGCAGTGTAGATATTTCCATGTTCATACAGATACTGGTGTAGATATTTCCATGTTTATACCGATAAATGTGTTGGTATTTCCACGTTTATACAGATAGCGATGTAGATATTTCCATGTTTATACAGCTCACGGTGCAGATATTTATATCTTTATACAGACGGCATTGTAGATATTTCCTTATTCACACTGACGGCGGTGTAGATGTTTCCATGTTTATACAGATGGCAGAGTAGTTATTTCCATGTTTATGGAGATGGCAGTGTAGATATTTTCATGTTTATAGAGACGTCGGTGTTGATATTTCCATGTTTATGGAGATGGCAGTGTAGATATTTACATGTTTATACAGATGGCTGTGTAGATATTTCCATGTGTATACAGATGGCATTGTAGATATTTCCATGTTTATACAGATGACTGTATAGGTATTTCCATGTTTTTACAGATGGCAGTGCAGATATTTCTATGTTTATAGAGATAGCGGTGTAGATATTTCCATGTTTATACAGATGGCGGTGTTGATATTTCCATCTATACACAGATGGCCGTGTAGATATTTCCATGTTTATACAGATGGCGGCGTAGATATTTCCATGGACATGCAGATGGCGGTGTAGATATTTCCATGTTTATACAGATAGCGGTGTAGATATTTCCATGTTTTCACAGATGGTGGTGTAGATATTTCCGTGTTTATACACATGGCGGAGTAGATAATTCCATCTTTATGGAGATGGCAGTGTAGATACTTTCATGTTTATAGAGATGGCGGTGTAGATATTTCCATAATTATAGAGATAGCAGTGTAGATATTTCCATTTTTCTACAGATGGCAGTGTAGATATTTCCATGTTTATACAGATGTCTGTGTAGATATTTCCATGTGTATACAGATGGTATTGTAGGTATTTCCATGTTTATACAGATGATGGTGTAGATACTTCCATGTTTATTCAGATGACTGTGTTGATATTTCCATGTTTTACAGATGGCAGTGTAGATTTTTCAATGTTTATAGAGATGGCGCTGTAGATATTTCCATGTTTATACAGATAACGGTGGAGATATTTCCATGTTTATACAGACAGCTGTGGAGATATTTCCATGTTTATACACATAGCGGTGTACATATTTCCATGTTTATGCAGACAGCGGAGTAGGTATTTCCATGTTTATACAGATAACGGTGTAGAAATTTCCATGTTTATACAGAGAGCGGTGTAAATATTTCCATGTTTATACAGATCACGGTGTAGATATTTCCATGTTTATAGAGATAGCGGTGTAGATATTTCCATGTTTATACAGATAGCGGTTTAGATATTTCCATGTTTATACAGACCGCGGTGTAGATATTTCCATGTTTATACAGATAGCGGTGCAGATATTTCCATGTTTCTATAGATGCCTATGAAGATATCTCCATATTTATACAGAGGGCTGTGTAGATATTTCTATGTTTATACAGATGGCAGTGTAGATATTTCCATGTTCCTACACATGACTGTGTAGGTATTTCCATGTTTATACAGATGGCTTTGTAGATATTTCCATGTCTATAGAGATAGCAGTGCAGATATTTCCATGTTTATACAGATAGTGTTGTATATATTTCCATGTTTATACAGATCGTGGTTTAGATATTTCCATGTTTATACAGATACCGGTGTAGATATTTCCATGTTTATACAGACCGCAGTGTAGATGTTTCGATGTTTATAGAGATAGCAGTGTAGATAATTCCAAGTTTGTAAAGATGGCGGTGTTGATGTTTCCATCTATACACAGATTGCCGTGTAGGTATTTCCATGTGTATACAGATGGCATTGTAGATATTTCCATGTTTATACAGATGGTGGTGTAGATATTTCCATGTTTACACAGATGACTGTATAGGTATTTCCATGTTTATACAGATGGCGGTGTAGATATTTCCATGTTTATAGATATAGCGTTGTAGATATTTCCATATTTATACAGATAACGGTGTAGAAATTTCCATGTTTATACAGAGAGCGGTGTAAATATTTCCATGTTTGTACAGATCACGGTGTAGATATTTCCATGTTTATAGAGATAGTGGTGTAGATATTTCCATGTTTATACAGATAGCGGTTAAGATATTTCCATGTTTATACAGACTGCGGTGTAGATATTTCCATGTTTATACAGATAGCGGTGCAGATATTTCCATGTTTCTATAGATGGCAGTGTTGATATTTCCATCTATACACAGATGACCGTGTAGATATTTCCATGTTTACACAGATAGCGGTGTAGTTTTTCCATGTTTATATAGATAGCGGTGAAGATATTTCCATATATATTCACATGGCTGTGTAGATATTTCCATGTTCATACAGATGGCATTGTAGATATTTCCATGTTTATACCGATAACTATGTAAGTATTTCCATGTTTATACAGATGGCGGTGTAGATATTTCGATGTTTATAGAGATAGCAGTGGAGATATTTCCATGTTTATACAGATAGCGGTGTAGATTTTTCCACGTTTATACTGATCGCGGTGTAGATATTTCCATGTTTATAGAGATGGCGGTGTAGATATTTCCATGTTCATGGAGATAGCGGTGTTGATTTTTCCATGTTTATAGAGATAGCGGTGTGGATATTTCCATGTTTGTACAGATAGGCGTGTAGATATTTCCATGTTGATAGAGATGGCGGTGTAGGTATTTCCATGTTTATACAGATCTCGGTGTAGATATTTCCATGTTTATACAGATCACGGTGTAGATATTTCCATGTTTATACAGATCATTGAGTAGATATTTCCATGTTTATACAGATCGCGGTGTTGATATTACCATGTTTATAGGGATGGCGGTGCAAATATTTCCACATTTATACAGATAGCGGTGTAGTTATTAGCATGTTTATACAGATAGCAGTGTAGATATTTCCATGTTTATACAGATACTGGTGTAGATATTTCCATGTTTATACCGATAGATGTGTTGGTATTTCCACGTTTATACAGATAGCGATGTAGATATTTCCATGTTTATACAGCTCACGGTGCAGATATTTATATCTTTATACAGACGGCATTGTAGATATTTCCTTATTCACACTGACGGCGGTGTAGATGTTTCCATGTTTATACAGATGGCAGAGTAGTTATTTCCATGTTTATGGAGACGGCAGTGTAGATATTTTCATGTTTATAGATGTGTCGGTGTTGATATTTCCATGTTTATGGAGATGGCAGTGTAGATATTTACATGTTTATACAGATGGCTGTGTAGATATTTCCATGTGTATACAGATGGCATTGTAGATATTTCCATGTTTATACAGATGACTGTATAGGTATTTCCATGTTTTTACAGATGGCAGTGAAGATATTTCTATGTTTATAGAGATAGCGGTGTAGATATTTCCATGTTTATACAGATGGCGGTGTTGATATTTCCATCTATACACAGATGGCCGTGTAGATATTTCCATGTTTATACAGATGGCGGCGTAGATATTTCCATGGACATGCAGATGGCGGTGTAGATATTTCCATGTTTATACAGATAGCGGTGTAGATATTTCCATGTTTTCACAGATGGTGGTGTAGATATTTCCGTGTTTATACACATGGCGGAGTAGACACTTCCATCTTTAGGGAGATGGCAGTGTAGATACATTCATGTTTATAGAGATGGCGGTGTAGATATTTCCATATTTATAGAGATAGCCGTGTAGATATTTCCATTTTTCTACAGAGGGCAGTGTAGTTATTTCCATGTTTATACAGATGTCTGTGTAGATATTTCCATGTGTATACAGATGGTATTGTAGGTATTTCCATGTTTATACAGATGATGGTGTAGATATTTCCATGTTTATTCGGATGACTGTGTTGATATTTCCATGTTTTACAGATGGCAGTGTAGATTTTTCAATGTTTATAGAGATGGCGCTGTAGATATTTCCATGTTTATACAGAGAACGGTGGAGATATTTCCATGTTTATACAGACAGCAGTGGAGATATTTCCATGTTTATACACATAGCGGTGTACATATTTCCATGTTTATGCAGACAGCGGAGTAGGTATTTCCATGTTTATACAGATAGCGGTGCAGATATTTCCATGTTTATACAGATGCCTATGAAGATATCTCCATATTTATACAGAGGGCTGTGTAGATATTTCTATGTTTATACAGATGGCAGTGTAGACATTTCCATGTTCCTACACATGGCTGTGTAGGTATTTCCATGTTTATACAGATGGCTTTGTAGATATTTCCATGTCTATAGAGATAGCAGTGCAGATATTTCCATGTTTATACAGATAGTGTTGTATATATTTCCATGTTTATACAGATCGTGGTTTAGATATTTCCATGTTTATACAGATACCGGTGTAGATATTTCCATGTTTATACAGACCGCAGTGTAGATATTTCGATGTTTATAGAGATAGCAGTGTAGATATTTCCAAGTTTGTACAGATGGCGGTGTTGATGTTTCCATCTATACACAGATTTCCGTGTAGGTATTTCCATGTGTATACAGATGGCATTGTAGATATTTCCATGTTTATACAGATGGTGGAGTAGATATTTCCATGTTTACACAGATGACTGTATAGGTATTTCCATGTTTATACAGATGGCGGTGTAGATATTTCCATGTTTATAGAGATAGCGGTGTAGATATTTCCATATTTATAGAGATAACGGTGTAGAAATTTCCATGTTTATACAGAGAGCGGTGTAAATATTTCCATGTTTATACAGATAGCGGTGCAGATATTTCCATGTTTCTATAGATGGCGGTGTTGATATTTCCATCTATACACAGATGACCGTGTAGATATTTCCATGTTTACACAGATAGCGGTGTAGTTTTTCCATGTTTATATACATAGCGGTGTAGATATTTCCATGTATATTCACATGGCTGTGTAGATATTTCCATGTTCATACAGATGGCATTGTAGATATTTCCATGTTTATACCGATAACTTTGTAAGTATTTCCATGTTTATACAGATGGCGGTGTAGATATTTCGATGTTTGTAGAGATAGCAGTGGAGATATTTCCATGTTTATACAGATAGCGGTGTAGATATTTCCACGTTTATACTGATCGCGGTGTAGATATTTCCATGTTTATAGAGATGGCGGTGTAGTTATTTCCATGTTTATACAGATCTCGGTGTAGATATTTCCATGTTTATACAGATCACGGTGTAGATATTTCCATGTTTATACCGATCATTGAGTAGATATTTCCATGTTTATACAGATCGCGGTGTTGATATTACCATGTTTATAGGGATAGCGGTGCAAATATTTCCACATTTATACAGATAGCGGTGTAGTTATTAGCATGTTTATACAGATAGCAGTGTAGATATTTCCATGTTTATACAGATACTGGTGTAGATATTTCCATGTTTATACCGATAGATGTGTTGGTATTTCCACGTTTATACAGATAGCGATGTAGATATTTCCATGTTTATACAGCTCACGGTGCAGATATTTATATCTTTATACAGACGGCATTGTAGATATTTCCTTATTCACACTGACGGCGGTGTAGATGTTTCCATGTTTATACAGATGGCAGAGCAGTTATTTCCATGTTTATGGAGACGGCAGTGTAGATATTTTCATGTTTATAGAGATGTCGGTGTTGATATTTCCATGTTTATGGAGATGGCAGTGTAGATATTTACATGTTTATACAGATGGCTGTGTAGATATTTCCATGTGTATACAGATGGCATTGTAGATATTTCCATGTTTATAGAGATGACTGTATAGGTATTTCCATGTTTGTACAGATGGCAGTGAAGATATTTCTATGTTTATAGAGATAGCGGTGTAGATATTTCCATGTTTATACAGATCACGGTGTAGATATTTCCATGTTTATAGAGATAGCGGTGTAGATATTTCCATGTTTATACAGATAACGGTGTAGAAATTTCCATGTTTATACAGAGAGCGGTGTAAATATTTCCATGTTTATACAGATCATGGTGTAGATATTTCCATGTTTATAGAGATAGCGGTGTAGATATTTCCATGTTTATACAGATAGCGGTGCAGATATTTCCATGTTTCTATAGATGGCGGTGTTGATATTTCCATCTATACACAGATGACCGTGTAGATATTTCCATGTTTACACAGATAGCAGTGTAGTTTTTCCATGTTTATATAGATAGCGGTGTAGATATTTCCATATATATTCACATGGCTGTGTAGATATTTCCATGTTCATACAGATGGCATTGTAGATATTTCCATGTTTATACCGATAACTTTGTAAGTATTTCCATGTTTATACAGATGGCGGTGTAGATATTTCGATGTTTATAGAGATAGCAGTGGAGATATTTCCATGTTTATACAGATAGCGGTGTAGGTATTTCCACGTTTATACTGATCGAGGTGTAGATATTTCCATGTTTATAGAGATGGCGGTGTAGATATTTCCATGTTCATAGAGATAGCGGTGTTGATTTTTCCATGTTTATAGAGATAGCGGTGTGGATATTTCCATGTTTGTACAGATAGGCATGTAGATATTTCCATGTTGATAGAGATGGCGGTGTAGGTATTTCCATGTTTATACAGATCACGGTGTAGATATTTCCATGTTTATACAGATCACGGTGTAGATATTTCCATGTTTATACAGATCATTGTGTAGATATTTCCATGTTTATACAGATCGCGGTGTTGATATTACCATGTTTATAGGGATAGCGGTGCAAATATTTCCACATTTATACAGATAGCGGTGTAGTTATTAGCATGTTTATACAGATAGCAGTGTAGATATTTCCATGTTCATACAGATACTGGTGTAGATATTTCCATGTTTATACCGATAAATGTGTTGGTATTTCCACGTTTATAGAGATAGCGATGTAGATATTTCCATGTTTATACAGCTCACGGTGCAGATATTTATATCTTTATACAGACGGCATTGTAGATATTTCCTTATTCACACTGACGGCGGTGTAGATGTTTCCATGTTTATACAGATGGCAGAGTAGTTATTTCCATGTTTATGGAGATGGCAGTGTAGATATTTTCATGTTTATAGAGTCGTCGGTGTTGATATTTCCATGTTTATGGAGATGGCAGTGTAGATATTTACATGTTTATACAGATGGCTGTGTAGATATTTCCATGTGTATACAGATGGCATTGTAGATATTTCCATGTTTATACAGATGACTGTATAGGTATTTCCATGTTTTTACAGATGGCAGTGCAGATATTTCTATGTTTATAGAGATAGCGGTGTAGAGATTTCCATGTTTATACAGATGGCGGTGTTGATATTTCCATCTATACACAGATGGCCGTGTAGATATTTCCATGTTTATACAGATGGCGGCGTAGATATTTCCATGGACATGCAGATGGCGGTGTAGATATTTCCATGTTTATACAGATAGCGGTGTAGATATTTCCATGTTTTCACAGATGGTGGTGTAGATATTTCCGTGTTTATACACATGGCGGAGTAGATAATTCCATCTTTATGGAGATGGCAGTGTAGATACTTTCATGTTTATAGAGATGGCGGTGTAGATATTTCCATATTTATAGAGATAGCAGTGTAGATATTTCCATTTTTCTACAGATGGCAGTGTAGATATTTCCATGTTTATACAGATGTCTGTGTAGATATTTCCATGTGTATACAGATGGTATTGTAGGTATTTCCATGTTTATACAGATGATGGTGTAGATACTTCCATGTTTATTCAGATGACTGTGTTGATATTTCCATGTTTTACAGATGGCAGTGTAGATTTTTCAATGTTTATAGAGATGGCGCTGTAGATATTTCCATGTTTATACAGATAACGGTGGAGATATTTCCATGTTTATGCAGACAGCGGAGTAGGTATTTCCATGTTTATACAGATAACGGTGTAGAAATTTCCATGTTTATACAGAGAGCGGTGTAAATATTTCCATGTTTATACAGATCACGGTGTAGATATTTCCATGTTTATAGAGATAGCGGTGTAGATATTTCCATGTTTATACAGATAGCGGTTTAGATATTTCCATGTTTATACAGACCGCGGTGTAGATATTTCCATGTTTATACAGATAGCGGTGCAGATATTTCCATGTTTCTATAGATGCCTATGAAGATATCTCCATATTTATACAGAGGGCTGTGTAGATATTTCTATGTTTATACAGATGGCAGTGTAGATATTTCCATGTTCCTACACATGACTGTGTAGGTATTTCCATGTTTATACAGATGGCTTTGTAGATATTTCCATGTCTATAGAGATAGCAGTGCAGATATTTCCATGTTTATACAGATAGTGTTGTATATATTTCCATGTTTATACAGATCGTGGTTTAGATATTTCCATGTTTATACAGATACCGGTGTAGATATTTCCATGTTTATACAGACCGCAGTGTAGATGTTTCGATGTTTATAGAGATAGCAGTGTAGATAATTCCAAGTTTGTAAAGATGGCGGTGTTGATGTTTCCATCTATACACAGATTGCCGTGTAGGTATTTCCATGTGTATACAGATGGCATTGTAGATATTTCCATGTTTATACAGATGGTGGTGTAGATATTTCCATGTTTACACAGATGACTGTATAGGTATTTCCATGTTTATACAGATGGCGGTGTAGATATTTCCATGTTTATAGAGATAGCGGTGTAGATATTTCCATATTTATACAGATAACGGTGTAGAAATTTCCATGTTTATACAGAGAGCGGTGTAAATATTTCCATGTTTGTACAGATCACGGTGTAGATATTTCCATGTTTATAGAGATAGTGGTGTAGATATTTCCATGTTTATACAGATAGCGGTTAAGATATTTCCATGTTTATACAGACTGCGGTGCAGATATTTCCATGTTTATACAGATAGCGGTGCAGATATTTCCATGTTTCTATAGATGGCAGTGTTGATATTTCCATCTATACACAGATGACCGTGTAGATATTTCCATGTTTACACAGATAGCGGTGTAGTTTTTCCATGTTTATATAGATAGCGGTGTAGATATTTCCATATATATTCACATGGCTGTGTAGATATTTCCATGTTCATACAGATGGCATTGTAGATATTTCCATGTTTATACCGATAACTATGTAAGTATTTCCATGTTTATACAGATGGCGGTGTAGATATTTCGATGTTTATAGAGATAGCAGTGGAGATATTTCCATGTTTATACAGATAGCGGTGTAGATATTTCCACGTTTATACTGATCGCGGTGTAGATATTTCCATGTTTATAGAGATGGCGGTGTAGATATTTCCATGTTCATGGAGATAGCGGTGTTGATTTTTCCATGTTTATAGAGATAGCGGTGTGGATATTTCCATGTTTGTACAGATAGGCGTGTAGATATTTCCATGTTGATAGAGATGGCGGTGTAGTTATTTCCATGTTTATACAGATCTCGGTGTAGATATTTCCATGTTTATACAGATCACGGTGTAGATATTTCCATGTTTATACCGATCATTGAGTAGATATTTCCATGTTTATACAGATCGCGGTGTTGATATTACCATGTTTATAGGGATAGCGGTGCAAATATTTCCACATTTATACAGATAGCGGTGTAGTTATTAGCATGTTTATACAGATAGCAGTGTAGATATTTCCATGTTTATACAGATACTGGTGTAGATATTTCCATGTTTATACCGATAGATGTGTTGGTATTTCCACGTTTATACAGATAGCGATGTAGATATTTCCATGTTTATACAGCTCACGGTGCAGATATTTATATCTTTATACAGACGGCATTGTAGATATTTCCTTATTCACACTGACGGCGGTGTAGATGTTTCCATGTTTATACAGATGGCAGAGCAGTTATTTCCATGTTTATGGAGACGGCAGTGTAGATATTTTCATGTTTATAGAGATGTCGGTGTTGATATTTCCATGTTTATGGAGATGGCAGTGTAGATATTTACATGTTTATACAGATGGCTGTGTAGATATTTCCATGTGTATACAGATGGCATTGTAGATATTTCCATGTTTATAGAGATGACTGTATAGGTATTTCCATGTTTGTACAGATGGCAGTGAAGATATTTCTATGTTTATAGAGATAGCGGTGTAGATATTTCCATGTTTATACAGATGGCGGTGTTGATATTTCCATCTATACACAGATGGCCGTGTAGATATTTCCATGTTTATACAGATGGCGGCGTAGATATTTCCATGGACATGCAGATGGCGGTGTAGGTATTTCCATGTTTATACAGATAGCGGTGTAGATATTTCCATGTTTTCACAGATGGTGGTGTAGATATTTCCGTGTTTATACACATGGCGGAGTAGACACTTCCATCTTTAGGGAGATGGCAGTGTAGATACATTCATGTTTATAGAGATGGCGGTGTAGATATTTCCATATTTATAGAGATAGCGGTGTAGATATTTCCATTTTTCTACAGAGGGCAGTGTAGTTATTTCCATGTTTATACAGATGTCTGTGTAGATATTTCCATGTGTATACAGATGGTATTGTAGGTATTTCCATGTTTATACAGATGATGGTGTAGATATTTCCATGTTTATTCGGATGACTGTGTTGATATTTCCATGTTTTACAGATGGAAGTGTAGATTTTTCAATGTTTATAGAGATGGCGCTGTAGATATTTCCATGTTTATACAGAGAACGGTGGAGATATTTCCATGTTTATACAGACAGCAGTGGAGATATTTCCATGTTTATACACATAGCGGTGTACATATTTCCATGTTTATGCAGACAGCGGAGTAGGTATTTCCATGTTTATACAGATAGCGGTGCAGATATTTCCATGTTTATACAGATGCCTATGAAGATATCTCCATATTTATACAGAGGGCTGTGTAGATATTTCTATGTTTATACAGATGGCAGTGTAGATATTTCCATGTTCCTACACATGACTGTGTAGGTATTTCCATGTTTATACAGATGGCTTTGTAGATATTTCCATGTCTATAGAGATAGCAGTGCAGATATTTCCATGTTTATACAGATAGTGTTGTATATATTTCCATGTTTATACAGATCGTGGTTTAGATATTTCCATGTTTATACAGATACCGGTGTAGATATTTCCATGTTTATACAGACCGCAGTGTAGATATTTCGATGTTTATAGAGATAGCAGTGTAGATAATTCCAAGTTTGTACAGATGGCGGTGTTGATGTTTCCATGTATACACAGATTTCCTTGTAGGTATTTCCATGTGTATACAGATGGCATTGTAGATATTTCCATGTTTATACAGATGGTGGAGTAGATATTTCCATGTTTACACAGATGACTGTATAGGTATTTCCATGTTTATACAGATGGCGGTGTAGATATTTCCATGTTTATACAGATAGCGGTGTAGATATTTCCATATTTATACAGATAACGGTGTAGAAATTTCCATGTTTATACAGAGAGCGGTGTAAATATTTCCATGTTTATACAGATCACGGTGTAGATATTTCCATGTTTATAGAGATAGCGGTGTAGATATTTCCATGTTTATACAGATAACGGTGTAGAAATTTCCATGTTTATACAGAGAGCGGTGTAACTATTTCCATGTTTATACAGATCACGGTGTAGATATTTCCATGTTTATAGAGATAGCGGTGTAGATATTTCCATGTTTATACAGATAGCGGTTTAGATATTTCCATGTTTATACAGACCGCGGTGTAGATATTTCCATGTTTATACAGATAGCGGTGGAGATATTTCCATGTTTCTATAGATGGCGGTGTTGATATTTCCATCTATACACAGATGACCGTGTAGATATTTCCATGTTTACACAGATAGCGGTGTAGTTTTTCCATGTTTATATAGATAGCGGTGTAGATATTTCCATATATATTCACATGGCTGTGTAGATATTTCCATGTTCCTACAGATGGCATTGTAGATATTTCCACGTTTATACCGATAACTTTGTAAGTATTTCCATGTTTATACAGATGGCGGTGTAGATATTTCGATGTTTATAGAGAAAGCAGTGGAGATATTTCCATGTTTATACAGATAGCGGTGTAGATATTTCCATCTTTCTACAGATGGCAGTGTAGATATTTCCATGTTTATACAGATGGCGGTGTAGATATTTCCATGTTTATATAGATGGTGGTGTAGATATTATCATGTTTATACAGATAGCGGTGTAGATGTTTCCATGTTTATACAGATCATGGTGAAGATATTTCCATGTTTATGCAGATCGCAGTGTAGATATTTCCATGTTTATACAGATCGCGGTGTAGATATTTCCATGTTTATACAGATAGCGGTGTAGATATTTCCATGTTTATACAGATAGCGGTGTAGATATTTCCATGTTTATAGAGATAGCGGTGTAGGTATTTCCATGTTTATAGACATAGCGGTGTACATATTTCCATGTTTATATAGATGGCGTTGTAGATATTTCCATGTTTACACCGATAGCGGTGTTGGTATTTCCACGTTTATACAGATAGCGATGTTGATATTTCCATGTTTTTACAGCTCGCGGTGCAGATATTTATATTTTTATACAGATGGCATTGTAGATATTTCCTTATTCACACTGACGGCGGTGTAGATGTTTCCATGTTTATACAGATGGCAGAGTAGTTATTTCCATGTTTATGGAGATGGCAGTGTAGATATTTTCATGTTTATAGAGATGTCGGTGTTGATATTTCCATGTTTATGGAGATGGCAGTGTAGATATTTACATGTTTATACAGATGGCTGTGTAGATATTTCCATGTGTATACAGATGGCATTGTAGATATTTCCATGTTTATACAGATGACTGTATAATTATTTCCATGTTTTTACAGATGGCAGTGCAGATATTTCCATGTTTATAGAGATAGGGGTGTAGATATTTCCATGTTTATACAGATGGCGGTGTTGATATTTCCATCTATACACAGATGGCCGTGTAGATATTTCCATGTTTATACAGATGGCGGCGTAGATATTTCCATGGACATGCAGATGGCGGTGTAGATATTTCCATGTTTATAGAGATAGTGGTGTAGGTATTTCCATGTTTATAGACATAGCGGTGTAGATATTTCCTTGTTTATATAGATGGCGTTGTAGATATTTCCATGTTTATACAGATGACTGTATAGGTATTTCCATGTTTTTACAGATGGCCGTGCAGATATTTCCATGTTTATAGAGATAGCGGTGTTGATATTTCCATGTTTATACAGATGGCGGTGTTGATATTTCCATCTATACACAGATGGCCGTGTAGATATTTCCATGTTTATACAGATGGCGGCGTAGATATTTCCATGGACATGCAGATGGCGGTGTAGATATTTCCATGTTTATACAGATAGCGGTGTAGATATTTCCATGTTTTCACAGATGGTGGTGTAGATATTTCCGTGTTTATACACATAGCGGAGTAGATACTTCCATCTTTATGGAGATGGCAGTGTAGATACTTTCATGTTTATAGAGATGGCGGTGTAGATATTTCCATATTTATAGAGATAGCGGTGTAGATATTTCCATTTTTCTACAGATGGCAGTGTAGATATTTCCATGTTTATACAGATGTCTGTGTAGATATTTCCATGTGTATACAGATGGTATTGTAGGTATTTCCATGTTTATACAGATGGTGGTGTAGATATTTCCATGTTTATTCAGATGACTGTGTTGATATTTCCATGTTTTACAGATGGCAGTGTAGATTTTTGAATGTTTATAGAGATGGCGCTGTAGATATTTCCATGTTTATACAGATAACGGTGGAGATATTTCCAAGTTTATACAGACAGCAGTGGAGATATTTCCATGTTTATACACATAGTGGTGTACATATTTCCATGTTTATGCAGACAGCGGAGTAGGTATTTCCATGTTTATACAGATAGCGGTGCAGATATTTCCATGTTTATACAGACGCCTATGAAGATATCTCCATATTTATACAGAGGGCTGTGTAGATATTTCCATGTTTATACAGATGGCTTTGTAGATATTTCCATGTCTATAGAGATAGCAGTGCAGATATTTCCATGTTTATATAGATAGTGTTGTATATATTTCCATGTTTATACAGATCGTGGTTTAGATATTTCCATGTTTATACAGATACCGGTGTAGATATTTCCATGTTTATACAGACCGCAGTGTAGATATTTCGATTTTTATAGAGATAGCAGTGTAGATAATTCCAAGTTTGTACAGATGGCGGTGTTGATGTTTCCATCTATACACAGATTGCCGTGTAGGTATTTCCATGTATATACAGATGGCATTGTAGATATTTCCATTTTTATACAGATGGTGGTGTAGATATTTCCATGTTTACACAGATGACTGTATAGGTATTTCCATGTTTATACAGATGGCGGTGTAGATATTTCCATGTTTATAGAGATAGCGGTGTAGATATTTCCATATTTATAGAGATAACGGTGTAGAAATTTCCATGTTTATACAGAGAGCGGTGTAAATATTTCCATGTTTATACAGATAGCGGTGCAGATATTTCCATGTTTCTATAGATGGCGGTGTTGATATTTCCATCTATACACAGATGACCGTGTAGATATTTCCATGTTTACACAGATAGCGGTGTAGTTTTTCCATGTTTATATACATAGCGGTGTAGATATTTCCATGTATATTCACATGGCTGTGTAGATATTTCCATGTTCATACAGATGGCATTGTAGATATTTCCATGTTTATACCGATAACTTTGTAAGTATTTCCATGTTTATACAGATGGCGGTGTAGATATTTCGATGTTTGTAGAGATAGCAGTGGAGATATTTCCATGTTTATACAGATAGCGGTGTAGATATTTCCACGTTTATACTGATCGCGGTGTAGATATTTCCATGTTTATAGAGATGGCGGTGTAGATATTTCCATGTTCATAGAGATAGCGGTGTTGATTTTTCCATGTTTATAGAGATAGCGGTGTGGATATTTCCATGTTTGTACAGATAGGGGTGTAGATATTTCCATGTTGATAGAGATGGCGGTGTAGGTATTTCCATGTTTATACAGATCACAATGTAGATATTTCCATGTTTATACAGATCACGGTGTAGATATTTCCATGTTTATACCGATCATGGAGTAGATATTTCCATGTTTATACAGATCGCGGTGTTGATATTACCATGTTTATAGGGATAGCGGTGCAAATATTTCCACATTTATACAGATAGCGGTGTAGTTATTAGCATGTTTATACAGATAGCAGTGTAGATATTTCCATGTTTATACAGAGAACGGTGGAGATATTTCCATGTTTATACAGACAGCAGCGGAGATATTTCCATGTTTATACACATAGCGATGTACATATTTCCATGTTTATGCAGACAGCGGAGTAGGTATTTCCATGTTTATACAGATAGCGGTGCAGATATTTCCATGTTTATACAGATGCCTATGAAGATATCTCCATATTTATACAGAGGGCTGTGTAGATATTTCTATGTTTATACAGATGGCAGTGTAGATATTTCCATGTTCCTACACATGACTGTGTAGGTATTTCCATGTTTATACAGATGGCTTTGTAGATATTTCCATGTCTATAGAGATAGCAGTGCAGATATTTCCATGTTTATACAGATAGTGTTGTATATATTTCCATGTTTATACAGATCGTGGTTTAGATATTTCCATGTTTATACAGATACCGGTGTAGATATTTCCATGTTTATACAGACCGCAGTGTAGATATTTCGATGTTTATAGAGATAGCAGTGTAGATAATTCCAAGTTTGTACAGATGGCGGTGTTGATGTTTCCATGTATACACAGATTGCCGTGTAGGTATTTCCATGTGTATACAGATGGCATTGTAGATATTTCCATGTTTATACAGATGGTGGTGTAGATATTTCCATGTTTACACAGATGACTGTATAGGTATTTCCATGTTTATACAGATGGCGGTGTAGATATTTCCGTGTTTATAGAGATAGCGGTGTAGATATTTCCATATTTATACAGATAACGGTGTAGAAATTTCCATGTTTATACAGAGAGCGGTGTAAATATTTCCATGTTTATACAGATCACGGTGTAGATATTTCCATGTTTATAGAGATAGCGGTGTAGATATTTCCATGTTTATACAGATAACGGTGTAGAAATTTCCATGTTTATACAGAGAGCGGTGTAAATATTTCCATGTTTATACAGATCACGGTGTAGATATTTCCATATTTATAGAGATAGCGGTGTAGATATTTCCATGTTTATACAGATAGCGGTTTAGATATTTCCATGTCTATACAGACCGCGGTGTAGATATTTCCATGTTTATACAGATAGCGGTGCAGATATTTCCATGTTTCTATAGATGGCGGTGTTGATATTTCCATCTATACACAGATGACCGTGTAGATATTTCCATGTTTACACAGATAGCGGTGTAGTTTTTCCATGTTTATATAGATAGCGGTGTAGATATTTCCATATATATTCACATGGCTGTGTAGATATTTCCATGTTCATACAGATGGCATTGTAGATATTTCCATGTTTATACCGATAACTTTGTAAGTATTTCCATGTTTATACAGATGGCGGTGTAGATATTTCGATGTTTATAGAGATAGCAGTGGAGATATTTCCATGTTTATACAGATAGCGGTGTAGATATTTCCATCTTTCTACAGATGGCAGTGTAGATATTTCCATGTTTATACAGATGGCGGTGTAGATATTTCCATGTTTATATAGATGGTGGTGTAGATATTATCATGTTTATACAGATAGCGGTGTAGATGTTTCCATGTTTATACAGATCATGGTGAAGATATTTCCATGTTTATGCAGATCGCAGTGTAGATATTTCCATGTTTATACAGATCGCGGTGTAGATATTTCCATGTTTATACAGATAGCGGTGTAGATATTTCCATGTTTATAGAGATAGCGGTGTAGGTATTTCCATGTTTATAGACATAGCGGTGTACATATTTCCATGTTTATATAGATGGCGTTGTAGATATTTCCATGTTTATACAGATGACTGTATAATTATTTCCATGTTTTTACAGATGGCAGTGCAGATATTTCCATGTTTATAGAGATAGGGGTGTAGATATTTCCATGTTTATACAGATGGCGGTGTTGATATTTCCATCTATACACAGATGGCCGTGTAGATATTTCCATGTTTATACAGATGGCGGCGTAGATATTTCCATGGACATGCAGATGGCGTTGTAGATATTTCCATGTTTATAGAGATAGTGGTGTAGGTATTTCCATGTTTATAGACATAGCGGTGTAGATATTTCCATGTTTATATAGATGGCGTTGTAGATATTTCCATGTTTATACAGATGACTGTATAGGTATTTCCATGTTTTTACAGATGGCAGTGCAGAGATTTCCATGTTTATAGAGATAGCGGTGTTGATATTTCCATGTTTATACAGATGGCGGTGTTGATATTTCCATCTATACACAGATGGCCGTGTAGATATTTCCATGTTTATACAGATGGCGGCGTAGATATTTCCATGGACATGCAGATGGCGGTGTAGATATTTCCATGTTTATACAGATAGCGGTGTAGATATTTCCATGTTTTCACAGATGGTGGTGTAGATATTTCCGTGTTTATACACATGGCGGAGTAGATACTTCCATCTTTATGGAGATGGCAGTGTAGATACTTTCATGTTTATAGAGATGGCGGTGTAGATATTTCCATATTTATAGAGATAGCGGTGTAGATATTTCCATTTTTCTACAGATGGCAGTGTAGATATTTCCATGTTTATACAGATGTCTGTGTAGATATTTCCATGTGTATACAGATGGTATTGTAGGTATTTCCATGTTTATACAGATGGTTGTGTAGATATTTCCATGTTTATTCAGATGACTGTGTTGATATTTCCATGTTTTACAGATGGCAGTGTAGATTTTTCAATGTTTATAGAGATGGCGCTGTAGATATTTCCATGTTTATACAGATAACGGTGGAGATATTTCCAAGTTTATACAGACAGCAGTGGAGATATTTCCATGTTTATACACATAGTGGTGTACATATTTCCATGTTTATGCAGACAGCGGTGTAGGTATTTCCATGTTTATACAGATAGCGGTGCAGATATTTCCATGTTTATACAGACGCCTATGAAGATATCTCCATATTTATACAGAGGGCTGTGTAGATATTTCCATGTTCCTACACATGACTGTGTAGCTATTTCCATGTTTATACAGATGGCTTTGTAGATATTTCCATGTCTATAGAGATAGCAGTGCAGATATTTCCATGTTTATATAGATAGTGTTGTATATATTTCCATGTTTATACAGATCGTGGTTTAGATATTTCCATGTTTATACAGATACCGGTGTAGATATTTCCATGTTGATAGAGATAGCGGTGTAGTTATTTCCATATTTATACAGATAACGGTGTAGAAATTTCCACGTTTATTCAGATAGCGGTGTAAATATTTCCATGTTTATGCAGATCACGGTGAAGATATTTCCATGTTTATAGAGATAGCGGTGTAGATATTTCCATGTTTATACAGATAGCGGTGTAGATATTTCCATGTTTATACAGATAGCGGTGCAGATATTTCCATGTTTGTATAGATGGCGGTGTTGATCTTTCCATCTATACACAGATGACCGTGTAGATATTTCCATGTTTTTACAGATGGCGGCGCAGGTATTTCCATGGATATGTAGATGGCAGTGTAGGTATTTCCATGTTTACACAGATAGCGGTGTAGTTATTTCCATTTTTATATAGATATTGGTGTAGATATTTCCATGTATGTATACATGGCTGTGTAGATATTTCCATGTTTATACAGAGGGCGGTGTAGATATTTCCATGTTTATACCGATAACTTTGTAAGTATTTCCATGTTTATACAGATGGCGGTGTAGGTATTTCGATGTTTATAGAGATAGCAGTGGAGATATTTCCATGTTTACACAGATGAATGTATAGGTATTTCCATGTTTATACAGATGGCGGTGTAGATATTTCCATGTTTATAGAGATAGCGGTGTAGTTATTTCCATATTTATACAGATAGCGGTGTAGAAATTCTCATGTTTATACAGGTAGGGGTGTGGTTATTTCTATGTTTATAGAGATAGCGGTGTAGATATTTCCATGTGTATAGAGATGGCTGTGTAATATTTCCATGTTTATAGAGACAGCGGTTTAGATATTTCCATGTTTATACAGTTAGCGGTGTAGACATTTCCATGTTTACAGAGATAACGGTGTAGATATTTCCATATTTATACAGATAGCGGTGTAGATATTTCCAAGTTTATAAAGATAGCGGTGTAGATATTTGCATGTTTATACAGATAGCGGTGTAGATATTTTCATGTTTATACGAATCGTGGTGTGGATAAATCCATGTTTATACAGATAGCGGTGTAGGTAATTCCATGTTTATACAGGAAGCGGTGTAGAAATTTCCATCTTTATACAGATCGCGGTGTAGATATTTCCATCTTTCTACAGAAGGCAGTGAAGATATTTCCATGTTTATAGAGATGGCGGTGTAGATATTTCCATATTTATACAGATGGCGGTGTAAATATTTCCATGTTTATTCAGATGGCGGTGTAGATAATTCCATGTTTATAGAGATGGCGGTGTAGATATTTGTATATTTAGAGAGATAGCGGTGTAGATAATTCCATGTTTATAGATATGGTGGTGTAATTATTTCCATGTTTATAGAGATAGCGGTGTAGATATTTCCATGTTTATACTGATAACGGTGTAGATATTTCCATGTTTATACAGAGGGCAGTGTGGATATTTCCATGTATATACAGACGATGGTGTAGATATTTCAATGTTTATACAGATAACGGAGTAGATAATTCCATGTTTTCACAGGTAGCTGTGTAGATATTTCCAAGTTTACACAGATAGCGTTGTAAATATTTCCATATTTATGCAGATAACGGTGTAAATATTTCCATGTTTAAAGAGATAGTGGTGTAGGTATTTCCATGTTTATACAGATAGCCGTGGAGATATTTCCAGGTTTATACATATAGCGATGTAGATATTTTCATGTTCAAACTGATAGCGGTGTATATATTTCCATGTTTATACAGAGAGTGGTGTAGATATTTCAATGCTTATACAGATAGTGGTGTAGATATTTCCATATTTATACAAATAGCGGTGGAGATATTTCCAGGTTTATGAAGATAGCGGTGGAGATATTTCCAAGTTTATACAGATAGCCGTGTAGACATTTCCATGTTTATACAGATATTGGTGTTGGTATTTCCCTGTGTATACAGATAGCGGTGTAGATATTTCCATGTTTATACAGCTCACAGTGTAGATATTTCCATCTTTATACAGATGGCAGTGTAGATATTTCCATGTTTATAGAGATAGAGGAGTAGATATTTCCATGTTTACCCTGATGGCAGTGTAGATAATTCCATGTTTATGGAGATGTCGGTGTAGATATTTTCATGTTTATAGAGATGGCGGTGTATATATTTCCATGTTTATAGAGATTGCAGTGTAGGTATTTCCATGTGTATAGAGATACCGGTGCAGATGTTTCTATGTTTATACTGATGGCTGTGTAGATATTTTCATGTGTATAAGAATGGCAGTGTAGATATTTTCATGTTAATAGAGATGGCTGTGAAGGTTTTTCCATGTATATACAGATGACTGTGTAGATATTTCCATGTTTATACAGATGGCGATGTAGATATTTCCATGTTTATATAGATAGCGGTGTAGATATTTCCATCTTTATAGAGATAGCGCTCTATATATTTCCATCTTTGCACAGATTGCAGTGAAGGTATTTCCATGTTTATACAGATAGCAGTGTAGATATTTCCATGTTTATAGAGATAGCGGTGTAGTTATTTCCATGTTTATACAGATAACTGTGTAGGTGTTTCCATGCTTATACAGATGGCGGTGTAGATATTTCTATGTATATAGAAATAGCCATGTGGATATTTCCATGTTTATACACATAGCGGTGTAGACATTTCCATGTTTATACAGATAGCGGTGTAGATATTTCCATATTTATACAGAGAGCAGTGTAGATATTTCCATGTTTATACAAGTAGAAGTGTAGATATTTCAATGTTTATGCAGATCGCGGTGTAGAAATTTCCATCTTTCTACAGATGGCAGTGTAAATTATTTCTATGTTTATATAGATGGCGGTGTAGATATTTCCAAGTTTACACAGAGGGTGGTATAGATATTTCCATGTTTATCCAGATGGAAGTGTAGATATTTCCATGTTTATAGACATGGCGGTGTAGATATTTCTATGTTTATAGAGATAGCGGAGTAGATAATTCCATGTTTATAGAGATGGCGGTGTAGGTATTTCCATGTTTGTGCAGATAGCGGTGTTGATATTTCCATTTTTATACAGCTCGCGGTGTAGATATTTCCATCTTTATACAGATGTCTGGGTGGATATTTCCATGTTTATAAAGATAGCAGTATAGACATATCCATGTTTACAGAGATGGCGGTGTAGATATTTCCATGTTTATGGAGATGGCGTTGTAGTTATTTTCATGTTTATAGAGACGGCGGTGTAGATATTTCCATGTTAATAAAGATTGTGGTGTAGATATTTCCATGTTTATAGAGATTGCACTGTAGGTATTTCCATGTGTACAGAGATAGCGGTGCAGATGTTTCCATGTATATACTGATGGCTGTGTAGATATTTCCATGTGTATACAGACGGCAGTGTAGATATTTCTATGTTTGTAGAGATGGTGTTGTAGATATTTCCATGTATATACAGATGACTGTGTAGATATTTCCATGTTTATACAGATCGCTGTGGAGATTTTTCCATGTTCATACAGATGGCCGTGTAGATATTTCCAAATTTATACAGATAGCAGTGTAGATATTTCCAAGTTTATACAGATAGTGGTGTAGGTATTTCCATGTTTATAGAGACAGCGGTGTAGATATTTCCATGTTTATACTGATGGCAGTGTAGATATTTCCATGTGTATACAGATGTCAGTGTAGATATTTCCATGTTTATACAGATAGCGGTGTGGCTTTTTCCATGTTTATACAGATAGCGGTGAGGATACTTCCATGTTTATAGAGATGGCTGTGTAGATATTTCCCCGTTTATACACACGGCTGTGTAGATATTTACATGTTTATACAGATGGCACTGTGGATATTTCCATGTTTATAAAGATAGTAGTGTAAAAATTTCCATCTTTGCACAGATTGCGGTGTAGATATTTCCATCTTTACACAGATAGCGGTGTAGATAATTCCATGTTTATACTGATAGCAGTGTAGGTATTTCCATGTTTATACTGATAGCGGTGTAGATATTTCCATATTTATACAGATAGCTGTGCAGATATTTCCAAGATTATACAGATAGCGGTGGAGATATTTCCGTGTTTATACAGATAGCAATGCAGATGTTTCCATGTTTATACAGATAGTGGTGTATATATTTCCATGTTTATACAGATTGTGGTGTAGATATTTCCATGCTTATACAGATAGTGGTGTAGATATTTCCATATTTATACAGATAGTGGTGGAGATAGTTCCATGTTTATGCAGATAGCGGTGGAGATATTTCCATGTTTATACAGATGGAGTTGTAGATATTTTCATGTTTATACCAATAACGGTGTAGATATTTCCAAGTTTATACAGATAGCCGTGTAGATATTTCCATGTTTCTACAGATATTGGTGATGTTATTTCCATCTGTATACAGATAGCGGTGTAGGTATTTCCATGGTTATACAGCTCACCGTGTAAATATTTCCATCTTTATACAGGTGGCAGTGTAGGTATTTCCATGTTTATAGAGATAGTGGTGTAGATATTTCCATGTTTACCCAGATGGCGGTGTAGATAGTTCCATGTTTATGGAGATGGCGTTGTAGATATTTTCATGTTTTTAGAGATGGAGTTGTAGATATTTCCATGTTTATAGAGATTGCAGTGTATATATTTCCATGTTTATGTAGATTGCAGTGTAGGTATTTCCATGTGTATAGAGATAGCGGTGCAGATGTTTCCATGTTTATACTGATGGCTGTGTAGATATTTCCATGTGTATACGAATGGCAGTTTAGATATTTTCCTGGTTATAGAGATGGTTGTGAAGATATTACCATGTATATTCAGATGACTGTGTAGATATTTTCATGTTTATACAGATAGCGCTGTATATATTTGCATCTTTGCACAGATTGCGGTGCAGATATTTCCATGTTTATACAGATAGCAGTGTAGATATTTCCATGTTTATAGAGATAGCGGTGTAGATATTTCCATGTTTATACAGAAAACTGTGTGGGTATTTCCATGTTTATACAGATGGCGGTGTAGATATTTCCATGTTTATAGAAATAGCCATGTGGATATTTCCATGTTTATACAGATACCGGTGTAGACATTTCCATGTTTATGCAGATAGCGGTGCAGATATTTCCATATTTATACAGAGAGCAGTGTAGATATTTTCATGTTTATACACGTAAAGGTGTAGATATTTCCATGTTTATGCAGATCGCGTTGTAGATATTTCCATCTTTCTACAGAGCAGTGTAGATTATTCAATGTTTATACAGATGGTGGTGTAGATATTTCCAAATTTACACAGAGGGCGGTATAGATATTTCCATGTTTATCCAGATGGAAGTTTAGATATTTCCATGTTTATAGAGATGGCGGTGTAGATATTTCTATGTTTATAGAGATAGCGGTGTAGATAATTCCATGTTTATAGAGATGGCAGTGTAGGTATTTCCATGTTTATAGAGGTAGTGGTGTAGATATTTCCATGTTTATAGAGATAGCGGTGTAGATATTTCCATGTTTTTACAGATAGTGGTGTTGGTATTTCCCTGTTTATACTGATAGCGATGTAGATATTTCCATGTTTATACAGCTCGCGGTGTAGATATTTCCATCTTTATAGAGATGGCAGTGTAGATATTTCCAAGTTTATACAGATAGCAGTGTAGATATTTCCATGTTTACACAGATGGCGGTGTAGATATTTCCATGTTTATGGAGATGGCGTTGTAGATATTTTCATGTTTATAGAGACGGCGGTGTATATATTTACCTGTTTAGAAAGATTTTGGTGTAGATATTTCCATGTTTATAGAGATTGCGGTGTAGGTATTTCCATGTGTACAGAGAGAGAGGTGCAGGTGTTTCCATCTTTATACTGATGGCTGTGTAGATATTTCCATGTGTATACAGATGGCAGTTTAGTTATTTCCATGTTTGTAGAGATGGTGTTGTAGATATTTCCATGTATATACAGTTGACTGTGTAGATATTTCCATATTTATACAGACAGCGGTGTAGATATTTCCATGTATATACAGATAGCGGTGGAGATATTTCCATGTTTACACAGAGACCGGTGCAGATATTTCAATGTTTATACAGATGGAGTTGTAGGTATTCCCATGTTTATGCAGATAACTGTGTAGATATTTCCATGTTTTTACAGATGGCGGTGAAGTTATTTCCATGTTTATACAGATAGCGTTGTGGCTATTTCCATGTTTATAGAGATAGCAGTGTAGGTATTTCCATGTATATGCAGATGACTGTGAAGGTATTTCCATGTTTAAACTGATAGCGGTGACAATATTTCCATGTTTACACAGATGGCAGTGTAGATAGTTCCATGTTTATGAAGGTGGGGGTGTAAATATTTTCATGTTTATACAGATGTCGGTGTAGTTATTTCCATTTTTGTAGACATGGCGGTGTAGGCACTTCCATGTTTATAGAGATTCTGGTGTAGGTATTTCCATGTGTATAGAGATAGCGGTGCAGATGTCTCCACGTTTGTACTGAAGGCTGTGTAGATATTTCCATGTGTATTCAGATGGCAGTGTAAATATTTCCATGTTTATAGAGATGGTGGTTTATATATTTCCATGTATATACAGATGACTGTGTAGATATTTCCATGTTTATAGAGATGGCGGTGTAGATATTTCCGTGTTTATAGAGTTAGCAGTGTAGATATTTCCATGATTATACAGATAGCGGTGCAGATATTTCCATGTTAATAGAGATAGTGTTGTAGATATTTCCATCTTTGCACAGACTGCGGTGTAAATATTTCCATCTTTAAACAGATAGCGTTGTAGAAGTTTCCATGTTTATAGAGATAGCGGTGGAGGTATTACCATGTTTATACAGATAGCGGTGTAGTTATTTCCGTGCTTATACAGACGGCAGTGTAGGTAATTCCATGTTTATACAGAGGGAGGTGTAGATATTCCCATGTTTATTCAGACGACTGTGTAGATATTTCCATGTTTTTAAAGATGGCGTTGTAGATATTTCCATGTTTATACAGATATCGGTGTGGCTATTTCCGTGTTTATAGAGATTGCGGTGAAGATATTTCCATGTATATGCAGATGACTGTGTGGATATTTCCATGTTTATGCAGATAGCGGTGTAGATATTTCCATGTTTATACAGATAGCGGTGTGGATATTTCCATGATTATACAGATAGCGTTGAAGATATTTCCGTGTTTATACAGGTAGCGGTGTTGGTATTTCCATGTTTATACAGACAGCGGTGTAGATATTTCCGTGTTTATACAGCTCGCAGTGTTGATATTTCCATCTTTATACATATGGCAGTGTAGGTATTTCCATGTTAATAGAGATAGCGGTGTACATATTTCCATGTTTATACAAATAGCGTGGTAAATATTTCCATGTCTATAGAGACATCTGTGTAAATATTTCCATGTTTATTCAGGGAGCGGTTTAAATGTTTACACCTTTACAGAGATAGCGGTGTAGATATTTCCACGTTTATACAGAAAGTGGTTTAGATATTTCCACGTTTACAGAGATAGCGGTGCAGATATTTCCACGTTTATAGAGATAGTGGTGTAGATATTTCCACGTTTATACAGATAGCGGTGTAGATATTTCCACGTTTACAGAGATAGCGGTGAAGATATTTGCAAGTTTATACAGATAGCGGTGTAGATATTTCTACGATTATACTGATATCTGTGTAGATATTTCCACGTTTATAGATATAGCGGTGTAGATATTTCCATGTTTATAGAGATAGCGGTGTAGATATTTCCATGTTTACAGAGACACCGTTGTATATATTTGCACGTTTACAGAGATAGCGGTGTAGATATTTCCATGTTTATAGAGACAGCCCTGTAGATACTTCCACCTTTATAGAGATAGCCGTGTAGATATTTCCAAGTTTATGGGGAAAGCGGTGTAAATATTTACATGTTCATAGAGACAGCGGTGTAGTTATTCCCATGTTTTTAGAGACAGCGTCATAGATATTTCCATATTAATAATGATAGCGGTGTAGATCTTTCCATGTTTATAGAGACAGCAGTGTAGCTATTTCCATGTTTATACAGATACCGGTGTAGATATTTCTATGTTTTCACAGATAGCTGTGTAGATATTTCCATCTTTACACAGATAGCATTGTAGATATTTCCAGGTTTATAGAGATTGCGGTGGAGATTTTACCATGTTTATACAGATGGCGGTGTAGATATATTCATGTTAAGACAGATAGCGGTGTAGATATTTCCGTGTTTATACCGATAGCGTTGAAGATATTTCCAGGTTTATACAGATAGCGGTTAAGATATTTCCACGTTTACAGAGATAGCGGTGCAGATATTTCCATGTTTATACTGATGGCTGTGTAGATTTTTCCATGTGTATACAGATGGCAGGTGAAATATTTCCATGTTTATTCTGGTGGAGGTGTGGATATTTCCATGTTTGTACAGATGACTGTGTACATATTTCCTTGTTATTACAGATGTCGGTGTAGATATTTCGATGTTTATAGAGATAGCAGTGTGGATATTTCCATGATTATACAGATGGCGGAGTTGGTTTTTCCATGTTTTTACAGATAGCAGTGTAGATATTTCCATGTTTATACAGTTCGTTGTCTTGATATTTCCATCTTTACACAGATGGCAGTGTAGCTATTTCCAAGTTTATAGAGATAGCGGTGTACATATTTCCATGTTTATACACATAGCGTAGTAAATACTTCCATGTTTATAGAGATAGCAGTGTAAATATTTCCTTGTTTATACAGATAGCCGTTTAAATGTTTAGTCATTTACAGAGATATCGGAGTAGATATTTCCACGTTTATACAGAATGTGGTGTAGATATTTCCACGTTTACAGAGATAGCGGTGTAGATATTTCCACGTTTATACAGGTAGCGGTGTAGATATTTCCACGTGTATACACATAGCGGTGTAAATATTTCCATTTTATAGAGATAGCGGTGTAGTATTTGCATGTTTATACAGGTAGCGGTGTAGACATTTACAAGTTTATACTGATAGCGGTGTAGATATTTCCACGTTTATAGAGATAGCGGTGTAGATATTTCCAAGTTTATAGAGATAGCGGTGTAGATATTTCCATGTTTACAGAGACAGCGGTGTAGATACTTCCACCTTTATAGAGATAGCCGTGTAGATATTTCCAAGTTTATGGAGACAGCGGTGTAGATATTTGCATGTTTATAGAGACAGCGGTGAAGATATATCCGTGTTTTTAGAGACAGCTGTGTAGATATATCCATGTTTATAATGATTGCGGTATAGATATTTCCATTTTTACACAGATAGCTGTTTAGATATTTCCAAGTTTACTCAGATAGCGTTGTAGATATTTCCATATTTATACAGATAGCGGTGAAGATATTTCCATGTTTATACAGATAGCGGTGTAGATATTTCCATGTTTATACAGATAGCGGTGTAGTTATTTCCATGTTTATACAGACAGCAGTGTAGATATTTCCATCTTTATACTGATAACAATGTGGAGGTTTCCATGTTTATAGAGATAGCGGTGCAGATATTTCCATATTCATACAAATACTGATGTCGATATTTCCTTGTTTATTCAGATGGCGGTGTAGATAGTTCCATGTTTATACAGATAACTGTGTAGTTATTTCCATGCTTACACAGATGGCGGTGTAGATATTTCTATGTTTATAGAAATAGCCATGTGGATATTTCCATGTTTGTACTGATAGTGGTGTAGACATTTCCATGTTTATACAGAGAGCGGTGTAGATATTTCCATATTTATACAGACAACAGTGAAGATATTTCCATGTTTATACAGGTAGAGGTGTAGATATTTCCATGTTTATGCAGATCGCGGTGTAGATATTTCCATCTTTCTACAGATGGCAGTGAAAATATTTCTATGTTTATACAGATGGCGGTGTAGATATTTCTAAGTTTACACAGAGGGCGATAGAGATATTTCCATGAATATCCAGATGGAAGTGTAGATATTTCCATGTTTATAGACATGGCGATGTAGATATTTCTATGTTTATAGAGATAGCGGTGTAGATAATTCCATGTTTATAGAGATGGCGGTGTAGGTATTTCCATGTTTGTGCAGATAGCGGCGTGGATATTTCCATGTTTATACAGCTCGCGGTGTAGATATTTCCATCTTTATACGGATGGCAGTGTGGATATTTCCATGTTTATACAGATAGCAGTGTAGATATTTCCATGTTTACAGAGATGGCGGTGTAGATATTTCCATATTTATGGAGATAGCATTGTAGATATTTTCATGTTTATAGAGACGGCGGTGTGGATATTTCCATGTTTATAAAGATTGTGGTGTAGATATTTCCATGTTTATAGAGATTGCAGTGTAGGTATCTCCATGTGCACAGAGATAGCGGTGCAGATGTTTCGATGTATATACTGATGGCTGTGTAGATATTTCCATGTGTATACAGATGGCAGTGTAGATATTTCCATGTTTGTAGAGATGGTGTTGTAGATATTTCCATGTATATACAGATGACTGTGTAGATATTTCCATATTTAAACAGATAGCGGTGGAGATATTTCCATGTTTATACAGATCGCGGTGTAGATTTTTCCATGTTCATACAGATGGCCGTGTAGATATTTCCAAGTTTATAGAGATGGCGGTGTAGATATTTCCATGTTTATACAGATGACTGCCTAGATATTTCCATGTTTATACATATTGTGGTGTAGGTATTTCCATGTTTGTAGAGATAGTGGTGTAGATATTTTCCTGTTTATACAGATAGCAATGCACATATTTCCATGTTTATAGAGATAGCGATGTAGAGATTTCCATCTTTGCACAGATTGCGGTGTAGATATTTCCATCTTTACACAGATAGCGGTGTAGATATTTCCATGTTTACACAGATAGCTGTGTAGATATTTCCATGATTACACAGAAAGCATTGTAGATATTTCCAAGTTTATAGAGATAGCAGTTTAGGTATTTCCATGTTTATACAGATAGCGGTGTAGATATTTCAATGTTTATACAGATAGCGATGTGGATATTTCTATGTTTACGCAGATCATGGTGTGGATATTTCCATGTTTTTACAGATATCAGTGTAGATATTTCCATGTTTACACAGTTAGCTGTATAGATATTTCCATGTTTACACAGATAGCGGTGTAGATATTTCCATGTTTGTACAGCTAGCGGTGCAGATATTCCCATCTTTATACAGATGACGGTGAAGATATTTCCATGTTTATACAGATGGCGTTGTAGATATTTCCATGCTTATACAGATAGCGTTTTACTTATTTCCATGTTTACACAGATAGCGGTGTAGATATTTCCATCTTTGCAGAGCTTACGGTGTAGAAATTTGAATCTTTACACATATAGCGGTGAAGACATTTCCATGTTTACACAGATAGTTGTGTAGATATTTCCACGTTTACACAGATATTGTTGTAGATATTTCCAAGTTTATACAGATAGCGGTGGAGATATTTGCATGTTTATACAGATGGCGGTGTAGGTATTTCCATCTTCATAGTGATAGCAATGTAGATATTTCCATGTTTATAAAGATAGCGATGTAGGTATTTCCATGTTTATACAGATAGCGGTGTAGATAATTGCATTTTTATACAGATATCGGTGTAGATATTTTCATGTTTATATAGATCGCGGTGTAGATATTCCCATGTTTATATAGTTAGCTGTGGAGATATTTCCATGTTTATACAGATAGCCGTGTAGATATTTCCATGTTTATACAGATAGCAGAGTAGATATTTCCATGTTTACACAGATAGCGGTATAGATATTTCCATTTTTACAATGAAAGCGGTGTAAATATTTCCATCTTTACACAGATAGCGGTGTAGACATTTCCATGTTTACACAGATAGCGGTGTAGACATTTCCATGTTTACACAGATAGCGTTGTAGGTATTTCCATGTTTATACAGATAGCGGGGTTATTATTTCCATGTTTATAAAGATCGTGGTGTAGATCTTTCCATGTTTATACAGATAGCGGTGTAGGTATTTCCATGTCCATACAGATAGCTGTGTAGATATTTCCATGTTTATACAGATAGCGGTGTAGGTATATCCATGTTTATACAGATAGCAGTGTAGATATTTCCATTTTTCTTCAGATGGCGGCGTAGATATTTCCAAGTTTATACATATGGCGTTATAGATATTTCCATGTTTATAGAGATGGCATTGTAGTTAGTTCCACGTTTATGGAGATGGCAGTGTAGATATTTCCATGTTTATAGAGATGGCGGTGTAGATATTTCCATGTTTAAAGAGATAGGGGTGTAGGTATTTCCATGTTTACAGACGGCTGTGTAGATATATCCATGTGAATACAGATGGCATTGTAGATATTTCCAGGTTTATACAGATGGTGGTGTAGATATTTCCATGTTTATACAGATGACTGTGTAGATATTTCCATGTTTTTACAGATGGTGGTGTGGATATTTCCATGTTTTTACAGATGGCGTTGTAGATATTTCCAGGTTGAAGCAGATGGCGGTTTAGATATTTCCATGTTTACAGTGATAGCAGTGAAGATAATTTCATGTTTATGCAAATGGTGGTGAAGGTATTTCCATGTTTATAGAGATAGCGGTGTAAATATTTCCATAGTTATACAGATGGTGGTGTAGATATTTCCAGTTTTATGCAGATAGCAGTGTAGGTATTTCCATGTTTATACAGATAATGGTGAAGATATTTCCATGTTTATACAGATAGTGGTGTAGATCTTTCCATGTTTATATAGATCGTTGTGTAGATATTTCCATGTTTATACAGACAGCGGTGAAGGTATTTCCATGTTTATACAGATAGCGGTGTAGATATTTCCATATTTATACAGATATCGGGGTAGATATTTCCATGTTTATACAGATAGCGGTGTAGATATTTCCATGTTTATACAGATCGTGGTGTAGATATTTCGATGTTTATACAGATAACGGTGTAGATATTTCCATGTTTTTACTGATGTCGGTGGAGGTATTTCCATGTTTATAGAGACAGCGGTGTAGATATTTCCATGTTTACACAGATGGCGGTGTAGATATTTCCATGCTTATAGAGATACCCGTGTAGATATTTCCATATTTATACACATGTTGGTGTAGATATTTCCATGTTTATATAGATAGCGGTGTAGGTATTTACATGTTTATACTGATAGAAGTGTAGATATATCCATATTTATACAGAAGATGGTGTAGTTATTTCCATGTTTATACAGATCACAGTGTAGATATTTCCATGTTTATAAAGATGGTGGTGTAGATATTTGCATGTTTATAGAGATAGCGGTGTAGATATTTCCATTTTTATACAGATTTCGGTGAAGATATTTCCATGTTTATACTTTTGGCGGTGTAGATATTTCCATGTTTAGACAGGTAACGGTGGAGATATTTCTATGTTTATACAGACAGCAGTGGAGATATTTCCATGTTTATACACATAGCCGTGTACATATTTCCATATTAATAGAGACAGCGGTGTAGGTATTTCCATGTTTATACAGATAGCGGTGCAGCTATTTCCATGTTTATACAGATGCCTATGCAGATATTTCCATATTTATACAGAGGGCTGTGTAGATATTTCTATGTTTATACAGATGTCAGCGTAGATATTTCCATGTTCCTACACATGACTGTGTAGGTATTTCCATGTTTAAACAGATGGCTTTGTAGATATTTCCATGTTTATAGAGATAGCGGTGCAGATATTTCCATGTTTATACAGATAGCGGTGTATATATTTCCATGTTTATACAGATCGTACTGTAGATATTTCCATGTTTATACAGATACCGGTGTAGATTTTTCCATGTTTATACAGACAGCAGTGTAGATATTTCCATGTTTATAGAGATAGCAGGGTAGATATTTACATGTTTGTACAGATGGCGGTGTTGATGTTTCCATCTATACACAGATTGCCGTGTAGGTATTTTCATGTTTATACGGATGGAATTGTAGATATTTCCATGTTTATACAGATGGTGGTTTAGATATTTCCATGTTTACACAGATGACTGTATAGGTATTTCCATGTTTATACAGATGGCGGTGTAGATATTTCCATGTTTATAGAGATAGCTTTGCAGAAATTTCCATATTTATACAGATAACGGTGTAGAAATTTCCATGTTTATACAGATATCTGTGTAAATATTTCCATGTTTATACAGATCACGGTGTAGGTATTTCCATGTTTATAGAGATAGCGGTGTATATATTTCCATGTTTTACAGATAGCGGTGTAGATATTTCCATGTTTATACAGACTGCGGTGTAGATATTTCCATGTTTATACAGATAGCGGTGCAGATATTTCCATGTTTGTACAGATTGCGTTGTTTATATTTCCATCTATACACAGATGACCGTGTAGATATTTCCATGTTTATACAGATGGCGGCGCAGATATTTCTATGGATATGTAGATGGCGGTGTAGATATTTCCATGTATATACAGATAACGGTGTAGTTGTTTCCATGTTTATATAGAGATCGGTTTAGATATTTCCATGTATGTACACATGGCTTTGTAGATATTTCCATGTTTATACAGATGGCGGTGTAGATATTTCCATGTTTATACAGATCGTGGTGTAGATATTTCCATGTTTATACAGATGGAAGTGTAGATATTTGCATGTTTATAGAGATAGCGGTGTAGATATTTCCATTTTTATACAGATTTCGGTGAAGATATTTCCATCTTTATACTTTTGGCGGTGTAGATATTTCCATGTTTAGACAGGTAACGGTGGAGATATTTCTATGTTTATACAGACAGCAGTGGAGATATTTCCATGTTTATACACATAGCTGTGTACATATTTCCATATTAATAGAGACAGCGGTGTAGGTATTTCCATGTTTATACAGATAGCGGTGCAGCTATTTCCATGTTTATACAGATGCCTATGCAGATATTTCCATATTTATACAGAGGGCTGTGTAGTTATTTCTATGTTTATACAGATGGCAGTGTAGATATTTCCATGTTCCTACACATGACTGTGTAGGTATTTCCATGTTTAAACAGATGGCTTTGTAGATATTTCCATGTTTATAGAGATAGCGGTGCAGATATTTCCATGTTTATACAGATAGCGGTGTATATATTTCCATGTTTATACAGAGCGTAGTGTAGATATTTCCATGTTTATACAGATACCGGTGTAGATATTTCCATGTTTATACAGACCGCATTGTAGATATTTCCATGTTTATAGAGATAGCAGTGTAGATATTTACATGTTTGTACAGATGGCGGTGTTGATGTTTCCATCTATACACAGATTGCCGTGTAGGTATTTCCATGTGTATACGGATGGCATTGTAGATATTTCCATGTTTATACAGATGGTGGTTTAGATATTTCCATGTTTACACAGATGACTGTATAGGTATTTCCATGTTTATACAGATGGCGGTGTAGATATTTCCATGTTTATAGAGATAGCTTTGCAGAAATTTCCATATTTATACAGATAACGGTGTAGAAATTTCCATGTTTTTACAGATATCTGTGTAAATATTTCCATGTTGATACAGATCACGGTGTAGGTATTTCCATGTTTATAGAGATAGCGGTGTATATATTTCCATGTTTATACAGATCGCGGTGTAGATATTTCCATCTTTATACAGACTGCGGTGTAGATATTTCCATGTGTTTACAGATAGCGGTGTACATAGTTCCATGTTTACACAGATTGCGGTGTAGATATTTCCATCTTTCTACAGATGGCATTGTAGATATTTCCATGTTTATACAGATGGCGGTGCAGATATTTCCAAGTTTATACAGATGGTGGTGTAGATATTACCATGTTTATTCAGGAAGCGGTGTAGTTATTTCCATGTTTATACAGTTTGTGGTGAAGGTATTTCCATGTTTATACAGATCGCGGTGTAGATATTTCCATGTTTATACAGTTTGTGGTGAAGGTATTTCCATGTTTATACAGATCGCGGTTTAGATATTTCCATGTTTACACAGATTGCGGTGTAGATATTTCCATCTTTCTACAGATGGCATTGTAGATATTTCCATGTTTATACAGATGGCGGTGTAGATATTTCCATGTTTATATAGATGGTGGTGTAGATATTACCATGTTTATACAGGTAGGGGTGTAGATATTTCCATGTTTATACAGATCGCAGTGTAGATATTTCCATGTTTATACAGATAGCGGTGTATATATTTCCATGTTTATATAGATAGCGGTGTAGATATTTCCATATTTATAACAATAACGGTGTAGAAATTTCCATGTTTATACAGATAGCGGTGTAAATTTTTCCATGTTTATACAGATCACGGTGTAGATATTTCCATGTTTACAGAGATAGCGGTGTAGATATTTCCATGTTTATACTGATAGCGGTGTAGATATTTCCATGTTTATACTGACCGCGGTGTAGATTTTTCCATGGTTATACAGATGGCAGCGCAGATATTTCCAGGGATATGTAGATGGCGGTGTAGATATTTCCATATTTATACAGATAGCGTTGTAGTTATTTCCATGTTTATATAGATAGCGGTGTAGTTATTTCCATGTATATACACATGGCTGTGTAGATATTTCCATGTTTATACAGATGGCGGTGTAGATATTTCGATGTTTACAGAGATAGCTGTAGAGATATTTCCATGTTTATACATATAGCGGTCTAGATATTTCCATGTTTATTCTGATCGTGGTGTGGATATTTCCATGTTTATAGAGATGGCGGTGTAGATATTTCCATGTTCATAGAGATGGCGGTGTTGATTTTTCCATGTTTATAGAGATAGCGGTGTGGATATTTCCATGCTTATACAGATAGGGGTGTAGATATTTCCATGTTTATAGAGATAGCGGTATAGATATTTCCATGTTTATACAGATCACGGTGTAGATATTTCCTTGTTTATACTTATAGAGGTGTAGATATTTCCAGGTTTATACAGATAGCGGGGTAGATATTTCCATGTATATACAGATGGCTGTGTAGATATTTCCATGTTTATACAGATGGTTGTGTAGATATTTCCATGTTTATACAGATGAGTTTGTAGGTATTTCCATGTTTATACAGATGGCGGTGTAGATTTTCCATGTTTATAGTGATAGCTGTGTAGATATTTCCATGTTTATACACATAGCGGTGTAGATATTTCCATGTTTACACAGATTGCGGTGTAGATATTTCCATCTTTCTACAGATGGCATTGTAGATATTTCCGTGTTAATACAGATGGTGGTGTAGATATTTCCATGTTTATATAGATGGTGGTGTAGATATTACCATGTTTATACAGATAGCGGTGTTGATATTTCCACGTTTATACAGATCGTGGTGAAGATATTTCCATGTTTATACAGATCGTGGTGTAGATATTTCCATGTTTACAGATCGCGGTGTAGATATTTCCATGTTTATACAGATAGCAGTGTAGATATTTCCATGTTTATACAGATAGCGATGTAGATATTTCCTTGTTTATAGGGATAGCGGTGTAGGTATTTAAATGTTTATAGACATAGCGGTGTAGATATTTCCATGTTTATATAGATGGCGTTGTAGATATTTCCATCTTTATACCGACAGCAGTGTCGGAATTTCCACGTTTATACAGATAGCGATGTACATATTTCCATGTTTATACAGCTCGCGGTGCAGATATTTATATTTTTGTACAGATGGCATTGTAGATATTTCCTTATACACACAGATGTCGGTTTAGATGTTTCCATGTTTATACAGATGGCAGAATAGTTAGTTCCATGTTTATGGAGATGGCATTGTAGATAATTTCATGTTTATAGAGATGGCGGTGTAGATATTTCCATGTTTATAGAGATAGCAGTGTAGATATCTACATGTTTATACAGATGGCTGTGTATATATTTCCTTGTGTATATAGATGGCATTGTAGATATTTCCATGTTTATACAGATGGCTGTGTACGTATTTCCATGTTTTTACAGATGGCAGTGCAGATATTTCCATGTTTATGGAGATAGCGGTGTAGATATTTCCAAGTTTCTACAGATGGCGGTGTTGATATTTCCATCTATACACAGATGGCCGTGTAGATATTTCCAGGTTTATACAGATGGCGGCATAGATATTTCCATGGAGATGCAGATGGCCGTGTAGATATTTCCATGTTTATAGAGATAGCGGTGTAGATATTTCCATGTTTATACAGATAGCGGTGTAGATATTTCCATGTTTATACAGACCGCGGTGTAGATATTTCCATGGTTATACAGATAGCGGTGCAGATATTTCCATGTTTGTACGGATGGCGGTGTTGATATTTCCATCTATACCCAGATGACCGTGTAGATATTTCCATGTTTATACAGATGGCGGCGCAGATATTTCCATGGATATGTAGATGGTGGTGTAGATATTTCCGTGTTTATACAGATAGCGGTGTAGATATTTCCATGTATATACTCATGGCTGTGTAGATATTTCCATGTTTATACAGATAACTTTGTAAGTATTTCCATGTTTATACAGATGGCGGTGTTGATATTTCGATGTTTATAGAGATAGCAGTGGAGATATTTCCATGTTTGTACAGATAGCGGTGTAGATGTTTCCATGTTTATACTGATCGTGGTGTAGATATCTCCATGTTTATAGAGATGGCGGTGTAGATATTTCCATGTTCATAGAGATAGCGGTGTTGATTTTTCCACGTTTATAGAGATAGCGGTGTGGATACTTCCATGCTTATACAGATAGGGGTGTAGATATTTCCATGTTTATAGAGATAGCGGTGTAGATATTTCCATTTTTTTACAGATCACTGTGTAGATATTTCCTTGTTTATACTAATAGCGGTGTAGTTATTTCCATGTCTATACAGATAGCGGTGTAGATATTTCCATGTATATACAGATGGTTGTTTAGATATTTCCATGTTTATACAAATGGCTGTGTAGATATTTCCATGTTTATACAGATGGCTTTGTAGGTATTTCCATGTTTATACAGACGGCGGTGAAGAATTTCCATGTTTATATTGATAGCTGTGTAGATATTTCCATGTTTATACAGATAGCGGTGTAGATATTTCCATGTTTATACAGATCACGGTGTAGATATTTCCATGTTTATATAGACGGTGGTGTAGATATTACCATGTTTATACAGCTAGCGGTGTAGATATTTCCATGTTTATACAGATTGTGGTGAAGATATTTCCATGTTTATACAGATCGCGGTGTAGATATTTTCATGTTTACACAGATTGCGGTGTAGATATATCCATCTTTCTACAGATGGCATAGTAGATATTTCCATGTTTATACAGATGGCGGTGTAGATATTTCCATGTTTATATAGATGGTGGTGTAGATATTACCATGTTTATACAGATTGTGGTGAAGATATTTCCATGTTTATACAGATCGCGGTGTAGATATTTCCATGTTTATACAGATCTCGGTGTAGATATTTCAATGTTTATACAGATAGCGGTGTAGATGTTTCCATTTTTATACAGATAGCGGTGTAGATATTTCCATATTTATACAGATAACGGTGTAGAAATTTCCATGTTTATACAGATAGCGGTGTAAATTTTTCCATGTTTATACAGATCACGGTGTAGATATTTCTATGTTTATACAGTTTGCGGTGTAGATATTTCCATGTTTATACAGATAGCAGTGTAGATATTTCCATGTTTATACAGACCGCGGTGTAGATATTTCCATGGTTATACAGATAGCGGTGCAGATAATTCCATGTTTGTACAGATGGCGGTGTTGATATTTCCATCTATACACAGATGACAGTGTAGATATTTCCATGTTTATACAGATGGCGGCGCAGATATTTCCATGGATATGTAGATGGTGGTGTAGATATTTCCATGTTTATACAGATAGCGTTATAGTTATTTCCATGTTTATATAGATAGCGGTGTAGTTATTTCCATGTATATACACATGGCTGTGTAGATATTTCCATGTTTATACAGATGGCGGTGTAGATATTTCCATGTTTATACAGACAACTTTGTAAGTATTTCCATGTTTATACAGATGGCGGTGTAGATATTTCGATGTTTATAGAGATAGCAGTGGAGATATTTCCATGTTTATACAGATAGCGGTGTAGATGTTTCCATGTTTATACTGATCGTGGTGTAGATATTTCCATATTTATAGAGATGGCGGTGTAGATATTTCCATGTTCATAGAGATAGCGGTGTTGATTTTTCCACGTTTATACAGATAGCGGTGTGGATATTTCCATGCTTATACAGATAGGGGTGTAGATATTTCCATGTTTATAGAGATAGCGGTGTAGATATTTCCATTTTTTTACAGATCACGGTGTAGATACTTCCTTGTTTACACTAATAGCGGTGTAGTTATTTCCATGTTTATACAGATAGCGGTGTAGATATTTCCATGTATATACAGATGGCTGTGTAGATTTTTCCATGTTTATACAGATGGCTGTGTAGATATTTCCATGTTTATACAGATGACTTTGTAGGTATTTCCATGTTTATACAGATGGCGGTGTAGATTTTCCATGTTTATATTGATAGCTGTGTAGATATTTCCATGTTTATACAGATCACGGTGTAGATATTTCCATGTTTATAGAGATAGCAGTGTAGATATTTCCATGTTTTTACAGATCTCGGTGTAGGTATTTCCATGTTTACACAGATTGCGGTGTAGATATTTCCATCTTTCTACAGATGGCATGGTAGATATTTCCATGTTTATACAGATGGTGGTGTAGATATTTCCATGTTTATATAGATGGTTTTGTAGATATTACCATGTTTATACAGATAGTGGTGTAGATATTTCCATGTTTATACAGATCGTGGTGTAGATATTTCCATGTTTATACAGATTGTGGTGTAGATATTTCCATGTTTATAGAGATAGCGGTGTAGATATTTCCATGTTTATACAGATAGCGGTGTAGATATTTCCATGTTTATAGAGATAGCGGTGTAGGTATTTCCATGTCTATAGACATAGCGGTGTAGATATTTCCATGTTTATATAGATGGCGTTGTAGATATTTCCATGTTTTCACCGACAGCGGTGTCGGTATTTCCACGTTTATACAGATAGCAATGTAGATATTTCCATGTTTATACAGCTCGCGGTGCAGATATTTATATTTTTGTACAGATGGCATTGTAGATATTTCCTTATTCACACAGATGGCGGTGTAGATGTTTCCATGTTTATACAGATGGCAGAGTAGTTAGTTCCATGTTTATGGAGATTGCAGTGTAGATATTTTCATGTTTATAGAGGTGGCGGTGTAGATATTTCCATGTTTATAGAGATAGCAGTGTAGATATTTACATGTTTATACAGATGGCTGTGTAGATACTTCCATGTGTATACAGATGGCATTGTAGATATTTCCATGTTTGTACAGATGACTGTCTACGTATTTCCATGTTTTTACAGATGGCAGTGCAGATATTTCCATGTTTATAGAGATAGCGGTGAAGATATTTCCATGTTTCTACAGATGGCGGTGTTGATATTTCCATCTATACACAGATGGCCGTGTAGATATTTCCATGTTTATACAGACGGCGGCGTAGATATTTCCATGGAGTTGCAGATGGCGGTGTAGATATTTCCATGTTTAAACAGATAGCGGTGTAGATATTTCCATGTTTACAGAGATAGTGTTGTAGATATTTCCGTGTTTATACACATGGCAGAGTAGATACCTCCATCTTTATGGAGATGGCAGTGTAGATATTTTCATGTTTATAGAGATGGCGGTGTAGATATTTCCATATTTATAGAGATAGCGGTGAAGATAGTTCCATCTTTCTTCAGATGGCAGTGTAGATATTTCCATGTTTATACAGATGGCGGTGTAGATATTTCCATATTTATACAGATGTCTGTGTAGATATTTCCATGTGTATACAGATGGTATTGTAGGTATTTCCATGTTTATACAGATGGTGGTGAAGATATTTCCATGTTTATTCAGATGACTGTGTAGATATTTCCATGTTTTTACAGATGGCATTGTAGATAATTCAATGTTTATAGAGATGGCGCTGTTGATATTTCCATGTTAATACAGATAATGGTGTAGATATTTCCATGTTTATACAGAGAGCAGTGGAGATATTTCCATGTTTATACACATAGCGGTGTACATATTTCCATGATTATAGAGACAGCGGTGTAGGTATTTCCATGTTTATACAGATAGCGGTGCAGATATTTCCATGTTTACACAGATGCCTATGCAGATATTTCCATATTTATACAGAGGGCTGTGTAGATATTTCTATGTTTATACAGAAGGCAGTGGAGATATTTAAATGTTCCTACACATGACTGTGTAGGTATTGCCATGTTTATACAGATGTCTTTGTAGATATTTCCATGTTTATAAAGACCGCGGTGTAGATATTTTCACGTTTATACAAATAGCGGTGCAGATACTTCCATGTTTGCACAGATGGCGTTTTTGATATTTCCATCTGTACACAGATGACCGTGTAGATATTTCCATGTTTATACAGATGGTGGCGCAGATATTTCCATGGATATGTAGACGGCGGTGTAGATATTTCCATGTTTATACAGATCGCGGTGTAGATATTTCCGTGTTTATACAGATAGCGGAGTAGATATTTCCATGATTTTACAGATAGCGGTGTAGATAGTTCCATGTTTACACAGATTGCGGTGTAGATATTTCCATCTTTCTACAGATGGCATTGTAGATATTTCCATGTTTATACAATTGGCGGTGTAGATTTTCCATGTTTACATAGATGGTGGTGTAGATATTATCATGTTTATACAGGTAGCGGTGTAGATATTTCCATGTTTATACAGATTGTGGTGAAGATATTTCCATGTTTATACAGATCGCGTTGTAGATATTTCCGTGTTTATACAGACCGCAGTGTAGATATTTCCATGTTTATTGAGATAGCAGTGTAGATATTTCCATGTTTGTACAGATGGCGGTGTTGATGTTTCCATCTATACACAGATTGCCCTGTAGGTATTTCCATGTGTATACAGATGGCATTGAAGATATTTCCATGTTTATACAGATGGTGGTGTAGATATTTCCCTGTTTACACAGATGACTGTAGAGGTATTTCCATGTTTGTACAGATGGTGGTGTAGATATTTCCATGTTTATAGAGATAGCGGTGTAGTTATTTCCATATTTATACAGATAACGGTATAGAAATTTCCATGCTTATACAGATAGTGGTGTAAATATTTCCATGTTTATACAGATCACGGTGTAGATATTTCCATGTTTATAGAGATAGCGGTGTAGATATTTCCATGTTTATACAGATAGCGGTGTAGATATTTCCATGTTTATACAGACAGCGGTGTAGATATTTTCATGTTTATACAAATAGCGGTGCAGATATTTCCATGTTTGTAGAGATGACGGTGTTGATATTTCCATCTATACACAGATGACCGTGTAGATATTTCCATGTTTATACAGATGGCAGCGCAGATATTTCCATGGATATGTAGATGGCGGTGTAGATATTTCCATGTTTATACAGATAGCGGTGTAGTTATTTCCATGTTTATATATATAGCGGTGTAGTTATTTCCATGTATATACACATGGCTGTTTAGATATTTCCATGGTTACACAGATGGCGGTGTAGTTATTTCCATGTTTATACAGATAACTTTGTAAGTATTTCCATGTTTATACAGATGGCGGAGTAGATATTTCGATGTTTATAGAGATAGCAGTGGAGATATTTCCATGTTTATACAGATAGCGGTGCAGATATTTCCGTGTTTATTCTGATCGTGGTGTAGATATTTCCATGTTTATAGAGATTTCGGTGTAGATATTTCCATGTTCATAGAGATAGCGGTGTTGATTTTTCCATGTTTATAGAGATAGCGGTGTGGATATTTCCATGCTTATACAGATAGCGGTGTAGATATTTCCATGTTTATACAGATCACGGTGTAGATATTTCCTTGTTTATACGAATAGCGTTTTAGTTATTTCCATGTTTATACAGATAGCGGTGTAGATATTTCCATGTGTATACAGATGGTTGTGTAGATATTTCCATGTTTATACAGATGGCTGTGTAGATATTTCCATGTGTATACAGATGGCATTGTAGATATTTCCATGTTTATACAGATGACTGTAGAGGTATTTCCATGTTTTACAGATGGCTGTGCAGATATTTCCATGTTTATAGAGATCGCGGTGTAGATATTTCCATGTTTGTACAGATGGCGTTGTTGATATTTCCATCTATACACAGATGGCCGTGTAGATATTTCCATGTTTATACAGATAGCAGCGTAGATATTTCCATGGACATGCAGATGGCGGTGTAGATATTTCCAGGTTTGTACAGATAGCGGTGTAGATATTTCCATGTTTTCACAGATGGTGGTGTAGATATTTCCGTGTTTATACACATGGCGGAGTAGATACTTCCATCTTTATGGAGATGGCAGTGTATATATTTTCATGTTTTTAGACATGGCGGTGTAGATATTTCCATATTTATAGAGATAGCGGTGTAGATATTTCCATCTTTCTACAGATGGCAGTGTAGATATTTCCATGTTTATACAGATGGCGTTGTAGATATTTCCAAACTTATACAGATGTCTGTGTAGATATTTCCATGTGTATACAGATGGTATTGTAGGTATTTCCATGTTTATACAGATGGTGGTGTATTTATTTCCATGTTTATTCAGATGACTGTGTATATATTTCCATGTTTTTACAGATGGCAGTGTAGATATTTCAATGTTTATAGAGATGGCGCTGTAGATATTTCCATGTTTATACAGATCACGATGTAGATATTTCCATGTTTATACAGATAGCGGTGTAGGTATTTCCATGTTTTTACAGATATCGGTGTAGATAATTACATGTTTACACAGATTGCGGTGTAGATATTTCCATCTTTCTACAGATGGCATTGTAGATAATTCCATGTTTATGCAGATGGCGGTGTATATATTTCCATGTTTATATAGATGGTGGTGTAGATAATACCAAGTTTATACAGATAGCGGTGTAGATATTTCCATGTTTATTCAGATCGTGGTGAAGATATTTCCATGGTTATACAGATCGCGGTGTAGATATTTCCATTTTTATACAGATGGCGGTGTAGATATTTCCATACTTATACAGATGTCTGTGTAGATATTTCCATGTGTATACAGATGGTATTGTAGGTATTTCCATGTTTATGCAGATCGCGGTGTAGATATTTCCAGGTTTATACAGATCGCGGTGTAGATATTTCCATGTTTATAGAGATAGCGGTGTAGGTATTTCCATGTTTATAGACATAGCGGTGTAGATATTTCCTTGTTTATATAGATGGCGTTGTAGATATTTCCATGTTTATACGGATAGATGTGTTGGTATTTCCACGTTTATACAGATAGCGATGTAGATATTTCCATGTTATTACAGCGCACGGTGCAGATATTTATATCTTTATACAGATGGCATTGTAGATATTTCCTTATTCACACAGATGGCGGTGTAGATGTTTGCATGTTTATACAGATGGCGGAGTAGTTAGTTCCATGTTTATGGAGATGGCAGTGTAGATATTTTCATGTTTATAGAAATGGCGGTGTAGGTATTTCCATTTTATAGAGATAGCAGTGTAGATATTTACATGTTTATACAGATGGCTGTGTAGGTATTTCCATGTGTATACAGATGGCATTGTAGATATTTCCATGTTTATACAGATGACTGTAGAGGTATTTCCATGTTTTACAGATGGCTGTGCAGATATTTCCATGTTTATAGAGATAGCGGTGTACATATTTCCATGTTTGTACAGATGGCGTTGTTCATATTTCCATCTATACACAGATGGCCGTGTAGATATTTCCATGTTTATACAGATGGCAGTGTAGATATTTCCATGGACATACAGATGGCGGTGTAGATATTTCCATGTTTATACAGATAGCGGTGTAGATATTTCCATGTTTTCACAGATGGTGGTGTAGATGTTTCCGTGTTTATACACATGGCGGCGTAGATACTTCCATTTTTATGGAGATGACAGTGTAGATATTTTCATGTTTATAGAGATGGCGGTGTAGGTATTTCCATATTTATAGAGATAGCGGTGTAGATATTTCCATCTTTCTACAGATGGCAGTGTAGATATTTCCATGTTTATACAGATGGCGGTGTAGATATTTCCATACTTATACAGATGTCTGTGTAGATACTTCCATGTGTATACAGATGGTACTGTAGGTATTTCCATGTTTATACAGATCGCGATGTAGATATTTCCATGTTTATACAGATCGCGGTGTAGATATTTCCATGTTTATACAGATCGTGGTGAAGATATTTCCATGTTTATACAGATCGCGGTGTAGATATTTCCATTTTTATACAGATGGCGGTGTAGATATTTCCGTACTTATACAGATGTCTGTGTAGATATTTCCATGTGTATACAGATGGTATTGTAGGTATTTCCATGTTTATACAGATGGTGGTGTAGATATTTCCATGTTTATTCAGATGACTGTGTAGATATTTCCATGTTTTTACAGATGGCAGTGTAGATATTTCAATGTTTATAGAGATGGCGCTGTAGATATTTCCATGTTTATACAGATCGCGGTGTAGATATTTCCATGTTTATACAGAGAGCGGTGTAGATATTTCCATGTTTATATAGATGGTGGTGTAGATATTACCATGTTTACACAGATAGCGGTGTAGATATTTCCATGTTTATACAGATCGTGGTGAAGATATTTCCATGTTTATACAGATCGCTGTGTAGATATTTCCATGTTTATACAGATCGCGGTGTAGATAGTTCCATGTTTATACAGATAGCGGTGTAGATATTTCCATGTTTATACAGATAGCGTTGCAGATATTTCCATGTTTATAGAGATAGCGGTGTAGGTATTTCCATGTTTATAGACATAGTGCTGTAGATATCTGCATGTTTATATAGATGGCGTTGTAGATATTTCCATGTTTATACCGAGAGATGTGTTGGTATTTCCACGTTTATACAGATAGCGATGTAGATATTTCCATGTTTATACAGCTCGCAGTGCAGATATTTATATCTTTATACAGATGGCATTGTAGAGATTTCCTTATTCACAAAGATGGCGGTGTAGATGTTTCCATGTTTATACAGATGGTGGAGTAGTTAGTTCCATGTTTATGGAGATGGCAGTGTAGATATTTTCATGTTTATAGAGATGGCGGTGTAGATATTTCCATGTTTATAGAGATAGCAATGTAGATATTTACATGTTTATACAGATGGCTGTGTAGATATTTCCATGTGTATACAGATGGCATTGTAGATATTTCCATGTTTATACAGATGACTGTAGAGGTATTTCCATGTTTTACAGATGGCTGTGCAGATATTTCCATGTTTATAGAGATAGCGGTGTAGATATTTCCATGTTTGTACAGATGGCGTTGTTGATATTTCCATCTATACAAAGATGGCTGTGTAGATATTTCCATGTTTATACAGATGGCAGCGTAGATATTTCCATGGACATGCAGATGGCGGTGTAGATATTTCCATGTTTATACAGATAGCGGTGTAGATATTTCCATGTTTTCACAGATGGTGGTGAAGATATTTCCGTGTTTATACACATGGCGGAGTAGATACTTCCATCTTTATGGAGATGGCAGTGTAGATATTTTCATGTTTATAGAGATTGCGGTGTAGACATTTCCACATTTATAGAGATAGCGGTGTAGATATTTCCATCTTTCTACAGATGGCAGTGTAGATATTTCCATGTTTATACAGATGGCGGTGTAGAAATTTCCATACTTATACAGATGTCTGTGTAGATATTTCCATGTGTATACAGATGGTATTGTAGGTATTTCCATGTTTATACAGATGGTGGTGTAGATATTTCCATGTTTATTCTGATGACTGTGTAGATATTTCCATGTTTTTACAGATGGCAGTGTAGATATTTCAATGTTTATAGAGATGGCGCTGTAGATATTTCCATGTTTATACAGATCGCGGTGTAGATATTTCCATGTTTATACAGATAGCGGTGTAGATATTTCCATGTTTTTACAGATATCGGTGTAGATATTTCCATGTTTACACAGATTGCGGTGTAGATATTTCCATCTTTCTACAGGTGGCAATGTAGATATTTCCATGTTTATGCAGATGGCGGTGTAGATATTTCCATGTTTATATAGATGGTGGTGTAGATATTACCATGTTTATACAGATAGCGGTGTAGATATTTCCATGTTTATACAGATCGTGGTGAAGATATTTCCATGTTTATACAGATCGCGGTGTAGATATTTCCATTTTTATACAGATGGCGGTGTAGATATTTCCGTACTTATACAGATGTCTGTGTAGATATTTCCATGTGTATACAGATGGTATTGTAGGTATTTCCATGTTTATACAGATGGTGGTGTAGATATTTCCATGTTTATTCAGATGACTGTGTAGATATTTCCATGTTTTTACAGATGGCAGTGTAGATATTTCAATGTTTATAGAGATGGCGCTGTAGATATTTCCATGTTTATACAGATCGCGGTGTAGATATTTCCATGTTTATACAGAGAGCGGTGTAGATATTTCCATGTTTATATAGATGGTGGTGTAGATATTACCATGTTTATACAGATAGCGGTGTAGATATTTCCATGTTTATACAGATCGTGGTGAAGATATTTCCATGTTTATACAGATCGCTGTGTAGATATTTCCATGTTTATACAGATCGCGGTGTAGATAGTTCCATGTTTATACAGATAGCGGTGTAGATATTTCCATGTTTATACAGATAGCGTTGCAGATATTTCCATGTTTATAGAGATAGCGGTGTAGGTATTTCCATGTTTATAGACATAGCGCTGTAGATATCTGCATGTTTATATAGATGGCGTTGTAGATATTTCCATGTTTATACCGAGAGATGTGTTGGTATTTCCACGTTTATACAGATAGCGATGTAGATATTTCCATGTTTATACAGCTCGCAGTGCAGATATTTATATCTTTATACAGATGGCATTGTAGAGATTTCCTTATTCACACAGATGGCGGTGTAGATGTTTCCATGTTTATACAGATGGTGGAGTAGTTAGTTCCATGTTTATGGAGATGGCAGTGTAGATATTTTCATGTTTATAGAGATGGCGGTGTAGATATTTCCATGTTTATAGAGATAGCAGTGTAGATATTTACATGTTTATACAGATGGCTGTGTAGATATTTCCATGTGTATACAGATGGCATTGTAGATATTTCCATGTTTATACAGATGACTGTAGAGGTATTTCCATGTTTTACACATGGCTGTGCAGATATTTCCATGTTTATAGAGATAGCGGTGTAGATATTTCCATGTTTGTACAGATGGCGTTGTTGATATTTCCATCTATACAAAGATGGCTGTGTAGATATTTCCATGTTTATACAGATGGCAGCGTAGATATTTCCATGGACATGAAGATGGCAGTGTAGATATTTCCATGTTTATACAGATAGCGGTGTAGATATTTCCATGTTTTCACAGATGGTGGTGAAGATATTTCCGTGTTTATACACATGGCGGAGTAGATACTTCCATCTTTATGGAGATGGCAGTGTAGATATTTTCATGTTTATAGAGATGGCGGTGTAGACATTTCCACATTTATAGAGATAGCGGTGTAGATATTTCCATCTTTCTACAGATGGCAGTGTAGATATTTCCATGTTTATACAGATGGCGGTGTAGAAATTTCCATACTTATACAGATGTCTGTGTAGATATTTCCATGTGTATACAGATGGTATTGTAGGTATTTCCATGTTTATACAGATGGTGGTGTAGATATTTCCATGTTTATTCTGATGACTGTGTAGATATTTCCATGTTTTTACAGATGGCAGTGTAGATATTTCAATGTTTATAGAGATGGCGCTGTAGATATTTCCATGTTTATACAGATCGCGGTGTAGATATTTCCATGTTTATACAGATAGCGGTGTAGATATTTCCATGTTTTTACAGATATCGGTGTAGATATTTCCATGTTTACACAGATTGCGGTGTAGATATTTCCATCTTTCTACAGGTGGCAATGTAGATATTTCCATGTTTATGCAGATGGCGGTGTAGATATTTCCATGTTTATATAGATGGTGGTGTAGATATTACCATGTTTATACAGATAGCGGTGTAGATATTTCCATGTTTATACCCATCGTGGTGAAGATATTTCCATGTTTATACAGATCGCAGTGTAGATATTTCCATGTTTATACAGATAGCGGTGTAGATATTTCCATGTTTATACAGATAGCGGTGTAGATATTTCCATGTTTATAGAGATAGCGGTGTAGGTATTTCCATGTTTATAGACATAGCGGTGTAGATATTTCCATGTTTATATAGATGGCGTTGTAGATATTTCCATGTTTATACCAATAGATGTGTTGGTATTTCCACGTTTATACAGATAGCGATGTAGATATTTCCATGTTTATACAGCTCGCGGTGCAGATATTTATATCTTTATACAGATGGCATTGTAGATATTTCCTTATTCACACAGATGGCGGTGTAGATGTTTCCATGTTTCTACAGATGGCGGAGTAGTTAGTTTCATGTTTATGGAGATGGCAGTGTAGATATTTTCATGTTTACAGAGATGGCGGTGTCGATATTTCCATGTTTATAGAGATAGCAGTGTAGATATTTACATGTTTATACAGATGGCTGTGTAGATATTTCCATGTGTATACAGATGGCATTGTAGATATTTCCATGTTTATACAGATGACTGTAGAGGTATTTCCATGTTTTACAGATGGCTGTGCAGGTATTTCCATGTTTGTAGAGATAGCGGTGTAGATATTTCCTTGTTTATACAGATGGCGTTGTTGATATTTCCATCTATACACAGATGGCCGTGTAGATATTTCCATGTTTATACAGATAGCAGCGTAGATATTTCCATGGACATGCAGATGGCGGTGTAGATATTTCCAGGTTTGTACAGATAGCGGTGTAGATATTTCCATGTTTTCACAGATGGTGGTGTAGATATTTCCATCTTTCTACAGATGGCATTGTAGATAATTCCATGTTTATGCAGATGGCGGTGTATATATTTCCATGTTTATATAGATGGTGGTGTAGATAATACCATGTTTATACAGATAGCGGTGTAGATATTTCCATGTTTATTCAGATCGTGGTGAAGATATTTCCATGGTTATACAGATCGCGGTGTAGATATTTCCATGTTTATACAGATCGCGGTGTAGATATTTCCATGTTTATACAGATAACGTTGTAGATATTTCCATGTTTATACAGATAGCGGTGTAGATATTTCCATGTTTATAGAGATAGCGGTGTAGGTATTTCCATGTTTATAGACATAGCGGTGTAGATATTTCCTTGTTTATATAGATGGCGTTGTAGATATTTCCATGTTTATACGGATAGATGTGTTGGTATTTCCACGTTTATACAGATAGCGATGTAGATATTTCCATGTTGTTACAGCTCGCGGTGCAGATATTTATATCTTTATACAGATGGCATTGTAGATATTTCCTTATTCACACAGATGGCGGTGTAGATGTTTGCATGTTTATACAGATGGCGGAGTAGTTAGTTCCATGTTTATGGAGATGGCAGTGTAGATATTTTCATGTTTATAGAAATGGCGGTGTAGGTATTTCCATTTTATAGAGATAGCAGTGTAGATATTTACATGTTTATACAGATGGCTGTGTAGGTATTTCCATGTGTATACAGATGGCATTGTAGATATTTCCATGTTTATACAGATGACTGTAGAGGTATTTCCATGTTTTACAGATGGCTGTGCAGATATTTCCATGTTTACAGAGATAGCGGTGTAGATATTTCCATGTTTGTACAGATGGCGTTGTTAATATTTCCATCTATACACAGATGGCCGTGTAGATATTTCCATGTTTATACAGATGGCAGTGTAGATATTTCCATGGACATACAGATGGCGGTGTAGATATTTCCATGTTTATACAGATAGCGGTGTAGATATTTCCATGTTTTCACAGATGGTGGTGTAGATGTTTCCGTGTTTATACACATGGCGGCGTAGATACTTCCATTTTTATGGAGATGACAGTGTAGATATTTTCATGTTTATAGAGATGGCGGTGTAGATATTTCCATATTTATAGAGATAGCGGTGTAGATATTTCCATCTTTCTACAGATGGCAGTGTAGGTATTTCCATGTTTATACAGATGGCGGTGTAGATATTTCCATACTTATACAGATGTCTGTGTAGATACTTCCATGTGTATACAGATGGTACTGTAGGTATTTCCATGTTTATACAGATGGTGGTGTAGATATTTCCATGTTTATTCAGATGACTGTGTAGATATTTCCATGTTTTTACAGATGGCAGTGTAGATATTTCAATGTTTATAGAGATGGCGCTGTAGATATTTCCATGTTTATACAGATCGCGGTGTAGATATTTCCATGTTTATACAGATAGCGGTGTAGATATTTCCATGTTTATATAGATGGTGGTGTAGATATTACCATGTTTACACAGATAGCGGTGTAGATATTTCCATATTTATACAGATCGTGGTGAAGATATTTCCATGTTTATACAGATCGCTGTGTAGATATTTCCATGTTTATACAGATCGCGGTGTAGATAGTTCCATGTTTATACAGATAGCGGTGTAGATATTTCCATGTTTATACAGATAGCGGTGCAGATATTTCCATGTTTATAGAGATAGCGGTGTAGGTATTTCCATGTTTATAGACATAGCGCTGTAGATATCTGCATGTTTATATAGATGGCGTAGTAGATATTTCCATGGTTATACCGAGAGATGTGTTGGTATTTCCACGTTTATACAGATAGCGATGTAGATATTTCCATGTTTATACAGCTCGCAGTGCAGATATTTATATCTTTATACAGATGGCATTGTAGAGATTTCCTTATTCACACAGATGGCGGTGTAGATGTTTCCATGTTTATACAGATGGTGGAGTAGTTAGTTCCATGTTTATGGAGATGGCAGTGTAGATATTTTCATGTTTATAGAAATGGCGGTGTAGATATTTCCATGTTTATAGAGATAGCAGTGTAGATATTTACATGTTTATACAGATGGCTGTGTAGATATTTCCATGTGTATACAGATGGCATTGTAGATATTTCCATGTTTATACAGATGACTGTAGAGGTATTTCCATGTTTTACAGATGGCTGTGCAGATATTTCCATGTTTATAGAGATAGCGGTGTAGATATTTCCATGTTTGTACAGATGGTGTTGTTGATATTTCCATCTATACAAAGATGGCTGTGTAGATATTTCCATGTTTATACAGATGGCAGCGTAGATATTTCCATGGACATGCAGATGGCGGTGTAGATATTTCCATGTTTATACAGATAGCGGTGTAGATATTTCCATGTTTTCACAGATGATGGTGAAGATATTTCCGTGTTTATACACATGGCGGAGTAGATACTTCCATCTTTATGGAGATGGCAGTGTAGATATTTTCATGTTTTTAGAGATGGCGGTGTAGACATTTCCACATTTATAGAGATAGCGGTGTAGATATTTCCATCTTTCTACAGATGGCAGTGTAAATATTTCCATGTTTATACAGATGGCGGTGTAGAAATTTCCATACTTATACAGATGTCTGTGTAGATATTTCCATGTGTATACAGATGGTATTGTAGATATTTCCATGTTTATACAGATGGTGGTGTAGATATTTCCATGTTTATTCTGATGACTGTGTAGATATTTCCATGTTTTTACAGATGGCAGTGTAGATATTTCAATGTTTATAGAGATGGCGCTGTAGATATTTCCATGTTTATACAGATCGCGGTGTAGATATTTCCATGTTTATACAGATAGCGGTGTAGATATTTCCATGTTTTTACAGATATCGGTGTAGATATTTCCATGTTTACACAGATTGCGGTGTAGATATTTCCATCTTTCTACAGGTGGCAATGTAGATATTTCCATGTTTATGCAGATGGCGGTGTAGATATTTCCATGTTTATATAGATGGTGGTGTAGATATTACCATGTTTATACAGATAGCGGTGTAGATATTTCCATGTTTATACCGATCGTGGTGAAGATATTTCCATGTTTATACAGATCGCAGTGTAGATATTTCCATGTTTATACAGATAGCGGTGTAGATATTTCCATGTTTATACAGATAGCAGTGTAGATATTTCCATGTTTATAGAGATAGCGGTGTAGGTATTTCCATGTTTATAGACATAGCGGTGTAGATATTTCCATGTTTATATAGATGGCGTTGTAGATATTTCCATGTTTATACCAATAGATGTGTTGGTATTTCCACGTTTATACAGATAGCGATGTAGATATTTCCATGTTTATACAGCTCGCGGTGCAGATATTTATATCTTTATACAGATGGCATTGTAGATATTTCCTTATTCACACAGATGGCGGTGTAGATGTTTCCATGTTTCTACAGATGGCGGAGTAGTTAGTTTCATGTTTATGGAGATGGCAGTGTAGATATTTTCATGTTTATAGAGATTGCGGTGTCGATATTTCCATGTTTATAGAGATAGCAGTGTAGATATTTACATGTTTATACGGATGGCTGTGTAGATATTTCCAAGTGTATACAGATGGCATTGTAGATACTTCCATGTTTATACAGATGACTGTAGAGGTATTTCCATGTTTTACAGATGGCTGTGCAGGTATTTCCATGTTTATAGAGATAGCGGTGTAGATATTTCCTTGTTTGTACAGATGGCGTTGTTGATATTTCCATCTATACACAGATGGCCGTGTAGATATTTCCATGTTTATACAGATAGCAGCGTAGATATTTCCATGGCCATGCAGATGGCGGTGTAGATATTTCCAGGTTTGTACAGATAGCGGTGTAGATATTTCCATGTTTTCACAGATGGTGGTGTAGATAATTCCGTGTTTATACACATGTCTGAGTAGATACTTCCATCTTTATGGAGATGGCAGTGTATATATTTTCATGTTTATAGAGATGGCGGTGTAGATATTTCCATATTTATAGAGATAGCGGTGTAGATATTTCCATCTTTCTACAGATGGCAGTGTAGATATTTCCATGTTTATACAGATGGCATTGAAGATATTTCCATACTTATACAGATGTCTGTGTAGATATTTCCATGTGTATACAGATGGTATTGTTGGTATTTCCATGTTTATACAGATGGTGGTGTATTTATTTCCATGTTTATTCAGATGACTGTGTATATATTTCCATGTTTTTACAGATGGCAGTGTAGATATTTCAATGTTTATAGAGATGGCGCTGTAGATATTTCCATGTTTATACAGATCGCGGTGTAGATATTTCCATGTTTATACAGATAGCGGTGTAGATATTTCCATGTTTTTACAGATATCGGTGTAGATATTTCCATGTTTACACAGACTGCGGTGTAGATATTTCCATCTTTCTACAGATGGCATTGTAGATAATTCCATGTTTATGCAGATGGCGGTGTATATATTTCCCTGTTTATATAGATGGTAGTGTAGATATTACCATGTTTATACAGATAGTGGTGTAGATATTTCCTTGTTTATTCAGATCGCGGTGAAGATATTTCCATGTTTATACAGATCGCGGTGTAGATATTTCCATGTTTATACAGATCGCGGTGTAGATATTTCCATGTTTATACAGATAGCGTTGTAGATATTTCCATGTTTATACAGATAGCGGTGTAGATATTTCCATGTTTATAGAGATAGCGGTGTAGTTATTTCCATGTTTATAGACATAGCGGTGTAGATATTTCCTTGTTTATATAGATGGCGTTGTAGATATTTCCATGTTTATACCGATAGATGTGTTGGTATTTCCACGTTTATACAGATAGTGATGTAGATATTTCCATGTTTATACAGCTCGCGGTGCCGATATTTATATCTTTATACAGATGGCATTGTAGATATTTCCTTATTCACACAGATGTCGGTGTAGATGTTTCCATGTTTATACAGATGGCGGAGTACTTAGTTCCATGTTTATGGAGATGGCAGTGTAGATATTTTCATGTTTATAGAGATGGCGGTGTAGATATTTCCATGTTTATAGAGATAGCAGAGTAGATATTTACATGTTTATACAGATGGCTGTGTAGATATTTCCATGTGTATACAGATGGCATTGTAGGTATTTCCATGTTTATACAGATGACTGTAGAGGTATTTCCATGCTTTACAGATGGCTGTGCAGATATTTCCATGTTTATAGAGATAGCGGTGTAGATATTTCCATGTTTGTACAGATGGTGTTGTTGATATTTCCATCTATACACAGATGGCTGTGTAGATATTTCCATGTTTATGCAGATGGCAGCGTAGATATTTCCATGGACATGCAGATGGCGGTGTAGATATTTCCATGTTTATACAGAGAGCGGTGTAGATATTTTCATGTTTTCACAGATGGTGGTGTAGATATTTCCGTGTTTATACACATGGCGGAGTAGATACTTCCATCTTTATGGAGATGGCAGTGTAGATACTTTCATGTTTATAGAGATGGCGGTGTAGATATTTCGATATGTATAGAGAGAGCGGTGTAGATATTTCCATCTTTCTACAGATGGCAGTGTAGATATTTCCATGTTTATACAGATGGCGGTGTAGATATTTCCATACTTATACAGATGTCAGTGTAGATATTTCCATGTGTATACAGATGGTATTGTAGGTATTTCCATATTTATTCAGATGGTGGTGTAGATATTTCCATGTTTATTCAGATGACTGTGTAGATATTTCCATGTTTTCACAGATGTCAGTGTAGATATTTCAATGTTTATAGGGATGGCGCTGTAGATATTTCCATGTTTATACAGATCGCGGTGTAGATATTTCCATGTTTATACAGATAGCGGTGTAGATATTTCCATGTTTTTACAGAAATTGGTGTAGATATTTCCATGTTTACACAGATTGCGGTGTAGGTATTTCCATCTTTCTACAGATGGCATTGTAGATATTTCCATGTTTATGCAGATGGCGGTGTATATATTTCCATGTTTATATAGATGGTGGTGTAGATATTACCATGTTTATACAGATAGCGGTGTAGATATTTCCATGTTTATACAGATCGTGGTGAAGATATTTCCATGTTTATACAGATCGCGGTGTAGATATTTCCATGTTTATACAGATCGCGGTGTAGATATTTCCATGTTTATACAGATAGCTTTGTAGATATTTCCTTGTTTATACAGATAGCGGTGTAGATATTTCCATGTTTATAGAGATAGCGGTGTAGGTATTTACATGTTTATAGACATAGCGGTGTAGATATTTCAATGTTTATATAGATGGCGTTGTAGATATTTCCATGTTTATACCGATAGATGTGTTGGTATTTCCACGTTTATACAGATAGCGATGTAGATATTTCCATGTTTATACAGCTCGTGGTGTAGATATTTATATCTTTATACAGATGGCATTGTAGATATTTCCTTATTCACACAGATGGCGGTGTAGATCTTTCCATGTTTATACAGATGGAGGAGTAGTTAGTTCCATGTTTATGGAGATGGCAGTGTAGATATTTTCATGTTTATAGAGATGGCGGTGCAGATATTTCCATGTTTATAGAGATAGCAGTGTAGATATTTACATGTTTATACGGATGGCTGTGTAGATATTTCCATGTGTATACAGATGGCATTGTAGATATTTCCATGTTTATACAGATGACTGTAGAGGTATTTCCATGTTTTACAGATGGCTGTGCAGATATTTCCATGTTTATGGAGATAGCAGTGTAGATATTTCCATGTTTGTACGGATGGCGATGTTGATATTTCCATCTATACACAGATGGTCGTGTAGATATTTCCATGTTTATACAGATGGCAGCGTAGATATTTCCATGGACATGCAGATTGCGGTGTAGATATTTCCATGTTTATACAGAGAGCGGTGCAGATATTTCCATGTTTTCACAGATGGTGGTGTAGATATTTCCGTGTTTATACACATGGAGGAGTAGATACTTCCATCTTTATGGAGATGGCAGTGTAGATATTTTCATGTTTATAGAGATGGCGGTGTAGATATTTCGATATTTATAGAGATAGCGGTGTAGATATTTCCATCTTTCTACAGATGGCAGTGTAGATATTTCCATGTTTATACAGATGGCGGTGTAGATATTTCCAAACTTATACAGATGTCAGTGTAGATATTTCCATGTGTATACAGATGGTATTGTAGGTATTTCCATGTTTATACAGACGGTGGTGTAGATATTTCCATGTTTATTCAGATGACTGTGTAGATATTTCCATGTTTTTACAGATGGCAGTGTAGATATTTCAATGTTTATAGAGATGGCGCTGTAGATATTTCCATGTTTATATAGATCGCGGTGTAGATATTTCCATGTTTATACAGATAGCGGTGTAGATATTTCCATGTTTATACAGAGAGCGGTGTAGATATTTCCATGTTTTCAGAGATGGTAGTGTAGATAATTCCGTGTTTATAAACATGGCGGAGTAGATATTTCCATCTTTATGGAGATGGCAGTGTAGATATTTTCATGTTTATAGAGATGGTGGTGTAGATATTTCGATATTTATAGAGATAGCGGTGTAGATATTTCCATCTTTGGACAGATGGCTGTGTAGATATTTCCATGTTTATACAGATGGCGGTGTAGATATTTCCATACTTATACAGATGTCTGTGTAGATATCTCCATGTGTATACAGATGGTATTGTAGGTATTTCCATGTTTATACAGATGGTGGTGTAGATATTTCCATGTTTATTCAGATGACTGTGTAGATATTTCCATGTTTTTACAGATGGCAGTGTAGATATTTCAATGTTTATATAGATGGCGCTGTAGATATTTCCATGTTTATACATATCGTGGTGAAGATATTTCCATTTTCATACAGATCGTGGTGTAGATATTTCCATGTGTATACAGATCGCGGTGTCGATATTTCCATGTTTATACAGATAGCGGTGTAGATATTTCCATGTTTGTACAGATATCGGTGTAGATATTTCCATGTTTATAGAGATAGCGGTGTAGGTATTTCCATGTTTACAGACATAGCGGTGTAGATATTTCCATGTTTATATAGATGGCGTTGTAGATATTTCCATGTTTATACCGATAGATGTGTTGGTATTTACACGTTAATACAGATAGCGATGTAGATATATCCATGTTTATACAGCTCGCGGTGCAGATATTTATGTCTTTATACAGATGGCATTGTAGATATTTCCTTATTCACACAGATGGCGGTGTAGATGTTTCCATGTTTATACAGATGGCGGAGTAGTTAGTTCCATGTTTATGGAGATGGCAGTGTAGATATTTTCATGTTTATAGAGATGGCGGTGTAGATATTTCCATGTTTATAGAGATAGCAGTGTAGATATTTACATGTTTATACAGATGGCTGTTCAGATATTTCCATGTGTATACAGATGGCATTGTAGATATTTCCATGTTTATACAGATGACTGTAGAGGTATTTCCATGTTTTACCGATGGCTCTGCAGATATTTCCATGTTTATTGAGATAGCGGTGTAGATATTTCCATGTTTGTACAGATGGCGTTGTTGATATTTCCATCTATACACAGATGGCCGTGTAGATATTTCCATGTTTATACAGATGGCAGCGTAGATATTTCCATGGACATGCAGATGGCGGTGTAGATATTTCCATGTTTATACAGATAGCGGTGTAGATAGTTCCATGTTTTCACAGATGGTGGTGTAGATATTTCCGTGTTTATACACATGGCGGAGTAGATACTTCCATCTTTATAGAGATGGCAGTGTAGATGTTTTCATGTTTATAGAGATGGCGGTGTAGATATTTCCATATTTATAGAGATAGCGGTGTAGATATTTCCATCTTTCTACAGATGGCAGTGTAGATATTTCCATGTTTATACAGATGTCGGTGTAGATATTTCCATACTTATACAGATGTCTGTGTAGGTATTTCCATGTGTATACAGATGGTATTGTAGGTATTTCCATGTTTATACAGATGGTGGTGTATTTATTTCCATGTTAATTCAGATGACTCTGTAGATATTTCCATGTTTTTACAGATGGCAGTGTAGATATTTCAATGTTTATAGAGATGGCGCTGTAGATATTTCCATGTTTATACAGATCGCGGTGTAGATATTTCCATGTTTATACAGATAGCGGTGTAGATATTTCCATGTTTTTACAGATATCGGTGTAGATATTTCCATGTTTACACAGATTGCGGTGTAGATATTTCCATCTTTCTACAGATGGCATTGTAGATATTTCCATGTTTATGCAGATGGCGGTGTAGATATTTCCATGTTTATATAGATGGTGGTGTAGATATTACCATGTTTATACAGATAGCGGTGTAGATATTTCCATGTTTATACAGATCGTGGTGAAGATATTTCCATGTTCATACAGATCGTGGTGTAGATATTTCCATGTGTATACAGATCGCGGTGTAGATATTTCCATGTTTATACAGATAGCGGTGTAGATATTTCCATGTTTGTACAGATAGCGGTGTAGATATTTCCATGTTTATAGAGATAGCGGTGTAGGTATTTCCATGTTTACAGACATAGCGGTGTAGATATTTCCATGTTTATATAGATGGCGTTGTAGATATTTCCATGTTTATACCAATAGATGTGTTTGTATTTACACGTTTATACAGATAGCGATGTAGATATTTCCATGTTTATACAGCTCGCGGTGCAGATATTTATGTCTTTATACAGATGGAATTGTAGATATTTCCTTATTCACACAGATGGCGGTGTAGATGTTTCCATGTTTATACAGATGGCGGAGAAGTTAGTTCCGTGGCAGTGTAGATATTTTCATGTTTATACAGATGGCGGTGTAGATATTTCCATGTTTATAGAGATAGCAGTGTTGATATTTACATGTTTATACAGATGGGTGTGTAGATATTTCCATGTGTATACAGATGGCATTGTAGATATTTCCATGTGTATACAGACGGCATTGTAGATATTTCCATCTTTATACAGATGACTGTAGAGGTATTTCCATGTTTTACCGATGGCTCTGCATATATTTCCATGTTTATAGAGATAGCGTTGTAGATATTTCCATGTTTGTACAGATGGTGTTGTTGATATTTCCATCTATACACAGATGGCGGTGTAGATATTTCCATGTTTATACAGATGGCAGCGTAGATATTTCCATGGACATGCTGATGGCGGTGTAGATATTTCCATGTTTATACAGAGAGCGGTGTAGATATTTCCATGTTTTCACAGATGGTGGTGTAGATATTTCCGTGTTTATACACATGGCGGAGTAGATACTTCCATCTCTATGGAGATGGCAGTGTAGATATTTTAATGTTTATAGAGATGGCGGTGTAGATATTTGCATATTTATAGAGATAGCTGTGTAGATATTTCCATCTTTCTACAGAAGGCAGTGTAGATATTTCCATGTTTATACAAATGGCGGTGTAGATATTTCCATACTTATACAGATGTCTGTGTAGATATTTCCATGTTTATACAGATGGTGTTGTAGGTATTTCCATGTTTATACATATGGTGGTGTAGATATTTCCATGTTTATTCTGATGACTGTGTAGATATTTCCATGTTTTTACAGATGGCAGTGTAGATATTTCAATGTTTATAGAGATGGCGCTGTAGATATTTCCATGTTTATACAGATCGCGGTGTAGATATTTCCATGTTTATACAGATAGCAGTGTAGATATTTCCATGTTTTTACAGATATCGGTGTAGATATTTCCATGTTTACACAGATTGCGGTGTAGATATTTCCATCTTTCTACAGTTGGCATTGTAGGTATTTCCATGTTTATGCAGATGGCAGTGTATATATTTCCATGTTTATATAGATGGTGGTGTAGATATTACCATGTTTATACAGATAGCGGTGTAGATATTTCCATGTTTATACAGATCGTGGTGAAGATATTTCCATGTTTATACAGATCGCGGTGTAGATATTTCCATGTTTATACAGATAGCGGTGTAGATTTCCATGTTTATACAGATAGCGTTGTAGATATTTCCATCTTTATACAGAATGCGGTGTAGATATTTCCATGTTTATAGAGATAGCGGTGCAGGTATTTCCATGTTTATAGACATAGCGGTGTAGATATTTCCATGTTTATATAGATGGCGTTGTAGATATTTCCATGTTTATACCGATAGATGTGTTGGTATTTACACGTTTATACAGATAGCGATGTAGATATTTCCATGTTTATACAGCTCGCGGTGCAGATATTTATGTCTTTATACAGATGGCATTGTAGATATTTCCTTATTCACACAGATGGCTGTGTAGATGTTTCCATGTTTATACAGATGGCGGAGTAGTTAGTTCCATGTTTATGGAGACGGCAGTGTAGATATTTTCATGTTTATAGAGATGGCGGTGTAGATATTTCCATGTTTATAGAGATAGCAGTGTAGATATTTACATGTTTATACAGATGGCTGTGTAGATATTTCCATGTGTATACAGATGGCATTGTAGATATTTCCATGTTTATACAGATGACTGTAGAGGTATTTCCATGTTTTACAGATGGCTGTGCAGATATTTCCATGTTTATAGAGATAGCGGTGTAGATATTTCCATGTTTGTACAGATGGCGTTGTTGATATTTCCATCTATACACAGATGGCCGTGTAGATATTTCCATGTTTATACAGATGGCAGCGTAGATATTTCCATGGACATGCAGATGGCGGTGTAGATATTTCCATGTTTATACAGATAGCGGTGTAGATATTTCCATGTTTTCACAGATGGTGGTGTAGATATTTCCGTGTTTATACACATGGCGGAGTAGATACTTCCATCTTTATGGAGATGGCAGTGTAGATATTTTCATGTTTACAGAGATGGCGGTGTAGATATTTCCACATGTAGAGAGATAGCGGTGTAGATATTTCCATCTTTCTACAGATGGCAGTGTAGATATTTCCATGTTTATACAGATGGCGGTGTAGATATTTCCATACTTATACAGATGTGTGTGTAGATATATCCATGTGTATACAGATGGTATTGTAGGTATTTCCATGTTTATACAGATGGTGGTGTAGATATTTCCATGTTTATTCAGATGACTGTGTAGATATTTCCATGTTTTTACAGATGGCAGTGTAGATAATTCTATGTTTATAGAGATGGCGCTGTAGATATCTCCATGTTTATACAGATCGCGGTGTAGATATTTCCATGTTTATACAGATAGCAGTGTAGATATTTCCATGTTTTTACAGATATCGGTGTAGATATTTCAATGTTTACACAGATTGCGGTGTAGATATGTCCATCTTTCTACAGATGGCATTGTAGATATTTCCATGTTTTTACAGATGGCAGTGTAGATATTTCAATGTTTATAGAGATGGCACTGTAGATATTTCCATGTTTATACAGATTGCGGTGTAGATATTTCCATGTTTATACAGATAGCGGTGTAGATATTTCCATGTTTTTACAGATATCGGTGTAGATATTTCCATGTTTACACAGAATGCGGTGTAGGTATTTCCATCTTTCTACAGATGGCATTGTAGATATTTCCATGTTTATGCAGATGGCGGTGTATATATTTCCATGTTTATATAGATGGTGGTGTAGATATTACCATGTTTATACAGATAGCGGTTTAGATATTTCCATGTTTATACAGATCGTGGCGAAGATATTTCCATGTTTATACAGATCACGGTGTAGATATTTCCGTGTTTATACAGATCGCGGTGTAGATATTTCCATGTTTATACAGATAGCGTTGTAGATATTTCCATGTTTATATAGATAGCGGTGTAGATATTTCCATGTTTATAGAGATTGCGGTGTAGGTATTTCCATGTTTATACAGATAGCAGGGTAGATATTTCCATGTTGTACAGATGGCGTTGTTGATATTTCCATCTATACACAGATGGTCGTGTAGATATTTCCATGTTTATACAGATGGCAGCGTAGATATTTCCATGGACATGAAGATGGCGGTGTAGATATTTCCATGTTTATACAGAGAGCGGTGTAGATATTTCCATGTTTTCACAGATGGTGGTGTAGATATTTCCGTGTTTATACACATGGCGGAGTAGATACTTCCATCTTTATGGAGATGGCAGTGTAGATATTTTCATGTTTATAGAGATGGCGGTATAGATATTTCCATATTTATAGAGATATCGGTGTAGATATTTCCATCTTTCTACAGATGGCAGTGTAGATATTTCCATGTTTATACAGATGGTATTGTAGGTATTTCCATGTTTATACAGATGGTGGGGTAGATATTTCCATGTTTATACAAATGAATGTGTAGATATTTCCATGTTTTACAGATGGCAGTGTAGATATTTCAATGTTTATAGAGATGGCGCTGTAGATATTTTCATGTTTATACAGATCGCGGTGTAGATATTTCCATATTTATACAGATAGCGGTGTAGATATTTCCATGTTTATGCAGATGGCGGTGCAGATATTTCCATGTTTATATAGATGGTGGTGTAGATATTACCATGTTTATACAGATAGCGGTGTAGATATTTCCATGTTTATACAGATCGTGGTGAAGATATTTCCATGTTTATGCTGATCGCGGTGTAGATATTTCCATGTTTATACAGATCGCTGTGTAGATATTTCCATGTTTATACAGATAGCGGTGTAGATATTTCCATGTTTATAGAGATAGCGGTGTAGGTATTTCCATGTTTATAGACATAGCGGTGTAGTTATTTCCATGTTTATATAGATGGCGTTGTAGATATTTCCATGTTTATACCGATAGATGTGTTGGTTGTTCCACGTTTATACAGATAGCGGTGTAGATATTTCCATGTTTATATAGATGGCGTTGTAGATATTTGCATGTTTTTACCGATAGATGTGTTGGTATTTCCACGTTTATACAGATAGCGATGTAGATATTTCCATGTTTATACAGATAGCGGTGTAGGTATTTCCATGTTTTTATAGATATCGGTGTAGATATTTCCATGTTTACACAGATTGCGGTGTAGATATTTCCATCTTTCTACAGATGGCATTGTAGATATTTCCATGTTTATGCAGATGGTGGTGTAGATATTTCCATGTTTATATAGATGGTGGTGTAGATATAACCATGTTTATACAGATAGCGGTGTAGATATTTCCATGTTTATACAGATCGTGGTGAAGATATTTCCATGTTTATACAGATCGCGGTGAAGATATTTCCATGTTTATACAGATCGCTGTGTAGATATTTCCATGTTTATACAGATAGCGGTGTAGATATTTCCATGTTTATAGAGATAGCGGTGTAGGTATTTCCATGTTTATAGACATAGCGGTGTAGATATTTCCATGTTTATATAGATGGCGTTGTAGATATTTCCATGTTTATACCGATAGATGTGTTGGTTGTTCCACGTTTATATACATAGCGATGTAGATATTTCCATGTTTATACAGCTCGTGGTGCAGATATTTATATCTTTATTCAGATGGCATTGTAGATATTTCCTCATTCACACAGATGGCGGTGTAGATGTTTCCATGTTTATACAGATGGCGGAGTTGTTAGTTCCATGTTTATGGAGATGGCAGTGTAGATATTTTCATGTTTATAGAGATGCCGGTGTAGATATTTCCATGTTTATAGAGATAGCAGTGTAGATATTTACATGTTTATACAGATGGCTGTCTACATATTTCCATGTGTATATAGATGGCATTGTAGATATTTCCATGTTTATACAGATGACTGTAGAGGTATTTCCATGTTTTACCGATGGCTCTGCAGATATTTCCAGGTTTATAGAGATAGCGCTGTTGATATTTCCATGCTTGTACAGATGGCGTTGTTGACATTTCCATCTATACACAGATGGCAGCGTAGATATTTCCATGGACATGCTGATGGCGGTGTAGATAGTTCCATGTTTATTCAGATAGCGGTGTAGATATTTCCATGTTTATACAGATAGCGGTGCAGATATTTCAATGTTTACACAGATTGCGGTGTAGATATTTCCATCTTTCTGCAGATGGCATTGTAGATATTTCCATGTTTTTACAGATGGCAGTGTAGATATTTCAATGTTTATAGAGATGGCACTGTAGATATTTCCATGTTTATACAGATCGCGGTGTAGATATTTCCATGTTTATATAGATGGTGGTGTAGATATTACCATGTTTATACAGATAGCGGTGTAGATATTTCCATGTTTATACAGATCGTGGTGAAGATATTTCCATGTTTATACAGATCACGGTGTAGATATTTCCGTGTTTATACAGATCGCGGTGTAGATATTTCCATGTTTATACAGATAGCGTTGTAGATATTTCCATGTATATATAGATAGCGGTGTAGATATTTCCATGTTTATAGAGATTGCGGTGTAGGTATTTCCATGTTTATACAGATAGCGGTGTAGATATTTCCATGTTGTACAGATGGCGTTGTTGATATTTCCATCTATACACAGATGGTCGTGTAGATATTTCCATGTTTATACAGATGGCAGCGTAGATATTTCCATGGACATGCAGATGGCGGTGTAGATATTTCCATGTTTATGCAGAGAGCGGTGTAGATATTTCCATGTTTTCACAGATGGTGGTGTAGATATTTCCGTGTTTATACACATGGCGGAGTAGATACTTCCATCTTTATGGAGATGGCAGTGTAGATATTTTCATGTTTATAGAGATGGCGGTATAGATATTTCCATATTTATAGAGATAGCGGTGTAGATATTTCCATCTTTCTACAGATGGCAGTGTAGATATTTCCATGTTTATACAGATGGCGTTGTAGATATTTCCATACTTATAGAGATGTCTGTGTAGATATTTCCATGTGTATACAGATGGTATTGTAGGTATTTCCATGTTTATACAGATGGTGGGGTAGATATTTCCATGTTTATTCAAATGAATGTGTAGATATTTCCATGTTTTACAGATGGCAGTGTAGATATTTCAATGTTTATAGAGATGGCGCTGTAGATATTTTCATGTTTATACAGATCGCGGTGTAGATATTTCCATGTTTATACAGATAGCGGTGTAGATATTTCCATGTTTATGCAGATGGCGGTGCAGATATTTCCATGTTTATATAGATGGTGGTGTAGATATTACCATGTTTATACAGATAGCGGTGTAGATATTTCCATGTTTATACAGATCGTGGTGAAGATATTTCCATGTTTATACAGATCGCGGTGTAGATATTTCCATGTTTTTACAGACCGCTGTGTAGGTATTTCCATGTTTATACAGATAGCGGTGTAGATATTTCCATGTTTATAGAGATAGCGGTGTAGGTATTTCCATGTTTATAGACATAGCGGTGTAGATATTTCCATGTTTATATAGATGGCGTTGTAGATATTTCCATGTTTATACCGATAGATGTGTTGGTTGTTCCACGTTTATACAGATAGCGATGTAGATATTTCCATGTTTATACAGCTCGCGGTGCAGATATTTATATCTTTATACAGATGGCATTGTAGATATTTCCTTATTCACACAGATGGCGGTATAGATGTTTCCATGTTTATACAGATATGCGGAGTTGTTAGTTCCATGTTTATGGAGATGGCAGTGTAGATATTTTCATGTTTATGGAGATGGCGGTGTAGATATTTCCATGTTTATACAGATAGCAGTGTAGATATTTACATGTTTATACAGATGGCTGTCTAGATATTTCCATGTGTATATAGATGGCATTGTAGATATTTCCATGTTTATACAGATGACTGTAGAGGTATTTCCATGTTTTACCGATGGCTCTGCAGATATTTCCATGTTTATAGAGATAGCGGTGTTGATATTTCCATGTTTGTACAGATGGCGTTGTTGATATTTCCATCTATACACAGACGGCCGTGTAGATATTTCCATGTTTATACAGATGGCAGCGTAGATATTTCCATGGACATGCTGATGGCGGTGTAGATATTTCCATGTTTATACAGATCGCGGTGTAGATATTTCCATGTTTGTAGAGATAGCGGTGTAGGTATTTCCATGTTTATAGACATAGCGGTGTAGATATTTCCATGTTTATATAGATGGCGTTGTAGATATTTCCATGTTTATACCGATAGATGTGTTGGTGTTTCCACGTTTATACAGATAGCGATGTAGATATTTCCATGTTTATACAGCTCACAGTGCAGATATTTATATCTTTATACAGATGGCATTGTAGATATTTCCTTACTCACACAGATGGTGGTGTAGATGTTTCCATGTTTATACAGACGGCGGAGTAGTTAGTTCCATGTTTATGGAGATGGCAGTGTACATATTTTCATGTTTATAGAGATGGCGGTGTAGATATTTCCATGTGTATACAGATGGCATTGTAGATATTTCCATGTTTATACAGATGACTGTAGAGGTATTTCCATGTTTTACAGATGACTGTGCAGATATTACCATGTTTATAGAGATAGCGGTGAAGATATTTCCATGTTTGTACAGATGGCAGCGCAGATATTTCCATGGACATGCAGATAGCGGTGTAGATATTTCCATGTTTATAGAGAGAGCGGTGTAGATATTTCCATGTTTTCACAGATGGAGGTGTAGTTATTTCCGTGTTTATACACATGGCGGAGTAGATACTTCCATCTTTATGGAGATGGCAGTGTAGATATTTTCATGTTTATAGAGATGGCGGTGTAGATATTTCCATATTTATAGAGATAGCGGTGTAGATATTTCCATCTTTCTACAGATGGCAGTGTAGATATTTCCATGTTAATACAGATGGCGGTGTAGATATTTCCATACTTATACAGATGTCTGTGTAGATATTTCCATCTGTATACAGATGGTATTGTAGGTATTTCCATGTTCATACAGATGGTGGTGTAGATATTTCCATGTTTATTCAGATGACTGTGTGGATATTTCCATGTTTTTACAGATGGCAGTGTAGATATTTCAATGTTTATAGAGATGGCGCTGTAGATATCTCCATGTTTATACAGATCCCGGTGTAGATATTTCCATGTTTATACAGATAGCGGTGTAGATATTTCCATGTTTTTACAGATATCGGTGTAGATATTTCCATGTTTACACAGATTGCGGAGTAGATATTTCCATCTTTCTACAGATGGCATTGTAGATACTTCCATGTTTATGCACATGGCGGTGTAGATATTTCCATGTTTATATGGATGGTGGTGTAGATATTACCATGTTTATACAGATAGCGGGGTAGATATTTCCATGTTTATACAGATCGAGGTGAAGATATTTCCATGTTTATACAGATCGCGGTGTTGATATTTCCATGTTTATAAAGATCGCGGTGTAGATATTTCCATGTTTATACAGATAGCGTTGTAGATATTTCCATGTTTATATAGAAAGCGGTGTAGATATTTCCATGTTTATAGAGATAGCGATGTAGTTATTTCCATGTTTATAGACATAGCGGTGTAGATATTTCCATGTTTATATAGATGGCGTTGTAGATATTTGCATGTTTATACCGATAGATGTGTTGGTATTTCCACGTTTATACAGATAGCGATGCAGATATTTCCATGTTTATACAGATAGCGGTGTAGGTATTTCCATGTTTTTATAGATATCGGTGTAGATATTTCCATGTCTACACAGATTGCGGTGTAGATATTTCCATCTTTCTACAGATGGCATTGTAGATATTTCCATGTTTATGCAGATGGCGGTGTAGATATTTCCATGTTTATATAGATGGTGGTGTAGATATTACCATGTTTATACAGATAGCGGTGTAGTTATTTCCATGTTTATACAGATCGTGGTGAAGATATTTCCATGTTTATACAGATCGCGGTGTAGATATTTCCATGTTTATACAGATCGCTGTGTAGATATTTCCATGTTTATACAGATAGCGGTGTAGATATTTCCATGTTTATAGAGATAGCGGTGTAGGTATTTCCATGTTTATAGACATAGCGGTGTAGATATTTCCATGTTTATATAGATGGCGTTGTAGATATTTCCATGTTTATACCGATAGATGTGTTGGTTGTTCCACGTTTATACAGATAGCGATGTAGATATTTCCATGTTTATACAGCTCGCGGTGCAGATATTTATATCTTTATACAGATGGCATTGTAGATATTTCCTTATTCACACAGATGGCGGTGTAGATGTTTCCATGTTTATACAGATGGCGGAGTTGTTAGTTCCATGTTTATGGAGATGGCAGTGTAGATATTTTCATGTTTATAGAGATGGCGGTGTAGATATTTCCATGTTTATAGAGATAGCAGTGTAGATATTTACATGTTTATACAGATGGCTGTCTAGATATTTCCATGTGTATATAGATGGCATTGTAGATATTTCCATGTTTATACAGATGACTGTAGAGGTATTTCCATGTTTTACCGATGGCTCTGCAGATATTTCCATGTTTATAGAGATAGCGGTGTTGATATTTCCATGTTTGTACAGATGGCGTTGTTGATATTTCCATCTATACACAGATGGCCGTGTAGATATTTCCATGTTTATACAGATGGCAGCGTAGATATTTCCATGGACATGCTGATGGCGGTGTAGATATTTCCATGTTTATACAGATCGCGGTGTAGATATTTCCATGTTTATAGAGATAGCGGTGTAGGTATTTCCATGTTTATAGACATAGCGGTGTAGATATTTCCATGTTTATATAGATGGCGTTGTAGATATTTCCATGTTTATACCGATAGATGTGTTGGTGTTTCCACGTTTATACAGATAGCAATGTAGATATTTCCATGTTTATACAGCTCGCGGTGCAGAAATTTATATCTTTATACAGATGGCATTGTAGATATTTCCTTACTCACGCAGATGGCGGTGTAGATGTTTCCATGTTTATACAGACGGCGGAGTAGTTACTTCCATGTTTATGGAGATGGCAGTGTACATATTTTCATGTTTATAGAGATGGCGGTGTAGATATTTCCATGTGTATACAGATGGCATTGTAGATATTTCCATGTTTATACAAATGACTGTAGAGGTATTTCCATGTTTTACAGATGGCTATGCAGATATTTCCATGTTTATAGAGATAGCGGTGAAGATATTTCCATGTTTGTACAGATGGCGTTGTTGATATTTCCATCTATACACAGATGGCCGTGTAGATATTTCCATGTTTATACAGATGGCAGCGCAGATATTTCCATGGACATGCAGATAGCGGTGTAGATATTTCCATGTTTATACAGATAGCGGTGTAGATATTTCAATGTTTACACAGATTGCGGTGTAGATATTTCCATCTTTCTGCAGATGGCATTGTAGATATTTCCATGTTTTTACAGATGGCAGTGTAGATATTTCAATGTTTATAGAGATGGCACTGTAGATATTTCCATGTTTATACAGATCGCGGTGTAGATATTTCCATGATTATATAGATGGTGGTGTAGATATTACCATGTTTATACAGATAGCGGTGTAGATATTTCCATGTTTATACAGATCGTGGTGAAGATATTTCCATGTTTATACAGATCACGGTGTAGATATTTCCGTGTTTATACAGATCGCGGTGTAGATATTTCCATGTTTATACAGATAGCGTTGTAGATATTTCCATGTTTATATAGATAGCGGTGTAGATATTTCCATGTTTATAGAGATTGCGGTGTAGGTATTTCCATGTTTATACAGATAGCGGTGTAGATATTTCCATGTTGTACAGATGGCGTTGTTGATATTTCCATCTATACACAGATGGTCGTGTAGATATTTCCATGTTTATACAGATGGCAGCGTAGATATTTCCATGGACATGCAGATGGAGGTGTAGATATTTCCATGTTTATGCAGAGAGCGGTGTAGATATTTCCATGTTTTCACAGATGGTGGTGTAGATATTTCCGTGTTTATACACATGGCGGTGTAGATACTTCCATCTTTATGGAGATGGCAGTGTAGATATTTTCATGTTTATAGAGATGGCGGTATAGATATTTCCATATTTATAGAGATAGCGGTGTAGATATTTCCATCTTTCTACAGATGGCTGTGTAGATATTTCCATGTTTATACAGATGGCGGTGTAGATATTTCCATACTTATAGAGATGTCTGTGTAGATATTTCCATGTGTATACAGATGGTATTGTAGGTATTTCCATGTTTATACAGATGGTGGGGTAGATATTTCCATGTTTATTCAAATGAATGTGTAGATATTTCCATGTTTTACAGATGGCAGTGTAGATATTTCAATGTTTATAGAGATGGCGCTGTAGATATTTTCATGTTTATACAGATTGCGGTGTAGATATTTCCATGTTTATACAGATAGCGGTGTAGATATTTCCATGTTTATGCAGATGGCGGTGCAGATATTTCCATGTTTATATAGATGGTGGTGTAGATATTACCATGTTTATACAGATAGCGGTGTAGATATTTCCATGTTTACACAGATCGTGGTGAAGATATTTCCATGTTTATACAGATCGCGGTGTAGATATTTCCATGTTTATACAGACCGCTGTGTAGATATTTCCATGTTTATACAGATAGCGGTGTAGATATTTCCATGTTTATAGAGATAGCGGTGTAGGTATTTCCATGTTTATAGACATAGCGGTGTAGGTATTTCCATGTTTATATAGATGGCGTTGTAGATATTTCCATGTTTATACCGATAGATGTGTTGGTTGTTCCACGTTTATACAGATAGCGATGTAGATATTTCCATGTTTATACAGCTCGCGGTGCAGATATTTATATCTTTATACAGATGGCATTGTAGATATTTCCTTATTCACACAGATGGCGGTGTAGATGTTTCCATGTTTATACAGATGGCGGAGTTGTTAGTTCCATGTTTATGGAGATGGCAGTGTAGATATTTTCATGTTTATGGAGATGGCGGTGTAGATATTTCCATGTATATACAGATAGCGGTGTAGATATTTCCATGTTTTTACAGATATCGGTGTAGATATTTCCATGTTTACACAGATTGCGGTGTAGATATTTCCATCTTTCTTCAGATGGCATTGTAGATACTTCCATGTTTATGCAGATGGCGGTGTAGATATTTCCATGTTTATATAGATGGTGGTGTAGATATTACCATGTTTATACAGATAGCGGTGTAGATATTTCCATGTTTATACAGATCGTGGTGAAGTTATTTCCATGTTTATACAGATCGCGGTGTAGATATTTCCATGTTTATACAGATAGCGGTGTAGATATTTCCATGTTTATACAGATAGCGTTGTAGATATTTCCATGTTGATACAGATAGCGGTGTAGATATTTCCATGTTTATAGAGATAGCGGTGTAGGTATTTCCATGTTTATAGACATAGCGGTGTAGATATTTCCATGTTTATATAGATGGCGTTGTAGATATTTCCATGTTTGTACCGATAGATGGGTTGGTATTTCAACGTTTATACAGATAGCGATGTAGATATTTCCATGTTTATACAGCTCGCGGTGCAGATATTTATATCTTTATACAGATGGCATTGTAGATATTTCCTTATTCACACAGATGGCGGTGTAGATGTTTCCATGTTTATACAGATAGTGGAGTAGTTAGTTCCATGTTTGTGGAGATGTCAGTGTAGATATTTTCATGTTTATAGAGATGGCGGTGTAGATATTTCCATGTTTATAGAGATAGCAGCGTAGATATTTACATGTTTATACAGATGGCTGTGAAGATATTTCCATGTGTATACAGATGGCATTGTAGATAATTCCATGTTTATACAGATGACTGTAGAGGTATTTCCATGTTTTACAGATGGCTGTGCAGATATTTCCATGTTTATAGAGATAGCGGTGTAGATATTTCCATGTTTGTACAGAAGGCGTTGTTGATATTTCCATCTATACACAGATGGCCGTGTAGATATTTCCATGTTTAAACAGATGGCAGTGTAGATATTTCCATGTTTTTACAGATGGCAGTGTAGATATTTCAATGTTTATAGAGATGGCGCTGTAGATATTTCCATGTTTATACAGATCGCGGTGTAGATATTTCCATGTTTATACAGATAGCGGTGTAGATATTTCCATGTTTTTACAGATATCGGTGTAGATATTTCCATGTTTTCACAGATGGTGGTGTAGATATTTCCGTGTTTATACACATGGCGGAGTAGATACTTCCATCTTTATGGAGATGGCAGTGTAGATATTTTCATGTTTATAGAGATGGCGGTGTGGATATTTCCATATTTATAGAGATAGCAGTGTAGATATTTCCATCTTTCTACAGATGGCAGTGTAGATATTTCCATGTTTATACAGATGGCGGTATAGATACTTCCATACTTATACAGATGTCTGTGTAGATATTTCCATGTGTATACAGATGGTATTGAAGGTATTTCCATGTTTATACAGATGGTGGTGTAGATATTTCCATGTTTATACAGATGGCTGTGTAGATATCTCCATGTTTATACAGATAGCAGTGTAGATATTTCCATGTTTATACAGATTGCGGTGTAGATATTTCCATGTTTTTACAGATATCGGTGTAGATATTTCCATGTTTACACAGATTGCGGTGTAGATATTTCCATGTTTCTACAGATGGCGGTGTTGATATTTCCATCTATACACAGATGGCCGTGTAGATATTTCCATGTTTATACAGATGGCGGCATAGATATTTCCATGTAGATGCAGATGGCGGTGTAGATATTTCCATGTTTAAACAGATAGCGGTGTAGATATTTCCATGTTTACACAGATAGTGGTGTAGATATTTCCGTGTATATACACATGGCAGAGTAGATACCTCCATCTTTATGGAGATGGCAGTGTAGAGATTTTCATGTTTATAGACATGGCGGTGTAGATATTTCCATATTTATAGAGATAGCGGTGTAGATATTTGCATCTTTCTACAGATGGCAGTGTAGATATTTCCATGTTTATACAGATGACCGTGAAGTTATTTCCATATTTATACAGATGTCTGTGTAGATATTTCCATTTGTATACAGATGGTATTGTATGTATTTCCATGTTTATACAGATGTTGGTGTAGATATTTCCATGCTTATACAGTTGGCAGTGTAGATATTTCCATGTTTTTCATATGGCAGTGTAGATATTTCAATGTTTATAGAGATGGCGCTGTAGATATTTCCATGTTTATACAGATAACGGTGGAGATATTTCCATGTTTATACAGAGAGCAGTGGAGATATTTCCATGTTTATACACATAGCGGTGTACATATTTCCATGTTTATAGAGACAGCGGTGTAGGTATTTCCATGTTTATAGAGATTGCTGTGTAGATATTTCCATGTTTGTACAGATGGAGGTGTTGATGTTTCCATCTATACACAGATTGCCGTGTAGGTATTTCCATGTGTATTCAGATGGCATTGAAGATATTTCCATGTTTATACAGATGGTGGTGTAGATATTTCCATGTTTACACAGATGACTGTATAGGTATTTCCATGTTTATACAGATGGCGGTGTAGATATTTCCATGTTTATACAGATAGCGGTGTAGATATTTCCATGTTTATACAGATCACGGTGTAGATATTTCCATGTTTATACAGATCGCGGTGTAGATATTTCCATGTTTATACAGATAGCGGTGTAGATATTTCCATGTGTTTACAGATAGCGGTGTAGATAGTTCCATGTTTATACAGATAGTGGTGTAGATATTTCCATATTTATACAGATAACGGTGTAGAAATTTCCATGTTTATACAGATAGCGGTGTAAATTTTTCATGTTTATATAGATGGTGGCGAAGATATTACCATGTTTATAAAGGTAGCAGTGTAGGTATTTCCATGTTTATACAGATTGTGGTGAAGATATTTCCATGTTTATACAGATCGCGGTGTAGATATTTCCATGTTTACACAGATTGCGGTGTAGATATTTCCATCTTTCTACAGATGGCATTGTAGATATTTCCATGTTTATGCAGATGGCGGTGTAGATATTTCCATGTTTATATAGATGGTGGTGTAGATATTACCATGTTTATGCAGGTAGCGGTGTACATATTTCCATGTTTATACAGATTGTGGGGAAGATATTTAAATGTTTATACAGATCGCGGTGTAGATATTTCCATGTTTATACAGATCGCGGTGTAGATATTTCCATGTTTATACAGATAGCGGTGTAGATATTTCCATGTTTATACAGATAGCGGTGTAGATATTTCCATATTTATACAGATAACGGTGTAGAAATTTCCATGTTTATACAGATAGCGGTGTAAATTTTTCCATGTTTATACAGATCACGGTGTAGATATTTCCATCTTTATAGAGATAGCGGTGTAGATATTTCCATGTTTATACAGATAGCAGTGTAGATATTTCCATGTTCATACAGACCGCGGTGTAGATATTTCCATGGTTATACAGATAGCAGTGCAGATATTTCCATGTTTGTACAGATGGCGGTGTTGATATTTCCATCTATACACAGATGACCGTGTAGATATTTCCATATTTATACAGATGGCGGCGCAGATACTTCCATGGATATGTAGATGGTGGTGTAGATATTTCCATGTTTATACAGTTAGCGGTGTAGTTATTTCCATGTTTATATAGATAGCGGTGTAGATATTTCCATGTATATGCACATGGCTGTGTAGATATTTCCATGTTTATACAGATGGCGGTGTAGATATTTCCATGTTTATACAGATAACTTTGTAAGTATTTCCATGTTTATACAGATGGCGGTGTAGATATTTCGATGTTTGTAGAGATAGCAGTGGAGATATTTCCATGTTTATACAGATAGCGGTGTAGATGTTTCCATGTTTATACTGATCGTGGTGTAGATATTTCCATGTTTATAGAGATGGCGGTGTAGATATTTCCATGTTCTTAGAGATAGCGGTGTTGATTTTTCCACGTTTATAGAGATAGCGGTGTGGATATTTCCATGCTTATACAGATAGGGGTGTAGCTATGTCCATGTTTATGGAGATAGCGGTGTAGATATTTCCATTTTTAACAGATCACGGTGTAGATATTTCCTTGTTTATACTAATAGCGGTGTAGTTATTTCCATGTCTATAGAGATAGCGGTGTAGATATTTCCATGTATATACAGATGTCTGTGTAGATATTTCCATGTTTATACAGATGGCTGTGTAGATATTTCCATGTTTATACAGATGACTTTGTAGGTATTTCCATGTTTATACAGATGGCGCTGCAGATATTCCATGTTTATATTGATAGCTGTGTAGGTATTTCCATGTTTATACAGATAGCGGTGTAGATATTTCCATGTTTATACAGATCACGGTGTAGATATTTCCATGTTTATACAGATCGCGGTGTAGATATTTCCATGTTTATACAGATAGCGGTGTAGATATTTCCATGTGTTTACAGAAAGCGGTGTAGATAGTTCCATGTTTACAAAGATTGCGGTGTAGATACTTCCAACTTTCTACAGATGACATTGTAGATATTTCCATGTTTATACAGATGGCGGTGTAGATATTTCCATGTTTATATAGATGGTGGTGTAGATATTATCATGTTTATACAGGTAGCGGTGTAGATATTTCCATGTTTATACAGATTGTGGTGAAGATATTTCCATGTTTATACAGATCGCGGTGTAGATATTTCCATGTTTACACAGATTGCGGTGTAGATATTTCCATCTTTCTACAGATGGCATTGTATATATTTCCATGTTTATGCAGATGGCGGTGTAGATATTTCCATGTTTATATAGATGGTGGTGTAGATATTACCATGTTTATGCAGGTAGCGGTGTAGATATTTCCATGTTTATACAGATTGTGGTGAAGATATTTCCATGTTTGTACAGATCGTGGTGTAGATATTTCCATGTTTATACAGATCGCGGTGTAGATATTTCCATGTTTATACAGATAGCGGTGTAGATATTTCCATGTTTACACAGATAGCGGTGTAAATATTTCCATATTTATTCAGATAACGGTGTAGAAATTTCCATGTTTATACAGATAGCGGTGTAAATTTTTCCATGTTTATATAGATCACGGTGTAGATATTTCCATGTTTATAGAGATAGCATTGTAGATATTTCCATGTTTATACAGATAGCGGTGCAGATATTTCCATGTTTATACAGACCGCGGTGTAGATATTTCCATGGTTATACAGATAGCGGTGCAGATATTTCCATGTTTGTACAGATGGCGGTGTTGATATTTCCATCTATACACAGATGACCGTGTAGATATTTCCATGTTTATACAGATGGCGGCGCAGATATTTCCATGGATATGTAGATGGTGGTGTAGATATTTCCATGTTTATACAGATAGCGGTGTAGTTATTTCCATGTTTACATAGATAGCGGTGTAGATATTTCCATGTATACACACATGGCTGTGTAGATATTTCCATGTTTATACAGATGGCAGTGTAGATATTTCCATGTATATACAGATAACTTTGTAAGTATTTCCATGTTTATACAGATGGCGGTGTAGATATTTCGATGTTTATAGAGATAGCAGTGGAGATATTTCCATGTTTATACAGATAGCGGTGTAGATGTTTCCATGTTTATACTGATCGTGGTGTAGATATTTCCATGTTTATAGAGATGGTGGTGTAGATATTTCCATGTTCATAGAGATAGCGGTGTTGATTTTTCCACGTTTATAGAGATAGCGGTGTGGATATTTCCATGCTTATACAGATAGGGGTGTAGATATTTCCATGTTTATAGAGATAGCGGTGTAGATATTTCCATTTTTTTACAGATCACGGTGTAGATATTTCCTTGTTTATACTAATAGCGGTGTAGTTATTTCCATGTTTATACAGATAGTGGTGTAGATATTTCCATGTATATACAGAGGGCTGTGTAGATTTTTCCATGTTTATACAGATGGCTGTGTAGATATTTCCATGTTTATACAGATGACTTTGTAGGTATTTCCATGTTTATACAGATGGCGGTGTAGATTTTCCATGTTTATATTGATAGCTGTGTAGATATTTCCATGTTTATACAGATAGCGGTGTAGATATTTCCATGTTTATACAGATCGCGGTGTAGATATTTCCATGTTTATACAGATCGCGGTGTAGCTATTTCCATGTTTATAGAGACAGCGGTGTAGATAGTTCCATGTTTTTACAGATATCGGTGTAGATATTTCCATGTTTACACAGATTGCGGTGTAAATATTTCCATCTTTCTACAGATGGCATTGCAGATATTTCCATGTTTATACAGATGGTGGTGTAGATATTTCCATGTTTATATAGATGGTGGTGTAGATATTACCATGTTTATACAGATAGCGGTGCAGATATTTCCATGTTTATACAGATCGTGGTGAAGATATATCCATGTTTATACAGATCGTGGTGTAGATATTTCCATGTTCATACAGATCGTGGTGTAGATATTTCCATGCTTATACAGATAGCGGTGTAGATATTTCCATGTTTATACAGATAGCGAAGTAGATATTTCCATGTTTATAGAGATAGCGGGGTAGGTATTTCCATGTCTATAGACATAGCGGTGTAGATATTTCCATGTTTATATAGATGGCGTTGTAGATATTTCCAAGTTTATACCGACAGCGGTGTCGGTATTTCCACGTTTATACAAATAGCGATGTAGATATTTCCATGTTTATACAGGTCACGGTGCAGATATTTATATTTTTGTACAGATGGCATTGTAGACATTTCCTTATTCACACAGATGGCGGTGTAGATGTTTCCATGTTTATACAGATGGCAGAGAAGTTAGTTCCATGTCTATGAAGATGGCAGTGTAGATATTTTCATGTTTATAGTGGTGGCGGTGTAGATATTTCCATGTTTATAGAGATAGCAGTGTTGATATTTACATGTTTAAACAGATGGCTGTGTAGATATTTCCATGTGTATACAGATGGCATTGTAGATATTTCCATGTTTATACAGATGTCTGTCTACGTATTTCCATGTTTGTACAGATGGCAGTGCAGATATTTCCATGTTTAAAGAGATAGCGGTGTAGATATTTCCATGTTTCTACAGATGGCGGTGTTGATATTTCCATCTATACACAGATGGCCATGTAGATATTTCCATGTTTATACAGATGGCGGCGCAGATATTTCCATGGATATGTAGATGGTGGTCTAGATATTTCCATGTTTATACAGATAGCGGTGTAGTTATTTCCATGTTTATATAGATAGCGGTGTAGATATTTCCATGTATATACACATGGCTGTGTAGATATTTCTATGTTTATACAGATGGCGGTGTAGATATTTCCATGTTTATACAGATAGCGGTGTAGATATTTCCATGTTTATACAGATAGCGGTGTAGATATTTCCATGTGTTTACAGATAGCGGTGTAGATATTTCCATGTTTATACAGATAGCGGTGTAGATATTTCCATGTTTATACAGATCACGGTGTAGATATTTCCATGTTTATACATATCGCGGTGTAGATATTTCCATGTTTATACAGATAGCGGTGTAGATATTTCCATGTGTTTACAGATAGCGGTGTAGATAGTTCCATGTTTATACAGATAGCGGTGTAGATATTTCCATATTTATACAGATAACGGTGTAGAAATTTCCATGTTTATACAGATAGCGGTGTAAATTTTTCCATGTTTATATAGATGGTGGCGAAGATATTACCATGTTTATAAAGGTAGCAGTGTAGGTATTTCCATGTTTATACAGATTGTGGTGAAGATATTTCCATGTTTATACAGATCGCGGTGTAGATATTTCCATGTTTACACAGATTGCGGTGTTGATATTTCCATTTTTCTACAGATGGCATTGTAGATATTTCCATGTTTATACAGATGGCGGTGTAGATATTTCCATGTTTATATAGATGGTGGTGTAGATATTACCATGTTTATGCAGGTAGCGGTGTACATATTTCCATGTTTATACAGATTGTGGGGAAGATATTTCCATGTTTATACAGATCGCGGTGTAGATATTTCCATGTTTATACAGATCGCGGTGTAGATATTTCCATGTTTATACAGATAGCGGTGTAGATATTTCCAAGTTTATACAGATAGCGGTGTAGATATTTCCATATTTATACAGATAACGGTGTAGAAATTTCCATGTTTATACAGATAGCGGTGTAAATTTTTCCATGTTTATACAGATCACGGTGTAGATATTTCCATCTTTATAGAGATAGCGGTGTAGATATTTCCATGTTTATACAGATAGCAGTGTAGATATTTCCATGTTCATACAGACCGCGGTGTAGATATTTCCATGGTTATACAGATAGCAGTGCAGATATTTCCATGTTTGTACAGATGGCGGTGTTGATATTTCCATCTATACACAGATGACCGTGTAGATATTTCCATATTTGTACAGATGGCGGCGCAGATACTTCCATGGATATGTAGATGGTGGTGTAGATATTTCCATGTTTATACAGTTAGCAGTGTAGTTATTTCCATGTTTATATAGATAGCGGTGTAGATATTTCCATGTATATACACATGGCTGTGTAAATATTTCCATGTTTATACAGATGGCGGTGTAGATATTTCCATGTTTATACAGATAACTTTGTGAGTATTTCCATGTTTATACAGATGGCGGTGTAGATATTTCGATGTTTATAGAGATAGCAGTGGAGATATTTCCATGTTTATACAGATAGCGGTGTAGATGTTTCCATGTTTATACTGATCGTGGTGTAGATATTTCCATGTTTATAGAGATGGCGGTGTAGATATTTCCATGTTCATAGAGATAGCGGTGTTGATTTTTCCACGTTTATAGAGATAGCGGTGTGGATATTTCCATGCTTATATAGATAGGGGTGTAGCTATGTCCATGTTTATGGAGATAGCGGTGTAGATATTTCCATTTTTAACAGATCACGGTGTAGATATTTCCTTGTTTATACTAATAGCGGTGTAGTTATTTCCATGTCTATAGAGATAGCGGTGTAGATATTTCCATGTATATACAGATGGCTGTGTAGATATTTCCATGTTTATACAGATGGCTGTGTAGATATTTCCATGTTTATACAGATGACTTTGTAGGTATTTCCATGTTTATACAGATGGCGGTGCAGATTTTCCATGTTTATATTGATAGCTGTGTAGGTATTTCCATGTTTATACAGATAGCAGTGTAGATATTTCCATGTTTATACAGATCACGGTTTAGATATTTCCATGTTTATACAGATCGCGGTGTAGATATTTCCATGTTTATACAGATAGCAGTGTAGATATTTCCATGTGTTTACAGAAAGCGGTGTAGATAGTTCCATGTTTACAAAGATTGCTGTGTAGATATTTCCATCTTTCTACAGATGGCATTGTAGATATTTCCATGTTTATGCAGATGGCGGTGTAGATATTTCCATGTTTATATAGATGGTGGTGTAGATATTACCATGTTTATGCAGGTAGCGGTGTAGATATTTCCATGTTTATACAGATTGTGGTGAAGATATTTCCATGTTTGTACAGATCGTGGTGTAGATATTTCCATGTTTATACAGATCGCGGTGTAGATATTTCCATGTTTATACAGATAGCGGTGTAGATATTTCCATGTTTACACAGATAGCGGTGTAAATATTTCCATATTTATTCAGATAACGGTGTAGAAATTTCCATGTTTATACAGATAGCGGTGTAAATTTTTCCATGTTTATATAGATCACCGTGTAGATATTTCCATGTTTATAGAGATAGAATTGTAGATATTTCCATGCTTATACAGATAGCGGTGTAGATATTTCCGTGTTTATACAGACCGCGGTGTAGATATTTCCATGTTTATACAGATAGCGGTGTAGTTATTTCCATGTTTACATAGATAGCGATGTAGATATTTCCATGTATACACACATGGCTGTGTAGATATTTCCATGTTTATACAGATGGCAGTGTAGATATTTCCATGTATATACAGATAACCTTGTAAGTATTTCCATGTTTATACAGATGGCGGTGTAGATATTTCGATGTTTATAGAGATAGCAGTGGAGATATTTCCATGTTTATACAGATAGCGGTGTAGATGTTTCCATGTTTATACTGATCGTGGTGTAGATATTTCCATGTTTATAGAGATGGCGGTGTAGATATTTCCATGTTCATAGAGATAGCGGTGTTGATTTTTCCACGTTTATAGAGATAGCGGTGTGGATATTTCCATGCTTATACAGATAGGGGTGTAGATATTTACATGTTTATAGAGATAGCGGTGTAGATATTTCCATTTTTTTACAGATCACGGTGTAGATATTTCCTTGTTTATACTAATAGCGGTGTAGTTATTTCCATGTTTATACAGATAGCGGTGTAGATATTTCCATGTATATACAGATGGCTGTGTAGATTTTTCCATGTTTATACAGATGGCTGTGTAGATATTTCCATGTTTATACAGATGACTTTGTAGGTATTTCCATGTTTATACAGATGGCGGTGTAGATTTTCCGTGTTTATATTGGTAGCTGTGTAGATATTTCCATGTTTATACAGATAGCGGTGTAGATATTTCCATGTTTATACAGATCGCGGTGTAGATATTTCCATGTTTATACAGATCGCGGTGTAGATATTTCCATGTTTATAGAGACAGCGGTGTAGATATTTCCATGTTTTTACAGATATCGGTGTAGATATTTCCATGTTTACACAGATTGCGGTGTAAATATTTCCATCTTTCTACAGATGGCATTGTAGATATTTCCATGTTTATACAGATGGTGGTGTAGATATTTCCATGTTTATATAGATGGTGGTGTAGATATTACCATGTTTATACAGATAGCGGTGCAGATATTTCCATGTTTATACAGATCGTGGTGAAGATATATCCATGTTTATACAGACCGTGGTGTAGATATTTCCATGTTCATACAGATCGTGGTGTAGATATTTCCATGTTTATACAGATAGCGGTGTAGATATTTCCATGTTTATACAGATAGCGGTGTAGATATTTCCATGTTTATAGAGATAGCGGGGTAGGTATTTCCATGTCTATAGACATAGCGGTGTAGATATTTCCATGTTTATATAGATGGCGTTGTAGATATTTCCAAGTTTATACCGACAGCAGTGTCGGTATTTCCACGTTTATACAGATAGCGATGTAGATATTTCCATGTTTATACAGGTCACGGTGCAGGTATTTATATTTTTGTACAGATGGCATTGTAGACATTTCCTTATTCACACAGATGGCGGTGTAGATGTTTCCATGTTTATACAGATGGCAGAGTAGTTAGTTCCATGTCTATGAAGATGGCAGTGTAGATATTTTCATGTTTATAGAGGTGGCGGTGTAGATATTTCCATGTTTATACAGATGGCAGTGTAGATATTTCCATGTTTATTCAGATGGCGGTGTAGATATTTTGATGTTTATAGAGATAGCAGTGGAGATATTTCAATGTTTATACAGATCGCGGTGTAGATATTTCCATCTTTATACTGATCGTGGTGTAGATATTTCCATGTTTACAGAGATGGCGGTGTAGATATTTCCATGTTCATAGAGATAGCGGTGTAGATATTTCCGTCTTTCTACAGATGGCATTGTAGATATTTCCATGTTTATACAGATGGTGGTGTAGATATTTCCATGTTTATATAGATGGTGGTGTAGATATTACCATGTTTATACAGATAGCGGTGAAGATATTTCCATGTTTATGGAGATCGTGGTGAAGATATTTCCATGTTTATACAGATCGTGGTGTAGATATTTCCATGTTTATACAGATCGCGGTGTAGATATTTCCATGTTTATACAGATAGCTGTGTAGATATTTCCATGTTTATACAGATGGCGGTGTAGATATTTCCATGTTTATAGAGATAGCGGTGTAGGTATTTCCATGTCTATAGACATAGCGGTGTAGATATTTCCATGTTTATATAGATGGCGTTGTAGATATTTCCATGTTTATACCGACAGCGGTGTCGGTATTTCCACGTTTATACAGACAGCGATGTAGATATTTCCATGTTTATACAGCTCGCGGTGCAGATATTTATATTTTTGTACAGATGGCATTGTAGATATTTCCTTATTCACACAGATGGCGGTGTAGATGTTTCCATGTTCATACAGATGGCAGAGTAGTTAGTTCCATGTTTATGGAGATGGCAGTGTAGATATTTTCATGTTTATAAAGGTGGCTTTGTAGATATTTCCATGTTTGTAGAGATAGCAGTGTAGATATTTACATGTTTATACAGATGGCTGTGTAGATATTTCCATGTGTATAGAGATGGCATTGTAGATATTTCCATGTTTATACAGATGACTGTCTACGTATTTCCATGTTTTTACAGATGGCAGTGCAGATATTTCCATGTTTATAGAGATAGCGGTGTAGATATTTCCATGTTTCTACAGATGGCGGTGTTGATATTTCCATCTATACACAGATGGCCGTGTAGATATTTCCATGTTTATAAAGATGGCGGCGCAGATATTTCCATGGATATGTAGATGGTGGTGTAGATATTTCCATGTTTATACAGATAGCGGTGTAGTTATTTCCATGTTTATATTGATAGCGGTGTAGATATTTCCATGTATATACACATGGCTGTGTAGATATTTCCATGTTTATACAGATGGCAGTGTAGATATTTCCATGTTTATACAGATGGCGGCGTAGATATTTCCATGGAGATGCAGATGGCGGTGTAGATATTTCCATGTTTAAACAGATAGCGGTGTAGATATTTCCATGTTTACAGAGATAGTGGTGTAGATATTTCCGTGTTTTTACACATGGCAGAGTAGATACCTCCATCTTTATGGAGATGGCAGTGTAGATATTTTCATGTTTATAGAGATGGCGGTGTAGATATTTCCATATTTATAGAGATAGCGGTGTAGATAGTTCCATCTTTCTACAGATGGCAGTGTAGATATTTCCATGTTTATACAGATGGCGGTGTAGATATTTCCATATTTATACAGATGTCTGTGTAGATATTTCCATGTGTATACAGATGGTATTGTAGGTATTTCCATGTTTATACAGATGGTGGTGAAGGTAATTCCATGTTTATTCAGATGACTGTGTAGATATATCCATGTTTTTACAGATGGCAGTGTAGATATTTCAATGTTTATAGAGATGGCGCTGTAGATATTTCCACGTTTATACAGATAACTGTGGAGATATTTCCATGTTTATACAGAGAGCAGTGGAGATATTTCCGTGTTTATACACATAGCGGTGTACATATTTCCATGATTATAGAGACAGCGGTGTAGGTATTTCCATGTTTATACAGATAGCGGTGCAGATATTTCCATGTTTACACAGATGCCTATGCAGATATTTCCATATTTATACAGAGGGCTGTGTAGATATTTCTATGTTTATACAGAAGGCAGTGGAGGTATTTAAATATTCCTACACATGACTGTGTAGGTATTTCCATGTTTAAACAGATGTCTATGTAGGTATTTCCATGTTTATAGAGATTGCGGTGCAGATATTTCCATGTTTATACACATAGCGGTGTACATATTTCCATGATTATAGAGACAGTGGTGTAGATATTTCCATGTTTATACAGATAGCGGTGTAGATATTTCCATGTTTATACAGACCGCGTTGTAGATATTTTCATGTTTATACAAATAGCGGTGCAGATATTTCCATGTTTGTACAGATGGCGTTGTTGATATTTCCATCCATACATATATGACCGTGTAGATATTTCCATGTTTATACAGATAGCGGTGTAGATACTTCCATGTTTATACAGATCGCGGTGTAGATATTTCCATGTTTATACAGATGGCGGCATAGATATTTCCATGTAGATGCAGATGGCGGTGTAGATATTTCCATGTTTAAACAGATAGCGGTGTAGATATTTCCATGTTTACACAGATAGTGGTGTAGATATTTCCGTGTATATACACATGGCAGAGTAGATACCTCCATCTTTATGGAGATGGCAGTGTAGAGATTTTCATGTTTATAGAGATGGCGGTGTAGATATTTCCATATTTATAGAGATAGCGGTGTAGATATTTGCATCTTTCTACAGATGGCAGTGTAGTTATTTCCATGTTTATACAGATGGCCGTGAAGTTATTTCCATATTTATACAGATGTCTGTGTAGATATTTCCATTTGTATACAGATGGTATTGTATGTATTTCCATGTTTATACAGATGTTGGTGTAGATATTTCCATGCTTATACAGTTGGCAGTGTAGATATTTCCATGTTTTTACATATGGCAGTGTAGATATTTCAATGTTTATAGAGATGGCGCTGTAGATATTTCCATGTTTATACAGATAACGGTGGAGATATTTCCATGTTTATACAGAGAGCAGTGGAGATATTTCCATGTTTATACACATAGCGGTGTACATATTTCCATGTTTATAGAGACAGCGGTGTAGGTATTTCCATGTTTATACAGATAGCGGTGCAGATATTTCCATGTTTACACAGATGCCTATGCAGATATTTCCATATATATACAGAGGGCTTTTTAGATATTTCTATGTTTATACAGATGGCAGTGTAGATATTTAAATGTTCCTACACATGACTGTGTAGGTATTTCCATGTTTATACAAATGTCTTTGTAGATATTTCCATGTTTATAGAGATAGCGGTGCAGATATTTCCATGTTTATACAGATAGCGGTGTATATATTTCCATGTTTATACAGATCATGGTGTAGATATTTCCATGTTTATACAGATACCGGTGTAGATATTTCCATGTTTATACAGACCGCAGTGTAGATATTTCCATGTTTATAGAGATAACAGTGTAGATATTTACCATGTTTGTACAGATGGAGGTGTTGATGTTTCCATCTATACACAGATTGCCGTGTAGGTATTTCCATGTGTATTCAGATGGCATTGAAGATATTTCCATGTTTATACAGATGGTGGTGTAGATATTTCCATGTTTACACAGATGACTGTATTGGTACTTCCATGTTTATACAGATGGCGGTGTAGATATTTCCATGTATATACAGATAGAGGTGTAGATATTTCCATGTTTTTACAGATATCGGTGTAGATATTTCCATGTTTACACAGATTGCGGTGTAGATATTTCCATCTTTCTTCAGATGGCATTGTAGATACTTCCATGTTTATGCAGATGGCGGTGTAGATATTTCCATGTTTATATAGATGGTGGTGTAGATATTACCATGTTTATACAGATAGCGGTGTAGATATTTCCATGTTTATACAGATCGTGGTGAAGTTATTTCCATGTTTATACAGATCGCGGTGTAGATATTTCCATGTTTATACAGATAGCGGTGTAGATATTTCCATGTTTATACAGATAGCGTTGTAGATATTTCCATGTTGATACAGATAGCGGTGTAGATATTTCCATGTTTATAGAGATAGCGGTGTAGGTATTTCCATGTTTATAGACATAGCGGTGTAGATATTTCCATGTTTATATAGATGGCGTTGTAGATATTTCCATGTTTGTACCGATAGATGGGTTGGTATTTCAACGTTTATACAGATAGCGATGTAGATATTTCCATGTTTATACAGCTCGCGGTGCAGATATTTATATCTTTATACAGATGGCATTGTAGATATTTCCTTATTCACACAGATGGCGGTGTAGATGTTTCCATGTTTATACAGATAGTGGAGTAGTTAGTTCCATGTTTGTGGAGATGTCAGTGTAGATATTTTCATGTTTATAGAGATGGCGGTGTAGATATTTCCATGTTTATAGAGATAGCAGCGTAGATATTTACATGTTTATACAGATGGCTTTGAAGATATTTCCATGTGTATACAGATGGCATTGTAGATAATTCCATGTTTATACAGATGACTGTAGAGGTATTTCCATGTTTTACAGATGGCTGTGCAGATATTTCCATGTTTATAGAGATAGCGGTGTAGATATTTCCATGTTTGTACAGATGGCGTTGTTGATATTTCCATCTATACACAGATGGCCGTGTAGATATTTCCATGTTTATACAGATAGCGGTGTAGATATTTCCATGTTTTCACAGATGGTGGTGTAGATATTCCCGTGTTTATACACATGGCGGAGTAGATACTTCCATCTTTATGGAGATGGCAGTGTAGATATTTTCATGTTTATGGAGATGGCGGTGTAGATATTTCCATATTTATAGAGATAGCGGTGTAGATATTTCCATCTTTCTACAGATGGCAGTGTAGATATTTCCATGTTTATACAGATGGCGGTGTAGATATTTCCATACTTATACAGATGTCTGTGTAGATATTTCCATGTGTATACAGATGGTATTGTAGGTATTTCCATGTTTATACAGATGGTGGTGTAGATATTTCCATGTTTATTCAGATGACTGTGTAGATATTTCCATGTTTTTACAGATGGCAGTGTAGATATTTCAATGTTAATAGAGATGGCGCTGTAGATATCTCCATGTTTATACAGATCGCGGTGTAGATATTTCCATGTTTATACAGATTGCAGTGTAGATATTTCCATGTTTTTACAGATATCGGTGTAGATATTTCCATGTTTACACAGATTGCGGTGTAGATATTTCCATCTTTCTACAAATGGCATTGTAGATACTTCCATGTTTATGCAGATGGCGGTGTAGATATTTCCATGTTTATATAGATGGTGGTGTAGATATTACCATGTTTATACAGATAGCGGTGTAGATATTTCCATGTTTATACAGATCGTGGTGAAGATATTTCCATGTTTATACAGATCGCGGTGTAGATATTTCCAGGTTTATACAGATCGCGGCGTAGATATTTCCATGTTTATACAGATAGCGGTGTAGATATTTCCATGTTTATAGAGAGAGCGGTGTAGGTATTTCCATGTTTATAGACATAGCGGTGTAGATATTTCCATGTTTATATAGATGGCGTTGTAGATATTTCCATGTTTATACAGCTCGCGGTGCAGATATTTATATCTTTATACAGATGGCATTGTAGATATTTCCTTATTCACACAGATGGCGGTGTAGATGTTTCCATGTTTATACAGACGGCGTAGTAGTTAGTTCCATGTCTATGGAGATGGCAGTGTAGATATTTTCATGTTTATAGAGATGGCGGTGTAGATATTTCCATGTGTATAGAGATGGCATTGTAGATATTTCCATGTTTATACAGATGACTGTAGAGGTATTTCCATGTTTTACAGATGGCTGTGCAGATATTTCCATGTTTATAGAGATAGCGGTGTAGATATTTCCATGTTTGTACAGATGGCGTTGTTGATATTTCCATCTATACACAGATGGCCGTGTAGATATTTCCATGTTTATACAGATGGCAGCGTAGATATTTCCATGGACATGCAGATGGCGGTGTAGATATTTCCATGTTTATACAGAGAGCGGTGTAGATATTTCCATGTTTTCACAGATTGTGGTGTAGATATTTCCGTGTTTATACACATGGCGGAGTAGATACTTCCATCTTTATGGAGATGGCAGTGTAGATATCTTCATGTTTATAGAGATGGCGGTGTAGATATGTCCATATTTATAGAGATAGCGGTGTAGATATTTCCATCTTTCTACAGATGGCAGTGTAGATATTTCCATGTATATACAGATGGTGGTGTAGATATTTCCATACTTATACAGATGTCTGTGTAGATATTTCCATGTGTATACAGATGGTATTGTAGGTATTTCCATGTTTATACACATGGTGGTCAAGATATTTCCATGTTTATTCAGATGACTATGTAGATATTTCCATGTTTTTACAGATGGCAGTGTAGATATTTCAATGTTTATAGAGATGGCGCTGTAGATATTTCCATGTTTATACAGATCGCGGTGTAGATATTTCCATGTTTATACAGATAGCGGTGTAGATATTTCCATGTTTTTACAGATATCGGTGTAGATATTTCCATGTTTACACAGATTGCGGTGTAGGTATTTCCATCTTTCTACAGATGGCATTGTAGATATTTCCATGTTTATGCAGATGGCGGTGTATATATTTCCATGTTTATATAGATGGTGGTGTAGATATTACCATGTTTATACAGATAGCGGTGTAGATATTTCCATGTTTATACAGACCGTGGTGAAGATATTTCCATGTTTATACAGATCACGGTGTATATATTTCCATGTTTATACAGATCGTGGTGTAGATATTTCCATGTTTATACAGATAGCGTTGTAGATATTTCCATGTTTATATAGATATCGGTGTAGACATTTCCATGTTTATAGAGATAGCGGTGTAGGTATTTCCATGTTTATAGAGATAGCGGTGTAGTTATTTCCATGTTGTACAGATGGCGTTGTTGATATTTCCATCTATACACAGATGTCCGTGTAGATATTTCCATGTTTATACAGATGGCAGCGTAGATATTTCCATGGACATGCAGATGGCGGTGTAGATATTTCCATGTTTATACAGATAGTGGTGTAGATATTTCCATGTTTTCACAGATGGTGGTGTAGATATTTCCGTGTTTATACACATGGCGGAGTAGATACTTCCATCTTTATGGAGATGGCAGTGTAGATATTTTCATGTTTATAGAGATGGCGGTATAGATATTTCCATATTTATAGAGATAGCGGTGTAGATATTTCCATCTTTCTACAGATGGCAGTGTAGATATTTCCATGTTTATACAGATGGCGGTGTAGATATTTCCATACTTATAGAGATGTCTGTGTAGATATTTCCATGTGTATACAGATGGTATTGTAGGTATTTCCATGTTTATGCAGATGGTGGTGTAGATATTTCCATGTTTATTCAGATGAATGTGTAGATATTTCCATGTTTTACAGATGGCTGTGCAGATATTTCCATGTTTATAGAGATAGCGGTGTAGATAATTCCATGTTTGTACAGATGGCGTTGTTGATATTTCCATCTATACACAGATGGCCGTGTAGATATTTCCATGTTTAAACAGATGGCAGTGTAGATATTTCCATGGACATGCAGATGGCGGTGTAGATATTTCCATGTTTATACAGATAGCGGTGTAGATATTTCCATGTTTTCACAGATGGTGGTGTAGATATTTCCGTGTTTATACACATGGCGGAGTAGATACTTCCATCTTTATGGAGATGGCAGTGTAGATATTTTCATGTTTATAGAGATGGCGGTGTGGATATTTCCATATTTATAGAGATAGCAGTGTAGATATTTCCATCTTTCTACAGATGGCAGTGTAGATATTTCCATGTTTATACAGATGGCGGTGTAGATACTTCCATACTTATACAGATGTCTGTGTAGATATTTCCATGTGTATACAGATGGTATTGAAGGTATTTCCATGTTTATACAGATGGTGGTGTAGATATTTCCATGTTTATTCAGATGACTGTGTAGATATTTCCATGTTTTTACAGATGGCAGTGTAGATATTTCAATGTTAATAGAGATGGCGCTGTAGATATCTCCATGTTTATACAGATAGCAGTGTAGATATTTCCATGTTTATACAGATTGCGGTGTAGATATTTCCATGTTTTTACAGATATCGGTGTAGATATTTCCATGTTTACACAGATTGCGGTGTAGATATTTCCATGTTTCTACAGATGGCGGTGTTGATATTTCCATCTATACACAGATGGCCGTGTAGATATTTCCATGTTTATACAGATGGCGGCATAGATATTTCCATGTAGATGCAGATGGCGGTGTAGATATTTCCATGTTTAAACAGATAGCGGTGTAGATATTTCCATGTTTACACAGATAGTGGTGTAGATATTTCCGTGTATATACACATGGCAGAGTAGATACCTCCATCTTTATGGAGATGGCAGTGTAGAGATTTTCATGTTTATAGAGATGGCGGTGTAGATATTTCCATATTTATAGAGATAGCGGTGTAGATATTTGCATCTTTCTACAGATGGCAGTGTAGATATTTCCATGTTTATACAGATGACCGTGAAGTTATTTCCATATTTATACAGATGTCTGTGTAGATATTTCCATTTGTATACAGATGGTATTGTATGTATTTCCATGTTTATACAGATGTTGGTGTAGATATTTCCATGCTTATACAGTTGGCAGTGTAGATATTTCCATGTTTTTACATATGGCAGTGTAGATATTTCAATGTTTATAGAGATGGCGCTGTAGATATTTCCATGTTTATACAGATAACGGTGGAGATATTTCCATGTTTATACAGAGAGCAGTGGAGATATTTCCATGTTTATACACATAGCGGTGTACATATTTCCATGTTTATAGAGACAGCGGTGTAGGTATTTCCATGTTTATACAGATAGCGGTGCAGATATTTCCATGTTTACACAGATGCCTATGCAGATATTTCCATATATATACAGAGGGCTTTTTAGATATTTCTATGTTTATACAGATGGCAGTGTAGATATTTAAATGTTCCTACACATGACTGTGTAGGTATTTCCATGTTTATACAAATGTCTTTGTAGATATTTCCATGTTTATAGAGATAGCGGTGCAGATATTTCCATGTTTATACAGATAGCGGTGTATATATTTCCATGTTTATACAGATCATGGTGTAGATATTTCCATGTTTATACAGATACCGGTGTAGATATTTCCATGTTTATACAGACCGCAGTGTAGATATTTCCATGTTTATAGAGATAACAGTGTAGATATTTACCATGTTTGTACAGATGGAGGTGTTGATGTTTCCATCTATACACAGATTGCCGTGTAGGTATTTCCATGTGTATTCAGATGGCATTGAAGATATTTCCATGTTTATACAGATGGTGGTGTAGATATTTCCATGTTTACACAGATGACTGTATTGGTACTTCCATGTTTATACAGATGGCGGTGTAGATATTTCCATGTATATACAGATAGCGGTGTAGATATTTCCATGTTTTTACAGATATCGGTGTAGATATTTCCATGTTTACACAGATTGCGGTGTAGATATTTCCATCTTTCTTCAGATGGCATTGTAGATACTTCCATGTTTATGCAGATGGCGGTGTAGATATTTCCATGTTTATATAGATGGTGGTGTAGATATTACCATGTTTATACAGATAGCGGTGTAGATATTTCCATGTTTATACAGATCGTGGTGAAGTTATTTCCATGTTTATACAGATCGCGGTGTAGATATTTCCATGTTTATACAGATAGCGGTGTAGATATTTCCATGTTTATACAGATAGCGTTGTAGATATTTCCATGTTGATACAGATAGCGGTGTAGATATTTCCATGTTTATAGAGATAGCGGTGTAGGTATTTCCATGTTTATAGACATAGCGGTGTAGGTATTTCCATGTTTATAGACATAGCGGTGTAGGTATTTCCATGTTTATATAGATGGCGTTGTAGATATTTCCATGTTTATACCGATAGATGTGTTGGTATTTCCACGTTTATACAGATAGCGATGTAGATATTTCCATGTTTATACAGCTCGCGGTGCAGATATTTATATCTTTATACAGATGGCATTGTAGATATTTCCTTATTCACACAGATGGCGGTGTAGATGTTTCCATGTTTATACAGATGGTGGAGTAGTTAGTTCCATGTTTATGGAGATGGCAGTGTAGATATTTTCATGTTTATAGAGATGGCGGTGTAGATATTTCCATGTTTATAGAGATAGCAGTGTAGATATTTACATGTTTATACGGATGGCTGTGTAGATATTTCCATGTGTATACAGATGGCATTGTAGATATTTCCATGTTTATACAGATGACTGAAGAGGTATTTCCATGTTTTACAGATGGCTGTGCAGATATTTCCATGTTTATAGAGATAGCGGTGTAGATATTTCCATGTTTGTACAGATGGCGTTGTTGATATTTCCATCTATAAACAGATGGCCGTGTAGATATTTCCATGTTGATACAGATGGCAGCGTAGATATTTCCATGGACATGCAGATGGCGGTGTAGATATTTCCATGATTATACAGAGAGCGGTGTAGATATTTCCATGTTTTCACAGATGGTGGTGTGGATATTTCCGTGTTTATACACATGGCGGAGTAGATATTTCCATCTTTATGGAGATGGCAGTGTAGATATTTTCATGTTTATAGAGATGGCGGTGTAGATATTTCGATATTTATAGAGATAGCGGTGTAGATATTTCCATCTTTCATCAAATGGCAGTGTAGATATTTCCATGTTTATACAGATGGCGGTGTAGATATTTCCATACTTATACAGATGTCGGTGTAGATATTTCCATGTGTATACAGATGGTATTGTAGGTATTTCCATGTTTATACATATGGTAGTGTAGATATTTCCATGTTTATTCTGATGACTGTGTAGATATTTCCATGTTTTTACATATGGCAGTGTAGATATTTCAATGTTTATAGAGATGGCGCTGTAGATATTTCCATGTTTAAACAGATCGTGGTGTATATATTTCCATGTATATACAGATAGCGGTGTAGATATTTCCATGTTTTTACAGATAGCGGTGTAGATATTTCCATGTTTACACAGATTGCGGTGTAGATATTTCCATCTTTCTACAGATGGGATTGTAGATATTTCCATGTTTATGCAGATAGCGGTGTATATATTTCCATGTTTATATAGATGGTGTTGTAGATATTACCATGTTTATACAGATAGCGGTGTAGATATTTCCATGTTTATACAGATCGTGGTGAAGATATTTCCATGTTTATACAGATCGCGGTGTAGATATTTCCATGTTTATAGAGATAGCGGTGTAGATATTTCCATGTTTATACAGATTGCTTTGTAGATATTTCCATGTTTATACAGATAGCGGTGTAGATATTTCCATGTTTAAAGAGATAGAGGTGTAGGTATTTCCATGTTTACAGACATAGCGTTGTAGATATTTCCATGTTTATATAGATGGCGTTGTAGATATTTCCATGTTTATACCGATAGATGTGTTGGTATTTCCACGTTTATACAGATAGCGATGTAGATATTTCCATGTTTATACAGCTCGCGGTGCAGATATATATATCTTTATACAGATGGCATTGTAGATATTTCCTTATTCACACAGATGGCGGTGTAGATGTTTCCATGTTTATACAGATGGCGGAGTAGTTAGTTCCATGTTTATGGAGATGGCAGTGTAGATATTTTCATGTTTATAGAGATGGCGTTGTAGATATTTCCATGTTTATAGAGATAGTAGTGTAGATATTTACATGTTTATACAGATGGCTGTGTAGGTATTTCCATATGTATACAGATGGCATTGTAGATATTTCCATGTTTATACAGATGACTGTAGAGGTATTTCCATGTTTTACAGAAGGCTTTGCAGATATTTCCATGTTTATAGAGATAGTGGTGTAGATATTTCCAAGTTTGTACAGATGGCGTTGTTGATATTTCCATTTATACACCGATGGCCGTGTAGATATTTCCATGTTTATACAGATGGCAGCGTAGATATTTCCATGGACATGCAGATGGCGGTGTAGATATTTCCATGTTTATACAGATAGCGGTGTAGGTATTTCCATGTTTTCACAGATGGTGGTGTAGATATTTCCGTGTTTATACACATGGCGGAGTAGATACTTCCATCTTTATGGAGATGGCAGTGTAGATATTTTCATGTTTATAGAGATGGCGGTGTAGATATTTCCATATTTATAGAGATAGCGGTGTAGATATTTCCATCTTTCTACAGATGGCAGTGTAGATATTTCCATGTTTATACAGATGGCGGTGTAGTTATTTCCATACTTATACAGATGTCTGTGTAGATATTTCCATCTGTGTACAGATGGTATTGTAAGTATTTCCATGTTTATACAGATGGTGGTGTAGATATTTCCATGTTTATTCTGATGACTGTGTAGATATTTCCATGTTTTTACAGATGGCAGTGTAGATATTTCAATGTTTATAGAGATGGCGCTGTAGATATTTCCATGTTTATACAGATCGCGGTGTAGATATTTCCATGTTTATACAGATAGCGGTGTAGATATTTCCATGTTTATACAGATCGCGGTGTAGATATTTCCATGTTTATACAGATCGCGGTGTAGATATTTCCATGTTTATACAGCTCGTGGTGAAGATATTTCCATACTTATACAGATGTCTGTGTAGATATTTCCATGTGTATACAGATGGTATTGTAGGTATTTCCATGTTTATACAGAAGGTGGTGTAGATATTTCCATGTTTATTCAGATGACTGTGTAGATATTTCCATGTTTTTACAGACGGCAGTGTAGATATTTCAATGTTTATATAGATGGCGCTGTAGATATTTCCATGTTTATACAGAACGCGCTGTAGATATTTCCATGTTTATACAGATAGCGGTGTAGATATTTCCATGTTTTCACAGATGGCGGTGTAGATATTTCCGTGTTTATACACATGGTGGAGTAGATAGTTCCATCTTTATGGAGATGGCAGTGTAGATATTTTCATGTTTATAGAGATGGCGGTGTAGATATTTCCGTATTTATAGAGATAGCGGTGTAGATATTTCCATCTTTCTACAGATGGCAGTGTAGATATTTCCATGTTTATACAGATGGCGGTGTAGATATTTCCATACTTATACAGATGTCTGTGTAGATATTTCCATGTGTATACAGATGGTATAGTAGGTATTTCCATGTTTATACAGATGGTGGTGTATTTATTTCCATGTTTATTCAGAAGACTGTGTATATATTTCCATGTTTTTACAGATGGCAGTGTAGATATTTCAATGTTTATAGAGATGGCGCTGCAGATATTTCCATGTTTATACAGATCGCGGTGTAGATATTTCCAAGTTTACACAGATTGCGGTGTAGATATTTCCATCTTTCTACAGATGGCATTGTAGATATTTCCATGTTTATGAAGATGGCGGTGTAGATATTTCCATGTTTATATAGATGGTTGAGTAGATATTACCATGTTTATACTGATAGCGGTGTAGATATTTCCATGTTTATACAGATAGCGGTGTAGATATTTCCATGTTTATACAGATAGCGGTGTAGATATTTCCATGTTTGTACAGATGGCGTTGTTGATATTTCCATCTATACACAGATGGCCGTGTAGATATTTCCATGTTTATACAGATGGCAGCGTAGATATTTCCATGGACATGCAGATGGCGGTGTAGATATTTCCATGTTTATACAGATAGCGGTGTAGATATTTCCATGTTTTCACAGATGGTGGTGTAGATATTTCCGTGTTTATACATATGGCGCAGTAGATACTTCCATCTTTATGGAGATGGCAGTGTAGATATTTTCATGTTTATAGAGATGGCGGTGTAGATATTTCCACATTTATAGAGATAGCGGTGTAGATATTTCCATCTTTCTACAGATGGCAGTGTAGATATTTCCATGTTTATACAGATGGCGGTGTAGAAATTTCCATACTTATACAGATGTCTGTGTAGATATTTCCATGTGTATACAGATGGTATTGTAGGTATTTCCATCTTTATACAGATGGTGGTGTAGATATTTCCATGTTTATACAGATCGCGGTGTAGATATTTCCATGTTTATAGAGATAGCGGTGTATGTATTTCCATGTTTATAGACATTGCGGTGTAGATATTTCCATGTTTATATAGATGGCGTTGTAGATATTTCCATGTTTATATAGATGGCGTTGTAGCTATTTCCATGTTTATACCAATAGATGTGTTGGTATTTCCACGTTTATACAGATAGCGATGTAGATATTTCCATGTTTATACAGCTCGCGGTGCAGATATTTATATGTTTATACAGATGGCATTGTAGATATTTCCTTATTCACACAGATGGCGGTGTAGATGTTTCCATGTTCATAGAGATGGCGGAGTAGTGAGTTTCATGTTTATGGAGATGGCAGTGTAGATATTTTCATGTTTATAGAGATGGCGGTGTAGATATTTCCATGTTTATAGAGATAGCAGTGTAGATATTTACATGTTTATACAGATGGCTGTGTAGATATTTCCATGTGTATACAGATGGCATTGTAGATATTTCCATGTTTATACAGATGACTGTAGAGGTATTTCCATGTTTTACTGATGGCTGTGCAGATATTTCCATGTTTATAGAGATAGCGGTGTAGATATTTCCATGTTTGTACAGAAGGCGTTGTTGATATTTCCATCTATACACAGATGGCCGTGTAGATATTTCCATGTTTATACAGATGGCAGCGTAGATATTTCCATGGACATGCAGATGGCGGTGTAGATATTTCCATGTTTGTACAGATCGCGGTGTAGATATTTCCATGTTTTCACAGATGGTGGTGTAGATATTTCCGTGTTTATACACATGTCGGAGTAGATACTTCCATCTTTATGGAGATGGCAGTGTATATATTTTCATGTTTATAGAGATGGCGGTGTAGATATTTCCATATTTATAGAGATAGCAGTGTAGATATTTCCATCTTTCTACAGATGGCAGTGTAGATATTTCCATGTTTTTTCAGATGGCGTTGTAGATATTTCCAAACTTATACAGATGTCTGTGTAGATATTTCCATGTGTATACAGATGGTATTGTAGGTATTTCCATGTTTATACAGATGGTGGTGTATTTATTTCCATGTTTATTCAGATGACTGAGTATATATTTCCATGTTTTTACAGATGGCAGTGTAGATATTTCAATGTTTATAGAGATGGCGCTGTAGATATTTCCATGTTTATACAGATCGCGGTGTAGATATTTCCATGTTTATTCAGATAGCGGTATAGATATTTCCATGTTTTTAGAGATATCGGTGTAGATATTTCCATGTTTACACAGATTGCGGTGTAGATATTTCCATCTTTCTACAGATGGCATTGTAGATAATTCCATGTTTATGCAGATGGCGGTGAATATATTTCCATGTTTATATAGATGGTGGTGTAGATATTACCATGTTTATACAGATAGCGGTGTAGATATTTCCATGTTTATTCAGATCGTGGTGAAGATATTTCCATGTTTCTACAGATCGCGGTGTAGATATTTCCATGTTTATACAGATCGCGGTGTAGATATTTCCATGTTTATACAGATAACGTTGTAGATATTTCCATGTTTATACAGATAGCGGTGTAGATATTTCCATGTTTATACAGATCGTGGTGAAGATATTTCCATGTTTATACAGATCGTGGTGAAGATATTTCCATGTTTATACAGATGGCGGTGTAGATATTTCCATACTTATACAGATGTCTGTGTAGATATTTCCATGTGTATACATATGGTATTTTAGGTATTTCCATGTTTATACAGATGGTGGTGTAGATATTTCCATGTTTTACAGATGGCAGTGTAGATATTTCAATGTTTATGGAGATGGCGCTGCAGATATTTCCATGTTTACACAGATCGCGTTGTAGATATTTCCATGTTTACACAGATTGCGGTGTAGATATTTCCATCTTTCTACAGATGGCATTGTAGATATTTCCAAGTTTATGCAGACGGCGGTGTAGATATTTCCATGTTTATATAGATGGTGGTGTAGATATTACCATGTTTATACAGATAGCGGTGTAGCTATTTCCATGTTTATACAGATCGTGGTGAAGATATTTCCGTGTTTATACAGATCGCGGTGTAGATATTTCCATGTTTATACAGATAGCGGTGTAGATATTTCCATGTTTATAGAGATAGCGGTGTAGTTATTTCCATGTTTATACAGATAACTGTGTAGGTGTTTCCATGCTTATACAGATGGCGGTGTAGATATTTCCATGTATATAGAAATAGCCATGTGGATATTTCCATGTTTATACACATAGCGGTGTAGACATTTCCATGTTTATACAGATAGCGGTGTAGATATTTCCATATTTATACAGAGAGCAGTGTAGATATTTCCATGTTTATACAAGTAGAAGTGTAGATATTTCCATGTTTATGCAGATCGCGGTGTAGAAATTTCCATCTTTCTACAGATGGCAGTGTAAATTATTTCTATGTTTATATAGATGGCGGTGTAGATATTTCCAAGTTTACACAGAGGGCGGTATAGATATTTCCATGTTTATCCAGATGGAAATGTAGATATTTCCATGTTTATAGACATGGCGGTGTAGATATTTCTATGTTTACAGAGAGAGCGGAGTAGATAATTCCATGTTTATAGAGATGGCGGTGTAGGTATTTCCATGTTTGTGCAGATAGCGGTGTTGATATTTCCATTTTTATACAGCTCGCGGTGTAGATATTTCCATCTTTATACAGATGTCTGGGGGGATATTTCCATGTTTATAAAGATAGCAGTATAGACATATCCATGTTTACAGAGATGGCGGTGTAGATATTTCCATGTTTATGGAGATGGCGTTGTAGTTATTTTCATGTTTATAGAGACGGCGGTGTAGATATTTCCATGTTAATAAAGATTTTGGTGTAGATATTTCCATGTTTATAGAGATTGCAGTGTAGTTATTTCCATGTGTACAGAGATAGCGGTGCAGATATTTCCATGTATATACTGATGGCTGTGTAGATATTTCCATGTGTATACAGACGGCAGTGTAGATATTTCTATGTTTGTAGAGATGGTGTTGTAGATATTTCCATGTATATACAGATGACTGTGTAGATATTTCCATGTTTATACAGATCGCTGTGGAGATTTTTCCATGTTCATACAGATGGCCGTGTAGATATTTACAAATTTATACAGATAGCAGTGTAGATATTTCCAAGTTTATACAGATAGTGGTGTAGGTATTTCCATGTTTATAGAGACAGCGGTGTAGATATTTCCATGTTTATACTGATGGCAGTGTAGATATTTCCATGTGTATACAGATGGCAGTGTTGATATTTCCATGTTTATACAGATAGCGGTGTGGCTTTTTCCATGTTTATACAGATAGCGGTGAGGATACTTCCATGTTTATAGAGATGGCTGTGTAGATATTTCCCCGTTTATACACACGGCTCTGTAGATATTTACATGTTTATACAGATGGCACTGTGGATATTTCCATGTTTATACAGATAGTAGTGTAAAAATTTCCATCTTTGCACAGATTGCGGTGTAGATATTTCCATCTTTACACAGATAGCGGTGTAGATAATTCCATGTTTATACTGATAGCAGTGTAGGTATTTCCATGTTTATACTGATAGCGGTGTAGATATTTCCATATTTATACAGATAGCTGTGCAGATATTTCCAAGATTATACAGATAGCGGTGGAGATATTTCCGTGTTTATACAGATAGCAATGCAGATGTTTCCATGTTTATACAGATAGTGGTGTATATATTTCCATGTTTATACTGATAGTGGTGTAGATATTTCCATGCTTATACAGATAGTGGTGTAGATATTTCCATATTTATACAGATAGTGTTGGAGATAGTTCCATGTTTATGCAGATAGCGGTGGAGATATTTCCATGTTTATACAGATGGAGTTGTAGATATTTTCATGTTTATACCAATAACGGTGTAGGTATTTCCAAGTTTATACAGATAGCCGTGTAGATATTTCCATGTTTCTACAGATATTGCTGAAGTTATTTCCATCTGTATACACAAAGCGGTGTAGGTATTTCCATGGTTATACAGCTCACCGTGTAAATATTTCCATCTTTATACAGGTGGCAGTGTAGGTATTTCCATGTTTATAGAGATAGTGGTGTAGATATTTCCATGTTTACCCAGATGGCGGTGTAGATGGTTCCATGTTTATGGAGATGGCGTTGTAGATATTTTCATGTTTTTAGAGATGGAGTTGTAGATATTTCCATGTTTATAGAGATTGCAGTGTATATATTTCCATGTTTATGTAGATTGCAGTGTAGGTATTTCCATGTGTATAGAGATAGCGGTGCAGATGTTTCCATGTTTATACTGATGGCTGTGTAGATATTTCCATGTGTATACGAATGGCAGTTTAGATATTTTCCTGGTTATAGAGATGGTTGTGAAGATATTACCATGTATATTCAGATGACTGTGTAGATATTTTCATGTTTATACAGATAGCGCTGTATATATTTGCATCTTTGCACAGATTGCGGTGCAGATATTTCCATGTTTATACAGATAGCAGTGTAGATATTTCCATGTTTATAGAGATAGCGGTGTAGATATTTCCATGTTTATACAGAAAACTGTGTGGTATTTCCATGTTTATACAGATGGCGGTGTAGATATTTCCATGTTTATAGAAATAGCCATGTGGATATTTCCATGTTTATACAGATACCGGTGTAGACATTTCCATGTTTATGCAGTTAGCGGTGCAGATATTTCCATATTTATACAGAGAGCAGTGTAGATATTTTCATGTTTATACACGTAAAGGTGTAGATATTTCCATGTTTATGCAGATCGCGTTGTAGATACTTCCATCTTTCTACAGAGCAGTGTAGATTATTCAATGTTTATACAGATGGTGGTGTAGATATTTCCAAATTTACACAGAGGGCGGTATAGATATTTCCATGTTTATCCAGATGGAAGTTTAGATATTTCCATGTTTATAGAGATGGCGGTGTAGATATTTCTATGTTTATAGAGATAGCAGTGTAGATAATTCCATGTTTATAGAGATGGCGGTGTAGGTATTTCCATGTTTATAGAGGTAGTGGTGTAGATATTTCCATGTTTATAGAGATAGCGGTGTAGATATTTCCATGTTTTTACAGATAGTGGTGTTGGTATTTCCCTGTTTATACTGATAGCGATGTAGATATTTCCATGTTTATACAGCTCGCGGTGTAGATATTTCCATCTTTATAGTGATGGCAGTGTAGATATTTCCAAGTTTATACAGATAGCAGTGTAGATATTTCCATGTTTACACAGATGGCGTTGTAGATATTTCCATGTTTATGGAGATGGCGTTGTAGATATTTTCATGTTTATAGAGACGGCTTTGTATATATTTACCTGTTTAGAAAGATTTTGGTGTAGATATTTCCATGTTTATAGAGATTGCGGTGTAGGTATTTCCATGTGTACAGAGAGAGCGGTGCAGGTGTTTCCATCTTTATACTGATGGCTGTGTAGATATTTCCATGTGTATACAGATGGCAGTTTAGTTATTTCCATGTTTGTAGAGATGGTGTTGTAGATATTTCCATGTATATACAGTTGACTGTGTAGATATTTCCATATTTATACAGACAGCGGTTTAGATATTTCCATGTATATACAGATAGCGGTGGAGATATTTCCATGTTTACACAGAGACCGGTGCAGATATTTCAATGTTTATACAGATGGAGGTGTAGATATTCCCATGTTTATGCAGATAACTGTGTAGATATTTCCATGTTTTTACAGATGGCGGTGAAGATATTTCCATGTTTATACAGATAGCGGTGTGGCTATTTCCATGTTTATAGAGATAGCGGTGTAGGTATTTCCATGTATATGCAGATGACTGTGAAGGTATTTCCATGTTTAAACTGATAGCGGTGACGATATTTCCATGTTTACACAGATGGCAGTGTAGATAGTTCCATGTTTATGAAGGTGGGGGTGTAAATATTTTCATGTTTATACAGATGTCGGTGTAGTTATTTCCATTTTTGTAGACATGGCGGTGTAGGCACTTCCATGTTTATAGAGATTCTGGTGTAGGTATTTCCATGTGTATAGAGATGATAGCGGTGCAGATGTCTCCACGTTTATACTGAAGGCTGTGTAGATATTTCCATGTGTATTCAGATGGCAGTGTAAATATTTCCATGTTTATAGAGATGGTGGTTTATATATTTCCATGTATATACAGATTACTGTGTAGATATTTCCATGTTTATAGAGATGGCGGTGTAGATATTTCCATGTTTATAGAGTTAGCAGTGTAGATATTTCCATGATTATACAGATAGCGGTGCAGATATTTCCATGTTAATAGAGATAGTGTTGTAGATATTTCCATCTTTGCACAGACTGCGGTGTAGATATTTCCATCTTTAAACAGATAGCGTTGTAGAAGTTTCCATGTTTATAGAGATAGCGGTGGAGGTATTACCATGTTTATACAGATAGCGATGTAGTTATTTCCGTGCTTATACAGTCGGCAGTGTAGGTAATTCCATGTTTATACAGAGGGAGGTGTAGATATTCCCATGTTTATTCAGACGACTGTGTAGATATTTCCATGTTTTTAAAGATGGCGTTGTAGATATTTCCATGTTTATACAGATATCGGTGTGGCTATTTCCGTGTTTATAGAGATTGCGGTGAAGATATTTCCATGTATATGCAGATGACTGTGTAGATATTTCCATGTTTATGCAGATAGCGCTGTAGATATTTCCATGTTTATACAGATGGTGGTGGAGATATTTCCATGTTTATACAGATGGCGGTGTAGATATTTCCAAGTTTATACAGATCGCGGTGTAGATATTTCCATGTTTCTACAGATAGCGGAGTAGATATTTCCATTTTTATAGAGATAGCCGTGTAGTTATTTCCATGTTTATAGAGATAGCGGTGTAGATATTTACATGTTTATACAAATGGCTGTGTAGATATTTAAATTTTTATACAGATGGATGTGTAGATATTTCCACGTTTATACAGATGACTGTGTAGATAATTCCATGTTTTTACAGACGGCTGTGTAGATATTTCCATGTTTGTACAGATAGCGGTGTAAATATTTCCATGTTTATACAGATGACTGTGTAGGTATTTCCATGTTTATGCAGATGTCGGTATAGATATTTCCATGTTTATAGAGATAGCCATGTAGATATTTCCATGGTTGTAGAGATAGCTGTGTAGGCATTTCCATGTTTATAGAGATAGCGGTGAAGCTATTTCCATATTTAATCAGATAGCGGTGTATATATTTCCATGTTTATACAGATAGCAGTGTAGATATTTCAATGTTTATAGAGATGGCGGTGTAGATATTTCCATGTTTATACAGATAGCGGTGTAGATATTTCCATGTTTATACAGACAGCGGTGTAGATATTTCCATGTTTACAGAGATAGCGCTGTAGAAATTTCCATATTTGCACAGATTGCGGTGTAGATTTTTCCATCTTTACACAGATAGCACTGTACATAATTCCATGTTTACACAGATAGCTGTGTTGATATTTCCATGTTTACACAGAAAGTGTTGTAGATATGTCCATGTTTATACAGATAGCGGTGTAGATATTTCCATGTTTATGCAGATAGCGCTGTAGATATTTCCATGTTTATACAGATGGCTGTGTAGATATTTCCATGTGTATACAGATGGCAGTGTAGATATTTCCATGTTTATACAGAGGGAGGTGTAGAGATTTCAATATTTATACAGATGACAGTGTAGATATTTCCTTGTTTTACAGATGATGGTGTAGATATTACCATGTTTATACAGATAGCGGTGTGGCTATTTCCATTTTATAGAGATAGCAGTGTAGATATTTCCATATTTATAGAGATAGCTCTGTAGATATTTCCATGTATATATAGATGGCAGTGTAGATATTTCCATGTTTACACAGATAGTGGTGTAGATATTTCCACGTTTACACAGATGACTGTGTAGGTATTTCCATGTTTATACAGATAGCGGTGTAGACATTTCCATGTTTATACAGATAGCGTTGTAGATATTTCCATATTTTTACAGATAGCGGAGTAGGTATTTCCATGTTTATACAGATAGCAGCACAGATATTTCCATGTTTATAAAGATACATGTGTAGATATTACCATGTTTATACAGATCGTGTTCCAGATATTTCCATGCTTATACAGATAGCGGTGTAGATATTTCCATGTTTGAACAGATAGCGGTGTAGATATACCCATGCTTACAGTGATAGCGGTGTAGATATTTCCATATTTGCACAGATTGCGGTGTGGATATTTCCATCTTTACACAGATAGCGGTGTAGGTATTTCCATATTTACACAGAGAGCGGTGTACATGTTTCCATGTTTATACAGATAGCGGTGTAGATATTTCCATGTTTATACAGATAGCGGTGTGGATATTTCCATGATTATACAGATAGCGTTGAAGATATTTCCGTGTTTATACAGGTAGCGGTGTTGGTATTTCCATGTTTATACAGACAGCGGTGTAGATATTTCCGTGTTTATACAGCTCGCAGTGTTGATATTTCCATCTTTATACATATGGAAGTGTAGGTATTTCCATGTTAATAGAGATAGCGGTGTACATATTTCCATGTTTATACAAATAGCGTGGTAAATATTTCCATGTCTATAGAGACATCTGTGTAAATATTTCCATGTTTATTCAGGGAGCGGTTTAAATGTTTACACTTTTACAGAGATAGCGGTGTAGATATTTCCACGTTTATACAGAAAGTGGTTTAGATATTTCCACGTTTACAGAGATAGCGGTGCAGATATTTCCACGTTTATAGAGATAGTGGTGTAGATATTTCCACGTTTATACACATAGCGGTGTAGATATTTCCACGTTTACAGAGATAGCGGTGAAGATATTTGCAAGTTTATACAGATAGCGGTGTAGATATTTCTACGATTATACTGATATCTGTGTAGATATTTCCACGTTTATAGATATAGCGGTGTAGATATTTCCATGTTTATAGAGATAGCGGTGTAGATATTTCCATGTTTACAGAGACCCCGTTGTATATATTTGCACGTTTACAGAGATAGCGGTGTAGATATTTCCATGTTTATAGAGACAGCCCTGTAGATACTTCCACCTTTATAGAGATAGCCGTGTAGATATTTCCAAGTTTATGGGGAAAGCGGTGTAAATATTTACATGTTCATAGAGACAGCGGTGTAGTTATTTCCATGTTTTTAGAGACAGCGTCATAGATATTTCCATGTAAATAAAGATAGCGGTGTAGATCTTTCCATGTTTATAGAGACAGCAGTGTAGCTATTTCCATGTTTATACAGATACCGGTGTAGATATTTCTATGTTTTCACAGATAGCTGTGTAGATATTTCCATCTTTACACAGATAGCGTTGTAGATATTTCCAGGTTTATAGAGATTGCGGTGGAGATTTTACCATGTTTATACAGATGGCGGTGTAGATATATTCATGTTAAGACAGATAGCGGTGTAGATATTTCCATGTTTATACCGATAGCGTTGAAGATATTTCCAGGTTTATACAGATAGCGGTTTAGATATTTCCACGTTTACAGAGATAGCGGTGCAGATATTTCCATGTTTATACTGATGGCTGTGTAGATTTTTCCATGTGTATACAGATGGCAGGTGAAATATTTCCATGTTTATTCTGGTGGAGGTGTGGATATTTCCATGTTTGTACAGATGGCTGTGTACATATTTCCTTGTTATTACAGATGTCGGTGTAGATATTTCGATGTTTATAGAGATAGCAGTGTGGATATTTCCATGATTATACAGATGGCGGAGTTGGTTTTTCCATGTTTTTACAGATAGCAGTGTAGATATTTCCATGTTTATACAGCTCGTGGTCTTGATATTTCCATCTTTATACAGATGGCAGTGTAGCTATTTCCAAGTTTATAGAGATAGCGGTGTACATATTTCCATGTTTATACACATAGCGTAGTAAATACTTCCATGTTTATAGAGATAGCAGTGTAAATATTTCCTTGTTTATACAGATAGCCGTTTAAATGTTTAGTCATTTACAGAGATATCGGAGTAGATATTTCCACGTTTATACAGAATGTGGTGTAGATATTTCCACGTTTACAGAGATAGCGGTGTAGATATTTCCACGTTTATACAGGTAGCGGTGTAGATATTTCCACTTGTATACACATAGCGGTGTAAATATTTCCATTTTATAGAGATAGCGGTGTAGTATTTGCATGTTTATACAGGTAGCGGTGTAGATATTTACAAGTTTATACTGATAGCGGTGTAGATATTTCCACGTTTATAGAGATAGCGGTGTAGATATTTCCAAGTTTATAGAGATAGCGGTGTAGATATTTCCATGTTTACAGAGACAGCGGTGTAGATACTTCCACCTTTATAGAGATAGTCGTGTAGATATTTCCAAGTTTATGGAGACAGCGGTGTAGATATTTGCATGTTTATAGAGACAGCGGTGAAGATATATCCGTGTTTTTAGAGACAGCTGTGTAGATATATCCATGTTTATAATGATTGCGGTATAGATATTTCCAAGTTTATAGAGACAGCAGTGTAGATATTTCCATGTTTATACAGACTGTGGTGTAGTTATTTCTATCTTTATAGAGATAGCAGTGTAGATATTTCCATGCTTATACTGATAGCGGTGTAGGTATTTCCATGTTTATTCAGATGGCGGTGTAGTTATTTCCATGTTTATACAGATGGCGGTGTACATAATTCAGTCTTTATACAGATATCGGAGTAGCTATTTCCATGTTTATACTGATAGCGGTATAGATATTTCCATTTTTACACAGATAGCTGTTTAGATATTTCCATGTTTACTCAGATAGCGTTGTAGATATTTCCATATTTATACAGATAGCGGTGAAGATATTTCCATGTTTATACAGATAGCGGTGTAGATATTTCCATGTTTATACAGATAGCGGTGTAGATATTTCCATGTTTATACAGACAGCAGTGTAGATATTTCCATCTTTATACTGATAACAATGTGGAGGTTTCCATGTTTATAGTGTTAGCGGTGCAGATATTTCCATATTCATACAAATACTGATGTAGATATTTCCTTGTTTATTCAGATGGCGGTGTAGATAGTTCCATGTTTATACAGATAACTGTGTAGTTATTTCCATGCTTACACAGATGGCGGTGTAGATATTTCTATGTTTATAGAAATAGCCATGTGGATATTTCCATGTTTGTACTGATAGTGGTGTAGACATTTCCATGTTTATACAGAGAGCGGTGTAGATATTTCCATATTTATACAGAGAACAGTGAAGATATTTCCATGTTTATACAGGTAGAGGTGTAGATATTTCCATGTTTATGCAGATCGCGGTGTAGATATTTCCATCTTTCTACAGATGGCAGTGAAAATATTTCTATGTTTATACAGATGGCGGTGTAGATATTTCTAAGTTTACACAGAGGGCGATATAGATATTTCCATGAATATCCAGATGGAAGTGTAGATATTTCCATGTTTATAGACATGGCGATGTAGATATTTCTATGTTTATAGAGATAGCGGTGTAGATAACTCCATGTTTATAGAGATGGCGGTGTAGGTATTTCCATGTTTGTGCAGATAGCGGTGTGGATATTTCCATGTTTATACAGCTCGCGGTGTAGATATTTCCATCTTTATACGGATGGCAGTGTGGATATTTCCATGTTTATACAGATAGCAGTGTAGATATTTCCATGTTTACAGAGATGGCGGTGTAGATATTTCCATATTTATGGAGATAGCGTTGTAGATATTTTCATGTTTATAGAGACGGCGGTGTGGATATTTCCATGTTTATAAAGATTGTGGTGTAGATATTTCCATGTTTATAGAGATTGCAGTGTAGGTATTTCCATGTGTACAGAGATAGCGGTGCAGATGTTTCCATGTATATACTGATGGCTGTGTAGATATTTCCATGTGTATACAGATGGCAGTGTAGATATTTCCATGTTTGTAGAGATGGTGTTGTAGATATTTCCATGTATATACAGATGACTGTGTAGATATTTCCATATTTAAACAGATAGCGGTGGAGATATTTCCATGTTTATACAGATCGCGGTGTAGATTTTTCCATGTTCATACAGATGGCCGTGTAGATATTTCCAAGTTTATAGAGATGGCGGTGTAGATATTTCCATGTTTATACAGATGACTGCCTAGATATTTCCATGTTTATACATATTGTGGTGTAGGTATTTCCATGTTTATAGAGATAGTGGTGTAGATATTTTCCTGTTTATACAGATAGCAATGCAGATATTTCCATGTTTATAGAGATAGCGATGTAGAGATTTCCATCTTTGCACAGATTGCGGTGTAGATATTTCCATCTTTACACAGATAGCGGTGTAGATATTTCCATGTTTACACAGATAGCTGTGTAGATATTTCCATGATTACACAGAAAGCGTTGTAGATATTTCCAAGTTTATAGAGATAGCAGTTTAGATATTTCCATGTTTATACAGATAGCGGTGTAGATATTTCAATGTTTATACAGATAGCGATATGGATATTTCTATGTTTACGCAGATAATGGTGTGGATATTTCCATGTTTTTACAGATATCAGTGTAGATATTTCCATGTTTACACAGTTAGCTGTATAGATATTTCCATGTTTACACAGATAGCGGTGTAGATATTTCCATGTTTGTACAGCTAGCGGTGCAGATATTCCCATCTTTATACAGATGACGGTGAAGATATTTCCATGTTTATACAGATGGTGTTGTAGATATTTCCATGTTTATACAGATAGCGTTTTACTTCTTTCCATGTTTACACAGATAGCGGTGTAGATATTTCCATCTTTGCAGAGCTTACGGTGTAGAAATTCGAATCTTTACACATATAGCGCTGAAGACATTTCCATGTTTACACAGATAGATGTGTAGATATTTCCACGTTTACACAGATATTGTTGTAGATATTTCCAAGTTTATACAGATAGCGGTGGAGATATTTGCATGTTTATACAGATGGCGGTGAAGGTATTTCCATCTTCATAGTGATAGCAATGTAGATATTTCCATGTTTATAAAGATAGCGATGTACGTATTTCCATGTTTATACAGATTGCGGTGTAGATAATTGCATTTTTAGACAGATATCGGTGTAGATATTTTCATGTTTATATAGATCGCGGTGTAGATATTCCCATGTTTATACAGATAGCTCTGGAGATATTTCCATGTTTATACAGATAGCGGTGTAGATATTTCCATGTTTATACAGATAGCAGAGTAGATATTTCCATGTTTACACAGATAGCGGTATAGATATTTCCATTTTTACAATGAAAGCGGTGTAAATATTTCCATCTTTACACAGATAGCGCTGTAGACATTTCCATGTTTACACAGATAGCGGTGTAGACATTTCAATGTTTACACAGATAGCGTTGTAGATATTTCCATGTTTATACAGATAGCGGGGTTGTTATTTCCATGTTTATAAAGATCGTGGTGTAGATCTTTCCATGTTTATACAGATAGCGGTGTAGGTATTTCCATGTCCATACAGATAGCTGTGTAGATATTTCCATGTTTATACAGATAGCGGTGTAGGTATATCCATGTTTATACAGATAGCAGTGTAGATATTTCCATTTTTCTTCAGATGGCGGCGTAGATATTTCCAAGTTTATACATATGGCGGTATAGATATTTCCATGTTTATAGAGATGGCATTGTAGTTAGTTCCACGTTTATGGAGATGGCAGTGTAGATATTTTCATGTTTATAGAGATGGCGGTGTAGATATTTCCATGTTTAAAGAGATAGGGGTGTAGGTATTTCCATGTTTACACACGGCTGTGCAGATATATCCATGTGAATACAGATGGCATTGTAGATATTTCCATGTTTATACAGATGGTGGTGTAGATATTTCCATGTTTATACAGATGACTGTGTAGATATTTCCATGTTTTTACAGATGGTGGTGTGGATATTTCCATGTTTTTACAGATGGCGTTGTAGATATTTCCAGGTTGAAGCAGATGGCGGTTTAGATATTTCCATGTTTACAGTGATAGCAGTGAAGATAATTTCATGTTTATGCAAATGGTGGTGAAGGTATTTCCATGTTTATAGAGATAGCGGTGTAAATATTTCCATAGTTATACAGATGGTGGTGTAGATATTTCCAGTTTTATGCAGATAGCGGTGTAGGTATTTCCATGTTTATACAGGTAATGGTGTAGATATTTCCATGTTTATACAGATAGTGGTGTAGATCTTTCCATGTTTATATAGATCGTTGTGTAGATATTTCCATGTTTATACAGACAGCGGTGAAGTTATTTCCATGTTTATACAGATAGCGGTGTAGATATTTCCATATTTATACAGATATAGGGGTAGATATTTCCATGTTTATACAGATAGCGGTGTAGATATTTCCATGTTTATACAGATCGTGGTGTAGATATTTCGATGTTTATACAGATAACGGTGTAGATATTTCCATGTTTTTACTGATGTCGGTGGAGGTATTTCCATGTTTATAGAGACAGCGGTGTAGATATTTCCATGTTTACACAGATGGCGGTGTAGATATTTCCATGCTTATAGAGATAGCCGTGTAGATATTTCCATATTTATACACATGTTGGTGTAGATATTTCCATGTTTATATAGATGGCGGTGTAGGTATTCACATGTTTATACTGATAGAAGTGTAGATATATCCATATTTATACAGAAGATGGTGTAGTTATTTCCATGTTTATACAGATCACAGTGTAGATATTTCCATGTTTATACAGATGGTGGTGTAGATATTTGCATGTTTATAGAGATAGCGGTGTAGATATTTCCATTTTTATACAGATATCGGTGAAGATATTTCCATGTTTATACTTTTGGCGGTGTAGATATTTCCATGTTTAGACAGGTAACGGTGGAGATATTTCTATGTTTATACAGACAGCAGTGGGGATATTTCCATGTTTATACACATAGCCGTGTACATATTTCCATATTAATAGAGACAGCGGTGTAGGTATTTCCATGTTTATACAGATAGCGGTGCAGCTATTTCCATGTTTATACAGATGCCTATGCAGATATTTCCATATTTATACAGAGGGCTGTGTAGATATTTCTATGTTTATACAGATGTCAGTGTAGATATTTCCATGTTCCTACACATGACTGTGTAGGTATTTCCATGTTTAAACAGATGGCTTTGTAGATATTTCCATGTTTATAGAGATAGCGGTGCAGATATTTCCATGTTTATACAGACCGCAGTGTAGATATTTCCATGTTTATAGAGATAGCAGTGTAGATATTTACATGTTTGTACAGATGGCGGTGTTGATGTTTCCATCTATACACAGATTGCCGTGTAGGTATTTCCATGTGTATACGGATGGCATTGTAGATATTTCCATGTTTATACAGATGGTGGTTTAGATATTTCCATGTTTACACAGATGACTGTATAGGTATTTCCATGTTTATACCGAAGGTGGTGTAGATATTTCCATGTTTATAGAGATAGCTTTGCAGAAATTTCCATATTTATACAGATAACGGTGTAGAAATTTCCATGTTTATACAGATATCTGTGTAAATATTTCCATGTTTATACAGATAACGGTGTAGGTATTTCCATGTTTATAGAGATAGCGGTGTATATACTTCCATGTTTATACAGATAGCGGTGTATATATTTCCATGTTTATACAGAGCGTAGTGTAGATATTTCCATGTTTATACAGATACCGGTGTAGATATTTCCATGTTTATACAGACCGCATTGTAGATATTTCGATGTTTATAGAGATAGCGGTGTAGATATTTCCATGTTTCTACAGATGGCGGTGTTGATGTTTCCATCTATACACAGATTGCCGTGTAGGTATTTCCATGTGTATACAGATGGCATTGTAGATATTTCCATGTTTATACAGATTGTGGTGTAGATATTTCCATGTTTATACTGATAACTGTTTAGGTATTTCCATGTTTTTACAGATGTCATAGTAGTTATTTCCATGTTTATAGAGATAGCAGTGTAGATATTTCCATGTTTATACAGATGGCGGTGTAGATATTTCCATGTTTATAGAGATAGCAGAGTAGATATTTCCATATTTATACAGATAACGGTGTAGAAATTTCCATGATTATACAGATAGCGGTGTAAATATTTCCATGTTTATACAGATCACGGTGTGAATATTTCCTAGTTTATACAAATAGCGGTGTAGTTATTTCCATGTTTATACAGATAGTGGTGTAGATATTTCCATGTATATACAAATGGCTGTGTAGATATTTCCATGTTTATACAGATGGCTTTGTAGATATTTCCATGTTTATACAGATGACTTTGTAGGTATTTCCATGTTTATACAGATGGCGGTGTAGATATTTGCATGTTTATAGAGATAGCTGTGTAGATATTTCCATGTTTATACAGATAGCGGTGTAGATATTTCCAAGTTTATACAGATCGCTGTGTAGATACTTCCATGTTTATACAGATAGCGGTGTAGATATTTCCAAGTTTATACAGATCGCCGTGTGGATACTTCCATGTTTATACAGATCACGGTGTAGATATTTCCATGTTTATACAGATAGCAGTGTAGATATTTCCATGTTTTTACAGATATCGGTGTAGATATTTCCATGTTTACACAGATTGCGGTGTAGATATTTCCATCTTTCTGCAGATGGCATTGTAGATATTTCCATGTTTATACAGATGGCGGTGTAGATATTTCCATGTTTATATAGATGGTGGTGTAGATATTACCATGTTTATACAGATAGCGGTGTAGAAATTTCCATGTTTATACAGCTCGTGGTGAAGATATTTCCATGTTTATACAGATCACGGTGTAGATATTTCCATGTCTATACAGATCGCGGTGTAGATATTTCCATGTTTATACATATAGCGATGTAGATATTTCCATGTTTAGAGTGATAGCAGTGTAGATATTTACATGTTTATACAGATGGCTGTGCAGATATTTCCACGTGTATACAGATGGCTTTGTAGATATATCCATGTTTATACAGATGACTGTATAGGTATTTCCATGTTTTTACAGATAGCAGTGCAGATATTTCCATGTTTATAGAGATAGCGGTGTAGATATTTCCATGTTTGTACAGATGGCGGTGCTGATATTTCCATCTATACACAGATGGCCATGTAGATATTTCCATGTTTATACAGATGGCGGTGTAGATATTTCCATGTGTATACAGCTGGTATTGTACGTATTTCCATGTTTATACAGATGGCGGTGTAGATATTTCCATATTTATACAGATAACGGTGTAGAAATTTCCATGTTTATACAGATAGCGGTGTAAATATTTCCATGTTTATACAGATCACGGGGTAGATATTTCCATGTTTATAGAGATAGCGGTGTAGATATTTCCATGTTTATACAGATAGCTGAGTAGATATTTCCATGTTTATACAGATGCCGGTGCAGATATTTCTATGGATATGTAGATGGTGGTGTAGATATTCCATGTATATACAGATAGCGCTGTACTTATTTCCATGTTTATATAGAGAGCGGTGTAGACATTTCCATGTATGTACACTTGGCTGTGTAGATATTTCCATGTTTATACAGATGGCGGTGTAGATATTTCCATGTTTATACAGATAACTTAGTAAGTATTTCCATGTTTATACAGATGGCGGTGTAGATATTTCGATGTTTATAGAGATAGCAGTGGAGATATTTCCATGTTTACACAGATAGCGGTGTAGTTATTTCCATGTTTATATATATAGCGGTGTAGATATTTCCATGTATATACACATGGCTGTGTAGATATTTCCATGTTTATACAGATGGCGGTGTAGATATTTCCATGTTTATACAGATAACTTTGTAAGTATTTCCATGTTTATACAGATGGCGGTGTAGATATTTCGATGTTTATAGAGATAGCAGTGGAGATATTTCCATGTTTATACAGATAGCGGTGTAGATATTTCCATGTTTATACTGATCGCGGTGAAGGTATTTCCATGTTTATAGAGATGGCGGAGTAGATATTTCCATGTTCATAGAGATAGCGGTGTTGATTTTTCCATGTTTATAGAGATAGCTGTGTGGATATTTCCATGTTTATACAGATAGGGTTGTAGATATTTCCATGTTTATAGAGATGGCGTTGTAGATATTTCCATGTTTATACAGATAGGGGTGTAGATATTTCCATGTTTATAGATATGGCGGTGTAGATATTTCCATGTTTAAACAGGTCATGATGTACATATTTCCATGTTTATACAGATCGAGGTGTTGACATTACCATGTTTATAGGGATAGCGGTGCAAATATTTCCACATTTATACAGAGAGCGGTGTAGTTATTAGCATGTTTATACAGAAAGCGGTGTAGATATTTCCATGTATAAACAGATGTCTGTGTATATATTTCCAAGTTCAAACAGATAGCGGTGTAGATATTTCCTTGTTTATACAAATAGCGGTGTAGTTATTTCCATGTTTATACAGATAGGGGTGTATATGTTTCCATGAATATACAGATGGCTGTGTAGGTATTTCGATGTTTATACAGATGGCTGTGTAGATATTTCCATGTTTATACAGATGACTTTGTATGTATTTCCATGTTTATACAGATGGCGGTGTAGGTATTTCCATGTTTACAGAGATCGCTGTGTAGATATTTCCATGTTTATACAGATAGCGGTGTATATATTTCCATGTTTATACAGATAGCGGTGTACATATTTCCATGCTTCTAGAGATAGCGGTGTAGGTATTTCCATGTTTATAGACATAGCGGTGTAGATATTTCCATGTTTATATAGATGGCGCTGTAGATATTTCCATGTTTCAACAGAAACCGGTGCAGATATATCAATGTTTATACAGACCGCAGTGTAGATATATCCATGTTTATAGAGATAGCAGTGTAGATATTTCCATGTTTGTACATATGGCGGTGTTTTTGTTTCCATCTATACACAGATTGCCGTGTAGGTATTGCCATGTGTATACAGATGTCATTGTAGATATTTCCACGTTTATACAGATGGTGGTGAAGATATTTCCATGTTTACACAGATGACTGTATAGGTATTTCCATGTTTATACAGATGGCGGTGTAGATATTTCCAAGTTTATAGAGATAGCGGTGTAGATAATCCATATTTATACAGATAGCGGTGTAGAAGTTTCCATGTTTATACAGATAGCGGTGTAAATATTTCCATGTTTATACAGATCACGGTGTAGGTATTTCCATGTTTATACAGACCGCGGTGTAGATATTTCCATGTTTATACAGATAGCGGTGCTGATATTTCCATGTTTGTACAGATGTCGGTGTTGATATTTCCATCTATACCCAGATGACCGTGTAGATATTTCCATGTTTATACAGATGGTGGCGCAGATATTTCCATGGATATGTAGATGGCGGAGTAGATATTTCCATGTTTATACAGATAGCGGTGTAGTTATTTCCATGTTTATATATATAGCGGTGTAAATATTTCCATCTATGAACACATGGGTGTGTAGATATTTCCATGTTTATACAGATAGCGGTGTAGATATTTCCATGTTTATAGAGATAGCGGTGTAGGTATTTCCATATTTATAGACATAGCGGTTTAGATATTTCCATGTTTATATTGATGGCATTGTAGATATTTCCATATTTATAACGATAGCGGTGTTGGTATTTCCGCGTTTATACAGATAGCGATGTTGATATTTCCATGTTTATACAGCTCGCGGTGCATATATTTATATTTTTATAAAGATGGCATTGTAGATATTTCCTTGTTCACAGAGATGGCGGTGTAGATGTTTCCATGTTTATACAGATGGCGGAGAAGTTAGTTCCATGTTTATGGAGATGGCAGTGTAGATATTTTCATGTTTATAGAGATGGCGGTGTAGATATTTCCATGTTTATAGAGATAGCAGTGTAGATAATTTCATGTTTATACAGATGGCTGTGTAGATATTTCCATGGGTATACAGATCGCATTGTAGATATTTCCATGTTTATACAGATGACTGTATACGTATTTCCATGTTTTTACAGATGGCAGTGCAGATATTTCCATGTTTATAGAGATAACGGTGTAGATATTTCCATGTTTCTACAGATGGCGGTGTTGATATTTCCATCTATACACAGATGGCCGTGTAGTTATTTCCATGTTTATACAGATGGCGGCGTACATATTTCCATGGAGATGCAGATGGCGGTGTAGATATTTCCATGTTTAAACAGATAGCGGTGTAGATATTTCCATGTTTACACAGATAGTGGTGTAGATATTTCCGTGTTTATACACATGGCAGAGGAGATACCTCCATCTTTATGGAGATGGCAGTGTAGATATTTTCATGTTTATAGAGATGGCGGTGTAGATATTTCCATATTTATAGAGATAGCGGTGTTGATATATCCATCTTTCTGCAAATGGCAGTGTAGATATTTCCATGTTTATACAGATGGCCGTGTAGTTATTTCCTTATTTATACAGATGTCTGTGTAGTTATTTCCATGTGTATACAGATGGTATTGTAGGTATTTCCATGTTTATACAGATGGTGGTGTAGATATTTCCATGCTTACACAGTTAGCGGTGTAGATATTTCCATGTTTTTACAGATGGCAGTGTAGATATTTCAATGTTTATGGAGATGGCGCTTTAGATATTTCCATGTTTATACAGATAACGGTGGAGATATTTCCATGTTTATACAGAGAGCATTGGAGATATTTCCATGTTTATACACATAGCGGTGTACATATTTCCATGTTTATAGAGACAGCGGTGTAGGTATTTCCATGTTTATACAGATAGCGATGCAGATATTTCCATGTTTACACAGATGCCTATGCAGATATTTCCATATTTATACAGAGGGCTTTGTAGATATTTATATGTTTATACAGATGGCAGTGTAAATATTTAAATGTTCCTACACATGACTGTGTAGGTATTTCCATGTTTATAGAGATGTCTTTATAGATATTTCCATGTTTATAGAGATAGTGGTGCAGATATTTCCATGTTTAGACAGATAGCGGTGTATATATTTCCATGTTTATACAGATCATGGTGTAGATATTTCCATGTTTATTCAGATACCGGTGTGGATATTTCCATATTTATACAGACCGCAGTGTAGATATTTCCATATTTATAGAGATAGCAGTGTAGGTATTTCCATGTTTGTACAGATGGCGGTGTTGATGTTTCCATCTTTGTACAGATGGTGGTGTTGATGTTTCCATGTATAGACAGATTGCCGTGTAGGTATTTCCATGTGTATTCAGATGGCATTCAAGATATTTCCATGTTTTACAGATGGTGGTGTAGATATTTCCATCTTTACACAGATGACTGTATAGGTATTTCCATGTTTATACAGATGGCGGTGTAGATATTTCCATGTTTATAGAGATAGCTGTGTAGATATTTCCATGTTTATACAGATAGCGGTGTAGATATTTCCATGTTTATACAGATCGCGGTGTAGATATTTCCATGTTTATACAGATCGCGGTGTAGATATTTCCATCTTTATACAGATAGCGGTGTAGATATTTCCATGTTTATACAGATCGCGGTGTAGATATTTCCATGTTTATACAGATCGCGGTGTAGATATTTCCATCTTTATACAGATAGCGGTGTAGATATTTCCATGTGTTTACAGATAGCGGTGTACATAGTTCCATGTTTACACAGATGGCGGTGTAGATATTTCCATCTTTCTACAGATGGCATTGTAGATATTTCCATGTTTATACAGATGGCGGTGCAGATATTTCCAAGTTTATACAGATGGTGGTGTAGATATTTCCATGTTTATACAGATCGCGGTTTAGATATTTCCATGTTTATACAGTTTGTGGTGAAGGTATTTCCATGTTTATACAGATAGCGGCTTAGATATTTCCATGTTTACACAGATTGCGGTGTAGATATTTCCATCTTTCTACAGATGGCATTGTAGATATTTCCATGTTTATACAGATGGCGGTGTAGATATTTCCATCTTTATATAGATGGTGGTGTAGATATTACCATGTTTATACAGGTAGCGGTGTAGATATTTCCATGTTTATACAGATCGCAGTGTAGATATTTCCATGTTTATACAGATAGCGGTGTAGATATTTCCATGTTTATATTGATAGCGGTGTAGATATTTCCATATTTATAACAATAACGGTGTAGAAATTTCCATGTTTATACAGATAGCGGTGTAAATTTTTCCATGTTTATACAGATGACGGTGTAGATATTTCGATGTTTACAGAGATAGCGGTGTAGATATTTCCATGTTTATACAGATAGCGGTGTAGATATTTCCATGTTTATACCGACCGCGGTGTAGATTTTTCCATGGTTATACAGATGGCAGCGCAGATATTTCCAGGGATATGTAGATGGCGGTGTAGATATTTCCATATTTATACAGATAGCGTTGTAGTTATTTCCATGTTTATATAGATAGCGGTGTAGTTATTTCCATGTATATACACATGGCTGTGTAGATATTTCCATGTTTATACAGATGGCAGTGTAGATATTTCGATGTTTATAGAGATAGCAGTAGAGATATTTCCATGTTTATACATATAGCGGTCTAGATATTTCCATGTTTATTCTGATCGTGGTGTGGATATTTCCATGTTTATTGAGATGGCGGTGTAGATATTTCCATGTTCATAGAGATAGCGGTGTTGATTTTTCCATGTTTATAGAGATAGCGGTGTGGATATTTCCATGCTTATACAGATAGGGGTGTAGATATTTCCATGTTTATAGAGATAGCGGTATAGATATTTCCATGTTTATACAGATCACGGTGTAGATATTTCCTGGTTTATACTTATAGCGGTGTAGTTATTTCCATGTTTATACAGATAGCGGTGTAGATATTTCCATGTATATACAGATGGCTGAGTAGATATTTCCATGTTTATACAGATGGTTGTGTAGATATTTCCATGTTTATACAGATGAGTTTGTAGGTATTTCCATGTTTATACAGATGGCGGTGTAGATTTTCCATGTTTATAGTGATACCTGTGTAGATATTTCCATGTTTATACAGATAGCGGTGTAGATATTTCCATGTTTACACAGATTGCGGTGTAGATATTTCCATCTTTCTACAGATGGCATTGTAGATATTTCCATGTTAATACCGATGGTGGTGTAGATATTTCCATGTTTATATAGATGGTGGTGTAGATATTACCATGTTTATACAGATAGCGGTGTTGATATTTCCATGTTTATACAGATCGTGGTGAAGATATTTCCATGTTTATACAGATTGTGGTGTAGATATTTCCATGTTTATACAGATCGCGGTGTAGATATTTCCATGTTTATACAGAGAGCAGTGTAGATATTTCCATGTTTATACAGATAGCGATGTAGATATTTCCTTGTTTATAGGGATAGCGGTGTAGGTATTTCCATGTTTATAGACATGGCGGTGTAGATATTTCCATGTTTATATAGATGGCGTTGTAGATATTTCCATCTTTATACCGACAGCGGTGTCGGTATTTCCATGTTTATACAGATAGCGATGTAGATATTTCCATGTTTATACAGCTCGCGGTGCAGATATTTATTTTTTTGTACAGATGGCATTGTAGATATTTCCTTATTCACACAGATGGCGGTTTAGATGTTTCCATGTTTATACAGATGGCAGAATAGTTAGTTCCATGTTTATGGAGATGGCATTGTAGATAATTTCATGTTTATAGAGATGGCGGTGTAGATATTTCCATGTTTATAGAGATAGCAGTGTAGATATTTACATGTTTATACAGATGGCTGTGTATATATTTCCATGTGTATATAGATGGCATTGTAGATATTTCCATGTTTATACAGATGGCTGTGTACGTATTTCCATGTTTTTACAGATGGCAGTGCAGATATTTCCATGTTTATGGAGATAGCGGTGTAGATATTTCCATGTTTCTACAGATGGCGGTGTTGATATTTCCATGTATACACAGATGGCCGTGTGGATATTTCCAGGTTTATACAGATGGCGGCATAGATATTTCCATGGAGATGCAGATGGCCGTGTAGATATTTCCATGTTTATAGAGATAGCGGTGTAGATATTTCCATGTTTATACAGATAGCGGTGTAGATATTTCCATGTTTATACAGACCGCGGTGTAGATATTTCCATGGTTATACAGATAGCGGTGCAGATATTTCCATGTTTGTACGGATGGCGGTGTTGATATTTCCATCTATACACAGATGACCGTGTAGATATTTCCATGTTTATACAGATGGCGGCGCAGATATTTCCATGGATATGTAGATGGTGGTGTAGATATTTCCATGTTTATACAGATAGCGGTGTAGTTATTTCCATGTTTATATAGATAGCGGTGTAGATATTTCCATGTATATACTCATGGCTGTGTAGATATTTCCATGTTTATACAGATGGCGGTGTAGATATTTCCATGTTTATACAGATAACTTTGTAAGTATTTCCATCTTTATACAGATGGCGGTGTAAATATTTCGATGTTTATAGAGATAGCAGTGGAGATATTTCCATATTTATACAGATAGCGGTGTAGATGTTTCCATGTTTATACTGATCGTGGTGTAGATATTTCCATGTTTATAGCGATGGCGGTGTAGATATTTCCATGTTCATAGAGATAGCGGTGTTGATTTTTCCACGTTTATAGAGATAGCGGTGTGGATACTTCCATGCTTATACAGATAGGGGTGTAGATATTTCCATGTTTATAGAGATAGCGGTGTAGATATTTCCATTTTTTTACAGATCATGGTGTAGATATTTCCTTGTTTATACTAATAGCGGTGTAGTTATTTCCATGTTTATACAGATAGCGGTGTAGATATTTCCATGTATATACAGATGGTTGTGTAGATATTTCCATGTTTATACAGATGGCTGTGTAGATATTTCCATGTTTATAAAGATGACTTTGTAGGTATTTCCATGTTTATACAGATGGCGGTGTAGATTTTCCATGTTTATAGTGATAGCTGTGTAGATATTTCCATGTTTATACAGATAGCGGTGTAGATATTTCCATGTTTATACAGATCGCGGTGTAGATATTTCCATGTTTATACAGATCGCGGTGTAGATATTTCCATGTTTATACAGATCGCGGTGTAGATATTTCCATGTTTATGGAGATAGCGGTGTAGATATTTCCATGTTTTTACAGATATCGGTGTAGATATTTCCATGTTTACACAGATTGCGGTGTAGTTATTTCCATCTTTCTACAGATGGCATTGTAGATATTTCCATGTTTATACAGATGGTGGTGTAGATATTTCCATGTTTATATAGATGGTGGTGTAGATATTACCATGTTTTTACAGATAGCGGTGTAGATATTTCCATGTTTATACAGATCGTGGTGAAGATATTTCCATGTTTATACAGATCGTGTTGTAGATATTTCCATGTTTATACAGATCGCGGTGTAGATATTTCCATGTTTATACAGATAGCAGTGTAGATATTTCCATGTTTATACAGATAGCGGTGTAGATATTTCCATGTTTATAGGGATAGCGGTGTAGGTATTTCCATGTTTATAGACATAGCGGTGTAGATATTTCCATGTTTATATAGATGGCGTTGTAGATATTTCCATGTTTATACCGACAACGGTGTCGGTATTTCCACGTTTATACAGATAGCGATGTAGATATTTCCATGTTTATACAGCTCGCGGTGCAGATATTTATATTTTTGTACAGATGTCATTGTAGATATTTCCTTATTCACAGAGATGGCGGTTTAGATGTTTCCATGTTTATACAGATGGCAGAGTAGTTAGTTCCATGTTTATGGAGATGGCAGTGTAGATAATTGCATGTTTATAGAGATGGCGGTGTAGATATTTCCATGTTTATAGAGATAGCAGTGTAGATATTTACAAGTTTATACAGATGGCTGTGTAGATATTTCCATGTGTATACAGATGGCATTGTAGATATTTCCATGTTTATACAGATTACTGTATACGTATTTCCATGTTTTTACAGATGGCAGTGCAGATATTTCCATGTTTATAGAGATAGCGGTGTAGATATTTCCATGTTTATACAGATCATGGTGTAGATATTTCCATGTTTATTCAGATACCGGTGTGGATATTTCCATATTTATACAGACCGCAGTGTAGATATTTCCATATTTATAGAGATAGCAGTGTAGGTATTTCCATGTTTGTACAGATGGCGGTGTTGATGTTTCCATCTTTGTACAGATGGTGGTGTTGATGTTTCCATGTATAGACAGATTGCCGTGTAGGTATTTCCATGTGTATTCAGATGGCATTCAAGATATTTCCATGTTTTACAGATGGTGGTGTAGATATTTCCATCTTTACACAGATGACTGTATAGGTATTTCCATGTTTATACAGATGGCGGTGTAGATATTTCCATGTTTATAGAGATAGCTGTGTAGATATTTCCATGTTTATACAGATAGCGGTGTAGATATTTCCATGTTTATACAGATCGCGGTGTAGATATTTCCATGTTTATACAGATCGCGGTGTAGATATTTCCATCTTTATACAGATAGCGGTGTAGATATTTCCATGTTTATACAGATCGCGGTGTAGATATTTCCATGTTTATACAGATCGCGGTGTAGATATTTCCATCTTTATACAGATAGCGGTGTAGATATTTCCATGTGTTTACAGATAGCGGTGTACATAGTTCCATGTTTACACAGATGGCGGTGTAGATATTTCCATCTTTCTACAGATGGCATTGTAGATATTTCCATGTTTATACAGATGGCGGTGCAGATATTTCCAAGTTTATACAGATGGTGGTGTAGATATTTCCATGTTTATACAGATCGCGGTTTAGATATTTCCATGTTTATACAGTTTGTGGTGAAGGTATTTCCATGTTTATACAGATAGCGGCTTAGATATTTCCATGTTTACACAGATTGCGGTGTAGATATTTCCATCTTTCTACAGATGGCATTGTAGATATTTCCATGTTTATACAGATGGCGGTGTAGATATTTCCATCTTTATATAGATGGTGGTGTAGATATTACCATGTTTATACAGGTAGCGGTGTAGATATTTCCATGTTTATACAGATCGCAGTGTAGATATTTCCATGTTTATACAGATAGCGGTGTAGATATTTCCATGTTTATATTGATAGCGGTGTAGATATTTCCATATTTATAACAATAACGGTGTAGAAATTTCCATGTTTATACAGATAGCGGTGTAAATTTTTCCATGTTTATACAGATGACGGTGTAGATATTTCGATGTTTACAGAGATAGCGGTGTAGATATTTCCATGTTTATACAGATAGCGGTGTAGATATTTCCATGTTTATACCGACCGCGGTGTAGATTTTTCCATGGTTATACAGATGGCAGCGCAGATATTTCCAGGGATATGTAGATGGCGGTGTAGATATTTCCATATTTATACAGATAGCGTTGTAGTTATTTCCATGTTTATATAGATAGCGGTGTAGTTATTTCCATGTATATACACATGGCTGTGTAGATATTTCCATGTTTATACAGATGGCAGTGTAGATATTTCGATGTTTATAGAGATAGCAGTAGAGATATTTCCATGTTTATACATATAGCGGTCTAGATATTTCCATGTTTATTCTGATCGTGGTGTGGATATTTCCATGTTTATTGAGATGGCGGTGTAGATATTTCCATGTTCATAGAGATAGCGGTGTTGATTTTTCCATGTTTATAGAGATAGCGGTGTGGATATTTCCATGCTTATACAGATAGGGGTGTAGATATTTCCATGTTTATAGAGATAGCGGTATAGATATTTCCATCTTTATACAGATCACGGTGTAGATATTTCCTGGTTTATACTTATAGCGGTGTAGTTATTTCCATGTTTATACAGATAGCGGTGTAGATATTTCCATGTATATACAGATGGCTGAGTAGATATTTCCATGTTTATACAGATGGTTGTGTAGATATTTCCATGTTTATACAGATGAGTTTGTAGGTATTTCCATGTTTATACAGATGGCGGTGTAGATTTTCCATGTTTATAGTGATACCTGTGTAGATATTTCCATGTTTATACAGATAGCGGTGTAGATATTTCCATGTTTACACAGATTGCGGTGTAGATATTTCCATCTTTCTACAGATGGCATTGTAGATATTTCCATGTTAATACCGATGGTGGTGTAGATATTTCCATGTTTATATAGATGGTGGTGTAGATATTACCATGTTTATACAGATAGCGGTGTTGATATTTCCATGTTTATACAGATCGTGGTGAAGATATTTCCATGTTTATACAGATTGTGGTGTAGATATTTCCATGTTTATACAGATCGCGGTGTAGATATTTCCATGTTTATACAGAGAGCAGTGTAGATATTTCCATGTTTATACAGATAGCGATGTAGATATTTCCTTGTTTATAGGGATAGCGGTGTAGGTATTTCCATGTTTATAGACATGGCGGTGTAGATATTTCCATGTTTATATAGATGGCGTTGTAGATATTTCCATCTTTATACCGACAGCGGTGTCGGTATTTCCATGTTTATACAGATAGCGATGTAGATATTTCCATGTTTATACAGCTCGCGGTGCAGATATTTATTTTTTTGTACAGATGGCATTGTAGATATTTCCTTATTCACACAGATGGCGGTTTAGATGTTTCCATGTTTATACAGATGGCAGAATAGTTAGTTCCATGTTTATGGAGATGGCATTGTAGATAATTTCATGTTTATAGAGATGGCGGTGTAGATATTTCCATGTTTATAGAGATAGCAGTGTAGATATTTACATGTTTATACAGATGGCTGTGTATATATTTCCATGTGTATATAGATGGCATTGTAGATATTTCCATGTTTATACAGATGGCTGTGTACGTATTTCCATGTTTTTACAGATGGCAGTGCAGATATTTCCATGTTTATGGAGATAGCGGTGTAGATATTTCCATGTTTCTACAGATGGCGGTGTTGATATTTCCATGTATACACAGATGGCCGTGTGGATATTTCCAGGTTTATACAGATGGCGGCATAGATATTTCCATGGAGATGCAGATGGCCGTGTAGATATTTCCATGTTTATAGAGATAGCGGTGTAGATATTTCCATGTTTATACAGATAGCGGTGTAGATATTTCCATGTTTATACAGACCGCGGTGTAGATATTTCCATGGTTATACAGATAGCGGTGCAGATATTTCCATGTTTGTACGGATGGCGGTGTTGATATTTCCATCTATACACAGATGACCGTGTAGATATTTCCATGTTTATACAGATGGCGGCGCAGATATTTCCATGGATATGTAGATGGTGGTGTAGATATTTCCATGTTTATACAGATAGCGGTGTAGTTATTTCCATGTTTATATAGATAGCGGTGTAGATATTTCCATGTATATACTCATGGCTGTGTAGATATTTCCATGTTTATACAGATGGCGGTGTAGATATTTCCATGTTTATACAGATAACTTTGTAAGTATTTCCATCTTTATACAGATGGCGGTGTAAATATTTCGATGTTTATAGAGATAGCAGTGGAGATATTTCCATATTTATACAGATAGCGGTGTAGATGTTTCCATGTTTATACTGATCGTGGTGTAGATATTTCCATGTTTATAGGGATGGCGGTGTAGATATTTCCATGTTCATAGAGATAGCGGTGTTGATTTTTCCACGTTTATAGAGATAGCGGTGTGGATACTTCCATGCTTATACAGATAGGGGTGTAGATATTTCCATGTTTATAGAGATAGCGGTGTAGATATTTCCATTTTTTTACAGATCATGGTGTAGATATTTCCTTGTTTATACTAATAGCGGTGTAGTTATTTCCATGTTTATACAGATAGCGGTGTAGATATTTCCATGTATATACAGATGGTTGTGTAGATATTTCCATGTTTATACAGATGGCTGTGTAGATATTTCCATGTTTATACAGATGACTTTGTAGGTATTTCCATGTTTATACAGATGGCGGTGTAGATTTTCCATGTTTATAGTGATAGCTGTGTAGATATTTCCATGTTTATACAGATAGCGGTGTAGATATTTCCATGTTTATACAGATCGCGGTGTAGATATTTCCATGTTTATACAGATCGCGGTGTAGATATTTCCATGTTTATACAGATCGCGGTGTAGATATTTCCATGTTTATGGAGATAGCGGTGTAGATATTTCCATGTTTTTACAGATATCGGTGTAGATATTTCCATGTTTACACAGATTGCGGTGTAGTTATTTCCATCTTTCTACAGATGGCATTGTAGATATTTCCATGTTTATACAGATGGTGGTGTAGATATTTCCATGTTTATATAGATGGTGGTGTAGATATTACCATGTTTTTACAGATAGCGGTGTAGATATTTCCATGTTTATACAGATCGTGGTGAAGATATTTCCATGTTTATACAGATCGTGTTGTAGATATTTCCATGTTTATACAGATCGCGGTGTAGATATTTCCATGTTTATACAGATAGCAGTGTAGATATTTCCATGTTTATACAGATAGCGGTGTAGACATTTCCATGTTTATAGGGATAGCGGTGTAGGTATTTCCATGTTTATAGACATAGCGGTGTAGATATTTCCATGTTTATATAGATGGCGTTGTAGATATTTCCATGTTTATACCGACAACGGTGTCGGTATTTCCACGTTTATACAGATAGCGATGTAGATATTTCCATGTTTATACAGCTCGCGGTGCAGATATTTATATTTTTGTACAGATGTCATTGTAGATATTTCCTTATTCACAGAGATGGCGGTTTAGATGTTTCCATGTTTATACAGATGGCAGAGTAGTTAGTTCCATGTTTATGGAGATGGCAGTGTAGATAATTGCATGTTTATAGAGATGGCGGTGTAGATATTTCCATGTTTATAGAGATAGCAGTGTAGATATTTACAAGTTTATACAGATGGCTGTGTAGATATTTCCATGTGTATACAGATGGCATTGTAGATATTTCCATGTTTATACAGATTACTGTATACGTATTTCCATGTTTTTACAGATGGCAGTGCAGATATTTCCATGTTTATAGAGATAGCGGTGTAGATATTTCCATGTTTCTACAGATGGCGGTGTTGATATTTCCATCTATACACAGATGGCCGTGTAGATATTTCCATGTTTAAACAGATAGCGGTGTAGATATTCCCATGTTTTCACAGATAGTGGTGTAGATATTTCCGTGTTTATACACATGGCAGAGTAGATACCTCCATCTTTTTGGAGATGGCGGTGTAGATATTTTCATGTTTATAGAGATGGCGGTGTAGATATTTCCATATTTATAGAGATAGCGGTGTAGATATTTCCATCTTTCTACAGATGGCAGTGTAGATATTTGCATGTTTATACAGATGGCCTTGTAGTTATTTCCATATTTATACAGATGTCTGTGTAGATATTTCCATGTGTATACAGATGGTACTGTAGGTATTTCCATGTTTATACAGATGGTGGTGTTGATATTTCCATGCTTATACAGTTGGCGGTGTAGATATTTCCATGTTTTTACAGATGGCAGTGTAGATATTTCAATGTTTTTAGAGATGGCGCTGTAGATATTTCCATGTTTATACAGATAATGGTGGAGATATTTCCATGTTTATACAGAGAGCAGTGGAGATATTTCCATGTTTATACACATAGCGGTGTACATATTTCCATGTTTATAGAGACAGCGGTGTAGGTATTTCCATGTTTATACAGATAGCGGTGCAGATATTTCCATGTTTACACAGATGCCTATGCAGATACTTCCATATATATACAGAGGGCTTTGTAGATATTTCTTTGTTTATACAGATGGCAGTGTAGATATTTAAATGTTCCTACACATGACTGTGTAGGTATTTCCATGTTTATACAGATGTCTTTGTAGATATTTCCATGTTTATAGAGATAGCGGTGCAGATATTTCCATGTTTATACAGATAGCGGTGTAGATATTTCCATGTTTATACAGATCATTGTGTTGATATTTCTATGTTTATACAGATACCAGTGTAGGTATTTCCATGTTTATACAGACCGCAGTGTAGATATTTCCATGTTTATAGAGATTGTTGTGTAGATATTTCCATGTTTGTACAGATGGAGGTGTTGATGTTTCCATCTATACACAGATTGCCGTGTAGGTATTTCCATGTGTATTCAGATGGCATTGAAGATATTTCCATGTTTATACAGATGGTGGTGTAGATATTTCCATGTTTACACAGATGACTGTATAGGTATTTCCATGTTTATACAGATGGCCGTGTAGATATTTCCATGTTTATACAGATAGCGGTGTAGATATTTCCATGTTTATACAGATCACGGTGTAGATATTTCCATGTTTATACAGATCGCGGTGTAGATATTTCCATGTTTATACAGATAGCGGTGTAGATATTTCCATGTGTTTACAGATAGCGGTGTAGATAGTTCCATGTTTATACAGATAGCGGTGTAGATATTTCCATATTTATACAGATTACGGTGTAGAAATTTCCATGTTTATACAGATAGCGGTGTAAATTTTTCCATGTTCATATAGATGGTGGCGAAGATATTACCATGTTTATAAAGGTAGCAGTGTAGGTATTTCCATGTTTATACAGATTGTGGTGAAGATATTTCCATGTTTATACAGATCGCGGTGTAGATATTTCCATGTTTACACAGATTGCGGTGTAGATATTTCCATCTTTCTACAGATGGCATTGTAGATATTTCCATGTTTATGCAGATGGCGGTGTAGATATTTCCATGTTTATATAGATGGTGGTGTAGATATTACCATGTTTATGCAGGTAGCGGTGTACATATTTCCATGTTTATACAGCTTGTGGGGAAGATATTTCCATGTTTATACAGATCGCGGTGTAGATATTTCCATGTTTATACAGATCGCGGTGTAGATATTTCCATGTTTATACAGATAGCGGTGTAGATATTTCCATGTTTATACAGATAGCGGTGTAGATATTTCCATGTTTATACAGATAGCGGTGTAGATATTTCCATATTTATACAGATAACGGTGTAGATATTTCCATATTTATACAGATAACGGTGTAGAAATTTCCATGTTTATACAGATAGCAGTGTAAATTTTTCCATGTTTATACAGATCACGGTGTAGATATTTCCATCTTTATAGAGATAGCGGTGTAGATATTTCCATGTTTATACAGATAGCAGTGTAGATATTTCCATGTTCATACAGACCGCGGTGTAGATATTTCCATGGTTATACAGATAGCAGTGAAGATATTTCCATGTTTGTACAGATGGCGGTGTTGATATTTCCATCTATACACAGATGACCGTGTAGATATTTCCATATTTATACAGATGGCGGCGCAGATACTTCCATGGATATGTAGATGGTGGTGTAGATATTTCCATGTTTATACAGTTAGCGGTGTAGTTATTTCCATGTTTATATAGATAGCGGTGTAGATATTTCCATGTATATACACATGGCTGTGTAGATATTTCCATGTTTATGCAGATGGCAGTGTAGATATTTCCATGTTTATACAGATAACTTTGTAAATATTTCCATGTTTATACAGATGGCGGTGTAGATATTTCGATGTTTATAGAGATAGCAGTGGAGATATTTCCATGTTTATACAGATAGCGGTGTAGATGTTTCCATGTTTATACTGATCGTGGTGTAGATATTTCCATGTTTATAGAGATGGCGGTGTAGGTATTTCCATGTTCATAGAGATAGCGGTGTTGATTTTTCCACGTTTAGATAGCGGTGTGGATATTTCCATGCTTATACAGATAGGGGTGTAGATATTTCCATGTTTATAGAGATGGCGGTGTAGATATTTCCATGTTCATAGAGATAGTGGTGTTGATTTTTCCACGTTTTTAGAGATAGCGGTGTGAATATTTCCATGCTTTTACAGATAGGGTTGTAGATATTTCCATGTTTATAGAGATAGCGGTGTAGATATTTCTATTTTTTTACAGATCACGGTGTAGATATTTCCTTGTTTATACTAATAGCGGTGTAGTTATTTCCATGTCTATACAGACGGCGGTGTAGATATTTCCTTGTATACACAGATGGCTGTGTAGATATTTCCATGTTTATACAGATGGCTGTGTAGATATTTCCATGTTTATACAGATGACTTTGTAGGTATTTCCATGTTTATACAGATGGCGGTGTAGATTTTCCATGTTTATATTGATAGCTGTGTAGATATTTCCATGTTTATACAGATAGCGGTGAAGATATTTCCATGTTTATACAGATCGCGGTGTAGATATTTCCATGTTTATACAGATCGCGGTGTAGTAATTTCCATGTTTATACAGATAGCGGTGTAAATATTTCCATGTGTTTACAGATAGCGGTGTAGATAGTTCCATGTTTACTCAGATTGCGGTGTAGATATTTCCATCTTTCTACAGATGGCATTGTAGATATTTCCATGTTTATACAGATGGCGGTGTAGGTATTTCCATGTTTATATAGATGGTGGTGTAGATATTACCATGTTTATACAGGTAGCGGTGTAGTTATTTCCATGTTTATACAGATTGTGGTGAAGATATTTCCATGTTTATACAGATCGCGGTGTAGATATTTTCACGTTTACACAGATTGCGATGTAGATATTTCCATCTTTCTACAGATGGCATTGTAGATATTTCCATGTTTATACAGATAGCGGTGTAGATATTTCCATATTTATACAGATTACGGTGTAGAAATTTCCATGTTTATACAGATAGCAGTGTAAATTTTTCCATGTTTATACAGACCACGGTGTAGATATTTCCATGTTTATAGAGATAGTGGTGTAGATATTTCTATGTTTATACAGATAGCGGTGTAGATATTTCCATATTCATACAGACCGCGGTGTAGATATTTCCATGGTTATACAGATAGCGGTGCAGATATTTCCATGTTTGTACAAATGGTGGTGTTGATATTTCCATCTATTCACAGATGACCGTGTAGATATTTCCATGTTTATACAGATGGCGGCGCAGATATTTCCATGGATATGTAGATGGTGGTGTAGATATTTCCATGTTTATACAGATAGCGGTGTAGTTATTTCCATGTTTATATAGATAGCGGTGTAGATATTTCCATGTATATACACATGACTGTGTAGATATTTCCATGTTTATACAGATGGCGGTGTAGATTTTCCATGTTTATAGCGATAGCTGTGTAGATATTTCCATGTTTATACAGATAGCGGTGTAGATATTTCCATGTTTATACAGATCGCGGTGTAGATATTTCCATGTTTATACAGATCGCGGTGTAGATATGTCCATGTTTATAGAGATAGCGGTGTAGATATTATCATGTTTTTACAGATATCGGTGTAGATATTTCCGTGTTTACACAGATTGCGGTGCAGATATTTCCATCTTTCTACAGATGGCATTGTAGATATTTCCATGTTTATACAGATGGTGGTGTAGATATTTCCATGTTTAGATAGATGGTGGTGTAGATATTACCATGTTTATACAGATAGCGGTGTAGATATTTCCATGTTTATACAGATTGTGGTGAATATATTTCCATGTTTATACAGATCGCGGTGTAGATATTTCCATGTTTATACAGATCACGGTGTAGATATTTCCATGTTTATACAGATAGCGGTGTAGATTTTTTCATGTTTATACAGATAGCGGTGTAAATTTTTCTATGTTTATACAGATCACGGTGTAGATATTTCCATGTTTATAGAGATAGCGGTGTAGATATTTCCATGCTTATACAGATAGCGGTGTAGATATTTCCATGTTCATACAGACCGCGGTGTAGATATTTCCATGATTATACAGATAGCGGTGCAGATATTTCCATGTTTGTACAGATGGCGTTGTTGATATTTCCATCTATACACAGATGACCATGTAGATATTTCCATGTTTATACAGATGGCGGCGCAGATAATTCCATGGATATGTAGATGGTGGTGTAGATATTTCCATGTTTATACAGATAGCGGTGTAGTTATTTCCATGTTTATATAGATAGCGGTGTAGATATTTCCATTTACATACACATGGCTGTGTAGATTTTTCCATGTTTATACAGATGGCAGTGTAGATATTTCCATGTTTATACAGATAACTTTGTAAGTATTTCCATGTTTATACAGATGGCGGTGTAGATATTTCGATGTTTATAGAGATAGCAGTGGAGATATTTCCAAGTTTATAAAGATAGCGGTGTAGATGTTTCCATGTTTATACTGATCGTGGTGTAGATATTTCCATGTTTATAGAGATGGCGGTGTAGATATTTCCATGTTCATAGAGATAGTGGTGTTGATTTTTCCACGTTTTTAGAGATAGCGGTCTGAATATTTCCATGCTTTTACAGATAGGGTTGTAGATATTTCCATGTTTATAGAGATAGGGGTGTAGATATTTCCATTTCTTTACATATCACGGTGTAGATATTTCCTTGTTTATACTAACAGCGGTGTAGTTATTTCCATGTCTATACAGACGGCGGTGTAGATATTTCCTTGTATACACAGATGGCTGTGTAGATATTTCCATGTTTATACAGATGGCTGTGTAGATATTTCCATGTTTATACAGATGACTTTGTAGGTATTTCCATGTTTATACAGATGGCGGTGTAGATTTTCCATGTTTATATTGATAGCTGTGTAGATATTTCCATGTTTATACAGATAGCGGTGTAGATATTTCCATGTTTATATAGATGGTGGTGTAGATATTACCATGTTTATACAGGTAGCGGTGTAGTTATTTCCATGTTTATACAGATTGTGGTGAAGATATTTCCATGTTTATACAGAACGCGGTGTAGATATTTTCACGTTTACACAGATTGCGATGTAGATATTTCCATCTTTCTACAGATGGCATTGTAGATATTTCCATGTTTATACAGATAGCGGTGTAGATATTTCCATATTTATACAGATTACGGTGTAGAAATTTCCATGTTTATACAGATAGCAGTGTAAATTTTTCCATGTTTATAGAGATCACGGTGTAGATATTTCCATGTTAATAGAGATAGCGGTGTAGGTATTTCCATGTTTATACAGATAGCGTTGTAGATATTTCCATATTCATACAGACCGCGGTGTAGATATTTCCATGGTTTTACAGATAGCGGTGCAGATATTTCCATGTTTGTACAAATGGCGGTGTTGTTATTTCCATCTATACACAGCTGACCGTGTAGATATTTCCATGTTTATACAGATGGCGGCGCAGTTATTTCCATGGATATGTACATGGTGGTGTAGATATTTCCATGTTTATACAGATAGCGGTGTAGTTATTTCCATGTTTATATAGATAGCGGTGTAGATATTTCCATGTATATACACATGGCTGTGTAGATATTTCCATGTTTATACAGATGGCGGTGTAGATTTTCCATGTTTATAGCGATAGCTGTGTAGATATTTCCATGTTTATACAGATAGCGGTGTAGATATTTCCATGTTTATACAGATCGCGGTGTAGATATTTCCATGTTTATACAGATCGCGGTGTAGATATTTCCATGTTTATAGAGATAGCGCTGTAGATATTTCCATGTTTTTACAGATATCGGTGTAGATATTTCCGTGTTTACACAGATTGCGGTGTAGATATTTCCATCTTTCTACAGATGGCATTGTAGATATTTCCATGTTTATACAGATGGTGGTGTAGATATTTCCATGTTTAGATAGATGGTGGTGTAGATATTACCATGTTTATACAGATAGCGGTGTAGATATTTCCACGTTTATACAGATCATGGTGTAGATATTTCCATGTTTATAGAGATACCGGTGTAGATATTTCCATGTTTATACAGACCGCAGTGTAGATATTTCCATGTTTATAGAGATAGTAGTGTAGAAATTTCGATGTTTGTACAGATGGCGGTGTTGATGTTTCCATGTATACACAGATTGCCGTGTAGGTATTTCCATGTGTATTCAGATGGCATTGAAGATATTTCCATGTTTATACAGATGGTAGTGTAGATATTTCCATGTTTACACAGATGACTATATAGGTATTTCCATGTTTATACAGATGGCGGTGTATATATTTCCATCTTTATAGAGATAGCGGAGTATATATTTCCATGTTTATACAGATAACGGTGTAGATATTTCCTTGTTTATTCAGATAGCGGTGTTGATATTTCCATGTTTATACAGATCGCGGTGTAGATATTTCCATGTTTATAGAGATAACGGTTTAGATATTTCCATGTTTATACAGATAGCGGTGTAGATATTTCTATGTTTATACTGACCGCGGTGTAGATATTTCCATGTTTATACAGACAGCGGTGCAGATATTTCCATGTTTGTACAGATCGCGGTGTTGATATTTCCATCTGTACACAGATGACCGTTTAGATATTTCCATGTTTATACAGATGGCGGCACAGATATTAACATGGATATGTAGATGGCGGTGTAGATAATTCCATGTTTATACAGATAGCGGTGTAGTTATTTCCGTGTTTATATAGATAGCGGTGTAGATATTTCCATGTATATACACATGGCTGTGTAGATATTTCCATGTTTTTAGAGATGGCGGTGTAGATATTTCCATGTTTACACAGATAACTTTGTAAGTATTTCCATGTTTATACAGATGGCGGTGTAGATATTTCGATGTTTATAGAGATAGCAGTGGAGATATTTACATGTTTATACAGATGGCTGTGTAGATATTTCCATTTGTATACAGATGGCATTGTAGATATTTCCATGTTTATACAGATGACTGTCTACGTATTTCCATGTTTTTACAGATGGCAGTGCAGATATTTCCATGTTTATAGAGATAGCGGTGTAGATATTTCCATGTTTCTACAGATGGCGGTGTTGATATTTCCATCTATACACAGATGGCCGTGTAGATATTTCCATGTTTATAAAGATGGCGGTGCAGATATTTCCATGGATATGTAGATGGTGGTGTAGATATTTCCATGTTTATACAGATAGCGGTGTAGTTATTTCCATGTTTATATTGATAGCGGTGTAGATATTTCCATGTATATACACATGGCTGTGTAGATATTTCCATGTTTATACAGATGGCAGTGTAGATATTTCCATGTTTATACAGATGGCGGCGTAGATATTTCCATGGAGATGCAGATGGCGGTGTAGATATTTCCATGTTTAAACATATAGCGGTGTAGATATTTCCATGTTTACAGAGATAGTGGTGTAGATATTTCCGTGTTTTTACACATGGCAGAGTAGATACCTCCATCTTTATGGAGATGGCAGTGTAGATATTTTCATGTTTATAGAGATGGCGGTGTAGATATTTCCATATTTATAGAGATAGCGGTGTAGATAGTTCCATCTTTCTACAGATGGCAGTGTAGATATTTCCATGTTTATACAGATGGCGGTGTAGATATTTCCATATTTATACAGATGTCTGTGTAGATATTTCCATGGGTATACAGATGGTATTGTAGGTATTTCCATGTTTACACAGATGGTGGTGAAGGTAATTCCATGTTTATTCAGATTACTGTGTAGATATATCCATGTTTTTACAGATGGCAGTGTAGATATTTCAATGTTTATAGAGATGGCGCTGTAGATATTTCCATGTTTATACAGATAACGGTGGAGATATTTACATGTTTATACAGAGAGCAGTGGAGATATTTCCGTGTTTATACACATAGCGGTGTACATATTTCCATGATTATAGAGACAGCGGTGTAGGTATTTCCATGTTTATACAGATAGCGGTGCAGATATTTCCATGTTTACACAGATGCCTATGCAGATATTTCCATATTTATACAGAGGGCTGTGTAGATATTTCTATGTTTATACAGAAGGCAGTGGAGATATTTAAATATTCCTACACATGACTGTGTAGGTATTTCCATGTTTAAACAGATGTCTATGTAGATATTTCCATGTTTATAGAGATTGCGGTGCAGATATTTCCATGTTTATACACATAGCGGTGTACATATTTCCATGATTATAGAGACAGTGGTGTAGATATTTCCATGTTTATACAGATATCGGTGTAGATATTTCCATGTTTATACAGACCGCGTTGTAGATATTTTCATTTTTATACAAATAGCGGTGCAGATATTTCCATGTTTGTACAGATGGCGTTGTTGATATTTCCATCTATACATATATGACCGTGTAGATATTTCCATGTTTTTACAGATAGCGGTGTAGATACTTCCATGTTTATACAGATCGCGGTGTAGATATTTCCATGTTTCTACAGATGGCGGTGTTGATATTTCCATCTATACACAGATGGTTGTGTAGATATTTCCATGTTTATACAGATGGCGGCATAGATATTTCCATGTAGATGCAGATGGCGGTGTAGATATTTCCATGTTTAAACAGATAGCGGTGTAGATATTTCCATGTTTACACAGATAGTGGTGTAGATATTTCCGTGTATATACACATGGCAGAGTAGATACCTCCATCTTTATGGAGATGGCAGTGTAGATATTTTCATGTTTATAGAGATGGCGGTGTAGATATTTCCATATTTATAGAGATAGCGGTGTAGATATTTCCATCTTTCTACAGATGGCCGTGTAGATATTTCCATGTTTATACAGATGGCCGTGAAGTTATTTCCATATTTATACAGATGTCTGTGTAGATATTTCCATTTGTATACAGATGGTATTGTATGTGTTTCCATGTTTATACAGATGTTGGTGTAGATATTTCCATGCTTATACAGTTGGCAGTGTAGATATTTCCATGTTTTTACAGATGGCAGTGTAGATATTTCAATGTTTATAGAGATGGCGCTGTAGATATTTCCATGTTTGTACAGATAACGGTGGAGATATTTCCATGTTTATACAGAGAGCAGTGGAGATATTTCCATGTTTATACACATAGCGGTGTTCATATTTCCATGTTTATAGAGACAGCGGTGTAGGTATTTCCATGTTTATACAGATAGCGGTGCAGATATTTCCATGTTTACACAGATGCCTTTGCAGATATTTCCATATATATACAGAGGGCTTTTTAGATATTTCTATGTTTAAACATTTGGCAGTGTAGATATTTAAATGTTCCTACACATGACTGTGTAGGTATTTCCATGTTTATACAAATGTCTTTGTAGATATTTCCATGTTTATAGAGATAGCGGTGCAGATATTTCCATGTTTATACAGATAGCGGTGTATATATTTCCATGTTTATACAGATCATTGTGTAGATATTTCCATGTTTATACCGATACCGGTGTAGATATTTCCATGTTTATACAGACCGCAGTGTAGATATTTCCATGTTTATAGAGATAACAGTGTAGATATTTCCATATTTGTACAGATGGAGGTGTTGATGTTTCCATCTATACACAGATTGCCGTGTAGGTATTTCCATGTGTATTCAGATGGCATTGAAGATATTTCCATGTTTATACAGATGGCCGTGTAGTTATTTCCTTATTTATACAGATGTCTGTGTAGTTATTTCCATGTGTATACAGATGGTATTGTAGGTATTTCCATGTTTATACAGATGGTGGTGTAGATATTTCCATGCTTACACAGTTAGCGGTGTAGATATTTCCATGTTTTTACAGATGGCAGTGTAGATATTTCAATGTTTATGGAGATGGCGCTTTAGATATTTCCATGTTTATACAGATAACGGTGGAGATATTTCCATGTTTATACAGAGAGCATTGGAGATATTTCCATGTTTATACACATAGCGGTGTACATATTTCCATGTTTATAGAGACAGCGGTGTAGGTATTTCCATGTTTATACAGATAGCGATGCAGATATTTCCATGTTTACACAGATGCCTATGCAGATATTTCCATATTTATACAGAGGGCTTTGTAGATATTTATATGTTTATACAGATGGCAGTGTAAATATTTAAATGTTCCTACACATGACTGTGTAGGTATTTCCATGTTTATAGAGATGTCTTTATAGATATTTCCATGTTTATAGAGATAGTGGTGCAGATATTTCCATGTTTAGACAGATAGCGGTGTATATATTTCCATGTTTATACAGATCATGGTGTAGATATTTCCATGTTTATTCAGATACCGGTGTGGATATTTCCATATTTATACAGACCGCAGTGTAGATATTTCCATATTTATAGAGATAGCAGTGTAGGTATTTCCATGTTTGTACAGATGGCGGTGTTGATGTTTCCATCTTTGTACAGATGGTGGTGTTGATGTTTCCATGTATAGACAGATTGCCGTGTAGGTATTTCCATGTGTATTCAGATGGCATTCAAGATATTTCCATGTTTTACAGATGGTGGTGTAGATATTTCCATCTTTACACAGATGACTGTATAGGTATTTCCATGTTTATACAGATGGCGGTGTAGATATTTCCATGTTTATAGAGATAGCTGTGTAGATATTTCCATGTTTATACAGATAGCGGTGTAGATATTTCCATGTTTATACAGATCGCGGTGTAGATATTTCCATGTTTATACAGATCGCGGTGTAGATATTTCCATCTTTATACAGATAGCGGTGTAGATATTTCCATGTTTATACAGATCGCGGTGTAGATATTTCCATGTTTATACAGATCGCGGTGTAGATATTTCCATCTTTATACAGATAGCGGTGTAGATATTTCCATGTGTTTACAGATAGCGGTGTACATAGTTCCATGTTTACACAGATGGCGGTGTAGATATTTCCATCTTTCTACAGATGGCATTGTAGATATTTCCATGTTTATACAGATGGCGGTGCAGATATTTCCAAGTTTATACAGATGGTGGTGTAGATATTTCCATGTTTATACAGATCGCGGTTTAGATATTTCCATGTTTATACAGTTTGTGGTGAAGGTATTTCCATGTTTATACAGATAGCGGTTTAGATATTTCCATGTTTACACAGAATGCGGTGTAGATATTTCCATCTTTCTACAGATGGCATTGTAGATATTTCCATGTTTATACAGATGGCGGTGTAGATATTTCCATCTTTATATAGATGGTGGTGTAGATATTACCATGTTTATACAGGTAGCGGTGTACATATTTCCATGTTTATACAGATCGCAGTGTAGATATTTCCATGTTTATACAGATAGCGGTGTAGATATTTCCATGTTTATATTGATAGCGGTGTAGATATTTCCATATTTATAACAATAACGGTGTAGAAATTTCCATGTTTATACAGATAGCGGTGTAAATTTTTCCATGTTTATACAGATGACGGTGTAGATATTTCGATGTTTACAGAGATAGCGGTGTAGATATTTCCATGTTTATACAGATAGCGGTGTAGATATTTCCATGTTTATACCGACCGCGGTGTAGATTTTTCCATGGTTATACAGATGGCAGCGCAGATATTTCCAGGGATATGTAGATGGCGGTGTAGATATTTCCATATTTATACAGATAGCGTTGTAGTTATTTCCATGTTTATATAGATAGCGGTGTAGTTATTTCCATGTATATACACATGGCTGTGTAGATATTTCCATGTTTATACAGATGGCAGTGTAGATATTTCGATGTTTATACAGATAGCAGTAGAGATATTTCCATGTTTATACATATAGCGGTCTAGATATTTCCATGTTTATTCTGATCGTGGTGTGGATATTTCCATGTTTATTGAGATGGCGGTGTAGATATTTCCATGTTCATAGAGATAGCGGTGTTGATTTTTCCATGTTTATAGAGATAGCGGTGTGGATATTTCCATGCTTATACAGATAGGGGTGTAGATATTTCCATGTTTATAGAGATAGCGGTATAGATATTTCCATGTTTATACAGATCACGGTGTAGATATTTCCTGGTTTATACTTATAGCGGTGTAGTTATTTCCATGTTTATACAGATAGCGGTGTAGATATTTCCATGTATATACAGATGGCTGAGTAGATATTTCCATGTTTATACAGATGGTTGTGTAGATATTTCCATGTTTATACAGATGAGTTTGTAGGTATTTCCATGTTTATACAGATGGCGGTGTAGATTTTCCATGTTTATAGTGATACCTGTGTAGATATTTCCATGTTTATACAGATAGCGGTGTAGATATTTCCATGTTTACACAGATTGCGGTGTAGATATTTCCATCTTTCTACAGATGGCATTGTAGATATTTCCATGTTAATACCGATGGTGGTGTAGATATTTCCATGTTTATATAGATGGTGGTGTAGATATTACCATGTTTATACAGATAGCGGTGTTGATATTTCCATGTTTATACAGATCGTGGTGAAGATATTTCCATGTTTATACAGATTGTGGTGTAGATATTTCCATGTTTATACAGATCGCGGTGTAGATATTTCCATGTTTATACAGAGAGCAGTGTAGATATTTCCATGTTTATACATATAGCGATGTAGATATTTCCTTGTTTATAGGGATAGCGGTGTAGGTATTTCCATGTTTATAGACATAGCGGTGTAGATATTTCCATGTTTATATAGATGGCGTTGTAGATATTTCCATCTTTATACCGACAGCGGTGTCGGTATTTCCATGTTTATACAGATAGCGATGTAGATATTTCCATGTTTATACAGCTCGCGGTGCAGATATTTATTTTTTTGTACAGATGTCATTGTAGATATTTCCTTATTCACACAGATGGCGGTTTAGATGTTTCCATGTTTATACAGATGGCAGAATAGTTAGTTCCATGTTTATGGAGATGGCATTGTAGATAATTTCATGTTTATAGAGATGGCGGTGTAGATATTTCCATGTTTATAGAGATAGCAGTGTAGATATTTACATGTTTATACAGATGGCTGTGTATATATTTCCATGTGTATATAGACGGCATTGTAGATATTTCCATGTTTATACAGATGGCTGTGTACGTATTTCCATGTTTTTACAGATGGCAGTGCAGATATTTCCATGTTTATGGAGATAGCGGTGTAGATATTTCCATGTTTCTACAGATGGCGGTGTTGATATTTCCATGTATACACAGATGGCCGTGTGGATATTTCCAGGTTTATACAGATGGCGGCATAGATATTTCCATGGAGATGCAGATGGCCGTGTAGATATTTCCATGTTTATAGAGATAGCGGTGTAGATATTTCCATGTTTATACAGATAGCGGTGTAGATATTTCCATGTTTATACAGACCGCGGTGTAGATATTTCCATGGTTATACAGATAGCGGTGCAGATATTTCCATGTTTGTACGGATGGCGGTGTTGATATTTCCATCTATACACAGATGACCGTGTAGATATTTCCATGTTTATACAGATGGCGGCGCAGATATTTCCATGGATATGTAGATGGTGGTGTAGATATTTCCATGTTTATACAGATAGCGGTGTAGTTATTTCCATGTTTATATAGATAGCGGTGTAGATATTTCCATGTATATACTCATGGCTGTGTAGATATTTCCATGTTTATACAGATGGCGGTGTAGATATTTCCATGTTTATACAGATAACTTTGTAAGTATTTCCATCTTTATACAGATGGCGGTGTAAATATTTCGATGTTTATAGAGATAGCAGTGGAGATATTTCCATATTTATACAGATAGCGGTGTAGATGTTTCCATGTTTATACTGATCGTGGTGTAGATATTTCCATGTTTATAGGGATGGCGGTGTAGATATTTCCATGTTCATAGAGATAGCGGTGTTGATTTTTCCACGTTTATAGAGATAGCGGTGTGGATACTTCCATGCTTATACAGATAGGGGTGTAGATATTTCCATGTTTATAGAGATAGCGGTGTAGATATTTCCATTTTTTTACAGATCATGGTGTAGATATTTCCTTGTTTATACTAATAGCGGTGTAGTTATTTCCATGTTTATACAGATAGCGGTGTAGATATTTCCATGTATATACAGATGGTTGTGTAGATATTTCCATGTTTATACAGATGGCTGTGTAGATATTTCCATGTTTATACAGATGACTTTGTAGGTATTTCCATGTTTATACAGATGGCGGTGTAGATTTTCCATGTTTATAGTGATAGCTGTGTAGATATTTCCATGTTTATACAGATAGCGGTGTAGATATTTCCATGTTTATACAGATCGCGGGGTAGATATTTCCATGTTTATACAGATCGCGGTGTAGATATTTCCATGTTTATACAGATCGCGGTGTAGATATTTCCATGCTTATGGAGATAGCGGTGTAGATATTTCCATGTTTTTACAGATATCGGTGTAGATATTTCCATGTTTACACAGATTGCGGTGTAGTTATTTCCATCTTTCTACAGATGGCATTGTAGATATTTCCATGTTTATACAGATGGTGGTGTAGATATTTCCATGTTTATATAGATGGTGGTGTAGATATTACCATGTTTTTACAGATAGCGGTGTAGATATTTCCATGTTTATACAGATCGTGGTGAAGATATTTCCATGTTTATACAGATCGTGTTGTAGATATTTCCATGTTTATACAGATCGCGGTGTAGATATTTCCATGTTTATACAGATAGCAGTGTAGATATTTCCATGTTTATACAGATAGCGGTGTAGATATTTCCATGTTTATAGGGATAGCGGTGTAGGTATTTCCATGTTTATAGACATAGCGGTGTAGATATTTCCATGTTTATATAGATGGCGTTGTAGATATTTCCATGTTTATACCGACAACGGTGTCGGTATTTCCACGTTTATACAGATAGCGATGTAGATATTTCCATGTTTATACAGCTCGCGGTGCAGATATTTATATTTTTGTACAGATGTCATTGTAGATATTTCCTTATTCACAGAGATGGCGGTTTAGATGTTTCCATGTTTATACAGATGGCAGAGTAGTTAGTTCCATGTTTATGGAGATGGCAGTGTAGATAATTGCATGTTTATAGAGATGGCGGTGTAGATATTTCCATGTTTATAGAGATAGCAGTGTAGATATTTACAAGTTTATACAGATGGCTGTGTAGATATTTCCAAGTGTATACAGATGGCATTGTAGATATTTCCATGTTTATACAGATTACTGTATACGTATTTCCATGTTTTTACAGATGGCAGTGCAGATATTTCCATGTTTATAGAGATAGCGGTGTAGATATTTCCATGTTTCTACAGATGGCGGTGTTGATATTTCCATCTATACACAGATGGCCGTGTAGATATTTCCATGTTTAAACAGATAGCGGTGTAGATATTCCCATGTTTTCACAGATAGTGGTGTAGATATTTCCGTGTTTATACACATGGCAGAGTAGATACCTCCATCTTTATGGAGATGGCGGTGTAGATATTTTCATGTTTATAGAGATGGCGGTGTAGATATTTCCATATTTATAGAGATAGCGGTGTAGATATTTCCATCTTTCTACAGATGGCAGTGTAGATATTTCCATGTTTATACAGATGGCAGTGTAGATATTTCCATACTTATACAGATGTCTGTGTAGATACTTCCATGTGTATACAGATGGTATTGTAGGTATTTCCATGTTTATACAGATGGTGGTGTAGATATTTCCATGTTTATTCAGATGACTGTGTAGATATTTCCATGTTTTTACAGATGGCAGTGTAGATATTTCAATGTTTATAGAGATGGCGCTGTAGATATTTCCATGTTTATACAGATCGCGGTGTAGATATTTCCATGTTTATTCTGATAGCGGTGTAGATATTTCCATGTTTATACAGATCGCGGTGTAGATATTTCCATGTTTATACACATCGCGGTGTAGATATTTCCATGTTTATACAGATCGTGGTGAAGATATTTCCATGTTTATACAGATCGTGGTGTACATATTTCCATTTTTATACAGATGGCGGTGTAGATATTTCCATACTTATACAGATGTCTGTGTAGATATTTCCATGTGTATACAGATGGTATTGTAGGTATTTCCATGTTTATACAGATGGTGGTGTAGTTATTTCCATGTTTATTCATATGACTGTGTAGATATTTCCATGTTTTTACAGATGGCAGTGTAGATATTTCAATGTTTATAGAGATGGTGCTGTAGATATTTCCATGTTTATACAGATCGCGGTGTAGATATTTCCATGTTTATACAGAGAGCGGTGTAGATATTTCCATGTTTATATAGATGGTGGTGTAGATATTACCATGTTTATACAGATAGCGGTGTAGATATTTCCATGTTTATACAGATCGTGGTGAAGATATTTCCATGTTTATACAGATCGCTGTATAGATATTTCCATGTTTATACAGATCGCGGTGTAGATATTTCCATGTTTATACAGATAGCGGTGTAGATATTTCCATGTTTATACAGATAGCGGTGTAGATATTTCCATGTTTATGGCGATAGCAGTGTAGGTATTTCCATGTTTATAGACATAGCGGTGTAGATATTTCCATGTTTATATAGATGGCGTTGTAGATATTTCCATGTTTATACCGATAGATATGTTGGTATTTCCACGTTTATACAGATAGCGATGTAGATATTTCCATGTTTATACAGCTCGCGGTGCAGATATTTATATCTTTATACAGATGGCATTGTAGATATTTCCTTATTCACACAGATGGCGGTGTAGATGTTTCCATGTTTATACAGATGGTGGAGTAGTTAGTTCCATGTTTATGGAGATGGCAGTGTAGATATTTTCATGTTTATAGAGATGGCGGTGTAGATATTTCCATGTTTATAGAGATAGCAGTGTAGATATTTACATGTTTATACAGATGGCTGTGTAGATATTTCCATGTGTATACAGATGGCATTGTAGATATTTCCATGTTTATACAGATGACTGTAGAGGTATTCCCATGTTTTACAGATGGCTGTGCAGATATTTCCATGTTTATAGACATAGCGGTGTAGATATTTCCATGTTTGTACAGATGGAGTTGTTGATATTTCCATCTATACACAGATGGCCGTGTAGATATTTCCATGTTTATACAGATGGCAGCGTAGATATTTCCATGGACATGCAGATGGCGGTGTAGATATTTCCATGTTTATACAGATAGCGGTGTAGATATTTCCATGTTTATACAGATCGTGGTGAAGATATTTCCATGTTTATACAGATCGTGGTGAAGATATTTCCATGTTTATACAGATGGCGGTGTAGATATTTCCATACTTATACAGATGTCTGTGTAGATATTTCCATGTGTATACATATGGTATTTTAGGTATTTCCATGTTTATACAGATGGTGGTGTAGATATTTCCATGTTTTACAGATGGCAGTGTAGATATTTCAATGTTTATGGAGATGGCGCTGCAGATATTTCCATGTTTACACAGATCGCGTTGTAGATATTTCCATGTTTACACAGATTGCGGTGTAGATATTTCCATCTTTCTACAGATGGCATTGTAGATATTTCCATGTTTATGCAGACGGCGGTGTAGATATTTCCATGTTTATATAGATGGTGGTGTAGATATTACCATGTTTATACAGATAGCGGTGTAGATATTTCCATGTTTATACAGATAGCGGTGTAGATATTTCCATGTTTATAGAGATAGCAGTGTAGGTATTTCCATGTTTATAGACATAGCGGTGTAGATATTTCCATGTTTATATAGATGGCGTTGTAGATATTTCCATGTTTATACCGATAGATGTGTTGGTATTTCGACGTTTATACAGATAGCGATGTAGGTATTTCCATGTTTATACAGCTCGCGGTGCAGATACTTATATCTTTATACAGATGGAATTGTAGATATCTCCTTATTCACACAAATGGCTGTGTAGATGTTTCCATGTTTATACAGATGGCAGAGTAGTTAGTTCCATGTTTATGGAGATGGCAGTGTAGATATTTTCATGTTTATAGAGAGGCGGTGTAGATATTTCCATGTTTATAGAGATAGCAGTGTAGATATTTACATGTTTATACAGATGGCTGTGTAGATATTTCCATGTGTATACAGATGGCATTGTAGATATTTCCATGTTTATACAGATGACTGTAGAGGTATTTCCATGTTTTACAGATGGCTCTGCAGATATTTCCATGTTTATAGAGATAGCGGTGTAGATATTTCCATGTTTATACTGATAACGGTGTAGATATTTCCATGTTTATACAGAGGGCAGTGTGGATATTTCCATGTATATACAGACGATGGTGTAGATATTTCAATGTTTATACAGATAACGGAGTAGATAATTCCATGTTTTCACAGGTAGCTGTGTAGATATTTCCAAGTTTACACAGATAGCTTTGTAAATATTTCCATATTTATGCAGATAACGGTGTAAATATTTCCATGTTTAAAGAGATAGTGGTGTAGGTATTTCCATGTTTATACAGATAGCCGTGGAGATATTTCCAGGTTTATACATATAGCGATGTAGGTATTTTCATGTTCATACTGATAGCGGTGTATATATTTCCATGTTTATACAGAGAGTGGTGTAGATATTTCAATGCTTATACAGATAGTGGTGTAGATATTTCCATATTTATACAAATAGCGGTGGAGATATTTCCAGGTTTATGAAGATAGCGGTGGAGATATTTCCAAGTTTATACAGATAGCCGTGTAGATATTTCCATGTTTATACAGATATTGGTGTTGGTATTTCCCTGTGTATACAGATAGCGGTGTAGATATTTCCATGTTTATACAGCTCACAGTGTAGATATTTCCATCTTTATACAGATGGCAGTGTGGATATTTCCATGTTTATAGAGATAGAGGAGTAGATATTTCCATGTTTACCCTGATGGCAGTGTAGATAATTCCATGTTTATGGAGATGTCGGTGTAGATATTTTCATGTTTATAGAGATGGCGGTGTATATATTTCCATGTTTATAGAGATTGCAGTGTAGGTATTTCCATGTGTATAGAGATATCGGTGCAGATGTTTCTATGTTTATACTGATGGCTGTGTAGATATTTTCATGTGTATAAGAATGGCAGTGTAGATATTTTCATGTTAATAGAGATGGCTGTGAAGGTTTTTCCATGTATATACAGTTGACTGTGTAGATATTTCCATGTTTATACAGATGGCGGTGTAGATATTTCCATGTTTATATAGATAGCGGTGTAGATATTTCCATCTTTATAGAGATAGCGCTCTATATATTTCCATCTTTGCACAGATTGCGGTGAAGGTATTTCCATGTTTATACAGATAGTAGTGTAGATATTTCCATGTTTATAGAGATAGCGGTGTAGTTATTTCCATGTTTATACAGATAACTGTGTAGGTGTTTCCATACTTATACAGATGGCGGTGTAGATATTTCCATGTATATAGAAATAGCCATGTGGATATTTCCATGTTTATACACATAGCGGTGTAGACATTTCCATGTTTATACAGATAGCGGTGTAGATATTTCCATATTTATACAGAGAGCAGTGTAGATATTTCCATGTTTATACAAGTAGAAGTGTAGATATTTCCATGTTTATGCAGATCGCGGTGTAGAAATTTCCATCTTTCTACAGATGGCAGTGTAAATTATTTCTATGTTTATATAGATGGCGGTGTAGATATTTCCAAGTTTACACAGAGGGCGGTATAGATATTTCCATGTTTATCCAGATGGAAATGTAGATATTTCCATGTTTATAGACATGGCGGTGTAGATATTTCTATGTTTATAGAGATAGCGGAGTAGATAATTCCATGTTTATAGAGATGGCGGTGTAGGTATTTCCATGTTTGTGCAGATAGCGGTGTTGATATTTCCATTTTTATACAGCTCGCGGTGTAGATATTTCCATCTTTATACAGATGTCTGGGTGGATATTTCCATGTTTATAAAGATAGCAGTATAGACATATCCATGTTTACAGAGATGGCGGTGTAGATAATTCCATGTTTATGGAGATGGCGTTGTAGTTATTTTCATGTTTATAGAGACGGCGGTGTAGATATTTCCATGTTAATAAAGATTGTGGTGTAGATATTTCCATGTTCATAGAGATTGCAGTGTAGGTATTTCCATGTGTACAGAGATAGCGGTGCAGATGTTTCCATGTATATACTGATGGCTGTGTAGATATTTCCATGTGTATACAGACTGCAGTGTAGATATTTCTATGTTTGTAGAGATGGTGTTGTAGATATTTCCATGTATATACAGATGACTGTGTAGATATTTCCATATTTATACAGATCGCTGTGGAGATTTTTCCATGTTCATACAGATGGCCGTGTAGATATTTCCAAAATTATACAGATAGCAGTGTAGATATTTCCAAGTTTATACAGATAGTGGTGTAGGTATTTCCATGTTTATAGAGACAGCGGTGTAGATATTTCCATGTTTATACTGATGGCAGTGTAGATATTTCCATGTGTATACAGATGGCAGTGTAGATATTTCCATGTTTATACAGATAGCGGTGTGGCTTTTTCCATGTTTATACAGATAGCGGTGAGGATACTTCCATGTTTATAGAGATGGCTGTGTAGATATTTCCCCGTTTATACACACGGCTGTGTAGATATTTACATGTTTATACAGATGGCACTGTGGATATTTCCATGTTTATACAGATAGTAGTGTAAAAATTTCCATCTTTTCACAGATTGCGGTGTAGATATTTCCATCTTTACACAGATAGCGGTGTAGATAATTCCATGTTTATACTGATAGCAGTGTAGGTATTTCCATGTTTATACTGATAGCGGTGTAGATATTTCCATATTTATACAGATAGCTGTGCAGATATTTCCAAGATTATACAGATAGCGGTGGAGATATTTCCGTGTTTATACAGATAGCAATGCAGATGTTTCCATGTTTATACAGATAGTGGTGTATATATTTCCATGTTTATACAGATAGTGGTGTAGATATTTCCATGCTTATACAGATAGTGGTGTAGATATTTCCATATTTATACAGATAGTGGTGGAGATAGTTCCATGTTTATGCAGATAGCGGTGGAGATATTTCCATGTTTATACAGATGGAGTTGTAGATATTTTCATGTTTATACCAATAACGGTGTAGATATTTCCAAGTTTATACAGATAGCCGTGTAGATATTTCCATGTTTCTACAGATATTGGTGATGTTATTTCCATCTGTATACAGATAGCGGTGTAGGTATTTCCATGGTTATACAGCTCACCGTGTAAATATTTCCATCTTTATACAGGTGGCAGTGTAGGTATTTCCATGTTTATAGAGATAGTGGTGTAGATATTTCCATGTTTACCCAGATGGCGGTGTAGATAGTTCCATGTTTATGGAGATGGCGTTGTAGATATTTTCATGTTTTTAGAGATTGAGTTGTAGATATTTCCATGTTTATAGAGATTGCAGTGTATATATTTCCATGTTTATGTAGATTGCAGTGTAGGTATTTCCATGTGTATAGAGATAGCGGTGCAGATGTTTCCATGTTTATACTGATGGCTGTGTAGATATTTCCATGTGTATACGAATGGCAGTTTAGATATTTTCCTGGTTATAGAGATGGTTGTGAAGATATTACCATGTATATTCAGATGACTGTGTAGATATTTTCATGTTTATACAGATAGCGCTGTATATATTTGCATCTTTGCACAGATTGCGGTGCAGATATTTCCATGTTTATACAGATCGCGGTGTAGATACTTCCATGTTTATACAGATAGCGGTGTAGATATTTCCATGTTTATACAGAAAACTGTGTGGGTATTTCCATGTTTATACAGATGGTGGTGTAGATATTTCCATGTTTATAGAAATAGCCATGTGGATATTTCCATGTTTATACAGATACCGGTGTAGACATTTCCATGTTTATGCAGTTAGCGGTGCAGATATTTCCATATTTATACAGAGAGCAGTGTAGATATTTTCATGTTTATACACGTAAAGGTGTAGATATTTCCATGTTTATGCAGATCGCGTTGTAGATATTTCCATCTTTCTACAGAGCAGTGTAGATTATTCAATGTTTATACAGATGGTGGTGTAGATATTTCCAAATTTACACAGAGGGCGGTATAGATATTTCCATGTTTATCCAGATGGAAGTTTAGATATTTCCATGTTTATAGAGATGGCGGTGTAGATATTTCTATGTTTATAGAGATAGCGGTGTAGATAATTCCTTGTTTATAGAGATGGCGGTGTAGGTATTTCCATGTTTATAGAGGTAGTGGTGTAGATATTTCCATGTTTATAGAGATAGCGGTGTAGATATTTCCATGTTTTTACAGATAGTGGTGTTGGTATTTCCCTGTTTATACTGATAGCGATGTAGATATTTCCATGTTTATACAGCTCGCGGTGTAGATATTTCCATCTTTATAGAGATGGCAGTGTAGATATTTCCAAGTTTATACAGATAGCAGTGTAGATATTTCCATGTTTACACAGATGGTGGTGTAGATATTTCCATGTTTATGGAGATGGCGTTGTAGATATTTTCATGTTTATAGAGACGGCGGTGTATATATTTACCTGTTTAGAAAGATTTTGGTGTAGATATTTCCATGTTTATAGAGATTGCGGTGTAGGTATTTCCATGTGTACAGAGAGAGCGGTGCAGGTGTTTCCATCTTTATACTGATGGCTGTGTAGATATTTCCATGTGTATACAGATGGCAGTTTAGTTATTTCCATGTTTGTAGAGATGGTGTTGTAGATATTTCCATGTATATACAGTTGACTGTGTAGATATTTCCATATTTATACAGACAGCGGTTTAGATATTTCCATGTATATACAGATAGCGGTGGAGATATTTCCATGTTTACACAGAGACCGGTGCAGATATTTCAATGTTTATACAGATGGAGGTGTAGATATTCCCATGTTTATGCAGATAACTGTGTAGATATTTCCATGTTTTTACAGATGGCGGTGAAGTTATTTCCATGTTTATACAGATAGCGGTGTGGCTATTTCCATGTTTATAGAGATAGCGGTGTAGGTATTTCCATGTATATGCAGATGACTGTGAAGGTATTTCCATGTTTAAACTGATAGCGGTGACGATATTTCCATGTTTACACAGATGGCAGTGTAGATAGTTCCATGTTTATGAAGGTGGGGGTGTAAATATTTTCATGTTTATACAGATGTCGGTGTAGTTATTTCCATTTTTGTAGACATGGCGGTGTAGGCACTTCCATGTTTATAGAGATTCTGGTGTAGGTATTTCCATGTGTATAGAGATGATAGCGGTGCAGATGTCTCCACGTTTATACTGAAGTCTGTGTAGATATTTCCATGTGTATTCAGATGGCAGTGTAAATATTTCCATGTTTATAGAGATGGTGGTTTATATATTTCCATGTATATACAGATGACTGTGTAGATATTTCCATGTTTATAGAGATGGCGGTGTAGATATTTCCATGTTTATAGAGTTAGCAGTGTAGATATTTCCATGATTATACAGATAGCGGTGCAGATATTTCCATGTTAATAGAGATAGTGTTGTAGATATTTCCATCTTTGCACAGACTGCGGTGTAGATATTTCCATCTTTAAACAGATAGCGTTGTAGAAGTTTCCATGTTTATAGAGATAGCGGTGGAGGTATTACCATGTTTATACAGATAGCGATGTAGTTATTTCCGTGCTTATACAGACGGCAGTGTAGGTAATTCCATGTTTATACAGAGGGAGGTGTAGATATTCCCATGTTTATTCAGACGACTGTGTAGATATTTCCATGTTTTTAAAGATGGCGTTGTAGATATTTCCATGTTTATACAGATATCGGTGTGGCTATTTCCGTGTATATAGAGATTGCGGTGAAGATATTTCCATGTATATGCAGATGACTGTGTAGATATTTCCATGTTTATGCAGATAGCGCTGTAGATATTTCCATGTTTATACAGATGGCGGTGGAGCTATTTCCATGTTTATACAGATGGCGGTGTAGATATTTCCAAGTTTATACAGATCGCGGTGTAGATATTTCCATGTTTCTACAGATAGCGGACTAGATATTTCCATTTTTATAGAGATTGCCGTGTAGTTATTTCCATGTTTATAGAGATAGCGGTGTAGATATTTACATGTTTATACAGATGGCTGTGTAGATATTTAAATTTTTATACTGATGGATGTGTAGATATTTCCACGTTTATACAGATGACTGTGTAGATAATTCCATGTTTTTACAGACGGCTGTGTAGATATTTCCATGTTTATACAGATACCGGTGTAAATATTTCCATGTTTATACAGATGACTGTGTAGGTATTTCCATGTTTATACAGATGTCGGTATAGATATTTCCATGTTTATAGAGATAGCCATGTAGATATTTCCATGGTTGTAGAGATAGCTGTGTAGGCATTTCCATGTTTATAGAGATAGCGGTGAAGCTATTTCCATATTTAATCAGATAGCGGTGTATATATTTCCATGTTTATACAGATAGCAGTGTAGATATTTCAATGTTTATAGAGATGGCGGTGTAGATATTTCCATGTTTATACAGATAGCGGTGTAGATATTTCCATGTTTATACAGACAGCGGTGTAGATATTTCCATGTTTACAGAGATAGCGGTGTAGAAATTTCCATATTTGCACAGATTGCGGTGTAGATTTTTCCATCTTTACACAGATAGCACTGTACATAATTCCAAGTTTACACAGATAGCTGTGTTGATATTTCCATGTTTACACAGAAAGTGTTGTAGATATGTCCATGTTTATAGAGATAGCGGTGTAGATATTTCCATGTTTATGCAGATAGCGCTGTAGATATTTCCATGTTTATACAAATGGCTGTGTAGATATTTCCATGTGTATACAGATGGCAGTGTAGATATTTCCATGTTTATACAGAGGGAGGTGTAGAGATTTCAATATTTATACAGATGACAGTGTAGATATTTCCTTGTTTTACAGATGATGGTGTAGATATTACCATGTTTATACAGATAGCAGTGTGGCTATTTCCATTTTATAGAGATAGCAGTGTAGATATTTCCATATTTATAGAGATAGCTCTGTAGATATTTCCATGTATACATAGATGGCAGTGTAGATATTTCCATGTTTACACAGATAGTGGTGTAGACATTTCCATGTTTATACAGATAGCGTTGTAGATATTTCCATATTTTTACAGATAGCGGAGTAGGTATTTCCATGTTTATACAGATAGCAGCACAGATATTTCCATGTTTATAAAGATACATGTGTAGATATTACCATGTTTATACAGATCGTGTTCCAGATATTTCCATGCTTATACAGATAGCGGTGTAGATATTTCCATGTTTGAACAGATAGCGGTGTAGATATACCCATGCTTACAGTGATAGCGGTGTAGATATTTCCATATTTGCACAGATTGCGGTGTGGTTATTTCCATCTTTACACAGATAGCGGTGTAGGTATTTCCATATTTACACAGAGAGCGGTGTACATATTTCCATGTTTATACAGATAGCGGTGTAGATATTTCCATGTTTATACAGATAGCGGTGTGGATATTTCCATGATTATACAGATAGCGTTGAAGATATTTCCGTGTTTATACAAGTAGCGGTGTTGGTATTTCCATGTTTATACAGACAGCGGTGTAGATATTTCCGTGTTTATACAGCTCGCAGTGTTGATATTTCCATCTTTATACATATGGAAGTGTAGGTATTTCCATGTTAATAGAGATAGCGGTGTACATATTTCCATGTTTATACAAATAGCGTGGTAAATATTTCCATGTCTATAGAGACATCTGTGTAAATATTTCCATGTTTATTCAGGGAGCGGTTTAAATGTTTACACCTTTACAGAGATAGCGGTGTAGATATTTCCACGTTTATACAGAAAGTGGTTTAGATATTTCCACGTTTACAGAGATAGCGGTGCAGATATTTCCACGTTTATAGAGATAGTGGTGTAGATATTTCCACGTTTATACACATAGCGGTGTAGATATTTCCACGTTTACAGAGATCGCGGTGAAGATATTTGCAAGTTTATACAGATAGCGGTGTAGATATTTCTACGATTATACTGATATCTGTGTAGATATTTCCACGTTTATAGATATAGCGGTGTAGATATTTCCATGTTTATAGAGATAGCTGTGTAGATATTTCCATGTTTACAGAGACACCGTTGTATATATTTGCACGTTTACAGAGATAGCGGTGTAGATATTTCCATGTTTATAGAGACAGCCCTGTAGATACTTCCACCTTTATAGAGATAGCCGTGTAGATATTTCCAAGTTTATGGGGAAAGCGGTGTAAATATTTACATGTTCATAGAGACAGCGGTGTAGTTATTTCCATGTTTTTAGAGACAGCGTCATAGATATTTCCATATAAATAAAGATAGCGGTGTAGATCTTTCCATGTTTATAGAGACAGCAGTGTAGCTATTTCCATGTTTATACAGATACCGGTGTAGATATTTCTATGTTTTCACAGATAGCTGTGTAGATATATCCATCTTTACACAGATAGCGTTGTAGATATTTCCAGGTTTATAGAGATTGCGGTGGAGATTTTACCATGTTTATACAGATGGCGGTGTAGATATATTCATGTTAAGACAGATAGCGGTGTAGATATTTCCATGTTTATACCGATAGCGTTGAAGATATTTCCAGGTTTATACAGATAGCGGTTTAGATATTTCCACGTTTACAGAGATAGCGGTGCAGATATTTCCATGTTTATACTGATGGCTGTGTAGATTTTTCCATGTGTATACAGATGGCAGGTGAAATATTTCCATGTTTATTCTGGTGGAGGTGTGGATATTTCCATGTTTGTACAGATGACTGTGTACATATTTCCTTGTTATTACAGCTGTCGGTGTAGATATTTCGATGTTTATAGAGATAGCATTGTGGATATTTCCATGATTATACAGATGGCGGAGTTGGTTTTTCCATGTTTTTACAGATAGCAGTGTAGATATTTCCATGTTTATACAGCTCGTGGTCTTGATATTTCCATCTTTATACAGATGGCAGTGTAGCTATTTCCAAGTTTATAGAGATAGCGGTGTACATATTTCCATGTTTATACACATAGCGTAGTAAATACTTCCATGTTTATAGAGATAGCAGTGTAAATATTTCCTTGTTTATACAGATAGCCGTTTAAATGTTTAGTCATTTACAGAGATATCGGAGTAGATATTTCCACGTTTATACAGAATGTGGTGTAGATATTTCCACGTTTACAGAGATAGCGGTGTAGATATTTCCACGTTTATACAGGTAGCGGTGTAGATATTTCCACGTGTATACACATAGCGGTGTAAATATTTCCATTTTATAGAGATAGCGGTGTAGTATTTGCATGTTTATACAGGTAGCGGTGTAGACATTTACAAGTTTATACTGATAGCGGTGTAGATATTTCCACGTTTATAGAGATAGCGGTGTAGATATTTCCAAGTTTATAGAGATAGCGGTGTAGATATTTCCATGTTTACAGAGACAGCGGTGTAGATACTTCCACCTTTATAGAGATAGCCGTGTAGATATTTCCAAGTTTATGGAGACAGCGGTGTAGATATTTGCATGTTTATAGAGACAGCGGTGAAGATATATCCGTGTTTTTAGAGACAGCTGTGTAGATATATCCATGTTTATAATGATTGCGGTATAGATATTTCCATGTTTATAGAGACAGCAGTGTAGATATTTCCATGTTTATACAGACAGTGGTGTAGTTATTTCTATCTTTATAGAGATAGCAGTGTAGATATTTCCATGCTTATACTGATAGCGGTGTAGGTATTTCCATGTTTATTCAGATGGCGGTGTAGTTATTTCCATGTTTATACAGATGGCGGTGTACATAATTCAGTCTTTATACAGATATCGGAGTAGCTATTTCCATGTTTATACTGATAGCGTTATAGATATTTCCATTTTTACACAGATAGCTGTTTAGATATTTCCATGTTTACTCAGATAGCGTTGTAGATATTTCCATATTTATACAGATAGCGGTGAAGATATTTCCATGTTTATACAGATAGCGGTGTAGATATTTCCATGTTTATACAGATAGCGGTGTAGATATTTCCATGTTTATACAGACAGCAGTGTAGATATTTCCATCTTTATACTGATAACAATGTGGAGGTTTCCATGTTTATAGAGATAGCGGTGCAGATATTTCCATATTCATACAAATACTGATGTAGATATTTCCTTGTTTATTCAGATGGCGGTGTAGATAGTTCCATGTTTATACAGATAACTGTGTAGTTATTTCCATGCTTACACAGATGGCGTTGTAGATATTTCTATGTTTATAGAAATAGCCATGTGGATATTTCCATGTTTGTACTGATAGTGGTGTAGACATTTCCATGTTTATACAGAGAGCGGTGTAGATATTTCCATATTTATACAGAGAACAGTGAAGATATTTCCATGTTTATACAGGTAGAGGTGTAGATATTTCCATGTTTATGCAGATCACGGTGTAGATATTTCCATCTTTCTACAGATGGCAGTGAAAATATTTCTATGTTTATACAGATGGCGGTGTAGATATTTCTAAGTTTACACAGAGGGCGATATAGATATTTCCATGAATATCCAGATGGAAGTGTAGATATTTCCATGTTTATAGACATGGCGATGTAGATATTTCTATGTTTATAGAGATAGCGGTGTAGATAATTCCATGTTTATAGAGATGGCGGTGTAGGTATTTCCATGTTTGTGCAGATAGCGGTGTGGATATTTCCATGTTTATACAGCTCGCGGTGTAGATATTTCCATCTTTATACGGATGGCAGTGTGGATATTTCCATGTTTATACAGATAGCAGTGTAGATATTTCCATGTTTACAGAGATGGCGGTGTAGATATTTCCATATTTATGGAGATAGCGTTGTAGATATTTTCATGTTTATAGAGACGGCGGTGTGGATATTTCCATGTTTACAAAGATTGTGGTGTAGATATTTCCATGTTTATAGAGATTGCAGTGTAGGTATTTCCATGTGTACAGAGATAGCGGTGCAGATGTTTCCATGTATATACTGATGGCTGTGTAGATATTTCCATGTGTATACAGATGGCAGTGTAGATATTTCCATGTTTGTAGAGATGGTGTTGTAGATATTTCCATGTATATACAGATGACTGTGTAGATATTTCCATATTTAAACAGATAGCGGTGGAGATATTTCCATGTTTATACAGATCGCGGTGTAGATTTTTCCATGTTCATACAGATGGCCGTGTAGATATTTCCAAGTTTATAGAGATGGCGGTGTAGATATTTCCATGTTTATACAGATGACTGCCTAGATATTTCCATGTTTATACATATTGTGGTGTAGGTATTTCCATGTTTATAGAGATAGTGGTGTAGATATTTTCCTGTTTATACAGATAGCAATGCAGATATTTCCATGTTTATAGAGATAGCGATGTAGAGATTTCCATCTTTGCACAGATTGCGGTGTAGATATTTCCATCTTTACACAGATAGCGGTGTAGATATTTCCATGTTGACACAGATAGCTGTGTAGATATTTCCATGATTACACAGAAAGCGTTGTAGATATTTCCAAGTTTATAGAGATAGCAGTTTAGATATTTCCATGTTTATACAGATAGCGGTGTAGATATTTCAATGTTTATACAGATAGCGATGTGGATATTTCTATGTTTACGCAGATCATGGTGTGGATATTTCCATGTTTTTACAGATATCAGTGTAGATATTTCCATGTTTACACAGTTAGCTGTATAGATATTTCCATGTTTACACAGATAGCGGTGTAGATATTTCCATGTTTGTACAGCTAGCGGTGCAGGTATTCCCATCTTTATACAGATGACGGTGAAGATATTTCCATGTTTATACAGATGGCGTTGTAGATATTTCCATGTTTATACAGATAGCGTTTTACTTCTTTCCATGTTTACACAGATAGCGGTGTAGATATTTCCATCTTTGCAGAGCTTACGGTGTAGAAATTTGAATCTTTACACTTATAGCGGTGAAGACATTTCCATGTTTACACAGATAGTTGTGTAGATATTTCCACGTTTACACAGATATTGTTGTAGATATTTCCAAGTTTATACAGATAGCGGTGGAGATATTTGCATGTTTATACAGATGGCGGTGTAGGTATTTCCATCTTCATAGTGATAGCAATGTAGATATTTCCATGTTTATAAAGATAGCGATGTAGGTATTTCCATGTTTATACAGATAGCGGTGTAGATAATTGCATTTTTATACAGATATCGGTGTAGATATTTTCATGTTTATATAGATCGCGGTGTAGATATTCCCATGTTTATACAGATAGCTGTGGAGATATTTCCATGTTTATACAGATAGCGGTGTGGATATTTCCATGTTTATACAGATAGCAGAGCAGATATTTCCATGTTTACACAGATAGCGGTATAGATATTTCCATTTTTACAATGAAAGCGGTGTAAATATTTCCATCTTTACACAGATAGCGCTGTAGACATTTCCATGTTTACACAGATAGCGGTGTAGACATTTCCATGTTTACACAGATAGCGTTGTAGATATTTCCATGTTTATACAGATAGCGGGGTTGTTATTTCCATGTTTATAAAGATCGTGGTGTAGATCTTTCCATGTTTATACAGATAGCGTTGTAGGTATTTCCATGTCCATACAGATAGCTGTGTAGATATTTCCATGTTTATACAGATAGCGGTGTAGGTATATCCATGTTTATACAGATAGCAGTGTAGATATTTCCATTTTTCTTCAGATGGCGGCGTAGATATTTCCAAGTTTATACATATGGCGGTATAGATATTTCCATGTTTATAGAGATGGCATTGTAGTTAGTTCCACGTTTATGGAGATGGCAGTGTAGATATTTTCATGTTTATAGAGATGGCGGTGTAGATATTTCCATGTTTAAAGAGATAGGGGTGTAGGTATTTCCATGTTTACAGACGGCTGTGTAGATATATCCATGTGAATACAGATGGCATTGTAGATATTTCCATGTTTATACAGATGGTGGTGTAGATATTTCCATGTTTATACAGATGACTGTGTAGATATTTCCATGTTTTTACAGATGGTGGTGTGGATATTTCCATGTTTTTACACATGGCGTTGTAGATATTTCCAGGTTGAAGCAGATGGCGGTTTAGATATTTCCATGTTTACAGTGATAGCAGTGAAGATAATTTCATGTTTATGCAAATGGTGATGAAGGTATTTCCATGTTTATAGAGATAGCGGTGTAAATATTTCCATAGTTATACAGATGGTGGTGTGGATATTTCCAGTTTTATGCAGATAGCGGTGTAGGTATTTCCATGTTTATACAGATAATGGTGTAGATATTTCCATGTTTATACAGATAGTGGTGTAGATCTTTCCATGTTTATATAGATCGTTGTGTAGATATTTCCATGATTATACAGACAGCGGTGAAGTTATTTCCATGTTTATACAGATAGCGGTGTACATATTTCCATATTTATACAGATATAGGGGTAGATATTTCCATGTTTATACAGATAGCGGTGTAGATATTTCCATGTTTATACAGATCGTGGTGTAGATATTTCGATGTTTATACAGATAACGGTGTAGATATTTCCATGTTTTTACTGATGTCGGTGGAGGTATTTCCATGTTTATAGAGACAGCGGTGTAGATATTTCCATGTTTAGACAGATGGCGGTGTAGATATTTCCATGCTTATAGAGATAGCCGTGTAGATATTTCCATATTTATACACATGTTGGTGTAGATATTTCCATGTTTATATAGATAGCGGTGTAGGTATTTACATGTTTATACTGATAGAAGTGTAGATATATCCATATTTGTACAGAAGATGGTGTAGTTATTTCCATGTTTATACAGATCACAGTGTAGATATTTCCATGTTTATACAGATGGTGGTGTAGATATTTGCATGTTTATAGAGATAGCGGTGTAGATATTTCCATTTTTATACAGATTTCGGTGAAGATATTTCCATGTTTATACTTTTGGCGGTGTAGATATTTCCATGTTTAGACAGGTAACGGTGGAGATATTTCTATGTTTATACAGACAGCAGTGGAGATATTTCCATGTTTATACACATAGCCGTGTACATATTTCCATATTAATAGAGACAGCGGTGTAGGTATTTCCATGTTTATACAGATAGCGGTGCAGCTATTTCCATGTTTATACAGATGCCTATGCAGATATTTCCATATTTATACAGAGGGCTGTGTAGATATTTCTATGTTTATACAGATGTCAGTGTAGATATTTCCATGTTCCTACACATGACTGTGTAGGTATTTCCATGTTTAAACAGATGGCTTTGTAGATATTTCCATGTTTATAGAGATAGCGGTGCAGATATTTCCATGTTTATACAGATAGCGGTGTATATATTTCCATGTTTATACAGAGCGTAGTGTAGATATTTCCATGTTTATACAGATACCGGTGTAGATATTTCCATGTTTATACAGACCGCAGTGTAGATATTTCCATGTTTATAGAGATAGCAGTGTAGATATTTACATGTTTGTACAGATGGCGGTGTTGATGTTTCCATCTATACACAGATTGCCGTGTAGGTATTTCCATGTGTATACGGATGGCATTGTAGATATTTACATGTTTATACAGATGGTGGTTTAGATATTTCCATGTTTACACAGATGACTGTATAGGTATTTCCATGTTTATACAGATGGCGGTGTAGATATTTCCATGTTTATACAGATGGCGGCGCTGATATTTCCATGGATATGTAGATGGCGGTGTAGATATTTCCGTGTTTATACTGATGGCGGTGTAGTTATTTCCATGTTTATATAGATAGCGGCGTAGATATTTCCATGTATATACACATGGCTGAGTAGATATTTCCATGTTTATACAGATGGCGGTGTAGATATTTCCATGTTTATACAGATAACTTTGTAAGTATTTCCATGTTTATACAGATGGCGGTGTTGATATTTCGATGTTTATAGAGATAGCAGTGGAGATATTTCCATGTTTATACAGATAGCGGTGTAGATATTTCCATGTTTATTCTGATCGTAGTGGAGATATTTCCATGTTTACTGAGATGGCGGTGTAGATATTTCCGTGTTCATAGAGATAGCGGTGTTGATTTTTCCATGTTTATAGAGATAGCGGAGTGGATATTTCCATGTTTATACAGATAGGGGTGTAGATATTTCCGAGTTTATAGAGAGGGCGGTGTAGATATTTCCATGTTTATACAGATCACAGTGTAGATATTTCCTTGTTTATACAAATAGCGGTGTAGTTATTTCCATGTTTATACAGATAGCGGTGTAGATATTTCCGTATATATACAGATGGCTGTGTAGATATTTCCATGTTTATACTGATGGCTGTGTAGATATTTCCATGTATATACAGATGACTTTGCAGGTGTTTCCATGTTTATGCAGATGGTGGTGTAGATATTTCCATGTTTACACAGATGACTGTATAGTTATTTCCATGTTTATACAGATGGCTGTGTAGATATTTCCACGTTTATAGAGATAGCGGTGTAGGTATTTCCATATTTATAGACATAGCGGTTTAGATATTTCCATGTTTATATTGATGGCATTGTAGATATTTCCATATTTATACCGTTAGCGGTGTTGGTATTTCCGCGTTTATACAGATAGCGATGTTGATATTTCCATGTTTATACAGCTCGCGGTGCAGATATTTATATTTTTATAAAGATGGCATTGTAGATATTTCCTTGTTCACAGAGATGGCGGTGTAGATGTTTCCATGTTTATACAGATGGCGGAGAAGTTAGTTCCATGTTTATGGAGATGGCAGTGTAGATATTTTCATGTTTATAGAGATGGCGGTGTAGATATTTCCATGTTTATAGAGATAGCAGTGTAGATAATTTCATGTTTATACAGATGGCTGTGTAGATATTTCCATGGGTATACAGATGGCATTGTAGATATTTCCATGTTTATACAGATGACTGTATACGTATTTCCATGTTTTTACAGATGGCAGTGCAGATATTTCCATGTTTATAGAGATAACGGTGTAGATATTTCCATGTTTCTACAGATGGCGGTGTTGATATTTCCAACTATACACAGATGGCCGTGTAGTTATTTCCATGTTTATACAGATGGCGGCGTACATATTTCCATGGAGATGCAGATGGCGGTGTAGATATTTCCATGTTTAAACAGATAGCGGTGTAGATATTTCCATGTTTACACAGATAGTGGTGTAGATATTTCCGTGTTTATACACATGGCAGAGGAGATACTTCCATCTTTATGGAGATGGCAGTGTAGATATTTTCATGTTTATAGAGATGGCGGTGTAGATATTTCCATGTTCATAGAGATAGCGGTGTTGATTTTTCCACGTTTATAGAGATAGCGGTGTGGATATTTCCATGCTTATACAGATAGGGGTGTAGCTATTTCCATGTTTATGGAGATAGCGGTGTAGATATTTCCATTTTTAACAGATCACGGTGTAGATATTTCCTTGTTTATACTAATAGCGGTGTAGTTATTTCCATGTCTATAGAGATAGCGGTGTAGATATTTCCATGTATATACAGATGGCTGTGTAGATATTTCCATGTTTATACAGATGGCTGTGTAGATATTTCCATGTTTATACAGATGACTTTGTAGGTATTTCCATGTTTATACAGATGGCGGGGTAGATTTTCCATGTTTATATTGATAGCTGTGTAGGTATTTCCATGTTTATACAGATAGCGGTGTAGATATTTCCATGTTTATACAGATCACGGTGTAGATATTTCCATGTTTATACAGATCGCGGTGTAGATATTTCCATGTTTATACAGATAGCGGTGTAGATATTTCCATGTGTTTACAGAAAGCGGTGTAGATAGTTCCATGTTTACACAGATTGCGGTGTAGATATTTCCAACTTTCTACAGATGGCACTGTAGATATTTCCATGTTCATACAGATGGCGGTGTAGATATTTCCATGTTTATATAGATGGTGGTGTAGATATTATCATGTTTATACAGGTAGCGGTGTAGATATTTCCATGTTTATACAGATTGTGGTGAAGATATTTCCATGTTTATACAGATCGCGGTGTAGATATTTCCATGTTTACACAGATTGCGGTGTAGATATTTCCATCTTTCTACAGATGGCATTGTAGATATTTCCATGTTTATGCAGATGGCGGTGTAGATATTTCCATGTTTGTATAGATGGTGGTGTAGATATTACCATGTTTATGCTGGTAGCGGTGTATATATTTCCATGTTTATACAGATTGTGTTGAAGATATTTCCATGTTTGTACAGATCGTGGTGTAGATATTTCCATGTTTATACAGATCACGGTGTAGATATTTCCATGTTTATACAGATAGCGGTGTAGATATTTCCATGTTTACACAGATAGCGGTGTAAATATTTCCATATTTATTCAGATAACGGTGTAGAAATTTCCATGTTTATACAGATAACGGTGTAAACTTTTCCATGTTTATATAGATCACGGTGTAGATATTTCCATGTTTATAGAGATAGCAGTGTAGATATTTCCATGTTTATGCAGATAGCGGTGTAGATATTTCCATGTTTATACAGACCGCGGTGTAGATATTTCCATGGTTATACAGATAGCGGTGCAGATATTTCCATGTTTGTACAGATGGCGGTGTTGATATTTCCATCTATACACAGTTGACCGTGTAGATATTTCCATGTTTATACAGATGGCGGCGCAGATATTTCCATGGATATGTAGATGGTGGTGTAGATATTTCCATGTTTATACAGATAGCGGTGTAGTTATTTCCATGTTTATATAGATAGCGGTGTAGATATTTCCATGTATATACACATGGCTGTGTAGATATTTCCATGTTTATACAGATGGCAGTGTAGATATTTCCATGTTTATACAGATAACTTTGTAAGTATTTCCATGTTTATACAGATGGCGGTGTAGATATTTCGATGTTTATAGAGATAGCAGTGGAGATATTTCCATGTTTATACAGATAGCGGTGTAGATGTTTCCATGTTTATACTGATCGTGGTGTAGATATTTCCATGTTTATAGAGATGGCGGTGTAGATATTTCCATGTTCATAGAGATAGCGGTGTTGATTTTTCGACGTTTATAGAGATAGCGGTGTGGATATTTCCATGCTTATACAGATAGGGGTGTAGATATCTCCATGTTTATAGAGATAGCGGTGTAGATATTTCCATGTTTATACAGATCACGGTGTAGATATTTCCTTGTTTATACTAATAGCGGTGTAGTTATTTCCATGTTTATACAGATAGCGGTGTAGATATTTCCATGTATATACAGATGGTTGTGTAGATATTTCCATGTTTATACAGATGGCTGTGTAGATATTTCCATGTTTATACAGATGACTTTGTAGGTATTTCCATGTTTATACAGATGGCGGTGTAGATTTTCCATGTTTATAGTGATAGCTGTGTAGATATTTCCATGTTTACACAGATAGCGGTGTAGAGATTTCCATGTTTATACAGATCACGGTGTAGATATTTCCATGTTTATACAGATCATGGTGTAGATATTTCCATGTTTATAGAGATAGCGGTGTAGATATTTCCATGTTTTTACAGATATCGGTGTAGATATTTCCATGTTTACACAGATTGCGGTGTAGATATTTCCATCTTTCTACAGATGGCATTGTAGATATTTCCATGTTTATACAGATGGTGGTGTAGATACTTCCATGTTTATATAGATGGTGGTGTAGATATTACCATGTTTTTACAGATAGCGGTGTAGATATTTCCATGTTTATACAGATCGTGGTGAAGATATTTCCATGTTTACAGATCGTGTTGTAGATATTTCCATGTTTATACAGATCGCGGTGTAGATATTTCCATGTTTATACAGATAGCAGTGTAGATATTTCCATGTTTATACAGATAGCGGTGTAGATATTTCCATGTTTATAGGGATAGCGGTGTAGGTATTTCCATGTTTATAGACATAGCGGTGTAGATATTTCCATGTTTATATAGATGGCGTTGTAGATATTTCCATGTTTATACCGACAGCGGTGTCGGTATTTCCACGTTTACACAGATAGCGATGTAGATATTTCCATGTTTATACAGCTCGCGGTGCAGATATTTATATTTTTGTACAGATGTCATTGTAGATATTTCCTTTTTCACACAGATGGCGGTTTAGATGTTTCCATGTTTATACAGATGGCAGAGTAGTTAGTTCCATGTTTATGGAGATGGCAGTGTAGATAATTGCATGTTTATAGAGATGGCGGTGTAGATATTTCCATGTTTATAGAGATAGCAGTGTAGATATTTACATGTTTATACAGATGGCTGTGTAGATATTTCCATGTGTATACAGATGGCATTGTAGATATTTCCATGTTTATACAGATTACTGTATACGTATTTCCACGTTTTTACAGATGGCAGTGCAGATATTTCCATGTTTATAGAGATAGCGGTGTAGATATTTCCATGTTTCTACAGATGGCGGTGTTGATATTTCCATCTATACACAGATGGCCGTGTAGATATTTCCATGTTTAAACAGATAGCGGTGTGGATATTCCCATGTTTTCAGAGATAGTGGTGTAGATATTTCCGTGTTTATACACATGGCAGAGTAGATACCTCCATCTTTATGGAGATGGCAGTGTAGATATTTTCATGTTTATAGAGATGGCGGTGTAGATATTTCCATATTTATAGAGATAGCGGTGTAGATATTTCCATCTTTCTACAGATGGCAGTGTAGATATTTGCATGTTTATACAGATGGCCGTGTAGTTATTTCCATATTTATACAGATGTCTGTGTAGATATTTCCATGTGTATACAGATGGTATTGTAGGTATTTCCATGTTTATACAGATGGTGGTGTAGATATTTCCATGCTTATACAGTTGGCGGTGTAGATATTTCCATGTTTTTACAGATGGCAGTGTAGATATTTCAATGTTTTTAGAGATGGCGCTGTAGATATTTCCATGTTTATACAGATAACGGTGGAGATATTTCCATGTTTATACAGAGAGCAGTGGAGATATTTCCATGTTTATACACATAGCGGTGTACATATTTCCATGTTTATAGAGACAGCGGTGTAGGTATTTCCATGTTTATACAGATAGTGGTGCAGATATTTCCATGTTTACACAGAAGCCTATGCAGATACTTCCATATATATACAGAGGGCTTTGTAGATATTTCTTTGTTTATACAGATGGCAGTGTAGATATTTAAATGTTCCTACACATGACTGTGTAGGTATTTCCATGTTTATACAGATGTCTTTGTAGATATTTCCATGTTTATAGAGATAGCGGTGCAGATATTTCCATGTTTATACAGATAGCGGTGTAGATATTTCCATGTTTATACAGATCATTGTGTTGATATTTCTATGTTTATACAGATACCAGTGTAGGTATTTCCATGTTTATACAGACCGCAGTGTAGATATTTCCATGTTTATAGAGATTGCTGTGTAGATATTTCCATGTTTGTACAGATGGAGGTGTTGATGTTTCCATCTATACACAGATTGCCGTGTAGGTATTTCCATGTGTATTCAGATGGCATTGAAGGTATTTCCATGTTTATACTGATGGTGGTGTAGATATTTCCATGTTTACACAGATGACTGTATAGGTATTTCCATGTTTATACAGATGGCGGTGTAGATATTTCCATGTTTATACAGATAGCGGTGTAGATATTTCCATGTTTTCACAGATGGTGGTGTAGATATTTCCGTGTTTATACACATGGCGCAGTAGATACTTCCATCTTTATGGAGATGGCAGTGTAGATATTTTCATGTTTATAGAGATGGCGGTGTAGATATTTCCACATTTATAGAGATAGCGGTGTAGATATTTCCATCTTTCTACAGATGGCAGTGTAGATATTTCCATGTTTATACAGATGGCGGTGTAGAAATTTCCATACTTATACAGATGTCTGTGTAGATATTTCCATGTGTATACAGATGGTATTGTATGTATTTCCATCTTTATACAGATGGTGGTGTAGATATTTCCATGTTTATACAGATAACGGTGTAGATATTTCCATGTTTATATAGATGGCGTTGTAGATATTTCCATGTTTATACCGATAGATGTGTTGGTATTTCCACGTTTATACAGATAGCGATGTAGATATTTCCATGTTTATACAGCTCGCGGTGCAGATATTTATATCTTTATACAGATGGAATTGTAGATATTTCCTTATTCACACAGATGGCGGTGTAGATGTTTCCATGTTTATACAGATGGCAGAGTAGTTAGTTCCATGTTTATGGAGATGGCAGTGTAGATATTTTCATGTTTATAGAGAGGCGGTGTAGATATTTCCATGTTTATAGAGATAGCAATGTAGATATTTACATGTTTATACAGATGGCTGTGTAGATATTTCCATGTGTATACAGATTGCATTGTAGATATTTACATGTTTATACAGATGACTGTAGAGGTAATTCCATGTTTTACAGATGGCTCTGCAGATATTTCCATGTTTATAGAGATTGCGGTGTAGATATTTCCATGTTTGTACAGATGGCGTTGTTGATATTTCCATCTATACACAGATGGCCGTGTAGATATTTCCATGTTTATACAGATGGCAGCGTAGATATTTCCATGGACATGCAGATGGCGGTGTAGATATTTCCATGTTTATACAGATAGCGGTGTAGATATTTCCATGTTTTCACAGATGGTGGTGTAGATATTTCCGTGTTTATACACATGGCGCAGTAGATACTTCCATCTTTATGGAGATGGCAGTGTAGATATTTTCATGTTTATAGAGATGGCGGTGTAGATATTTCCACATTTATAGAGATAGCGGTGTAGATATTTCCATCTTTCTACAGATAGCAGTGTAGATATTTCCATGTTTATACAGATGGCGGTGTAGAAATTTCCATACTTATACAGATGTCTGTGTAGATATTTCCATGTGTATACAGATGGTATTGTAGGTATTTCCATCTTTATACAGATGGTGGTGTAGATATTTCCATGTTTATACAGATAACGGTGTAGATATTTCCATGTGTATACAGATGGCAGTGTAGATATTTCAATGTTTATACAGATAGCGGTGTGGCTTTTTCCATGTTTATACAGATAGCGGTGAGGATACTTCCATGTTTATAGAGATGGCTGTGTAGATATTTCCCCGTTTATACACACGGCTGTGTAGATATTTACATGTTTATACAGATGGCACTGTGGATATTTCCATGTTTATACAGATAGTAGTGTAAAAATTTCCATCTTTTCACAGATTGCGGTGTAGATATTTCCATCTTTACACAGATAGCGGTGTAGATAATTCCATGTTTATTCTGATAGCAGTGTAGGTATTTCCATGTTTATACTGATAGCGGTGTAGATATTTCCATATTTATACAGATAGCTGTGCAGATATTTCCAAGATTATACAGATAGCGGTGGAGATATTTCCGTGTTTATACAGATAGCAATGCAGATGTTTCCATGTTTATACAGATAGTGGTGTATATATTTCCATGTTTATACAGATAGTGGTGTAGATATTTCCATGCTTATACAGATAGTGGTGTAGATATTTCCATATTTATACTGATAGTGGTGGAGATAGTTCCATGTTTATGCAGATAGCGGTGGAGATATTTCCATGTTTATACAGATGGAGTTGTAGATATTTTCATGTTTATACCAATAACGGTGTAGATATTTCCAAGTTTATACAGATAGCCGTGTAGATATTTCCATGTTTCTACAGATATTGGTGATGTTATTTCCATCTGTATACAGATAGCGGTGTAGGTATTTCCATGGTTATACAGCTCACCGTGTAAATATTTCCATCTTTATACAGGTGGCAGTGTAGGTATTTCCATGTTTATAGAGATAGTGGTGTAGATATTTCCATGTTTACCCAGATGGCGGTGTAGATAGTTCCATGTTTATGGAGATGGCGTTGTAGATATTTTCATGTTTTTAGAGATGGAGTTGTAGATATTTCCATGTTTATAGAGATTGCAGTGTATATATTTCCATGTTTATGTAGATTGCAGTGTAGGTATTTCCATGTGTATAGAGATAGCGGTGCAGATGTTTCCATGTTTATACTGATGGCTGTGTAGATATTTCCATGTGTATACGAATGGCAGTTTAGATATTTTCCTGGTTATAGAGATGGTTGTGAAGATATTACCATGTATATTCAGATGACTGTGTAGATATTTTCATGTTTATACAGATAGCGCTGTATATATTTGCATCTTTGCACAGATTGCGGTGCAGATATTTCCATGTTTATACAGATAGCAGTGTAGATATTTCCATGTTTATAGAGATAGCGGTGTAGATATTTCCATGTTTATACAGAAAACTGTGTGGGTATTTCCATGTTTATACAGATGGTGGTGTAGATATTTCCATGTTTATAGAAATAGCCATGTGGATATTTCCATGTTTATACAGATACCGGTGTAGACATTTCCATGTTTATGCAGTTAGCGGTGCAGATATTTCCATATTTATACAGAGAGCAGTGTAGATATTTTCATGTTTATACACGTAAAGGTGTAGATATTTCCATGTTTATGCAGATCGCGTTGTAGATATTTCCATCTTTCTACAGAGCAGTGTAGATTATTCAATGTTTATACAGATGGTGGTGTAGATATTTCCAAATTTACACAGAGGGCGGTATAGATATTTCCATGTTTATCCAGATGGAAGTTTAGATATTTCCATGTTTATAGAGATGGCGGTGTAGATATTTCTATGTTTATAGAGATAGCGGTGTAGATAATTCCTTGTTTATAGAGATGGCGGTGTAGGTATTTCCATGTTTATAGAGGTAGTGGTGTAGATATTTCCATGTTTATAGAGATAGCGGTGTAGATATTTCCATGTTTTTACAGATAGTGGTGTTGGTATTTCCCTGTTTATACTGATAGCGATGTAGATATTTCCATGTTTATACAGCTCGCGGTGTAGATATTTCCATCTTTATAGAGATGGCAGTGTAGATATTTCCAAGTTTATACAGATAGCAGTGTAGATATTTCCATGTTTACACAGATGGTGGTGTAGATATTTCCATGTTTATGGAGATGGCGTTGTAGATATTTTCATGTTTATAGAGACGGCGGTGTATATATTTACCTGTTTAGAAAGATTTTGGTGTAGATATTTCCATGTTTATAGAGATTGCGGTGTAGGTATTTCCATGTGTACAGAGAGAGCGGTGCAGGTGTTTCCATCTTTATACTGATGGCTGTGTAGATATTTCCATGTGTATACAGATGGCAGTTTAGTTATTTCCATGTTTGTAGAGATGGTGTTGTAGATATTTCCATGTATATACAGTTGACTGTGTAGATATTTCCATATTTATACAGACAGCGGTTTAGATATTTCCATGTATATACAGATAGCGGTGGAGATATTTCCATGTTTACACAGAGACCGGTGCAGATATTTCAATGTTTATACAGATGGAGGTGTAGATATTCCCATGTTTATGCAGATAACTGTGTAGATATTTCCATGTTTTTACAGATGGCGGTGAAGTTATTTCCATGTTTATACAGATAGCGGTGTGGCTATTTCCATGTTTATAGAGATAGCGGTGTAGGTATTTCCATGTATATGCAGATGACTGTGAAGGTATTTCCATGTTTAAACTGATAGCGGTGACGATATTTCCATGTTTACACAGATGGCAGTGTAGATAGTTCCATGTTTATGAAGGTGGGGGTGTAAATATTTTCATGTTTATACAGATGTCGGTGTAGTTATTTCCATTTTTGTAGACATGGCGGTGTAGGCACTTCCATGTTTATAGAGATTCTGGTGTAGGTATTTCCATGTGTATAGAGATGATAGCGGTGCAGATGTCTCCACGTTTATACTGAAGTCTGTGTAGATATTTCCATGTGTATTCAGATGGCAGTGTAAATATTTCCATGTTTATAGAGATGGTGGTTTATATATTTCCATGTATATACAGATGACTGTGTAGATATTTCCATGTTTATAGAGATGGCGGTGTAGATATTTCCATGTTTATAGAGTTAGCAGTGTAGATATTTCCATGATTATACAGATAGCGGTGCAGATATTTCCATGTTAATAGAGATAGTGTTGTAGATATTTCCATCTTTGCACAGACTGCGGTGTAGATATTTCCATCTTTAAACAGATAGCGTTGTAGAAGTTTCCATGTTTATAGAGATAGCGGTGGAGGTATTACCATGTTTATACAGATAGCGATGTAGTTATTTCCGTGCTTATACAGACGGCAGTGTAGGTAATTCCATGTTTATACAGAGGGAGGTGTAGATATTCCCATGTTTATTCAGACGACTGTGTAGATATTTCCATGTTTTTAAAGATGGCGTTGTAGATATTTCCATGTTTATACAGATATCGGTGTGGCTATTTCCGTGTATATAGAGATTGCGGTGAAGATATTTCCATGTATATGCAGATGACTGTGTAGATATTTCCATGTTTATGCAGATAGCGCTGTAGATATTTCCATGTTTATACAGATGGCGGTGGAGCTATTTCCATGTTTATACAGATGGCGGTGTAGATATTTCCAAGTTTATACAGATCGCGGTGTAGATATTTCCATGTTTCTACAGATAGCGGACTAGATATTTCCATTTTTATAGAGATTGCCGTGTAGTTATTTCCATGTTTATAGAGATAGCGGTGTAGATATTTACATGTTTATACAGATGGCTGTGTAGATATTTAAATTTTTATACTGATGGATGTGTAGATATTTCCACGTTTATACAGATGACTGTGTAGATAATTCCATGTTTTTACAGACGGCTGTGTAGATATTTCCATGTTTATACAGATACCGGTGTAAATATTTCCATGTTTATACAGATGACTGTGTAGGTATTTCCATGTTTATACAGATGTCGGTATAGATATTTCCATGTTTATAGAGATAGCCATGTAGATATTTCCATGGTTGTAGAGATAGCTGTGTAGGCATTTCCATGTTTATAGAGATAGCGGTGAAGCTATTTCCATATTTAATCAGATAGCGGTGTATATATTTCCATGTTTATACAGATAGCAGTGTAGATATTTCAATGTTTATAGAGATGGCGGTGTAGATATTTCCATGTTTATACAGATAGCGGTGTAGATATTTCCATGTTTATACAGACAGCGGTGTAGATATTTCCATGTTTACAGAGATAGCGGTGTAGAAATTTCCATATTTGCACAGATTGCGGTGTAGATTTTTCCATCTTTACACAGATAGCACTGTACATAATTCCAAGTTTACACAGATAGCTGTGTTGATATTTCCATGTTTACACAGAAAGTGTTGTAGATATGTCCATGTTTATAGAGATAGCGGTGTAGATATTTCCATGTTTATGCAGATAGCGCTGTAGATATTTCCATGTTTATACAGATGGCTGTGTAGATATTTCCATGTGTATACAGATGGCAGTGTAGATATTTCCATGTTTATACAGAGGGAGGTGTAGAGATTTCAATATTTATACAGATGACAGTGTAGATATTTCCTTGTTTTACAGATGATGGTGTAGATATTACCATGTTTATACAGATAGCAGTGTGGCTATTTCCATTTTATAGAGATAGCAGTGTAGATATTTCCATATTTATAGAGATAGCTCTGTAGATATTTCCATGTATACATAGATGGCAGTGTAGATATTTCCATGTTTACACAGATAGTGGTGTAGACATTTCCATGTTTATACAGATAGCGTTGTAGATATTTCCATATTTTTACAGATAGCGGAGTAGGTATTTCCATGTTTATACAGATAGCAGCACAGATATTTCCATGTTTATAAAGATACATGTGTAGATATTACCATGTTTATACAGATCGTGTTCCAGATATTTCCATGCTTATACAGATAGCGGTGTAGATATTTCCATGTTTGAACAGATAGCGGTGTAGATATACCCATGCTTACAGTGATAGCGGTGTAGATATTTCCATATTTGCACAGATTGCGGTGTGGTTATTTCCATCTTTACACAGATAGCGGTGTAGGTATTTCCATATTTACACAGAGAGCGGTGTACATATTTCCATGTTTATACAGATAGCGGTGTAGATATTTCCATGTTTATACAGATAGCGGTGTGGATATTTCCATGATTATACAGATAGCGTTGAAGATATTTCCGTGTTTATACAAGTAGCGGTGTTGGTATTTCCATGTTTATACAGACAGCGGTGTAGATATTTCCGTGTTTATACAGCTCGCAGTGTTGATATTTCCATCTTTATACATATGGAAGTGTAGGTATTTCCATGTTAATAGAGATAGCGGTGTACATATTTCCATGTTTATACAAATAGCGTGGTAAATATTTCCATGTCTATAGAGACATCTGTGTAAATATTTCCATGTTTATTCAGGGAGCGGTTTAAATGTTTACACCTTTACAGAGATAGCGGTGTAGATATTTCCACGTTTATACAGAAAGTGGTTTAGATATTTCCACGTTTACAGAGATAGCGGTGCAGATATTTCCACGTTTATAGAGATAGTGGTGTAGATATTTCCACGTTTATACACATAGCGGTGTAGATATTTCCACGTTTACAGAGATCGCGGTGAAGATATTTGCAAGTTTATACAGATAGCGGTGTAGATATTTCTACGATTATACTGATATCTGTGTAGATATTTCCACGTTTATAGATATAGCGGTGTAGATATTTCCATGTTTATAGAGATAGCGGTGTAGATATTTCCATGTTTACAGAGACACCGTTGTATATATTTGCACGTTTACAGAGATAGCGGTGTAGATATTTCCATGTTTATACAGACAGCCCTGTAGATACTTCCACCTTTATAGAGATAGCCGTGTAGATATTTCCAAGTTTATGGGGAAAGCGGTGTAAATATTTACATGTTCATAGAGACAGCGGTGTAGTTATTTCCATGTTTTTAGAGACAGCGTCATAGATATTTCCATATAAATAAAGATAGCGGTGTAGATCTTTCCATGTTTATAGAGACAGCAGTGTAGCTATTTCCATGTTTATACAGATACCGGTGTAGATATTTCTATGTTTTCACAGATAGCTGTGTAGATATATCCATCTTTACACAGATAGCGTTGTAGATATTTCCAGGTTTATAGAGATTGCGGTGGAGATTTTACCATGTTTATACAGATGGCGGTGTAGATATATTCATGTTAAGACAGATAGCGGTGTAGATATTTCCATGTTTATACCGATAGCGTTGAAGATATTTCCAGGTTTATACAGATAGCGGTTTAGATATTTCCACGTTTACAGAGATAGCGGTGCAGATATTTCCATGTTTATACTGATGGCTGTGTAGATTTTTCCATGTGTATACAGATGGCAGGTGAAATATTTCCATGTTTATTCTGGTGGAGGTGTGGATATTTCCATGTTTGTACAGATGACTGTGTACATATTTCCTTGTTATTACAGCTGTCGGTGTAGATATTTCGATGTTTATAGAGATAGCATTGTGGATATTTCCATGATTATACAGATGGCGGAGTTGGTTTTTCCATGTTTTTACAGATAGCAGTGTAGATATTTCCATGTTTATACAGCTCGTGGTCTTGATATTTCCATCTTTATACAGATGGCAGTGTAGCTATTTCCAAGTTTATAGAGATAGCGGTGTACATATTTCCATGTTTATACACATAGCGTAGTAAATACTTCCATGTTTATAGAGATAGCAGTGTAAATATTTCCTTGTTTATACAGATAGCCGTTTAAATGTTTAGTCATTTACAGAGATATCGGAGTAGATATTTCCACGTTTATACAGAATGTGGTGTAGATATTTCCACGTTTACAGAGATAGCGGTGTAGATATTTCCACGTTTATACAGGTAGCGGTGTAGATATTTCCACGTGTATACACATAGCGGTGTAAATATTTCCATTTTATAGAGATAGCGGTGTAGTATTTGCATGTTTATACAGGTAGCGGTGTAGACATTTACAAGTTTATACTGATAGCGGTGTAGATATTTCCACGTTTATAGAGATAGCGGTGTAGATATTTCCAAGTTTATAGAGATAGCGGTGTAGATATTTCCATGTTTACAGAGACAGCGGTGTAGATACTTCCACCTTTATAGAGATAGCCGTGTAGATATTTCCAAGTTTATGGAGACAGCGGTGTAGATATTTGCATGTTTATAGAGACAGCGGTGAAGATATATCCGTGTTTTTAGAGACAGCTGTGTAGATATATCCATGTTTATAATGATTGCGGTATAGATATTTCCATGTTTATAGAGACAGCAGTGTAGATATTTCCATGTTTATACAGACAGTGGTGTAGTTATTTCTATCTTTATAGAGATAGCAGTGTAGATATTTCCATGCTTATACTGATAGCGGTGTAGGTATTTCCATGTTTATTCAGATGGCGGTGTAGTTATTTCCATGTTTATACAGATGGCGGTGTACATAATTCAGTCTTTATACAGATATCGGAGTAGCTATTTCCATGTTTATACTGATAGCGTTATAGATATTTCCATTTTTACACAGATAACTGTTTAGATATTTCCATGTTTACTCAGATAGCGTTGTAGATATTTCCATATTTATACAGATAGCGGTGAAGATATTTCCATGTTTATACAGATAGCGGTGTAGATATTTCCATGTTTATACAGATAGCGGTGTAGATATTTCCATGTTTATACAGACAGCAGTGTAGATATTTCCATCTTTATACTGATAACAATGTGGAGGTTTCCATGTTTATAGAGATAGCGGTGCAGATATTTCCATATTCATACAAATACTGATGTAGATATTTCCTTGTTTATTCAGATGGCGGTGTAGATAGTTCCATGTTTATACAGATAACTGTGTAGTTATTTCCATGCTTACACAGATGGCGTTGTAGATATTTCTATGTTTATAGAAATAGCCATGTGGATATTTCCATGTTTGTACTGATAGTGGTGTAGACATTTCCATGTTTATACAGAGAGCGGTGTAGATATTTCCATATTTATACAGAGAACAGTGAAGATATTTCCATGTTTATACAGGTAGAGGTGTAGATATTTCCATGTTTATGCAGATCGCGGTGTAGATAGTTCCATCTTTCTACAGATGGCAGTGAAAATATTTCTATGTTTATACAGATGGCGGTGTAGATATTTCTAAGTTTACACAGAGGGCGATATAGATATTTCCATGAATATCCAGATGGAAGTGTAGATATTTCCATGTTTATAGACATGGCGATGTAGATATTTCTATGTTTATAGAGATAGCGGTGTAGATAATTCCATGTTTATAGAGATGGCGGTGTAGGTATTTCCATGTTTGTGCAGATAGCGGTGTGGATATTTCCATGTTTATACAGCTCGCGGTGTAGATATTTCCATCTTTATACGGATGGCAGTGTGGATATTTCCATGTTTATACAGATAGCAGTGTAGATATTTCCATGTTTACAGAGATGGCGGTGTAGATATTTCCATATTTATGGAGATAGCGTTGTAGATATTTTCATGTTTATAGAGACGGCGGTGTGGATATTTCCATGTTTACAAAGATTTTGGTGTAGATATTTCCATGTTTATAGAGATTGCAGTGTAGGTATTTCCATGTGTACAGAGATAGCGGTGCAGATGTTTCCATGTATATACTGATGGCTGTGTAGATATTTCCATGTGTATACAGATGGCAGTGTAGATATTTCCATGTTTGTAGAGATGGTGTTGTAGATATTTCCATGTATATACAGATGACTGTGTAGATATTTCCATATTTAAACAGATAGCGGTGGAGATATTTCCATGTTTATACAGATCGCGGTGTAGATTTTTCCATGTTCATACAGATGGCCGTGTAGATATTTCCAAGTTTATAGAGATGGCGGTGTAGATATTTCCATGTTTATACAGATGACTGCCTAGATATTTCCATGTTTATACATATTGTGGTGTAGGTATTTCCATGTTTATAGAGATAGTGGTGTAGATATTTTCCTGTTTATACAGATAGCAATGCAGATATTTCCATGTTTATAGAGATAGCGATGTAGAGATTTCCATCTTTGCACAGATTGCGGTGTAGATATTTCCATCTTTACACAGATAGCGGTGTAGATATTTCCATGTTGACACAGATAGCTGTGTAGATATTTCCATGATTACACAGAAAGCGTTGTAGATATTTCCAAGTTTATAGAGATAGCAGTTTAGATATTTCCATGTTTATACAGATAGCGGTGTAGATATTTCAATGTTTATACAGATAGCGATGTGGATATTTCTATGTTTACGCAGATCATGGTGTGGATATTTCCATGTTTTTACAGATATCAGTGTAGATATTTCCATGTTTACACAGTTAGCTGTATAGATATTTCCATGTTTACACAGATAGCGGTGTAGATATTTCCATGTTTGTACAGCTAGCGGTGCAGGTATTCCCATCTTTATACAGATGACGGTGAAGATATTTCCATGTTTATACAGATGGCGTTGTAGATATTTCCATGTTTATACAGATAGCGTTTTACTTCTTTCCATGTTTACACAGATAGCGGTGTAGATATTTCCATCTTTGCAGAGCTTACGGTGTAGAAATTTGAATCTTTACACTTATAGCGGTGAAGACATTTCCATGTTTACACAGATAGTTGTGTAGATATTTCCACGTTTACACAGATATTGTTGTAGATATTTCCAAGTTTATACAGATAGCGGTGGAGATATTTGCATGTTTATACAGATGGCGGTGTAGGTATTTCCATCTTCATAGTGATAGCAATGTAGATATTTCCATGTTTATAAAGATAGCGATGTAGGTATTTCCATGTTTATACAGATAGCGGTGTAGATAATTGCATTTTTATACAGATATCGGTGTAGATATTTTCATGTTTATATAGATCGCGGTGTAGATATTCCCATGTTTATACAGATAGCTGTGGAGATATTTCCATGTTTATACAGATAGCGGTGTGGATATTTCCATGTTTATACAGATAGCAGAGCAGATATTTCCATGTTTACACAGATAGCGGTATAGATATTTCCATTTTTACAATGAAAGCGGTGTAAATATTTCCATCTTTACACAGATAGCGCTGTAGACATTTCCATGTTTACACAGATAGCGGTGTAGACATTTCCATGTTTACACAGATAGCGTTGTAGATATTTCCATGTTTATACAGATAGCGGGGTTGTTATTTCCATGTTTATAAAGATCGTGGTGTAGATCTTTCCATGTTTATACAGATAGCGTTGTAGGTATTTCCATGTCCATACAGATAGCTGTGTAGATATTTCCATGTTTATACAGATAGCGGTGTAGGTATATCCATGTTTATACAGATAGCAGTGTAGATATTTCCATTTTTCTTCAGATGGTGGCGTAGATATTTCCAAGTTTATACATATGGCGGTATAGATATTTCCATGTTTATAGAGATGGCATTGTAGTTAGTTCCACGTTTATGGAGATGGCAGTGTAGATATTTTCATGTTTATAGAGATGGCGGTGTAGATATTTCCATGTTTAAAGAGATAGGGGTGTAGGTATTTCCATGTTTACAGACGGCTGTGTAGATATATCCATGTGAATACAGATGGCATTGTAGATATTTCCATGTTTATACAGATGGTGGTGTAGATATTTCCATGTTTATACAGATGACTGTGTAGATATTTCCATGTTTTTACAGATGGTGGTGTGGATATTTCCATGTTTTTACACATGGCGTTGTAGATATTTCCAGGTTGAAGCAGATGGCGGTTTAGATATTTCCATGTTTACAGTGATAGCAGTGAAGATAATTTCATGTTTATGCAAATGGTGATGAAGGTATTTCCATGTTTATAGAGATAGCGGTGTAAATATTTCCATAGTTATACAGATGGTGGTGTGGATATTTCCAGTTTTATGCAGATAGCGGTGTAGGTATTTCCATGTTTATACAGATAATGGTGTAGATATTTCCATGTTTATACAGATAGTGGTGTAGATCTTTCCATGTTTATATAGATCGTTGTGTAGATATTTCCATGTTTATACAGACAGCGGTGAAGTTATTTCCATGTTTATACAGATAGCGGTGTACATATTTCCATATTTATACAGATATAGGGGTAGATATTTCCATGTTTATACAGATAGCGGTGTAGATATTTCCATGTTTATACAGATCGTGGTGTAGATATTTCGATGTTTATACAGATAACGGTGTAGATATTTCCATGTTTTTACTGATGTCGGTGGAGGTATTTCCATGTTTATAGAGACAGCGGTGTAGATATTTCCATGTTTAGACAGATGGCGGTGTAGATATTTCCATGCTTATAGAGATAGCCGTGTAGATATTTCCATATTTATACACATGTTGGTGTAGATATTTCCATGTTTATATAGATAGCGGTGTAGGTATTTACATGTTTATACTGATAGAAGTGTAGATATATCCATATTTATACAGAAGATGGTGTAGTTATTTCCATGTTTATACAGATCACAGTGTAGATATTTCCATGTTTATACAGATGGTGGTGTAGATATTTCCATGTTTATATAGATGGTGGTGTAGATATTATCATGTTTATACAGGTAGCGGTGTAGATATTTCCATGTTTATACAGATTGTGGTGAAGATATTTCCATGTTTATACAGATCGCGGTGTAGATATTTGCATGTTTATACAGATAGCGGTGTAGATATTTCCATGTGTTTACAGAAAGCGGTGTAGATAGTTCCATGTTTATACAGACCGCGGTGTAGATATTTCCATGTTTATAGAGATAGCAGTGTAGATATTTACATGTTTGTACAGATGGCGGTGTTGATGTTTCCATCTATACACAGATTGCCGTGTAGGTATTTCCATGTGTATACGGATGGCATTGTAGATATTTACATGTTTATACAGATGGTGGTTTAGATATTTCCATGTTTACACAGATGACTGTATAGGTATTTCCATGTTTATACAGATGGCGGTGTAGATATTTCCATGTTTATACAGATGGCGGCGCTGATATTTCCATGGATATGTAGATGGCGGTGTAGATATTTCCGTGTTTATACTGATGGCGGTGTAGTTATTTCCATGTTTATATAGATAGCGGCGTAGATATTTCCATGTATATACACATGGCTGAGTAGATATTTCCATGTTTATACAGATGGCGGTGTAGATATTTCCATGTTTATACAGATAACTTTGTAAGTATTTCCATGTTTATACAGATGGCGGTGTTGATATTTCGATGTTTATAGAGATAGCAGTGGAGATATTTCCATGTTTATACAGATAGCGGTGTAGATATTTCCATGTTTATTCTGATCGTAGTGGAGATATTTCCATGTTTACTGAGATGGCGGTGTAGATATTTCCGTGTTCATAGAGATAGCGGTGTTGATTTTTCCATGTTTATAGAGATAGCGGAGTGGATATTTCCATGTTTATACAGATAGGGGTGTAGATATTTCCGAGTTTATAGAGAGGGCGGTGTAGATATTTCCATGTTTATACAGATCACAGTGTAGATATTTCCTTGTTTATACAAATAGCGGTGTAGTTATTTCCATGTTTATACAGATAGCGGTGTAGATATTTCCGTATATATACAGATGGCTGTGTAGATATTTCCATGTTTATACTGATGGCTGTGTAGATATTTCCATGTATATACAGATGACTTTGCAGGTGTTTCCATGTTTATGCAGATGGTGGTGTAGATATTTCCATGTTTACACAGATGACTGTATAGTTATTTCCATGTTTATACAGATGGCTGTGTAGATATTTCCACGTTTATAGAGATAGCGGTGTAGGTATTTCCATATTTATAGACATAGCGGTTTAGATATTTCCATGTTTATATTGATGGCATTGTAGATATTTCCATATTTATACCGTTAGCGGTGTTGGTATTTCCGCGTTTATACAGATAGCGATGTTGATATTTCCATGTTTATACAGCTCGCGGTGCAGATATTTATATTTTTATAAAGATGGCATTGTAGATATTTCCTTGTTCACAGAGATGGCGGTGTAGATGTTTCCATGTTTATACAGATGGCGGAGAAGTTAGTTCCATGTTTATGGAGATGGCAGTGTAGATATTTTCATGTTTATAGAGATGGCGGTGTAGATATTTCCATGTTTATAGAGATAGCAGTGTAGATAATTTCATGTTTATACAGATGGCTGTGTAGATATTTCCATGGGTATACAGATGGCATTGTAGATATTTCCATGTTTATACAGATGACTGTATACGTATTTCCATGTTTTTACAGATGGCAGTGCAGATATTTCCATGTTTATAGAGATAACGGTGTAGATATTTCCGTGTTTCTACAGATGGCGGTGTTGATATTTCCAACTATACACAGATGGCCGTGTAGTTATTTCCATGTTTATACAGATGGCGGCGTACATATTTCCATGGAGATGCAGATGGCGGTGTAGATATTTCCATGTTTAAACAGATAGCGGTGTAGATATTTCCATGTTTACACAGATAGTGGTGTAGATATTTCCGTGTTTATACACATGGCAGAGGAGATACTTCCATCTTTATGGAGATGGCAGTGTAGATATTTTCATGTTTATAGAGATGGCGGTGTAGATATTTCCATGTTCATAGAGATAGCGGTGTTGATTTTTCCACGTTTATAGAGATAGCGGTGTGGATATTTCCATGCTTATACAGATAGGGGTGTAGCTATTTCCATGTTTATGGAGATAGCGGTGTAGATATTTCCATTTTTAACAGATCACGGTGTAGATATTTCCTTGTTTATACTAATAGCGGTGTAGTTATTTCCATGTCTATAGAGATAGCGGTGTAGATATTTCCATGTATATACAGATGGCTGTGTAGATATTTCCATGTTTATACAGATGGCTGTGTAGATATTTCCATGTTTATACAGATGACTTTGTAGGTATTTCCATGTTTATACAGATGGCGGGGTAGATTTTCCATGTTTATATTGATAGCTGTGTAGGTATTTCCATGTTTATACAGATAGCGGTGTAGATATTTCCATGTTTATACAGATCACGGTGTAGATATTTCCATGTTTATACAGATCGCGGTGTAGATATTTCCATGTTTATACAGATAGCGGTGTAGATATTTCCATGTGTTTACAGAAAGCGGTGTAGATAGTTCCATGTTTACACAGATTGCGGTGTAGATATTTCCAACTTTCTACAGATGGCATTGTAGATATTTCCATGTTTATACAGATGGCGGTGTAGATATTTCCATGTTTATATAGATGGTGGTGTAGATATTATCATGTTTATACAGGTAGCGGTGTAGATATTTCCATGTTTATACAGATTGTGGTGAAGATATTTCCATGTTTATACAGATCGCGGTGTAGATATTTCCATGTTTACACAGATTGCGGTGTAGATATTTCCATCTTTCTACAGATGGCATTGTAGATATTTCCATGTTTATGCAGATGGCGGTGTAGATATTTCCATGTTTATATAGATGGTGGTGTAGATATTACCATGTTTATGCAGGTAGCGGTGTATATATTTCCATGTTTATACAGATTGTGGTGAAGATATTTCCATGTTTGTACAGATCGTGGTGTAGATATTTCCATGTTTATACAGATCACGGTGTAGATATTTCCATGTTTATACAGATAGCGGTGTAGATATTTCCATGTTTACACAGATAGCGGTGTAAATATTTCCATATTTATTCAGATAACGGTGTAGAAATTTCCATGTTTATACAGATAACGGTGTAAACTTTTCCATGTTTATATAGATCACGGTGTAGATATTTCCATGTTTATAGAGATAGCAGTGTAGATATTTCCATGTTTATACAGATAGCGGTGTAGATATTTCCATGTTTATACAGACCGCAGTGTAGATATTTCCATGGTTATACAGATAGCGGTGCAGATATTTCCATGTTTGTACAGATGGCGGTGTTGATATTTCCATCTATACACAGTTGACCGTGTAGATATTTCCATGTTTATACAGATGGCGGCGCAGATATTTCCATGGATATGTAGATGGTGGTGTAGATATTTCCATGTTTATACAGATAGCGGTGTAGTTATTTCCATGTTTATATAGATAGCGGTGTAGATATTTCCATGTATATACACATGGCTGCGTAGATATTTCCATGTTTATACAGATGGCAGTGTAGATATTTCCATGTTTATACAGATAACTTTGTAAGTATTTCCATGTTTATACAGATGGCGGTGTAGATTTTCCATGTTTATACTGATCGTGGTGTAGATATTTCCATGTTTATAGAGATGGCGGTGTAGATATTTCCATGTTCATAGAGATAGCGGTGTTGATTTTTCGACGTTTATAGAGATAGCGGTGTGGATATTTCCATGCTTATACAGATAGGGGTGTAGATATCTCCATGTTTATAGAGATAGCGGTGTAGATATTTCCATGTTTATACAGATCACGGTGTAGATATTTCCTTGTTTATACTAATAGCGGTGTAGTTATTTCCATGTTTATACAGATAGCGGTGTAGATATTTCCATGTATATACAGATGGTTGTGTAGATATTTCCATGTTTATACAGATGGCTGTGTAGATATTTCCATGTTTATACAGATGACTTTGTAGGTATTTCCATGTTTATACAGATGGCGGTGTAGATTTTCCATGTTTATAGTGATAGCTGTGTAGATATTTCCATGTTTACACAGATAGCGGTGTAGAGATTTCCAAGTTTATACAGATCACGGTGTAGATATTTCCATGTTTATACAGATCACGGTGTAGATATTTCCATGTTTATAGAGATAGCGGTGTAGATATTTCCATGTTTTTACAGATATCGGTGTAGATATTTCCATGTTTACACAGATTGCGGTGTAGATATTTCCATCTTTCTACAGATGGCATTGTAGATATTTCCATGTTTATACAGATGGTGGTGTAGATATTTCCATGTTTATATAGATGGTGGTGTAGATATTACCATGTTTTTACAGATAGCGGTGTAGATATTTCCATGTTTATACAGATCGTGGTGAAGATATTTCCATGTTTACAGATCGTGTTGTAGATATTTCCATGTTTATACAGATCGCGGTGTAGATATTTCCATGTTTATACAGATAGCAGTGTAGATATTTCCATGTTTATACAGATAGCGGTGTAGATATTTCCATGTTTATAGGGATAGCGGTGTAGGTATTTCCATGTTTATAGACATAGCGGTGTAGATATTTCCATGTTTATATAGATGGCGTTGTAGATATTTCCATGTTTATACCGACAGCGGTGTCGGTATTTCCACGTTTATACAGATAGCGATGTAGATATTTCCATGTTTATACAGCTCGCGGTGCAGATATTTATATTTTTGTACAGATGTCATTGTAGATATTTCCTTTTTCACACAGATGGCGGTTTAGATGTTTCCATGTTTATACAGATGGCAGAGTAGTTAGTTCCATGTTTATGGAGATGGCAGTGTAGATAATTGCATGTTTATAGAGATGGCGGTGTAGATATTTCCATGTTTATAGAGATAGCAGTGTAGATATTTACATGTTTATACAGATGGCTGTGTAGATATTTCCATGTGTATACAGATGGCATTGTAGATATTTCCATGTTTATACAGATTACTGTATACGTATTTCCACGTTTTTACAGATGGCAGTGCAGATATTTCCATGTTTATAGAGATAGCGGTGTAGATATTTCCATGTTTCTACAGATGGCGGTGTTGATATTTCCATCTATACACAGATGGCCGTGTAGATATTTCCATGTTTAAACAGATAGCGGTGTAGATATTCCCATGTTTTCAGAGATAGTGGTGTAGATATTTCCGTGTTTATACACATGGCAGAGTAGATACCTCCATCTTTATGGAGATGGCAGTGTAGATATTTTCATGTTTATAGAGATGGCGGTGTAGATATTTCCATATTTATAGAGATAGCGGTGTAGATATTTCCATCTTTCTACAGATGGCAGTGTAGATATTTGCATGTTTATACAGATGGCCGTGTAGTTATTTCCATATTTATACAGATGTCTGTGTAGATATTTCCATGTGTATACAGATGGTATTGTAGGTATTTCCATGTTTATACAGATGGTGGTGTAGATATTTCCATGCTTATACAGTTGGCGGTGTAGATATTTCCATGTTTTTACAGATGGCAGTGTAGATATTTCAATGTTTTTAGAGATGGCGCTGTAGATATTTCCATGTTTATACAGATAACGGTGGAGATATTTCCATGTTTATACAGAGAGCAGTGGAGATATTTCCATGTTTATACACATAGCGGTGTACATATTTCCATGTTTATACAGACAGCGGTGCAGATATTTCCATGTTTACACAGATGCCTATGCAGATACTTCCATATATATACAGAGGGCTTTGTAGATATTTCTTTGTTTATACAGATGGCAGTGTAGATATTTAAATGTTCCTACACATGACTGTGTAGGTATTTCCATGTTTATACAGATGTCTTTGTAGATATTTCCATGTTTATAGAGATAGCGGTGCAGATATTTCCATGTTTATACAGATAGCGGTGTAGATATTTCCATGTTTATACAGATCATTGTGTTGATATTTCTATGTTTATACAGATACCAGTGTAGGTATTTCCATGTTTATACAGACCGCAGTGTAGATATTTCCATGTTTATAGAGATTGCTGTGTAGATATTTCCATGTTTGTACAGATGGAGGTGTTGATGTTTCCATCTATACACAGATTGCCGTGTAGGTATTTCCATGTGTATTCAGATGGCATTGAAGGTATTTCCATGTTTATACTGATGGTGGTGTAGATATTTCCATGTTTACACAGATGACTGTATAGGTATTTCCATGTTTATACAGATGGCGGTGTAGATATTTCCATGTTTATAGAGATAGCGGTGTAGATATTTCCATGTTTATACAGATCACGGTGTAGATATTTCCATGTTTATACAGATCGCGGTGTAGATATTTCCATGTTTATACAGATAGCGGTGTAGATATTTCCATGTGTTTACAGATAGCGGTGTAGATAGTTCCATGTTTATACAGATAGCGGTGTAGATATTTCCATATTTATACAGATAACGGTGTAGAAATTTCCATGTTTATACAGATAGCGGTGTAAATTTTTCCATGTTTATATAGATGGTGGCGAAGATATTACCATGTTTATAAAGGTAGCAGTGTAGGTATTTCCATGTTTATACAGATTGTGGTGAAGATATTTCCATGTTTATACAGATCGCGGTGTAGATATTTCCATGTTTACACAGATTGCGGTGTAGATATTTCCATCTTTCTACAGATGGCATTGTAGATATTTCCATGTTTATGCAGATGGCGGTGTAGATATTTCCATGTTTATATAGATGGTGGTGTAGATATTACCATTTTTATGCAGGTAGCGGTGTACATATTTCCATGTTTATACAGCTTGTGGGGAAGATATTTCCATGTTTATACAGATCGCGGTGTAGATATTTCCATGTTTATACAGATCGCGGTGTAGATATTTCCATGTTTATACAGATAGCGGTGTAGATATTTCCATGTTTATACAGATAGCGGTGTAGATATTTCCATATTTATACAGATAACGGTGTAGAAATTTCCATGTTTATACAGATAGCGGTGTAAATTTTTCCATGTTTATACAGATCACGGTGTAGATATTTCCATCTTTATAGAGATAGCGGTGTAGATATTTCCATGTTTATACAGATAGCAGTGTAGATATTTCCATGTTCATACAGACCGCGGTGTAGATATTTCCATGGATATACAGATAGCAGTGCAGATATTTCCATGTTTGTACAGATGGCGGTGTTGATATTTCCATCTATACACAGATGACCGTGTAGATATTTCCATATTTATACAGATGGCGGCGCAGATACTTCCATGGATATGTAGATGGTGCTGTAGATATTTCCATGTTTATACAGTTAGCGGTGTAGTTATTTCCATGTTTATATAGATAGCGGTGTAGATATTTCCATGTATATACACATGGCTGTGTAGATATTTCCATGTTTATACAGATGGCGGTGTAGATATTTCCATGTTTATACAGATAACTTTGTAAGTATTTCCATGTTTATACAGATGGCGGTGTAGATATTTCGATGTTTATAGAGATAGCAGTGGAGATATTTCCATGTTTATACAGATAGCGTTGTAGGTGTTTCCATGTTTATACTGATCGTGGTGTAGATATTTCCATGTTTATAGAGATGGCGGTGTAGATATTTCCATGTTCATAGAGATAGCGGTGTTGATTTTTCCACGTTTATAGAGATAGCGGTGTGGATATTTCCATGCTTATACAGATAGGGGTGTAGCTATGTCCATGTTTATGGAGATAGCGGTGTAGATATTTCCACGTATATACAGATGGCTGTGTAGATATTTCCATGTTTATACAGATGGCTGTGTAGATATTTCCATGTTTATACAGATGACTTTGTAGGTATTTCCATGTTTATACAGATGGCGGTGCAGATTTTCCATGTTTATATTGATAGCTGTGTAGGTATTTCCATGTTTATACAGATAGCGGTGTAGATATTTCCATGTTTATACAGATCACGGTGTAGATATTTCCATGTTTATACAGATCGCGGTGTAGATATTTCCATGTTTATACAGGTAGCAGTGTAGATATTTCCATGTGTTTACAGAAAGCGGTGTAGATATTTCCATGTTTACAAAGATTGCGGTGTAGATATTTCCAACTTTCTACAGATGACATTGTAGATATTTCCATGTTTATACAGATGGCGGTGTAGATATTTCCATGTTTATATAGATGGTGGTGTAGATATTATCATGTTTATACAGGTAGCGGTGTAGATATTTCCATGTTTATACAGATTGTGGTGAAGATATTTCCATGTTTATACAGATCGCGGTGTAGATATTTCCATGTTTACACAGATTGCGGTGTAGATATTTCCATCTTTCTACAGGTGGCATTGTAGATATTTCCATGTTTATGCAGATGGCGGTGTAGATATTTCCATGTTTATATAGATGGTGGTGTAGATATTACCATGTTTATGCAGGTAGCGGTGTAGATATTTCCATGTTTATACAGATTGTGGTGAAGATATTTCCATGTTTGTACAGATCGTGGTGTAGGTATTTCCATGTTTATACAGATCGCGGTGTAGATATTTCCATGTTTATACAGATAGCGGTGTAGATATTTCCATGTTTACACAGATAGCGGTGTAAATATTTCCATATTTATTCAGATAACGGTGTAGAAATTTCCATGTTTATACAGGTAGCGGTGTAAATTTTTCCATGTTTATATAGATCACGGTGTAGATATTTCCATGTTTATAGAGATAGCATTGTAGATATTTCCATGTTTATACAGATAGCGGTGTAGATATTTCCATGTTTATACAGACCGCGGTGTAGATATTTCCATGGTTATACAGATAGCGGTGCAGATATTTCCATGTTTGTACAGATGGCGGTGTTGATATTTCCATCTATACACAGATGACCGTGTAGTTATTTCCATGTTTATACAGATGGCGGCGCAGATATTTCCATGGATATGTAGATGGTGGTGTAGATGTTTCCATGTTTATACAGATAGCGGTGTAGTTATTTCCATGTTTACATAGATAGCGGTGTAGATATTTCCATGTATACACACATGGCTGTGTAGATATTTCCATGTTTATACAGATGGCAGTGTAGATATTTCCATGTATATACAGATAACTTTGTAAGTATTTCCATGTTTATACAGATGGCGGTGTAGATATTTCGATGTTTATAGAGACAGCAGTGGAGATATTTCCATGTTTATACAGATAGCGGTGTAGATGTTTCCATGTTTATACTGATCGTGGTGTAGATATTTCCATGTTTATAGAGATGGCGGTGTAGATATTTCCATGTTCATAGAGATAGCGGCGTTGATTTTTCCACGTTTATAGAGATAGCGGTGTGGATATTTCCATGCTTATACAGATAGGGGTGTAGATATATCCATATTTATAGAGATAGCGGTGTAGATATTTCCATTTTTTTACAGATCACGGTGTAGATATTTCCTTGTTTATACTAATAGCGGTGTAGTTATTTCCATGTTTATACAGATAGCGGTGTAGATATTTCCATGTATATACAGATGGCTGTGTAGATTTTTCCATGTTTATACAGATGGCTGTGTAGATATTTCCATGTTTATACAGATGACTTTGTAGGTATTTCCATGTTTATACCGATGGCGGTGTAGATTTTCCATGTTTATATTGATAGCTGTGTAGATATTTCCATGTTTATACAGATAGCGGTGTAGATATTTCCATGTTTATACAGATCGCGGTGTAGATATTTCCATGTTTATACAGATCGCGGTGTAGATATTTCCATGTTTATAGAGACAGCGGTGTAGATATTTCCATGTTTTTACAGATATCGGTGTAGATATTTCCATGTTTACACAGATTGCGGTGTAAATATTTCCATCTTTCTACAGATGGCATTGTAGATATTTCCATGTTTATACAGATGGTGGTGTAGATATTTCCATGTTTATATAGATGGTGGTGTAGATATTACCATGTTTATACAGATAGCGGTGCAGATATTTCCATGTTTATACAGATCGTGGTGAAGATATATCCATGTTTATACAGATCGTGGTGTAGATATTTCCAGGTTCATACAGATCGTGGTGTAGATATTTCCATGTTTATACAGATAGCGGTGTAGATATTTCCATGTTTATACAGATAGCGGTGTAGATATTTCCATGTTTATAGAGATAGCGGGGTAGGTATTTCCATGTCTATAGACATAGCGGTGTAGATATTTCCATGTTTATATAGATGGCGTTGTAGATATTTCCAAGTTTATACCGACAGCGGTGTCGGTATTTCCACGTTTATACAGATAGCGATGTAGATATTTCCATGTTTATACGGGTCACGGTGCAGATATTTATATTTTTGTACAGATGGCATTGTAGACATTTCCTTATTCACACAGATGGCGGTGTAGATGTTTCCATGTTTATACAGATGGCAGAGTAGTTAGTTCCATGTCTATGAAGATGGCAGTGTAGATATTTTCATGTTTATAGAGGTGGCGGTGTAGATATTTCCATGTTTATAGAGATAGCAGTGTTGATATTTACATGTTTAAACAGATGGCTGTGTAGATATTTCCATGTGTATACAGATGGCATTGTAGATATTTCCATGTTTATACAGATGACTGTCTACGTATTTCCATGTTTGTACAGATGGCAGTGCAGATATTTACATGTTTAAAGAGATAGCGGTGTAGATATTTCCATGTTTCTACAGATGGCGGTGTTTATATTTCCATCTATACAGAGATGGCCATGTAGATATTTCCATGTTTGTACAGATGGCGGCGCAGATATTTCCATGGATATGTAGATGGTGGTCTAGATATTTCCATGTTTATACAGATAGCGGTGTAGTTATTTCCATGTTTATATAGATAGCGGTGTAGATATTTCCATGTATATACACATGGCTGTGTAGATATTTCCATGTTTATACAGATGGCAGTGTAGATATTTCCATGTTTATACAGATAACTTTGTAAGTATTTCCATGTTTATACAGATGGCGGTGTAGATATTTCGATGTTTATAGAGATAGCAGTGGAGATATTTCCATGTTTATACAGATAGCGGTGTAGATGTTTCCATGTTTATACTGATCGTGGTGTAGATATTTCCATGTTTATAGAGATGGCGGTGTAGATATTTCCATGTTCATAGAGATAGCGGTGTTGATTTTTCCACGTTTATAGAGATAGCGGTGTGGATATTTCCATGCTTATACAGATAGGGGTGTAGCTATGTCCATGTTTATGGAGATAGCGGTGTAGATATTTCCATGTATATACAGATGGCTGTGTAGATATTTCCATGTTTATACAGATGGCTGTGTAGATATTTCCATGTTTATACAGATGACTTTGTAGGTATTTCCATGTTTATACAGATGGCGGTGCAGATTTTCCATGTTTATATTGATAGCTGTGTAGGTATTTCCATGTTTATACAGATAGCGGTGTAGATATTTCCATGTTTATACAGATCGCGGTGTAGATATTTCCATGTTTATACAGATAGCGGTGTAGTTATTTCCATGTTTATATAGATAGCGGTGTAGATATTTCCATGTATATACATATGGCTGTGTAGATATTTCCATGTTTATACAGATGGCAGTGTAGATATTTCCATGTTTATACAGATAACTTTGTAAGTATTTCCATGTTTATACAGATGGCGGTGTACATATTTCGATGTTTATAGAGATAGCAGTGGAGATATTTCCATGTTTATACAGATAGCGGTGTAGATGTTTCCATGTTTATACTGATCGTGGTGTGGATATTTCCATGCTTATAGAGATGGCGGTGTAGATATTTCCATGTTCATAGAGATAGCGGTGTTGATTTTTCCACGTTTATAGAGATAATGGTGTGGATATTTCCATGCTTATACAGATAGGGGTGTAGATATTTCCATGTTTATAGAGATTGCGGTGTAGATATTTCCATTTTTTTACAGATCACGGTGTAGATATTTCCTTGTTTATACTAATAGCGCTGTAGTTATTTCCATGTTTATACAGATAGCGGTGTAGATATTTCCATGTATATACAGATGGCTGTGTAGATTTTTCCATGTTTATACAGATGGCTGTGTAGATATTTCCATGTTTATACAGATGACTTTGTAGGTATTTCCATGTTTATACAGATGGCGGTGCAGATATTTCCATGTTTGTACAGATGGCGGTGTTGATATTTCCATCTATACACAGATGACCGTGTAGATATTTCCATGTTTATACAGATGACTTTGTAGGTATTTCCATGTTTATACAGATGGCGGTGTAGATTTTCCATGTTTATATTGATACCTGTGTAGATATTTCCATGTTTATACAGATCGCGGTGTAGATATTTCCATGTTTATAGAGACAGCGGTGTAGATATTTCCATGTTTTTACAGATATCGGTGTAGATATTTCCATGTTTACACAGATTGCGGTGTAAATATTTCCATCTTTCTACAGATGGCATTGTAGATATTTCCATGTTTATACAGATGGTGGTGTAGATATTTCCATGTTTATATAGATGGTGGTGTAGATATTACCATGTTTATACAGATAGCGGTGCAGATATTTCCATGTTTATACAGATCGTGGTGAAGATATATCCATGTTTATACAGATCGTGGTGTAGATATTTCCAGGTTCATACAGATCGTGGTGTAGATATTTCCATGTTTATACAGATAGCGGTGTAGTTATTTCCATGTTGATACAGATAGCGGTGTAGATATTTCCATGTTTATAGAGATAGCGGGGTAGGTATTTCCATGTCTATAGACATAGCGGTGTAGATATTTCCATGTTTATATAGATGGCGTTGTAGATATTTCCAAGTTTATACCGACAGCGGTGTCGGTATTTCCACGTTTATACAGATAGCGATGTAGATATTTCCATGTTTATACGGGTCACGGTGCAGATATTTATATTTTTGTACAGATGGCATTGTAGACATTTCCTTATTCACACAGATGGCGGTGTAGATGTTTCCATGTTTATACAGATGGCAGAGTAGTTAGTTCCATGTCTATGAAGATGGCAGTGTAGATATTTTCATGTTTATAGAGGTGGCGGTGTAGATATTTCCATGTTTATAGAGATAGCAGTGTTGATATTTACATGTTTAAACAGATGGCTGTGTAGATATTTCCATGTGTATACAGATGGCATTGTAGATATTTCCATGTTTATACAGATGACTGTCTACGTATTTCCATGTTTGTACAGATGGCAGTGCAGATATTTCCATGTTTAAAGAGATAGCGGTGTAGATATTTCCATGTTTCTACAGATGGCGGTGTTTATATTTCCATCTATACACAGATGGCCATGTAGATATTTCCATGTTTATGCAGATGGCGGCGCAGATATTTCCATGGATATGTAGATGGTGGTCTAGATATTTCCATGTTTATACAGATAGCGGTGTAGTTATTTCCATGTTTATATAGATAGCGGTGTAGATATTTCCATGTATATACATATGGCTGTGTAGATATTTCCATGTTTATACAGATGGCAGTGTAGATATTTCCATGTTTATACAGATAACTTTGTAAGTATTTCCATGTTTATACAGATGGCGGTGTACATATTTCGATGTTTATAGAGATAGCAGTGGAGATATTTCCATGTTTATACAGATAGCGGTGTAGATGTTTCCATGTTTGTACTGATCGTGGTGTGGATATTTCCATGCTTATAGAGATGGCGGTGTAGATATTTCCATGTTCATAGAGATAGCGGTGTTGATTTTTCCACGTTTATAGAGATAGCGGTGTGGATATTTCCATGCTTATACAGATAGGGGTGTAGATATTTCCATGTTTATAGAGATTGCGGTGTAGATATTTCCAGTTTTTTACAGATCACGGTGTAGATATTTCCTTGTTTATACTAATAGCGGTGTAGTTATTTCCATGTTTATACAGATAGCGGTGTAGATATTTCCATGTATATACAGATGGCTGTGTAGATTTTTCCATGTTTATACAGATGGCTGTGTAGATATTTCCATGTTTATACAGATGACTTTGTAGGTTTTTCCATGTTTATACAGATGGCGGTGTAGATTTTCGATGTTTATATTGATAGCTGTGTAGATATTTCCATGTTTATACAGATAGCGGTGTAGATATTTCCATGTTTATACAGATCGCGTTGTAGATATTTCCATGTTAATACAGATCACGGTGTAGATATTTCCACAGATTGCGGTGTAGATATTTCCATCTTTCTACAAATGGCATTGTAGATATTTCCATGTTTATACAGATGGTGGTGTAGATATTTCCATGTTTATATAGATGGTGGTGTAGATATTACCATGTTTATACAGATAGCGGTGCAGATATTTCCATGTTTATACAGATCGTGGTGAAGATATATCCATGTTTATACAGATCGTGGTGTAGATATTTCCATGTTCATACAGATCGTGGTGTAGATATTTCCATGTTTATACAGATAGCGGTGTAGATATTTCCATGTTTATACAGATAGCGGTGTAGATATTTCCATGTTTATAGAGATAGCAGTGTAGGTATTTCCATGTCTATAGACATAGCGGTGTAGATATTTCCATGTTTATATAGATGGCGTTGTAGATATTTCCATGTTTATACCGACAGCGGTGTCGGTATTTCCACGTTTATACAGATAGCGATGTAGATATTTCCATGTTTATACGGGTCACGGTGCAGATATTTATATTTTTGTACAGATGGCATTGTAGACATTTCCTTATTCACACAGATGGCGGTGTAGATGTTTCCATGTTTATACAGATGGCAGAGTAGTTAGTTCCATGTCTATGAAGATGGCAGTGTAGATATTTTCATGTTTATACAGGTGGCGGTGTAGATATTTCCATGTTTATAGAGATAGCAGTGTTGATATTTACTTGTTTATACAGATGGCTGTGTAGATATTTCCATGTGTATACAGATGGCATTGTAGATATTTCCATGTTTATACAGATGACTGTCTACGTATTTCCATGTTTTTACAGATGGCAGTGCAGATATTTCCATGTTTATAGAGATAGCGGTGTAGATATTTCCATGTTTCTACAGATGGCGGTGTTGATATTTCCATCTATACACAGATGGCCGTGTAGATATTTCCATGTTTATACAGATGGCGGTGCAGTTATTTCCATGGATATGTACATGGTGGTGTAGATATTTCCATGTTTATACAGATAGCGGTGTAGTTATTTCCATGTTTATATAGATAGCGGTGTAGATATTTCCATGTATATACCCATGGCTTTGTAGATATTTCCATGTTTATACAGATGGCAGTGTAGATATTTCCATGTTTATACAGATAACTTTGTAAGTATTTCCATGTTTATACAGATGGCGGTGTAGATATTTCGATGTTTATAGAGATAGCATTGGAGATATTTCCATGTTTATACAGTCAGCGGTGTAGATGTTTCCATGTTTATACTGATCGTGGTGTAGATATTTCCATGTTTATAGAGATGGCGGTGTAGATATTTCCATGTTCATAGAGATAGCGGTGTTGATTTTTCCACATTTATAGAGATAGCGGTGTGGATATTTCCATGCTTATGCAGATAGGGGTGTAGATATTTCCATGTTTATAGAGATAGCGGTGTAGATATTTCCATTTTTTTACAGATCACGGTGTAGATATTTCCTTGTTTATACTACTAGCGGTGTAGTTATTTCCATGTTTATACAGATAGCGGTGTAGATATTTCCATGTATATACAGATGGCTGTGTAGATTTTTCCATGTTTATACAGATGGCTGTGTAGATATTTCCATGTTTATACAGATGACTTTGTAGTTATTTCCATGTTTATACAGATGGCGGTGTAGGTTTTCCATGTTTATATTGATAGCTGTGTAGATATTTCCATGTTTATACAGATAGCAGTGTAGATATTTCCATGTTTATACAGATCGCGGTGTAGATATTTCCATGTTTATACAGATCGCGGTGTAGATATTTCCATGTTTATAGAGAAAGCGGTGTAGATATTTCCACGTTTTTACAGATATCGGTGTAGATATTTCCATGTTTACACAGAATGCGGTGTAGATATTTCCATCTTTCTACAGATGGCATTGTAGATATTTCCATCTTTCTACAGATGGCATTGTAGATATTTCCATGTTTATACAGATGGCGGTGTAGATATTTCCATACTTATAGAGATGTCTGTGTAGATATTTCCATGTGTATACAGATGGTATTGTAGGTATTTCCATGTTTATACAGATGGTGGTGTTGATATTTCCATGTTTATTCAGATGACTGTGTAGATATTTCCATGTTTTTACAGATGGCAGTGTAGATATTTCAATGTTAATAGAGATGGCGCTGTAGATATCTCCATGTTTATACAGATCACGGTGTAGATATTTCCATGTTTATACAGATAGCGGTGTAGATATTTCCATGTTTTTACAGATATCGGTGTAGATATTTCCATGTTTACACAGATTGCGGTGTAGATATTTCCATCTTTCTACAGATGGCATTGTAGATATTTCCATGTTTATGCAGATGGCGGTGTACATATTTCCATGTTTATATAGATGGTGGTGTAGATATTACCATGTTTATACAGATAGCGGTGTAGATATTTCCATGTTTATACAGATCGTGGTGAAGATATTTCCATGTTCATACAGATCGTGGTGTAGATATTTCCATGTGTATACAGATCGCGGTGTAGATATTTCCATGTTTATACAGATAGCGTTGTAGATATTTCCATGTTTATACAGATAGCGGTGTAGATATTTCCATGTTTATAGAGATAGCGGTGTAGGTATTTCCATGTTTACAGACATAGCGGTGTAGATATTTCCATCTTTATATAGATGGCGTTGTAGATATTTCCATGTTTATACTGATAGATGTGTTGGTATTTCCACGTTTATACAGATAGCGATGTAGATATTTCCATGTTTATACAGCTCGCGGTGCAGATATTTATATCTTTATACAGATGGCATTGTAGATATTTCCTTATTCACACAGATGGCGGTGTAGATGTTTCCATGTTTATACAGATGGCGGAGAAGTTAGTTCCATGTTTATGGAGATGGCAGTGTAGATATTTTCATGTTTATAGAGATGGCGGTGTAGATATTTCCATGTTTATAGAGATAGCAGTGTAGATATTTACATGTTTATACAGATGGCTGTGTAGATATTTCCATGTGTATACAGATGGCATTGTAGATATTTCCATGTTTATACAGATGACTGTAGAGGTATTTCCATGTTTTACAGATGGCTGTGCAGATATTTCCATGTTTATAGAGATAGCGGTGTAGATATTTCCATGTTGTACAGATGGCGTTGTTGATATTTCCATCTATACACAGATGGCCGTGTAGATATTTCCATGTTTATACAGATGGCAGCATAGATATTTCCATGGACATGCAGATGGCGGTGTAGATATTTCCATGTTTATACAGAGAGCGGTGTAGATATTTCCATGTTTTCACAGATGGTGGTGTAGATATTTCCGTGTTTATACACATGGCGGAGTAGATACTTCCATCTTTATGGAGATGGCAGTGTAGATATTTTCATGTTTATAGAGATGGCGGTATAGATATTTCCATATTTATAGAGATAGCGGTGTAGATATTTCCATATTTCTACAGATGGCAGTGTAGATATTTCCATGTTTATACAGATGGCGTTGTTGATATTTCCATACTTATAGAGATGTCTGTGTAGATATTTCCATGTGTATACAGATGGTATTGTAGGTATTTCCATGTTTATACAGATGGTGGTGTAGATATTTCCATGTTTATTCAGATGACTGTGTAGGTATTTCCATGTTTTACAGATGGCAGTGTAGATATATCAATGTTTATAGAGATGGCGCTGTAGATATTTCCATGTTTATACAGATCGCGGTGTAGATATTTCCATGTTTATACAGATAGCGGTGTAGATATTTCCATGTTTTTACAGATAGCGTTGTAGATATTTCCATGTTTACACAGATTGTGGTGTAGATATTTCCATCTTTCTACTGATGGCATTGTAGATATTTCCATGTTTATGCAGATGGCGGTGTAGTTATTTCCATGTTAATACAGATAGCGGTGTAGATATTTCCATGTTTATACAGATCGTGGTGAAGATATTTCCATGTTTATACAGATCGCGGTGTAGATATTTCCATGTTTATACAGATCGCTGTGTAGATATTTCCATGTTTATACAGATAGCGGTGTAGATATTTCCATGTTTATAGAGATAGCGGTGTAGGTATTTCCATGTTTATAGACATAGCGGTGTAGATATTTCCATGTTTATATAGATGGCGTTGTAGATATTTCCATGTTTATACCGATAGATATGTTGGTATTTCCACGTTTATACAGATAGCGATGTAGATATTTCCATGTTTATACAGCTCGCGGTGCAGATATTTATATCTTTATACAGATGGCATTGTAGATATTTCCTTATTCACACAGACGGCGGTGTAGATGTTTCCATGTTTATACAGATGGCGGAGTAGTTAGTTCCATGTTTATGGAGATGGCATTGTAGATATTTTCATTTTTATAGAGATGGCGGTGTAGATATTTCCATGTTTATAGAGATAGCAGTGTAGATATTTACATGTTTATACAGATGGCTGTGTAGATATTTCCATGGACATGCAGATGGCGGTGTAGAAATTTCCATGTTTATACAGATAGCGGTGTAGATATTTCCATGTTTACACAGATTGCGGTGTAGATATTTCCATCTTTCTACAGATGGCATTGTAGATATTTCCATGTTTATGCAGATGGCGGTGTAGCTATTTCCATGTTTATATAGATGGTGGTGTAGATATTACCATGTTTATACAGATAGCGGTGTAGATATTTCCATGTTTATACAGATCGCGGTGAAGATATTTCCATGTTTATACAGATCGCGGTGTAGATATTTCCATGTTTATACAGATCGCGGTGTAGATATTTCCATGTTTATACAGATTGCGGTGTAGATATTTCCATGTTTATACAGATAGCGGTGTAGATATTTCCATGTTTGTACAGATGGCGTTGTTGAAATTTCCATCTATACACAGATGGCCGTGTAGATATTTCCATGTTTATACTGATGGCAGCGTAGATATTTCCAGGTTTATTCACATGGCGGAGTAGATACTTCCATCTTTATGGAGATGGCAGTGTAGATATTTTCATGTCTATAGAGATGGCGGTGTAGATATTTCCATATTTATAGAGATAGCGGTGTAGATATTTCCATTTTTGTGCAGATGGCAGTGTAGATATTTCCATGTTTATACAGATAGCGCTGTAGATATTTCCATGTTTTCACAGATGGTGGTGTAGATATTTCCGTGTTTATTCACATGGCGGAGTAGATACTTCCATCTTTATGGAGATGGCAGTGTAGATATTTTCATGTTTATAGAGATGGCGGTGTAGATATTTCCATATTTATAGAGATAGCGGTGTAGATATTTCCATCTTTCTACAGATGGCAGTGTAGATATTTCCATGTTTATACAGATGGCGTTGTAGATATTTCCATACTTATAGATATGTCTGTGTAGATATTTCCATGTGTATACAGATGGTATTGTAGGTAGTTCCATGTTTATACAGAGGGTGGTGTAGATATTTCCATGTTTATTCAGATGACATTGTAGATATTTCCATGGTTTTACAGATGGCAGTGTAGATATTTCAAAGTTTATAGAGATGGCGCTGTAGATATTTCCATGTTTATACAGATCGCGGTGTAGATATTTCCATGTTTATAGAGATAGCGGTGTAGGTATTTCCATGTTTATAGACATAGCGGTGTAGATATTTCCATGTTTCTATAGATGGCGTTGTAGATATTTCCATGTTTATACCGATAGATGTGTTGGTATTTCCACGTTTATACAGATAGCGATGTAGATATTTCCATGTTTATACAGCTCGCGGTGCAGATATTTATATCTTTATACAGATGGCATTGTAGATATGTCCTTATTCACACAGATGGCGGTGTAGATGTTTCCATGTTTATACAGATGGCGGAGAAGATAGTTCCATGTTTATGGAGATGGCAGTGTAGATATTTTCATGTTTATAGAGATGGCGGTGTAGATATTTCCATCTTTAAAGAGATAGCAGTGTAGATATTTGCATGTTTATACAGATGGCTGTGTAGGTATTTCCATGTGTATACAGATGGCATTGTAGATATTTCCATGTTTATACAGATGACTGTAGAGGTATTTCCATGTTTTACAGATGGCTGTGCAGATATTTCCATGTTTATAGAGATAGCGGTGTAGATATTTCCATGTTTAAAGAGATAGCAGTGTAGATATTTGCATGTTTATACAGATGGCTGTGTAGGTATTTCCATGTGTATACAGATGGCATTGTAGATATTTCCATGTTTATACAGATGACTGTAGAGGTATTTCCATGTTTTACAGATGGCTGTGCAGATATTTCCATGTTTATAGAGATAGCGGTGTAGATATTTCCATGTTTGTACAGATGGCGTTGTTGATATTTCCATCTATACACAGATGGCCGTGTAGATATTTCCATGTTTATACAGATGGCAGCGTAGATATTTCCATGGACACGCAGATGGCGGTGTAGATATTTCCATGTTTATACAGATAGCGGTGTAGATAGTTCCATGTTTTCACAGATGGTGGTGTAGGTATTTCCGTGTTTATACACATGACGGAGTAGATACTTCCATCTTTATAGAGATGGCAGTGTAGATATTTTCATGTTTATAGAGATGGCGGTGTAGATATTTCCATATATATAGAGATAGCGGTGTAGATATTTCCATCTTTCTACAGATGGCAGTGTAGATATTTCCATGTTTATACAGATGGCGGTGTAGATATTTCCATACTTATACAGATGTCTGTGTAGATATTTCCATGTGTATACAGATGGTATTGTAGGTCTTTCCATGTTTATACAGATGGTGGTGTATTTATTTCCATGTTTATTCAGATGACTGTGTAGATATTTCCATGTTTTTACAGATGGCAGTGTAGATATTTCAATGTTTATAAAGATGGCGCTGTAGATATTTCCATGTTTATACAGATCGCGGTGTAGATATTTCCATGTTTATGCAGATCGCGGTGTAGATATTTCCATGTTTTTACAGATATTGGTGTAGATATTTCCATGTTTACACAGATTGCAGTGTAGATATTTCCATCTTTCTACAGATGGCATTGTAGATATTTCCATGTTTATGCAGATGGCGGTGTAGATATTTCCATGTTTATATAGATGGTGGTGTAGATATTACCATGTTTATACAGATAGCGGTGTAGATATTTCCATGTTTATACAGATCGTGGTGAAGATATTTCCATGTTCATACAGATCGTGGTGTAGATATTTCCATGTGTATACAGATCGCGGTGTAGATATTTCCATGTTTATACAGATAGCGTTGTAGATATTTCCATGTTTATACAGATAGCGGTGTAGATATTTCCATGTTTATAGAGATAGTGGTGTAGGTATTTCCATGTTTACAGACATAGCGGTGTAGATATTTCCATGTTTATATAGATGGCGTTGTAGATATTTCCATGTTTTCACAGATGGTGGTGTAGATATTTCCGTGTTTATACATATGGCGGAGTAGATAATTCCATCTTTATGGAGATGGCAGTGTAGATATTTTCATGTTTATAGAGATGGCGGTGTAGATATTTCGATATTTATAGAGATAGCGGTGTAGGTATTTCCATGTTTATAGACATAGCGGTGTAGATATTTCCATGTTTATATAGATGGCGTTGTAGAATTTCCATGTTTATACTGATAGATGTGTTGGTATTTCCACGTTTATACAGATAGCGATGTAGATATTTCCATGTTTATACAGCTTGCGGTGCAGATATTTATATCTTTATACAGATGGCATTGTAGATATTTCCTTATTCACACAGATGGCGGTGTAGATGTTTCCATGTTTATACAGATGGCGGAGTAGTTAGTTCCATGTTTATGGAGATGGCAGTGTAGATATTTTCATGTTTATAGAGATGGCGGTGTAGATATTTCCATGTTTATAGAGATAGCAGTGTAGATATGTACATGTTTATACAGATGGCTGTGTAGATATTTCCATGTGTATACAGATGGCATTGTAGATATTTCCATATTTATACAGATGACTGTAGAGGTATTTCCATGTTTTACAGATGGCTGTGCAGATATTTCCATGTTTATAGAGATAGCGGTGTAGGTATTTCCATGTTTGTACAGATGGCGTTGTTGATATTTCCATCTATACACAGATGGCCGTGTAGATATTTCCATGTTTATTCAGATGGCAGCGTAGATATTTCCATGGACATGCAGATGGCGGTGTAGATATTTCCATGTTTATACAGAGAGCGGTGTAGATATTTCCATGTTTTCACAGATGGTGGTGTAGATATTTCCGTGTTTATACACATGGCGGAGTAGATACTTCCATCTTTATGGAGATGGCAGTGTAGATATTTTCATGTTTATAGAGATGGCGGTGTAGATATTTCCATATTTATAGAGATAGCAGTGTAGATATTTCCATCTTTCTACAGATGGCAGTGTAGATATTTCCATGTTTATACAGATGGCTGTGTAGATATTTCCATGTTTATACAGATAGCGGTGTAGATATTTCCATGTTTATATAGATGGTGGTGTAGATATTACCATGTTTATACAGATAGCGGTGTAGATATTTCCATGTTTATACAGATCGTGGTGAAGATATTTCCATGTTCATACAGATCGTGGTGTAGATATTTCAATGTTTATACAGATCGCGGTGTAGATATTTCCATGTTTATACAGATAGCGGTGTAGATATTTCCATGTTTATACAGATAGCGGTGTAGATATTTCCATGTTTATAGAGATAGCGGTGTAGGTATTTCCATGTTTATAGACATAGCGGTGTAGATATTTCCATGTTTATATAGATGGCGTTGTAGATATTTCCATGTTTATACCGATAGATGTGTTGGTATTTCCACGTTTATACAGATATCGATGTAGGTATTTCCATGTTTATACAGCTCGCGGTGCAGATATTTATACCTTTATACAGATGGCATTGTAGATATTTCCTTATTCACACAGATGGCGGTGTAGATGTTTCCATGTTTATACAGACGGCGGAGTAGTTAGTTCCATGTTTTTGGAGATGGCAGTGTAGATATTTTCATGTTTATAGAGATGGCGGTGTAGATATTTCCATGTTTATAGAGCTAGCACTGTAGATATTTACATGTTTATACAGATGGCTGTGTAGATATTTCCATGTGTATACAGATGGCATTGTAGATATTTCCATGTTTATAAAGATGACTGTAGAGGTATTTCCATGTTTTACAGATGGCTGTGCAGATATTTCCATGTTTATAGAGATAGCGGTGTAGATATTTCCATGTTTGTACAGATGGCGTTGTTGATATTTCCATCTATACACAGATGGCCGTGTAGATATTTCCATGTTTATACAGTTGGCAGCGTAGATATTTCCATGGACAAGCAGATGGCGGTGTAGATATTTCCATGTTTATACAGAGAGCGGTGTAGATAGTTCCATGTTTTCACAGATATTGGTGTAGATATTTCCGTGTTTATACACATGGCGGAGTAGATACTTCCATATTTATAGAGATGGCAGTGTAGATATTTTCATGTTTATAGAGATGGCGGTGTAGATATTTCCATATTTATAGAGATAGCGGTGTAGATATTTCCATCTTTCTACAGATGGCAGTGTAGATATTTCCATGTTTATACAGATGGCGGTGTAGATATTTCCATACTTATACAGATGTCTGTGTAGATATATCCATGTGTATACAGATGGTATTGTAGGTATTTCCATGTTTATACAGATGGTGGTGTATTTATTTCCATGTTTATTCAGATGACTGTGTAGATATTTCCATGTTTTTACAGATTGGAGTGTAGATATTTCAATGTTTACAGAGATGGCGCTGTAGATATTTCCATGTTTATACAGATCGCGGTGTAGATATTTCCATGTTTATACAGATAGCGGTGTAGATATTTCCATGTTTTTACAGATATCGGTGTAGATATTTCCATGTTTACACAGATTGCGGTGTAGATATTTCCATCTTTCTACAGATGGCATTGTAGATATTTCCATGTTTATGCAGATGGCGGTGTACATATTTCCATGTTTATATAGATGGTGGTGTAGATATTACCATGTTTATACAGATAGCGGTGTAGATATTTCCATGTTTATATAGATCGTGGTGAAGATATTTCCATGTTCATACAGATCGTGGTGTAGATATTTCCATGTGTATACAGATCGCGGTGTAGATATTTCCATGTTTATACAGATAGCGTTGTAGATATTTCCATGTTTATACAGATAGCGGTGTAGATATTTCCATGTTTATAGAGATAGCGGTGTAGGTATTTCCATGTTTACAGACATAGCGGTGTAGATATTTCCATCTTTATATTGATGGCGTTGTAGATATTTCCATGTTTATACTGATAGATGTGTTGGTATTTCCACGTTTATACAGATAGCGATGTAGATATTTCCATGTTTATACAGCTCGCGGTGCAGATATTTATATCTTTATACAGATGGCATTGTAGATATTTCCTTATTCACACAGATGGCGGTGTAGATGTTTCCATGATTATACAGATGGCGGAGTAGTTAGTTCCATGTTTATGGAGATGGCAGTGTAGATATTTTCATGTTTATAGAGATGGCGGTGTAGATATTTCCATGTTTATAGAGATAGCAGTGTAGATATTTACATGTTCATACAGATGGCTGTGTAGTTATTTCCATGTGTATACAGATGGCATTGTAGATATTTCCATGTTTATACAGATGACTGTAGAGGTATTTCCATGTTTTACAGATGGCTGTGCAGATATTTCCATGTTTATAGAGATAGCGGTGTAGATATTTCCATGTTGTACAGATGGCGTTGTTGATAATTCCATCTATACACAGATGGCCGTGTAGATATTTCCATGTTTATACAGATGGCAGCGTAGATATTTCCATGGACATGCAGATGGCGGTGTAGATATTTCCATGTTTATACAGAGAGCGGTGTAGATATTTCCATGTTTTCACAGATGGTGGTGTAGATATTTCCGTGTTTATACACATGGCGGAGTAGATACTTCCATCTTTATGGAGATGGCAGTGTAGATATTTTCATGTTTATAGAGATGGCGGTATAGATATTTCCATATTTATAGAGATAGCGGTGTAGATATTTCCATCTTTCTACAGATGGCAGTGTAGATATTTCCATGTGTATACAGATGGTATTGTAGGTATTTCCATGTTTATACAGATGGTGGTGTAGATATTTCCATGTTTATTCAGATGACTGTGTAGATATTTCCATGTTTTACAGATGGCAGTGTAGATATTTCAATGTTTATAGAGATGGCGCTGTAGATATTTCCATGTTTATACAGATCGCGGTGTAGATATTTCCATGTTTATACAGATAGCGGTGTAGATATTTCCATGTTTTTACAGATAGCGTTGTAGATATTTCCATGTTTACACAGATTGTGGTGTAGATATTTCCATCTTTCTACTGATGGCATTGTAGATATTTCCATGTTTATGCAGATGGCGGGGTAGATATTTCCATGTTAATACAGATAGCTGTGTAGATATTTCCATGTTTATACAGATCGTGGTGAAGATATTTCCATGTTTATACAGATCGCGGTGTAGATATTTCCATGTTTACACAGATCGCTGTGTAGATATTTCCATGTTTATACAGATAGCGGTGTAGATATTTCCATGTTTATAGAGATAGCGGTGTAGGTATTTCCATGTTTATAGACATAGCGTTGTAGATATTTCCATGTTTATATAGATGGCGTTGTAGATATTTCCATGTTTATACCGATAGATGTGTTGGTATTTCCACGTTTATACAGATAGCGATGTAGATATTTCCAGGTTTATACAGCTCGCGGTGCAGATATTTATATCTTTATACAGATGGCATTGTAGATATATCCTTATTCACACAGATGGCGGTGTAGATGTTTCCATGTTTATACAGATGGCGGAGTAGTTAGTTCCATGTTTATGGAGATGGCAGTGTAGTTATTTTCATGTTTATAGAGATGGCGGTGTAGATATTTCCATGTTTAAAGAGATAGCAGTGCAGATATTTGCATGTTTATACAGATGGCTGTGTAGGTATTTCCATGTGTATACAGATGGCATTGTAGATATTTCCATGTTTATACAGATGACTGTAGAGGTATTTCCATGTTTTACAGATGGCTGTGCAGATATTTCCATGTTTATAGAGATAGCGGTGTAGATTTTTCCATGTTTGTACAGTTGGCTTTGTTGATATTTCCATCTATTCACAGATGGCCGTGTAGATATTTCCATGTTTATACAGATGGCAGCGTGGATATTTCCATGGACATGCAGATGGCGGTGTAGATATTTCCATGTTTATACAGATAGCGGTGTAGATAGTTCCATGTTTTCACAGATGGTGGTGTAGATATTTCCGTGTTTATACACATGGCGGAGTAGATACTTCCATATTTATAGAGATGGCAGTGTAGATATTTTCATGTTTATAGAGATGGCGGTGTAGATATTTCCATATTTATAGAGATAGCGGTGTAGATATTTCCATCTTTCTACAGATGACAGTGTAGATATTTCCATGTTTATACAGATGGCGGTGTAGATATTTCCATACATATACAGATGTCTGTGTAGATATTTCCATGTGTATACAGATGGTATTGTAGGTATTTCCATGTTTATACAGATGGTGGTGTAATTATTTCCATGTTTATTCAGATGACTGTGTAGATATTTCCATGTTTTTACAGATGGCATTGTAGATATTTCAATGTTTATAGAGATGGCGCTGTAGATATTTCCATGTTTATACAGATCGCGGTGTAGTTATTTCCATGTTTATACAGATCGCGGTGTAGATATTTCCATGTTTTTACAGATATCGGTGTAGATATTTCCATGTTTACACAGATTGCGGTGTAGATATTTCCATCTTTCTACAGATGGCATTGTAGATATTTCCATGTTTATGCAGATGGCGGTGTAGATATTTCCATGTTTATATAGATGGTGGTGTAGATATTACCATGTTTATACAGATAGCAGTGTAGATATTTCCATGTTTATACAGATCGTGGTGAAGATATCTCCATGTTCATACAGATCGTGGTGTAGATATTTCCATGTGTATACAGATCGCGGTGTAGATATTTCCATGTTTATACAGATAGCGTTGTAGATATTTCTATGTTTATACAGATAGCGGTGTAGATATTTCCATGTTTATAGAGATAGTGTTGTAGGTATTTCCATGTTTACAGACATAGCGGTGTAGATATTTCCATGTTTATATAGATGACGTTGTAGATATTTCCATGTTTATACCGATAGATGTGTTGGTATTTCCACGTTTATACAGATAGCGATGTAGATATTTCCAAGTTTATACAGCTCGCGGTGCAGATATTTATATCTTTATACAGATGGCATTGTAGATATTTCCTTATTCACACAGATGGCGGTGTAGATGTTTCCATGTTTATACAGATGGCGGAGTAGTTAGTTCCATGTTTATGGAGATGGCAGTGTAGATATTTTCATGTTTATAGAGATGGCGGTGTAGATATTTCCATATTTATAGAGATAGCGGTGTAGATATTTCCATCTTTCTACAGATGGCAGTGTAGATATTTCCATGTTTATACAGATGGCGGTGTACATATTTCCATGTTTATATAGATGGTGGTGTAGATATTACCATGTTTATACAGATAGCGGTGTAGATATTTCCATGTTTATACAGATCGTGGTGAAGATATTTCCATGTTCATACAGATCGTGGTGTAGATATTTCAATGTTTATACAGATCGCGGTGTAGATATTTCCATGTTTATACAGATCGTGGTGAAGATATTTCCATGTTCATAGAGATCGTGGTGTAGATACTTCCATGTTTATACAGATCGCTGTGTAGATATTTCCATGTTTATACAGATAGCGGTGTAGATATTTCCATGTTTATAGAGATAGCGGTGTAGGTATTTCCATGTTTATAGACATAGCGGTGTAGATATTTCCATGTTTATATAGATGGCGTTGTAGATATTTCCATGTTTATACCGATAGATGTGTTGGTATTTCCACGTTTATACAGATAGCGATGTAGATATTTCCATGTTTATACAGCTCGCGGTGCAGGTATTTATATCTTTATACAGATGGCATTGTAGATATATCCTTATTCACACAGATGGCGGTGTAGATGTTTCCATGTTTATACAGATGGCGGGGAAGACAGTTCCATGTTTATGGAGATGGCAGTGTAGATATTTTCATGTTTATAGAGATGGCGGTGTAGATATTTCCATGTTTAAAGAGATAGCAGTGTAGATATTTGCATGTTTATACAGATGGCTGTGTACGTATTTCCATGTGTATACAGATGGCATTGTAGATATTTCCATGTTTATACAGATGACTGTAGAGGTATTTCCATGTTTTACAGATGGCTGTGCAGATATTTCCATGTTTATAGAGATAGCGGTGTAGATATTTCCATGTTTAAAGAGATAGCAGTGTAGATATTTGCATGTTTATACAGATGGCTGTGTAGGTATTTCCATGTGTATACAGATGGCATTGTAGATATTTCCATGTTTATACAGATGACTGTAGAGGTATTTCCATGTTTTACAGATGGCTGTGCAGATATTTCCATGTTTATAGAGATAGCGGTGTAGATATTTCCATGTTTATACAGATCGTGGTGAAGATATTTCCATGTTCATACAGATCGTGGTGTAGATATTTCCATGTTTATACAGATCGCGGTGTAGATATTTCCATGTTTATACAGATAGCGGTGTAGATATTTCCATGTTTATACAGATAGCGGTGTAGATATTTCCATGTTTATAGAGATAGCGGTGTAGGTAATTCCATGTTTATAGACATAGCGGTGTAGATATTTCCATGTTTATATAGATGGCGTTGTAGATATTTCCATGTTTATACCGATAGATGTGTTGGTATTTCCACGTTTATACAGATATCGATGTAGGTATTTCCATGTTTATACAGCTCGCGGTGCAGATATTTCTACCTTTATACAGATGGCATTGTAGATATTTCCTTATTTACACACAGATGGCGGTGTAGATGTTTCCATGTTTATACAGACGGCGGAGTAGTTAGTTCCATGTTTTTGGAGATGGCAGTGTAGATATTTTCATGTTTATAGAGATGGCGGTGTAGATATTTCCATGTTTATAGAGATAGCACTGTAGATATTTACATGTTTATACAGATGGCTGTGTAGATATTTCCATGTGTATACAGATGGCATTGTAGATATTTCCATGTTTATAAAGATGACTGTAGAGGTATTTCCATGTTTTACAGATGGCTGTGCAGATATTTCCATGTTTATAGAGATAGCGGTGTAGATATTTCCATGTTTGTACAGATGGCGTTGTTGATATTTCCATCTATACACAGATGGCCGTGTAGATATTTCCATGTTTATACAGATGGCAGCGTAGATATTTCCATGAACATGCAGATGGCGGTGTAGATATTTCCATGTTTATACAGAGAGCGGTGTAGATAGTTCCATGTTTTCACAGATGGTGGTGTAGATATTTCCGTGTTTATACACATGGCGGAGTAGATACTTCCATATTTATAGAGATGGCAGTGTAGATATTTTCATGTTTATAGAGATGGCGGTGTAGATATTTCCATATTTATAGAGATAGCGGTGTAGATATTTCCATCTTTCTACAGATGGCAGTGTAGATATTTCCATGTTTATACAGATGGCGGTGTAGATATTTCCATACTTATACAGATGTCTGTGTAGATATATCCATGTGTATACAGATGGTATTGTAGGTATTTCCATGTTTATACAGATGGTGGTGTATTTATTTCCATGTTTATTCAGATGACTGTGTAGATATTTCCATGTTTTTACAGATTGGAGTGTAGATATTTCAATGTTTACAGAGATGGCGCTGTAGATATTTCCATGTTTATACAGATCGCGGTGTAGATATTTCCATGTTTATACAGATAGCGGTGTAGATATTTCCATGTTTTTACAGATATCGGTGTAGATATTTCCATGTTTACACAGATTGCGGTGTAGATATTTCCATCTTTCTACAGATGGCATTGTAGATATTTCCATGTTTATGCAGATGGCGGTGTACATATTTCCATGTTTATATAGATGGTGGTGTAGATATTACCATGTTTATACAGATAGCGGTGTAGATATTTCCATGTTTATATAGATCGTGGTGAAGATATTTCCATGTTCATACAGATCGTGGTGTAGATATTTCCATGTGTATACAGATCGCGGTGTAGATATTTCCATGTTTATACAGATAGCGTTGTAGATATTTCCATGTTTATACAGATAGCGGTGTAGATATTTCCATGTTTATAGAGATAGCGGTGTAGGTATTTCCAGGTTTACAGACATAGCGGTGTAGATATTTCTATCTTTATATTGATGGCGTTGTAGATATTTCCATGTTTATACTGATAGATGTGTTGGTATTTCCACGTTTATACAGATAGCGATGTAGATATTTCCATGTTTATACAGCTCGCGGTGCAGATATTTATATCTTTATACAGATGGCATTGTAGATATTTCCTTATTCACACAGATGGCGGTGTAGATGTTTCCATGTTTATACAGATGGCGGAGTAGTTAGTTCCATGTTTATGGAGATGGCAGTGTAGATATTTTCATGTTTATAGAGATGGCGGTGTAGATATTTCCATGTTTACAGAGATAGCAGTGTAGATATTTACATGTTCATACAGATGGCTGTGTAGTTATTTCCATGTGTATACAGATGGCATTGTAGATATTTCCATGTTTATACAGATGACTGTAGAGGTATTTCCATGTTTTACAGATGGCTGTGCAGATATTTCCATGTTTATAGAGATAGCGGTGTAGATATTTCCATGTTGTACAGATGGCGTTGTTGATATTTCCATCTATACACAGATGGCCGTGTAGATATTTCCATGTTTATACAGATGGCAGCGTAGATATTTCCATGGATATGCAGATGGCGGTGTAGATATTTCCATGTTTATACAGAGAGCGGTGTAGATATTTCCATGTTTTCACAGATGGTGGTGTAGATATTTCCGTGTTTATACACATGGCGGAGTAGATACTTCCATCTTTATGGAGATGGCAGTGTAGATATTTTCATGTTTATAGAGATGGCGGTATAGATATTTCCATATTTATAGAGATAGCGGTGTAGATATTTCCATCTTTCTACAGATGGCAGTGTAGATATTTCCATGTGTATACAGATGGTATTGTAGGTATTTCCATGTTTATACAGATGGTGGTGTAGATATTTCCATGTTTATACAGATGACTGTGTAGATATTTCCATGTTTTACAGATGGCAGTGTAGATATTTCAATGTTTATAGAGATGGCGCTGTAGATATTTCCATGTTTATACTGATCGCGGTGTAGATATTTCCATGTTTATACAGATAGCGGTGTAGATATTTCCATGTTTTTACAGATAGCGTTGTAGATATTTCCATGTTTACACAGATTGTGGTGTAGATATTTCCATCTTTCTACTGATGGCATTGTAGATATTTCCATGTTTATGCAGATGGCGGTGTAGATATTTCCATGTTAATACAGATAGCGGTGTAGATATTTCCATGTTTGTACAGATCGTGGTGAAGATATTTCCATGTTTATACAGATCGCGGTGTAGATATTTCCATGTTTACACAGATCGCTGTGTAGATATTTCCATGTTTATACAGATAGCGGTGTAGATATTTCCATGTTTATAGAGATAGCGGTGTAGGTATTTCCATGTTTATAGACATAGCGGTGTAGATATTTCCATGTTTATATAGATGGCGTTGTAGATATTTCCATGTTTATACTGATAGATGTGTTGGTATTTCCACGTTTATACAGATAGCGATGTAGATATTTCCATGTTTATACAGCTCGCGGTGCAGATATTTATATCTTTATACAGATGGCATTGTAGATATATCCTTATTCACACAGATGGCGGTGTAGATGTTTCCATGTTTATGCAGATGGCGGAGTAGTTAGTTCCATGTTTATGGAGATGGCAGTGTAGTTATTTTCATGTTTATAGAGATGGCGGTGTAGATATTTCCATGTTTAAAGAGATAGCAGTGTAGATATTTGCATGTTTATACAGATGGCTGTGTAGGTATTTCCATGTGTATACAGATGGCATTGTAGATATTTCCATGTTTATACAGATGACTGTAGAGGTATTTCCATGTTTTACAGATGGCTGTGCAGATATTTCCATGTTTATAGAGATAGCGGTGTAGATATTTCCATGTTTGTACAGTTGGCGTTGTTGATATTTCCATCTATTCACAGATGGCCGTGTAGATATTTCCATGTTTATACAGATGGCAGCGTAGATATTTCCATGGACATGCAGATGGCGGTGTAGATATTTCCATGTTTATACAGATAGCGGTGTAGATAGTTCCATGTTTTCACAGACGGTGGTGTAGATATTTCCGTGTTTATACACATGGCGGAGTAGATACTTCCATATTTATAGAGATGGCAGTGTAGATATTTTCATGTTTATAGAGATGGCGGTGTAGATATTTCCATATTCATAGAGATAGCGGTGTAGATATTTCCATCTTTCTACAGATGACAGTGTAGATATTTCCATGTTTATACAGATGGCGGTGTAGATATTTCCATACATATACTGATGTCTGTGTAGATATTTCCATGTGTATACAGATGGTATTGTAGGTATTTCCATGTTTATACAGATGGTGGTGTAATTATTTCCATGTTTATTCAGATGACTGTGTAGATATTTCCATGTTTTTACAGATGGTATTGTAGATATTTCAATGTTTATAGAGATGGCGCTGTAGATATTTCCATGTTTATACAGATCGCGGTGTAGTTATTTCCATCTTTATACAGATCGCGGTGTAGATATTTCCATGTTTTTACAGATATCGGTGTAGATATTTCCAAGTTTACACAGATTGCGGTGTAGATATTTCCATCTTTCTACAGATGGCATTGTAGATATTTCCATGTTTATGCAGATGGCGGTGTAGATATTTCCATGTTTATATAGATGGTGGTGTAGATATTACCATGTTTATACAGATAGCGGTGTAGATATTTCCATGTTTATACAGATCGTGGTGAAGATATCTCCATGTTCATACAGATCGTGGTGTAGATATTTCCATGTGTATACAGATCGCGGTGTAGATATTTCCATGTTTATACAGATAGCGTTGTAGATATTTCTATGTTTATACAGATAGCGGTGTAGATATTTCCATGTTTATAGAGATAGTGGTGTAGGTATTTCCATGTTTACAGACATAGCGGTGTAGATATTTCCATGTTTATATAGATGGCGTTGTAGATATTTCCATGTTTATACCGATAGATGTGTTGGTATTTCCACGTTTATACAGATAGCGATGTAGATATTTCCAAGTTTATACAGCTCGCGATGCAGATATTTATATCTTTATACAGATGACATTGTAGATATTTCCTTATTCACACAGATGGCGGTGTAGATGTTTCCATGTTTATACAGATGGCGGAGTAGTTAGTTCCATGTTTATGGAGATGGCAGTGTAGATATTTTCATGTTTATAGAGATGGCGGTGTAGATATTTCCATATTTATAGAGATAGCGGTGTAGATATTTCCATCTTTCTACAGATGGCAGTGTAGATATTTCCATGTTTATACAGATGGCGGTGTAGATATTTCCATACTTATACAGATGTCTGTGTAGATATTTCCATGTGTATACAGATGGTATTGTAGGTATTTCCATGTTTATACAGATGGTGGTGTATTTATTTCTATGTTTATTCAGATGACTGTGTAGATATTTCCATGTTTTTACAGATGGCAGTGTAGATATTTCAATGTTTACAGAGATGGCGCTGTAGATATTTCCATGTTTATACAGATCGCGGTGTAGATATTTCCATGTTTATACAGATAGCGATGTAGATATTTCCATGTTTATACAGCTCGCGGTGCAGATATTTATACCTTTATACAGATGGCATTGTAGATATTTCCTTATTCACACAGATATCGGTGTAGATGTTTCCATGTTTATACAGATGGCGGAGTAGTTAGTTCCATGTTTATGGAGATGGCAGTGTAGATATTTTCATGTTCATAGAGATGGCGGTGTAGATATTTCCATGTTTATAGAGATAGCAGTGTAGATATTTACATGTTTAAACAGATGGCTGTGTAGATATTTCCATGTGTATACAGATGGCATTGTAGATATTTCCATGTTTATACAGATGACTGTAGAGGTATTTCCATGTTTTACAGATGGCTGTGCAGATATTTCCATGTTTATAGAGATAGCGGTGTAGATATTTCCATGTTGTACAGATGGCATTGTTGATATTTCCATCGATACACAGATGGCCGTGTAGATATTTCCATGTTTATACAGATGGCAGCGTAAATATTTCCAAGGACATGCAGATGGCGGTGTAGATATTTCCATGTTTATACAGAGAGCGGTGTAGATATTTCCATGTTTTCACAGATGGTGGTGTAGATATTTCCGTGTTTAAACACATGGCGGAGTAGATACTTCCATCTTTATGGAGATGGCAGTGTAGACATTTTCATGTTTATTTAGATGGCGGTATAGATATTTCCATATTTATAGAGATAGCGGTGTAGATATTTCCATCTTTCTACAGATGGTAGTGTAGATATTTCCATGTTTATACAGATAGCGGTGTTGATATTTCCATGTTTTTACAGATAGCGGTATAGATATTTCCATGTTTACACAGATTGTGGTGTAGATATTTCCATCTTTCTACAGATGGCATTGTAGATATTTCCATGTTTATGCAGATGGCGGTGTAGATATTTCCATGTTTATATAGATGGTGGTGTAGATATTACCATGTTTATACAGATAGCGGTGTAGATATTTCCATGTTTATACAGATCGTGGTGAAGATATTTCCATGTTCATACAGATCGTGGTGTAGATATTTCCATGTTTATACAGATAGCGGTGTAGATATTTCCATGCTTATAGAGATAGCGGTGTAGGTATTTCCATGTTTATAGACATAGCGGTGTAGATATTTCCATGTTTATATAGATGGCGTTGTAGATATTTCCATGTTTATACCGATAGATGTGTTGGTATTTCCACGTTTATACAGATAGCGATGTAGATATTTCCATGTTTATACAGCTCGCGGTGCAGATATTTATATCTTTATACAGATGGCATTGTAGATATATCCTTATTCACACAGATGGCGGTGTAGATGTTTCCATGTTTATACAGATGGCGGAGAAGATAGTTCCATGTTTATGGAGATGGCAGTGTAGATATTTTCATGTTTATAGAGATGGCGGTGTAGTTATTTCCATGTTTAAAGAGATAGCAGTGTAGATATTTGCATGTTTATACAGATGGCTGTGTAGGTATTTCCATGTGTATACAGATGGCATTGTAGATATTTCCATGTTTATACAGATGACTGTAGAGGTATTTCCATGTTTTACAGATGGCTGTGCAGATATTTCCATGTTTATAGAGATAGCGGTGTAGATATTTCCATGTTTAAAGAGATAGCAGTGTAGATATTTGCATGTTTATACAGATGGCTGTGTAGGTATTTCCATGTGTATACAGATGGCATTGTAGATATTTCCATGTTTATACGGATGACTGTAGAGGTATTTCCATGTTTTACAGATGGCTGTGCAGATATTTCCATGTTTATAGAGATAGCGGTGTAGATATTTCCATGTTTGTACAGATGGCGTTGTTGATATTTCCATCTATACACAGATGGCCGTGTAGATATTTCCATGTTTATACAGATGGCAGCGTAGATATTTCCATGGACATGCAGATGGCGGTGTAGATATTTCCATGTTTATACAGATAGCGGTGTAGATAGTTCCATGTTTTCACAGATGGTGGTGTAGGTATTTCCGTGTTTATACACATGGCGGAGTAGATACTTCCATCTTTATAGAGATGGCAGTGTAGATATTTTCATGTTTATAGAGATGGCGATGTAGATATTTCCATGTTTATAGAGATAGCAGTGTAGATATGTACATGTTTATACAGATGGCTGTGTAGATATTTCCATGTGTATACAGATGGCATTGTAGATATTTCCATATTTATACAGATGACTGTAGAGGTATTTCCATGTTTTGCAGATGGCTGTGCAGATATTTCCATGTTTATAGAGATAGCGGTGTACGTATTTCCATGTTTGTACAGATGGCGTTGTTGATATTTCCATCTATACACAGATGGCCGTGTAGATATTTCCATGTTTATTCAGATGGCAGCGTAGATATTTCCATGGACATGCAGATGGCGGTGTAGATTTTTCCATGTTTATACAGAGAGCGGTGTAGATATTTCCATGTTTTCACAGATGGTGGTGTAGATATTTCCGTGTTTATACACATGGCGGAGTAGATACTTCCATCTTTATGGAGATGGCAGTGTAGATATTTTCATGTTTATAGAGATGGCGGTGTAGATATTTCCATATTTATAGAGATAGCGGTGTAGATATTTCCATCTTTCTACAGATGGCAGTGTAGATATTTCCATGTTTATACAGATGGCGGTGTACATATTTCCATGTTTATATAGATGGTGGTGTAGATATTACCATGTTTATACAGATAGCGGTGTAGATATTTCCATGTTTATACAGATCGTGGTGAAGATATTTCCATGTTCATACAGATCGTGGTGTAGATATTTCCATGTTTATACAGATCGCTGTGTAGATATTTCCATGTTTATACAGATAGCGGTGTAGATATTTCCATGTTTATAGAGATAGCGGTGTAGGTATTTCCATGTTTATAGACATAGCGGTGTAGATATTTCCATGTTTATATAGATGGCGTTGTAGATATTTCCATGTTTATACCGATAGATGTGTTGGTATTTCCACGTTTATACAGATAGCGATGTAGATATTTCCATGTTTATACAGCTCGCGGTGCAGATATTTATATCTTTATACAGATGGCATTGTAGATATATCCTTATTCACACAGATGGCGGTGTAGTTGTTTCCATGTTTATACAGATGGCGGAGAAGATAGTTCCATGTTTATGGAGATGGCAGTGTAGATATTTTCATGTTTATAGAGATGGCGGTGTAGATATTTCCATGTTTAAAGAGATAGCAGTGTAGATATTTGCATGTTTATACAGATGGCTGTGTAGGTATTTCCATGTGTATACAGATGGCATTGTAGATATTTCCATGTTTATACAGATGACTGTAGAGGTATTTCCATGTTTTACAGATGGCTGTGCAGATATTTCCATGTTTATAGAGATAGCGGTGTAGATATTACCATGTTTAAAGAGATAGCAGTGTAGATATTTGCATGTTTATACAGATGGCTGTGTAGGTATTTCCATGTGTATACAGATGGCATTGTAGATATTTCCATGTTTATACAGATGACTGTAGAGGTATTTCCATGTTTTACAGATGGCTGTGCAGATATTTCCATGTTTATAGAGATAGCGGTGTAGATATTTCCATGTTTGTACAGATGGCGTTGTTGATATTTCCATCTATACACAGATGGCCGTGTAGATATTTCCATGTTTATACAGATGGCAGCGTAGATATTTCCATGGACATGCAGATGGCGGTGTAGATATTTCCATGTTTATACAGATAGCGGTGTAGATAGTTCCATGTTTTCACAGATGGTGGTGTAGGTATTTCCGTGTTTATACACATGGCGGAGTAGATACTTCCATCTTTATAGAGATGGCAGTGTAGATATTTTCATGTTTACAGAGATGGCGGTGTAGATATTTCCATATATATAGAGATAGCGGTGTAGATATTTCCATCTTTCTACAGATGGCGGTGTAGATATTTCCATACTTATACAGATGTCTGTGTAGATATTTCCATGTGTATACAGATGGTATTGTAGGTATTTCCATGTTTATACAGATGGTGGTGTATTTATTTCCATGTTTATTGAGATGACTGTGTAGATATTTCCATGTTTTTACAGATGGCAGTGTAGATATTTCAATGTTTATAAAGATGGCGCTGTAGATATTTCCATGTTTATACAGATCGCGGTGTAGATATTTCCATGTTTATACAGATCGCGGTGTAGATATTTCCATGTTTTTACAGATATTGGTGTAGATATTTCCATGTTTACACAGATTGCAGTGTAGATATTTCCATCTTTCTACAGATGGCATTGTAGATATTTCCATGTTTATGCAGATGGCGGTGTAGATATTTCCATGTTTATATAGATGGTGGTGTAGATATTACCATGTTTATACAGATAGCGGTGTAGATATTTCCATGTTTATACAGATCGTGGTGAAGATATTTCCATGTTCATACAGATCGTGGTGTAGATATTTCCATGTGTATACAGATCGCGGTGTAGATATTTCCATGTTTATACAGATAGCGTTGTAGATATTTCCATGTTTATACAGATAGCGGTGTAGATATTTCCATGTTTATAGAGATAGTGGTGTAGGTATTTCCATGTTTACAGACATAGCGGTGTAGATATTTCCATGTTTATATAGATGGCGTTGTAGATATTTCCAAGTTTTCACAGATGGTGGTGTAGATATTTCCGTGTTTATACATATGGCGGAGTAGATAATTCCATCTTTATGGAGATGGCAGTGTAGATATTTTCATGTTTATAGAGATGGCGGTGTAGATATTTCGATATTTATAGAGATAGCGGTGTAGGTATTTCCATGTTTATAGACATAGCGGTGTAGATATTTCCATGTTTATATAGATGGCGTTGTAGTATTTCCATGTTTATACTGATAGATGTGTTGGTATTTCCACGTTTATACCGATAGCGATGTAGATATTTCCATGTTTATACAGCTTGCGGTGCAGATATTTATATCTTTATACAGATGGCATTGTAGATATTTCCTTATTCACACAGATGGCGGTGTAGATGTTTCCATGTTTATACAGATGGCGGAGTTGTTAGTTCTATGTTTATGGAGATGGCAGTGTAGATATTTTCATGTTTATAGAGATGGCGGTGTAGATATTTCCATGTTTATAGAGATAGCAGTGTAGATATGTACATGTTTATACAGATGGCTGTGTAGATATTTCCATGTGTATACAGATGGCATTGTAGATATTTCCATATTTATACAGATGACTGTAGAGGTATTTCCATGTTTTAAAGATGGCTGTGCAGATATTTCCATGTTTATAGAGATAGCGGTGTAGGTATTTCCATGTTTGTACAGATGGCGTTGTTGATATTTCCATCTATACACAGATGGCCGTGTAGATATTTCCATGTTTATTCAGATGGCAGCGTAGATATTTCCATGGACATGCAGATGGCGGTGTAGATATTTCCATGTTTATACAGAGAGCGGTGTAGATATTTCCATGTTTTCACAGATGGTGGTGTAGATATTTCCGTGTTTATACACATGGCGGAGTAGATACTTCCATCTTTATGGAGATGGCAGTGTAGATATTTTCATGTTTATAGAGATGGCGGTGTAGATATTTCCATATTTATAGAGATAGCGGTGTAGATATTTCCATCTTTCTACAGATGGCAGTGTAGATATTTCCATGTTTATACAGATGGCGGTGTACATATTTCCATGTTTATATAGATGGTGGTGTAGATATTACCATGTTTATACAGATAGCGGTGTAGATATTTCCATGTTTATACAGATCGTGGTGAAGATATTTCCATGTTCATACAGATCGTGGTGTAGATATTTCAATGTTTATACAGATCGCGGTGTAGATATTTCCATGTTTATACAGATAGCGGTGTAGATATTTCCATGTTTATACAGATAGCGGTGTAGATATTTCCATGTTTATAGAGATAGCGGTGTAGGAATTTCCATGTTTATAGACATAGCGGTGTAGATATTTCCATGTTTATATAGGTGGCGTTGTAGATATTTCCATGTTTATACCGATAGATGTGTTGGTATTTCCACGTTTATACAGATATCGATGTAGGTATTTCCATGTTTATACAGCTCGCGGTGCAGATATTTATACCTTTATACAGATGGCATTGTAGATATTTCCTTATTCACACAGATGGCGGTGTAGATGTTCCCATGTTTATACAGACGGCGGAGTAGTTAGTTCCATGTTTTTGGAGATGGCAGTGTAGATATTTTCATGTTTATAGAGATGGCGGTGTAGATATTTCCATGTTTATAGAGATAGCACTTTAGATATTTACATGTTTATACAGATGGCTGTGTAGGTATTTCCATGTGTATACAGATGGCATTGTAGATATTTCCATGTTTATACAGATGACTGTAGAGGTATTTCCATGTTTTACAGATGGCTGTGCAGATATTTTCATGTTTATAGAGATAGCGGTGTAGATATTTCCATGTTTGTACAGATGGCGTTGTTGATATTTCCATCTATACACAAATGGCCGTGTAGATATTTCCATGTTTAAACAGATGGCAGCGTAGATATTTCCATGGACATGCAGATGGCGGTGTAGATATTTCCATGTTTATACAGAGAGCGGTGTAGATAGTTCCATGTTTTCACAGATTGTGGTGTAGATATTTCCGTGTTTATACACATGGCGGAGTAGATACTTCCATATTTATAGAGATGGCAGTGTAGATATTTTCATGTTTATAGAGATGGCGGTGTAGATATTTCCATATTTATAGAGATAGCGGTGTAGATATTTCCATCTTTCTACAGATGGCAGTGTAGATATTTCCATGTTTATACAGATGGCGGTGTAGATATTTCCATACTTATACAGATGTCTGTGTAGATATATCCATGTGTATACAGATGGTATTGTAGGTATTTCCATGTTTATACAGATGGTGGTGTATTTATTTCCATGTTTATTCAGATGACTGTGTAGATATTTGCATGTTTTTACAGATTGGAGTGTAGATATTTCAATGTTTACAGAGATAGCGCTGTAGATATTTCCATGTTTATACAGATCGCGGTGTAGATATTTCCATGTTTATACAGATAGCGGTGTAGATATTTCCATGTTTTTACAGATATCGGTGTAGATATTTCCATGTTTACACAGATTGCGGTGTAGATATTTCCATCTTTCTACAGATGGCATTGTAGATATTTCCATGTTTATGCAGATGGCGGTGTACATATTTCCATGTTTATATAGATGGTGGTGTAGATATTACCATGTTTATACAGATAGCGGTGTAGATATTTCCATGTTTATATAGATCGTGGTGACGATATTTCCATGTTCATACAGATCGTGGTGTAGATATTTCCATGTGTATACAGATCGCGGTGTAGATATTTCCATGTTTATACAGATAGCGTTGTAGATATTTCCATGTTTATACAGATAGCGGTGTAGATATTTCCATGTTTATAGAGATAGCCTTGTAGGTATTTCCATGTTTACAGACATAGCGGTGTAGATATTTCCATCTTTATATAGATGGCGTTGTAGATATTTCCATGTTTATACTGATAGATGTGTTGGTATTTCCACGTTTATACAGATAGCGATGTAGATATTTCCATGTTTAAACAGCTCGCGGTGCAGATATTTATATCTTTATACAGATGGCATTGTAGATATTTCCTTATTCACACAGATGGCGGTGTAGATGTTTCCATGTTTATACAGATGGCGGAGTAGTTAGTTCCATTTTTATGGAGATGGCAGTGTAGATATTTTCATGTTTATAGAGATGGCGGTGTAGATATTTCCATGTTTATAGGGATAGCAGTGTAGATATTTACATGTTTATACAGATGGCTGTGTAGTTATTTCCATGTGTATACAGATGGCATTGTAGATATTTCCATGTTTATACAGATGACTGTAGAGGTATTTCCATGTTTTACAGATGGCTGTGCAGATATTTCCATGTTTATAGAGATAGCGGTGTAGATATTTCCATGTTGTACAGATGGCGTTGTTGATATTTCCATCTATACACAGATGGCCGTGTAGATATTTCCATGTTTATACAGATGGCAGCGTAGATATTTCCATGGACATGCAGATGGCGGTGTAGATATTTCCATGTTTATACAGAGAGCGGTGTAGATATTTCCATGTTTTCACAGATGGTGGTGTAGATATTTCCGTGTTTATACACATGGCGGAGTAGATACTTCCATCTTTATGGAGATGGCAGTGTAGATATTTTCATGTTTATAGAGATGGCGGTATAGATATTTCCATATTTATAGACATAGCGGTGTAGATATTTCCATCTTTCTACAGATGGCAGTGTAGAAATTTCCATGTTTATACAGATGGCGGTGTTGATATTTCCATACTTATAGAGATGTCTGTGTAGATATTTCCATGTGTATACAGATGGTATTGTAGGTATTTCCATGTTTATACAGATGGTGGTGTAGATATTTCCATGTTTATTCAGATGACTGTGTAGATATTTCCATGTTTTACAGATGGCAGTGTAGATATTTCAATGTTTATAGAGATGGCGCTGTAGATATTTCCATGTTTATACAGATCGCGGTGTAGATATTTCCATGTTTATACAGATAGCGGTGTAGATATTTCCATGTTTTTACAGATAGCGTTGTAGATATTTCCATGTTTACACAGATTGTGTTGTAGATATTTCCATCTTTCTACTGATGGCATTGTAGATATTTCCATGTTTATGCAGATGGCGGTGTAGATATTTCCATGTTAATACAGATAGCGGTGTAGATATTTCCATGTTTATACAGATCGTGGTGAAGATATTTCCATGTTTATACAGTTCGCGGTGTAGATATTTCCATGTTTACACAGATCGCTGTGTAGATATTTCCATGTTTATACAGATAGCGGTGTAGATATTTCCATGTTTATAGAGATAGCGGTGTAGGTATTTCCATGTTTATAGACATAGCGGTGTAGATATTTCCATGTTTATATAGATGGCGTTGTAGATATTTCCATGTTTATACCTATAGATGTGTTGGTATTTCCACGTTTATACAGATAGCGATGTAGATATTTCCAGGTTTATACAGCTCGCGGTGCAGATATTTATATCTTTATACAGATGGCATTGTAGATATATCCTTATTCACACAGATGGCGGTGTAGATGTTTCCATGTTTATACAGATGGCGGTGTAGTTAGTTCCATGTTTATGGAGATGGCAGTGTAGTTATTTTCATGTTTATAGAGATGGCGGTGTAGATATTTCCATGTTTAAAGAGATAGCAGTGTAGATATTTGCATGTTTATACAGATGGCTGTGTAGGTATTTCCATGTGTATACAGATGGCATTGTAGATATTTCCATGTTTATACAGATGACTGTAGAGGTATTTCCATGTTTTACAGATGGCTGTGCAGATATTTCCATGTTTATAGAGATAGCGGTGTAGATATTTCCATGTTTGTACAGTTGGCGTTGTTGATATTTCCATCTATACACAGATGGCCGTGTAGATATTTCCATGTTTATACAGATGGCAGCGTAGATATTTCCATGGACATGCAGATGGCGGTGTAGATATTTCCATGTTTATACAGATAGCGGTGTAGATATTTCCATGTTTTCACAGATGGTGGTGTAGATATTTCCGTGTTTATACACATGGCGGAGTAGATACTTCCATATTTATAGAGATGGCAGTGTAGATATTTTCATGTTTATAGAGATGGCGGTGTAGATATTTCCATATTTATAGAGATAGCGGTGTAGATATTTCCATGGTTATTCAGATCGTGGTGAAGATATTTCCATGTTTCTACAGATCGCGGTTTAGATATTTCCATCTTTATACAGATCGCGGTGTAGATATTTCCATGTTTATACAGATAACGTTGTAGATATTTCATTGTTTCTACAGATAGCGGTGTAGATATTTCCATGTTTATAGAGATAGCTGTGTAGGTATTTCCATGTTTATAGACATAGAGGTGTAGATATTTCCTTGTTTATATAGATGTCGTTGTAGATATTTCCATGTTTATACGGGTAGATGTGTTGCTATTTCCACGTTTATACAGATAGCGATGTAGATATTTCCATGTTTATACAGCTCGCGGTGCAGATATTTATATCTTTATACAGATGGCATTGTAGATATTTCCTTATTCACTCAAATGGCTGTGTAGATGTTTCCATGTTTATACAGATGGCGGAGTAGTTAGTTCCATGTTTATGGAGATGGCAGTGTAGATATTTTCATGTTTATAGAGATGGCGGTGTAGATATTTCCATTTTATAGAGATAGCAGTGTAGATATTTACATGTTTATACAGATGGCTGTGTAGGTATTTCCATGTGTATCCAGATGGCATTGTAGATATTTCCATGTTTATACAGATGACTGTAGAGGTATTTCCATGTTTTACAGATGGCTGTGCAGATATTTCCATGTTTACAGAGATAGCGGTGTAGATATTTCCATGTTTGTACAGATGGCGTTGTTAATATTTCCATCTATACACGGATGGCCGTGTAGATATTTCCATGTTTATACAGATGGCAGCGTAGACATTTCCATGGACATGCAGATGGCGGTGTAGATATTTCCATGTTTATACAGATAGCGGTGTAGATATTTCCATGTTTTCACAGATGGAGGTGTAGATATTTCCGTGTTTATACACATGGCGGCGTAGATACTTCCATTTTTATGGAGATGGCAGTGTAGATATTTTCATGTTTATAGAGATGGCGGTGTAGGTATTTCCATATTTATAGAGATAGCGGTGTAGATATTTCCATCTTTCTACAGATGTCAGTGTAGATATTTCCATGTTTATACAGATGGCAGAGTAGATATTTCCATACTTATACAGATGTCTGTGTAGATACTTCCATGTGTATACAGATGGTATTGTAGGTATTTCCATGTTTATACAGATGGTGGTGTAGATATTTCCATGTTTATTCAGATGACTGTGTAGATATTTCCATTATTTTACAGATGGCAGTGTAGATATTTCAATGTTTATAGAGATGGCGCTGTAGATATTTCCATGTTTATACAGATCGCAGTGTAGATATTTCCATGTTTATACAGAGAGCGGTGTAGATATTTCCATGTTTATATAGATGGTGGTATAGATATTACCATGTTTATACAGATAGCGGTGTAGATATTTCCATGTTTATACAGATCGTGGTGAAGATATTTCCATGTTTATACAGATCGCTGTGTAGATATTTCCATGTTTATACAGATCGCGGTGTAGATATTTCCATGTTTATACAGATAGCGGTGAAGATATTTCCATGTTTATACAGATAGCGGTGTAGATATTTCCATGTTTATAGAGATAGCAGTGTAGGTTTTTCCATGTTTATAGACATAGCGGTGTAGATATTTCCATGTTTATATAGATGGCGTTGTAGATATTTCCATGTTTATACCGATAGATATGTTGGTATTTCCACGTTTATACAGATAGCGATGTAGATATTTCCATGTTTATACAGCTCGCGGTGCAGATATTTATATCTTTATACAGATGGCATTGTAGATATTTCCTTATTCACACAGATGGCGGTGTAGATGTTTCCATGTTTATACAGATGGTGGAGTAGTTAGTTCCATGTTTATGGAGATGGCAGTGTAGATATTTTCATGTTTATAGAGATGGCGGTGTAGATATTTCCATGTTTATAGAGATGGCGCTGCAGATATTTCCATGTTTACACAGATCGCGGTGTAGATATTTCCATGTTTACACAGATTGCGGTGTAGATATTTCCATCTTTCTTCAGATGGCATTGTAGATATTTCCATGTTTATGCAGACGGCGGTGTAGATATTTCCATGTTTATATAGATGGTGGTGTAGATACTACCATGTTTATACAGATAGCGGTGTAGATATTTCCATGTTTATACAGATCGTGGTGAAGGTATTTCCGTGTTTATACAGATCGCGGTGTAGATATTTCCATGTTTATACAGATAGCGGTGTAGATATTTCCATGTTTATACAGATAGCGGTGTAGATATTTCCATGTTTATACAGATAGCGGTGTAGATATTTCCATGTTTATATAGATAGCAGTGTAGGTATTTCCATGTTTATAGACATAGCGGTGTAGATATTTCCATGTTTATATAGATGGCGTTGTAGATATTTCCATGTTTATACCGATAGATGTGTTGGTATTTCGACGTTTATACAGATAGCGATGTAGATATTTCCATGTTTATACAGCTCGCGGTGCAGATACTTATATCTTTATACAGATGGAATTGTAGATATTTCCTTATTCACACAGATGGCTGTGTAGATGTTTCCATGTTTATACAGATGGCGGAGTAGTTAGTTCCATGTTTATGGAGATGGCAGTGTAGATATTTTCATGTTTATAGAGAGGCGGTGTAGATATTTCCATGTTTATAGAGATAGCAGTGTAGATATTTACATGTTTATACAGATGGCTGTGTAGATATTTCCATGTGTATACAGATGGCATTGTAGATATTTCCATGTTTATACAGATGGCTGTAGAGGTATTTCCATGTTTTACAGATGGCTCTGCAGATATTTCCATGTTTATAGAGATAGCGGTGTAGATATTTCCATGTTTGTACAGATGGCGTTGTTGATATTTCCATCTATACACAGATGGCCGTGTAGATATTTCCATGTTTATACAAATGGCAGCGTAGACATTTCCATGGACATGCAGATGGCGGTGTAGATATTTCCATGTTTATTCAGATAGCGGTGTAGATAATTCCATGTTTTCACAGATGGTGGTGTAGATATTTCCGTGTTTATACACATGGCGCAGTCGATACTTCCATCTTTATGGAGATGGCAGTGTAGATATTTTCATGTTTATAGAGATGGCGGTGTAGATATTTCCATATTTATAGAGATAGCGGTGTAGGTATTTCCATCTTTCTACAGATGGCAGTGAAGATATTTCCATGTTTATACAGATGGCGGTGTAGTTATTTCCATACTTATACAGATGTCTGTGTAGATATTTCCATGTGTATGCAGATGGTATTGTAGGTATTTCCAAGATTATACAGATGGTGGTGTAGATATTTCCATGTTTATTCAGATGACTGTTTAGATATTTCCATGTTTTTACAGATGGCAGTGTAGATATTTCAATGTTTATGGAGATGGCGCTGTAGATATCTCCAAGTTTATGCAGATCGCGGTGTAGATATTTCCATGTTTATACAGATAGCGGTGTAGATATTTCCATGATTTTACAGATATCGGAGTAGATATTTCCATGTTTACACTGATTGCGGTGTAGATATTTCCATCTTTCTACAGATGGCATTGGAGATATTTCCATGTTTATGCAGATGGCGGTGTAGATATTTCCATGTTTATATAGATGGTGGTGTAGATATTACCATGTTTATACAGATAGCGGTGTAGATATTTCCATGTTTATACAGATCGTGGTGAAGATATTTCCATGTTTATACAGATAGCGGTGTAGATATTTCCATGTTTATACAGATCGCGGTGTAGATATTTCCATGTTTATACAGATAGCGGTGTAGATATTTCCATGTTTATACAGATAGCGGTGTAGATTTTCCATGTTTAAAGAGATAGCGGTGTAGGTATTTCCATGTTTACAGACATAGCGGTGTAGTTATTTCCATGTTTATATAGATGGCGTTGTAGATATTTCCATGTTTATGCCGATAGATGTGTTGGTATTTCCACGTTTATACAGATAGCGATGTAGATATTTCCATGTTTATACAGCTCGCGGTGAAGATATTTCCATGTTTATACAGATCTCTGTGTAGATATTTCCATGTTTATACAGATCGTGGTGTAGATATTTCCATGTTTATACAGATTGCGGTGTAGATATTTCCATGTTTATACAGATAGCGGAGTAGATATTTCCATGTTTGTACAGATGGCGTTGTTGAAATTTCCATCTATACACAGATGGCCGTGTAAATATTTCCATGTTTATACAGATGGCAGCGTAGATATTTCCATGGACATGCAGATGGCGGTGTAGATATTTCCATCTTTATACAGATAGCGCAGTAGATATTTCCATGTTTTCACAGATGGTGGTGTAGATATTTCCGTGTTTATTCACATGGCGGAGTAGATACTTCCATCTTTATGGAGATGGCAGTGTAGATATTTTCATGTCTATAGAGACGGCGGTGTAGATATTTCCATATTTATAGAGATAGCGGTGTAGATATTTCCATCTTTCTACAGATGGCAGTGTAGATATTTCCATGTTTATACAGATGGCGGTGTAGATATTTCCATACTTATAGAGATGTCTGTGTAGATATTTCCATGTCTATACAGATGGTATTGTAGGTATTTCCATCTTTATACAGATGGTGGTGTAGATATTTCCATGTTTATTCAGATGACAGTGTAGATATATCCATGGTTTTACAGATGGCAGTGTAGATATTTCAACGTTTATAGAGATGGCGCTGTAGATATTTCCATGTTTATACAGATGGCGGTGTAGTTATTTCCATACTTATACAGATGTCTGTGTAGATATTTCCATGTGTATACAGATGGTATTGTAGGTATTTCCATGTTTATACAGATGTTGGTGTAGATATTTCCATGTTTATTCAGATGACTGTGTAGATATTTCCATGTTTTTACAGATGGCAGTGTAGATATTTCAATGTTTATAGAGATGGCGCTGTAGATATCTCCATGTTTATACAGATCGCGGTGTAGATATTTCCATGTTTATACAGATAGCGGTGTAGATATTTCCATGTTTTTACAGATATCGGTGTAGATATTTCCATGTTTACACAGATTGCTGTGTAGATATTTCCATCTTTCTACAGATGGCATTGTAGATATTTCCATGTTTATGCAGATGGCGGTGTACCTATTTCCATGTTTATATAGATGGTGGTGTAGATATTACCATGTTTATACAGATAGCAGTGTAGATATTTCCATGTTTATACAGATCGCGGTGAAGATATTTCCATGTTTATACAGATCGCGGTGTAGATATTTCCATGTTTATACAGATCACGGTGTAGATATTTCCATGTTTATACAGATTGCGGTGTAGATATTTCCATGTTTATACAGATAGCGGTGTAGATATTTCCATGTTTGTACAGATGGCGTTGTTGAAATTTCCATCTTTACACAGATGGCCGTGTAGATATTTCCATGTTTATACAGATGGCAGCGTAGATATTTCCGTGGACATGCAGATGGCGGTGTAGATATTTCCATCTTTATACAGATAGCGCTGTAGATATTTCCATGTTTTCACAGATCGTGGTGTAGATATTTCCGTGTTTATTCACATGGCGGAGTAGATACTTCCATGTTTATGGAGATGGCAGTGTAGATATTTTCATGTTTATAGAGATGGCGGTGTAGATATTTCCATATTTATAGAGATAGCGGTGTAGATACTTCCATCTTTCTAAAGATGGCAGTGTAGATATTTCCATGTTTATACAGATGGCGTTGTAGATATTTCCATACTTATAGAGATGTCTGTGTAGATATTTCCATGTGTATACAGATGGTATTGTAGGTATTTCCATGTTTATACAGATGGTGGTGTAGATATTTCCATGTTTATTCAGATGACAGTGTAGATATTTCCATGGGTTTACAGATGGCAGTGTAGATATTTCAAAGTTTATAGAGATGGTGCTGTAGATATTTCCATGTTTATACAGATCGCGGTGTAGATATTTCCATGTTTATAGAGATAGCGGTGTAGGTATTTCCATGTTTATAGACATTGCGGTGTAGATATTTCCATGTTTCTATAGATGGCGTTGTAGATATTTCCATGTTTATACTGATAGATGTGTTGGTATTTCCCCGTTCATCCAGATAGCGATGTAGATATTTCCATGTTTATACAGCTCGCGGTGCAGATATTTATATCTTTATACAGATGGCATTGTAGATATTTCCTTATTCACACAGATGTCGGTGTAGATGTTTCCATGTTTATACAGATGGCGGAGTAGTTAGTTCCATGTTTATGGAGATGGCAGTGTAGATATTTTCATGTTTATAGAGATGGCGGTGTAGTTATTTCCATGTTTATACAGATAGCGGTGTAGATATTTCCATGTTTTTACAGATGGCGTTGTTGATATTTCCATCTATACACAGATGGCCGTGTAGATATTTCCATGTTTATACATATGGCAGCGTAGATATTTCCATGGACATGCAGATGGCGGTGTAGATATTTCCATGTTTATACAGATAGCGGTGTAGATATTTCCATGTTTTCACAGATGGTGGTGTAGATATTTCCGTGTTTATACACATGGCGCAGTCGATACTTCCATCTTTATGGAGATGGCAGTGTAGATATTTTCAGGTTTACAGAGATGGCGGTGTAGATATTTCCATATTTATAGAGATAGCGGTGTAGGTATTTCCATCTTTCTACAGATGGCAGTGAAGATATTTCCATGTTCATACAGATGTCTGTGTAGATATTTCCATGTGTATGCAGATGGTATTGTAGGTATTTCCATGTTTATACAGATGGTGGTGTAGATATTTCCATGTTTATTCAGATGACTGTTTAGATATTTCCATGTTTTTACAGATGGCAGTGTAGATATTTCAATGTTTATGGAGATGGCGCTGTAGATATCTCCAAGTTTATACAGATCGCGGTGCAGATATTTCCATGTTTATACAGATAGCGGTGTAGATATTTCCATGTTTTTACTGATATCGGAGTAGTTATTTCCATGTTTACACAGATTGCGGTGTAGATATTTCCATCTTTCTACAGATGGCATTGTAGATATTTCCATGTTTATGCAGATGGCGGTGTAGATATTTCCATGTTTATATAGATGGTGGTGTAGATATTACCATGTTTATACAGATAGCGGTGTAGATATTTCCATGTTTATACTGATCGTGGTGAAGATATTTCCATGTTTATACAGATAGCGGTGTAGATATTTCCATGTTTATACAGATTGCGGTGTAGATATTTCCATGTTTATACAGATAGCGGTGTAGATATTTCCATGTTTATACAGATAGCGGTGTAGATTTTCCATGTTTAAAGAGATAGCGGTGTAGGTATTTCCATGTTTACAGACATAGCGGTGTAGATATTTCCATGTTTATATAGATGGCGTTGTAGATATTTCCATGTTTATGCCGATAGATGTGTTGGTATTTCCACGTTTATACAGATAGCGATGTAGATATTTCCATGTTTATACAGATAGCGGTGTAGATATTTCCATGTTTGTAGAGATGGCGTTGTTGAAATTTCCATCTATACACAGATGGCCGTGTAGATATTTCCATGTTTATACAGATGGCAGCGTAGATATTTCCATGGACATGCAGATGGCGGTGTAGATATTTCCATCTTTATACAGATAGCGCAGTAGATATTTCCATGTTTTCACAGATGGTGGTGTAGATATTTCCGTGTATATTCACATGGCGGAGTAGATACTTCCATCTTTATGGAGATGGCACTGTAGATATTTTCATGTCTATAGAGATGGCGGTGTAGATATTTCCATATTTATAGAGATAGCGGTGTAGATATTTCCATCTTTCTACAGATGGCAGTGTAGATATTTCCATGTTTATACAGATGGCGGTGTAGATATTTCCATACTTATACAGATGTCTGTGTAGATACTTCCATGTGTATACAGATGGTATTGTAGGTATTTCCATGTTTATACAGATGGTGGTGTAGATATTTCCATGTTTATTCAGATGACTGTGTAGATATTTCCATTATTTTACAGATGGCAGTGTAGATATTTCAATGTTTATAGAGATGGCGCTGTAGATATTTCCATGTTTATACAGATCGCGGTGTAGATATTTCCATGTTTATACAGATAGCGGTGTAGATATTTCCATGTTTATACAGATCGCGGTGTAGATATTTCCATGTTTATACACATCGCGGTGTAGATATTTCCATGTTTATACAGATCGTGGTGAAGATATTTCTATGTTTATACAGATCGTGGTGTACATATTTCCATTTTTATACAGATGGCGGTGTAGATATTTCCATACTTATACAGATGTCTGTGTAGATATTTCCATGTGTATACAGATGGTATTGTAGGTATTTCCATGTTTATACAGATGGTGGTGTAGTTATTTCCATGTTTATTCATATGACTGTGTAGATATTTCCATGTTTTTACAGATGGCAGTGTACATATTTCAATGTTTATAGAGATGGCGCTGTAGATATTTCCATGTTTATACAGATCGCGGTGTAGATATTTCCATGTTTATACAGAGAGCGGTGTAGATATTTCCATGTTTATATAGATGGTGGTATAGATATTACCATGTTTATACAGATAGCGGTGTAGATATTTCCATGTTTATACAGATCGTGGTGAAGATATTTCCATGTTTATACAGATCGCTGTGTTGATATTTCCATGTTTATACAGATCGCGGTGTAGATATTTCCATGTTTATACAGATAGCGGTGAAGATATTTCCATGTTTATACAGATAGCGGTGTAGATATTTCCATGTTTATAGAGATAGCAGTGTAGGTGTTTCCATGTTTATAGACATAGCGGTGTAGATATTTCCATGTTTACATAGATGGCGTTGTAGATATTTCCATGTTTATACCGATAGATATGTTGGTATTTCCACGTTTATACAGATAGCGATGTAGATATTTCCATGTTTATACAGCTCGCGGTGCAGATATTTATATCTTTATACAGATGGCATTGTAGATATTTCCTTATTCACACAGATGGCGGTGTAGATGTTTCCATGTTTATACAGATGGTGGAGTAGTTAGTTCCATGTTTATGGAGATGGCAGTGTAGATATTTTCATGTTTATAGAGATGGCGGTGTAGATATTTCCATGTTTATAGAGATGGCGCTGCAGATATTTCCATGTTTACACAGATCGCGGTGTAGATATTTCCATGTTTACACAGATTGCGGTGTAGATATTTCCATCTTTCTTCAGATGGCATTGTAGATATTTCCATGTTTATGCAGACGGCGGTGTAGATATTTCCATGTTTATATAGATGGTGGTGTAGATACTACCATGTTTATACAGATAGCGGTGTAGTTATTTCCATGTTTATACAGATCGTGGTGAAGGTATTTCCGTGTTTATACAGATCGCGGTGTAGATATTTCCATGTTTATACAGATAGCGGTGTAGATATTTCCATGTTTATACAGATAGCGGTGTAGATATTTCCATGTTTATACAGATAGCGGTGTAGATATTTCCATGTTTATATAGATAGCAGTGTAGGTATTTCCATGTTTATAGACATAGCGGTGTAGATATTTCCATGTTTATATAGATGGCGTTGTAGATATTTCCATGTTTATACCGATAGATGTGTTGGTATTTCCACGTTTATACAGATAGCGATGTAGATATTTCCATGTTTATACAGCTCGCGGTGCAGATACTTATATCTTTATACAGATGGAATTGTAGATATTTCCTTATTCACACAGATGGCTGTGTAGATGTTTCCATGTTTATACAGATGGCGGAGTAGTTAGTTCCATGTTTATGGAGATGGCAGTGTAGATATTTTCATGTTTATAGAGAGGCGGTGTAGATATTTCCATGTTTATAGAGATAGCAGTATAGATATTTACATGTTTATACAGATGGCTGTGTAGATATTTCCATGTGTATACAGATGGCATTGTAGATATTTCCATGTTTATACAGATGGCTGTAGAGGTGTTTCCATGTTTTACAGATGGCTCTGCAGATATTTCCATGTTTATAGAGATAGCGGTGTAGATATTTCCATGTTTGTACAGATGGCGTTGTTGATATTTCCATCTATACACAGATGGCCGTGTAGATATTTCCATGTTTATACAAATGGCAGCGTAGACATTTCCATGGACATGCAGATGGCGGTGTAGATATTTCCATGTTTATACAGATAGCGGTGTAGATAATTCCATGTTTTCACAGATGGTGGTGTAGATATTTCCGTGTTTATACACATGGCGCAGTCGATACTTCCATCTTTATGGAGATGGCAGTGTAGATATTTTCATGTTTATGGAGATGGCGGTGTAGATATTTCCATATTTATAGAGACAGCGGTGTAGGTATTTCCATCTTTCTACAGATGGCAGTGAAGATATTTCCATGTTTATACAGATGGCGGTGTAGTTATTTCCATACTTATACAGATGTCTGTGTAGATATTTCCATGTGTATGCAGATGGTATTGTAGGTATTTCCAAGTTTATACAGATGGTGGTGTAGATATTTCCATGTTTATTCAGATGACTGTTTAGATATTTCCATGTTTTTACAGATGGCAGTGTAGATATTTCAATGTTTATGGAGATGGCGCTGTAGATATCTCCAAGTTTATGCAGATCGCGGTGTAGATATTTCCATGTTTATACAGATAGCGGTGTAGATATTTCCATGTTTTTACAGATATCGGAGTAGATATTTCCATGTTTACACTGATTGCGGTGTAGATATTTCCATCTTTCTACAGATGGCATTGTAGATATTTCCATGTTTATGCAGATGGCGGTGTAGATATTTCCATGTTTATATAGATGGTGGTGTAGATATTACCATGTTTATACAGATAGCGGTGTAGATATTTCCATGTTTATACAGATCGTGGTGAAGATATTTACATGTTTATACAGATAGCGGTGTAGATATTTCCATGTTTATAGAGATCGCGGTGTAGATATTTCCATGTTTATACAGATAGCGGTGTAGATATTTCCATGTTTATACAGATAGCGGTGTAGATTTTCCATGTTTAAAGAGATAGCGGTGTAGGTATTTCCATGTTTACAGACATAGCGGTGTAGGTATTTCCATGTTTATATAGATGGCGTTGTAGATATTTCCATGTTTATGCCGATAGATGTGTTGGCATTTCCACGTTTATACAGATAGCGATGTAGATATTTCCATGTTTATACAGCTCGCGGTGAAGATATTTCCATGTTTATACAGATCTCTGTGTAGATATTTCCATGTTTATACAGATCGTGGTGTAGATATTTCCATGTTTATACAGATTGCGGTGTAGATATTTCCATGTTTATACAGATAGCGGAGTAGATATTTCCATGTTTGTACAGATGGCGTTGTTGAAATTTCCATCTATACACAGATGGCCGTGTAAATATTTCCATGTTTATACAGATGGCAGCGTAGATATTTCCATGGACATGCAGATGGCGGTGTAGATATTTCCATCTTTATACAGATAGCGCAGTAGATATTTCCATGTTTTCACAGATGGTGGTGTAGATATTTCCGTGTTTATTCACATGGCGCAGTAGATACTTCCATCTTTATGGAGATGGCAGTGTAGATATTTTCATGTCTATAGAGACGGCGGTGTAGATATTTCCATATTTATAGAGATAGCGGTGTAGATATTTCCATGTGTATACAGATGGTATTGTAGGTATTTCCATGTTTATACAGATGGTGGTGTAGATATTTCCATGTTTATTCAGATGACAGTGTAGATATTTCCATGGGTTTACAGATGGCAGTGTAGATATTTCAAAGTTTATAGAGATGGTGCTGTAGATATTTCCATGTTTATACAGATCGCGGTGTAGATATTTCCATGTTTATAGAGATAGCGGTGTAGGTATTTCCATGTTTATAGACATTGCGGTGTAGATATTTCCATGTTTCTATAGATGGCGTTGTAGATATTTCCATGTTTATACTGATAGATGTGTTGGTATTTCCCCGTTCATCCAGATAGCGATGTAGATATTTCCATGTTTATACACCTCGCGGTGCAGATATTTATATCTTTATACAGATGGCATTGTAGATATTTCCTTATTCACACAGATGTCGGTGTAGATGTTTCCATGTTTATACAGATGGCGGAGTAGTTAGTTCCATGTTTATGGAGATGGCAGTGTAGATATTTTCATGTTTATAGAGATGGCGGTGTAGTTATTTCCATGTTTATACAGATAGCGGTGTAGATATTTCCATGTTTTTACAGATGGCGTTGTTGATATTTCCATCTATACACAGATGGCCGTGTAGATATTTCCATGTTTATACATATGGCAGCGTAGACATTTCCATGGACATGCAGATGGCGGTGTAGATATTTCCATGTTTATACAGATAGCGGTGTAGATATTTCCATTTTTTCACAGATGGTGGTGTAGATATTTCCGTGTTTATACACATGGCGCAGTCGATACTTTCATCTTTATGGAGATGGCAGTGTAGATATTTTCAGGTTTATAGAGATGGCGGTGTAGATATTTCCATATTTATAGAGATAGCGGTGTAGGTATTTCCATCTTTCTACAGATGGCAGTGAAGATATTTCCATGTTTATACAGATGGCGGTGTAGTTATTTCCATACTTATACAGATGTCTGTGTAGATATTTCCATGTGTATGCAGATGGTATTGTAGGTATTTCCATGTTTATACAGATGGTGGTGTAGATATTTCCATGTTTATTCAGATGACTGTTTAGATATTTCCATGTTTTTACAGATGGCAGTGTAGATATTTCAATGTTTATGGAGATGGCGCTGTAGATATCTCCAAGTTTATACAGATCGCGGTGTAGATATTTCCATGTTTATACAGATAGCGGTGTAGATATTTCCATGTTTTTACTGATATCGGAGTAGTTATTTCCATGTTTACACAGATTGCGGTGTAGATATTTCCATCTTTCTACAGATGGCATTGTAGATATTTCCATGTTTATGCAGATGGCGGTGTAGATATTTCCATGTTTATATAGATGGTGGTGTAGATATTACCATGTTTATACAGATAGCGGTGTAGATATTTCCATGTTTATACTGATCGTGGTGAAGTTATTTCCATGTTTATACAGATAGCGGTGTAGATATTTCCATGTTTATACAGATTGCGGTGTAGATATTTCCATGTTTATACAGATAGCGGTGTAGATATTTCCATGTTTATACAGATAGCGGTGTAGATTTTCCATGTTTAAAGAGATAGCGGTGTAGGTATTTCCATGTTTACAGACATAGCGGTGTAGATATTTCCATGTTTATATAGATGGCGTTGTAGATATTTCCATGTTTACGCCGATAGATGTGTTGGTATTTCCACGTTTATACAGATAGCGATGTAGATATTTCCATGTTTATACAGCTCGCGGTGAAGATATTTCCATGTTTATACAGATCGCGGTGTAGATATTTCCATGTTTATACAGATCGCGGTGTAGATATTTCCATGTTTATACAGATTGCGGTGTAGATATTTCCATGTTTATACAGATAGCGGTGTAGATATTTCCATGTTTGTACAGATGGCGTTGTTGAAATTTCCATCTATACACAGATGGCCGTGTAGATATTTCCATGTTTATACAGATGGCAGCGTAGATATTTCCATGGACATGCAGATGGCGGTGTAGATATTTCCATCTTTATACAGATAGCGCAGTAGATATTTCCATGTTTTAACAGATGGTGGTGTAGATATTTCCGTGTTTATTCACATGGCGGAGTAGATACTTCCATCTTTATGGAGATGGCAGTGTAGATATTTTCATGTCTATAGAGATGGCTGTGTAGATATTTCCATATTTATAGAGATAGCGGTGTAGATATTTCCATCTTTCTACAGATGGCAGTGTAGATATTTCCATGTTTATACAGACGGCGGTGTAGATATTTCCATACTTATAGAGATGTCTGTGTAGATATTTCCATGTGTATACAGATGGTATTGTAGGTATTTCCATGTTTATACAGATGGTGGTGTAGATATTTCCATGTTTATTCAGATGACAGTGTAGATATTTCCATGGTTTTACAGATGGCAGTGTAGATATTTCAACGTTTATAGAGATGGCGCTGTAGATATTTCCATGTTTATACAGATGGCGGTGTAGTTGTTTCCATACATATACAGATGTCTGTGTAGATATTTCCATGTGTATACAGATGGTATTGTAGGTATTTCCATGTTTATACAGATGTTGGTGTAGATATTTCCATGTTTATTCAGATGACTGTGTAGATATTTCCATGTTTTTACAGATGGCAGTGTAGATATTTCAATGTTTATAGAGATGGCGCTGTAGATATCTCCATGTTTATACAGATCGCGGTGTAGATATTTCCATGTTTATACAGATAGCGGTGTACATATTTCCATGTTTTTACAGATATCGGTGTAGATATTTCCATGTTTACACAGATTGCTGTGTAGATATTTCCATCTTTCTACAGATGGCATTGTAGATATTTCCATGTTTATGCAGATGGCGGTGTAGCTATTTCCATGTTTATATAGATGGTGGTGTAGATATTACCATGTTTATACAGATAGCGGTGTAGATATTTCCATGTTTATACAGATCGTGGTGAAGATATTTCCATGTTTATACAGATCGCGGTGTAGATATTTCCATGTTTATACAGATTGCGGTGTAGATATTTCCATGTTTATACAGATAGCGGTGTAGATGTCTCCATGTTTGTACAGATGGCGTTGTTGAAATTTCCATCTTTACACAGATGGCCGTGTAGATATTTCCATGTTTATACAGATGGCAGCGTAGATATTTCCATGGACATGCAGATGGCGCTGTAGATATTTCCATCTTTATACAGATAGCGCTGTAGATATTTCCATGTTTTCACAGATGGTGGTGTAGATATTTCCGTGTTTATTCACATGGCGGTGTAGATACTTCCATCTTTATGGACATGGCAGTGTAGATATTTTCATGTTTATAGAGATGGCGGTGTAGATATTTCCATATTTATAGAGATAGCGGTGTAGATATTTCCATCTTTCTACAGATGGCAGTGTAGATATTTCCATGTTTATACAGATGGCGTTGTAGATATTTCCATACTTATAGAGATGTCTGTGTAGATATTTCCATGTGTATACAGATGGTATTGTAGGTATTTCCATGTTTATACAGATGGTGGTGTAGATATTTCCATGTTTATTCAGATGACAGTGTAGATATTTCCATGGTTTTACAGATGGCAGTGTAGATATTTCAAAGTTTATAGAGATGGCGCTGTAGATATTTCCATGTTTATACAGATCGCGGTGTAGATATTTCCATGTTTATAGAGATAGCGGTGTAGATATTTCCATGTTTATAGACATAGCGGTGTAGATATTTCCATGTTTCTATAGATGGCGTTGTAGATATTTCCATGTTTATACTGATAGATGTGTTGGTATTTCCACGTTCATACAGATAGCGATGTAGATATTTCCATGTTTATACAGCTCGCGGTGCAGATATTTATATCTTTATACAGATGGCATTGTAGATATTTCCTTATTCACACAGATGGCGGTGTAGATGTTTCCATGTTTATACAGACGGCGGAGTAGTTAGTTCCATGTTTATGGAGATGGCAGTGTAGATATTTTCATGTTTATAGAGATGGCGGTGTAGATATTTCCATGTTTATAGAGATAGCAGTGTAGATATTTACATGTTTATACAGATGGCTGTGTAGGTATTTCCATGTGTATACAGATGGCATTGTAGATATTTCCATGTTTATACAGATGACTGTAGAGGTATTTCCATGTTTTACAGATGGCTGTGCAGATATTTCCATGTTTATAGAGATAGCGGTGTAGATATTTCCAAGTTTGTACAGATGGCGTTGTTGATATTTCCATTTATACACCAATGGCCGTGTAGATATTTCCATGTTTATACAGATGGCAGCGTAGATATTTCCATGGACATGCAGATGGCGGTGTAGATATTTCCATGTTTATACAGATAGCGGTGTAGATACTTCCATGTTTTCACAGATGGTGGTGTAGATATTTCCGTGTTTATACACATGGCGGAGTAGATAATTCCATCTTTATGGAGATGGCAGTGTAGATATTTTCATGTTTATAGAGATGGCGGTGTACATATTTCCATATTTATAGAGATAGCGGTGTAGATATTTCCATCTTTCTACAGATGGCAGTGTAGATATTTCCATGTTTATACAGATGGCGGTGTAGTTATTTCCATACTTATACAGATGTCTGTGTAGATATTTCCAGGGGTATACAGATGGTATTGTAAGTATTTCCATGTTTATACAGATGGTGGTGTAGATATTTCCATGTTTATTCAGATGACTGTGTAGATATTTCCATGTTTTTACAGATGGCAGTGTAGATATTTCAATGTTTATAGAGATGGCGCTGTAGATATCTCCATGTTTATACAGATCGCGGTGTAGATATTTCCATGTTAATACAGATAGTGGTGTAGATATGTCCACGTTTTTACAGATATCGGTGTAGATATTTCCATGTTTACACAGATTGCGGTGTAGATATTTCCATCTTTCTACAGATGGTATTGTAGATATTTCCATGTTTATGCAGATGGCGGTGTATATATTTCCATGTTTATATAGATGGTGGTGTAGATATTTCCATCTTTCTACAGATGGCAGTGTAGATATTTCCATGTTTACACAGATGGCGGTGTAGAAATTTCCATACTTATACAGATGTCTGTGTAGATATTTCCATGTGTATACAGATGGTATTGTAGGTTTTCCATGTTTATACAGATGGTGGTGTAGATATTTCCATGTTTATTCTGATGACTGTGTAGATATTTCCATGTTTTTACAGATGGCAGCGAAGATATTTCAATGTTTATAGAGATGGCACTGTAGATATTTCCATGTTTATACAGATCGCGGTGTAGATATTTCCATGTTTATACAGATAGCGGTGTAGATATTTCCATGTTTATACAGATAGCGGTGTAGATATTTCCATGTGTATACAGATGGCGGTGTAGATATTTCCATACTTATACAGATGTCTGTGTAGATATTTCCATGTGTATTCAGATGGTATTGTAGGTATTTCCATGTTCATACAGAAGGTGGTGTAGATATTTCCATGTTTATTCACATGTCTGTGTAGATATTTCCATGTTTTTACAGACGGCAGTGTAGATATTTCAATGTTTATAGAGATGGCGCTGTACTTATTTCCATGTTTATACAGAACGCGGTGTAGACATTTCCATGTTTATACAGATAGCGGTGTAGATATTTCCATGTTTTCACAGATGGTGGTGTAGATATTTCCGTGTTTATACACATGGCGGAGTAGATAGTTCCATCTTTATGGAGATGGCAGTGTAGATATTTTCATGTTTATAGAGATGGCGGTGTAGATATTTCCGTATTTATAGAGATAGCGGTGTAGATATTTCCATCTTTCTACAGATGGCAGTGTAGATATTTCCATGTTTATACAGATGGCGGTGTAGATATTTCCATACTTATACAGATGTCTGTGTAGATATTTCCATGTGAATACAGATGGTATAGTAGGTATTTCCATGTTTATACAGATGGTGTTGTATTTATTTCCATGTTTATTCAGATGACTGTGTATATATTTCCATGTTTTTACAGATGGCAGTGTAGATATTTCAATGTTTATAGAGATGGCGCTTTAGATATTTCCATGTTTATACAATTCGCCGTGTAGATATTTCCATGTTTATACAGAACGCGGTGTTGATATTTCCATGTTTATGCAGATCACGGTGTAGATATTTCCATGTTTATACAGATAGCAGTGTAGATATTTCCATGTTTATACAGATAGCGGTGTAGATATTTCCATGTTTATAGAGACAGCGGTGTAGGTATTTCCATGTTTATAGACATAGCGGTGTAGATATTTCCATGTTTCTATAGATGGCGTTGTAGATATTTCCATGTTTATACAGCTCGCGGTGCAGATATTTATATCTTTATACAGATGGCATTGTAGATATTTCCTTATTCACACAGACGGCGGTGTAGATGTTTCCATGTTTATACAGATGGCGGAGTAGTTAGTTCCATGTTTATGGAGATGGCATTGTAGATATTTTCATTTTTATAGAGATGGCGGTGTAGATATTTCCATGTTTATAGAGATAGCAGTGTAGATATTTACATGTTTATACAGATGGCTGTGTAGAAATTTCCATGTGTATACAGATGGCATTGTAGATATTTCCATGTTTATACAGATGACTGTAGAGGTATTTCCATGTTTTACAGATGGCTGTGCAGATATTTCAATCTTTATAGAGATAGCGGTGTAGATATTTCCATGTTTGTACAGATGGGGTTGTTGATATTTCCATCTATACACAGATGGCCGTGTAGATAATTCCATGTTTATACAGATGGCAGCGTAGATATTTCCATGGACATGCAGATGGCGGTGTAGATATTTCCATGTTTACACAGATAGCGGTGTAGATATTTCCATGTTTATACAGATCGTGGTGAAAATATTTCCATGTTTATACAGATCGTGGTGAAGATATTTCCATGTTTATACAGATAGCGGTGTAGATATTTCCATGTTTTTACAGATATCGGTGTAGATATTTCCATGTTTACACAGATTGCGGTGTAGATATTTCCATCTTTCTACAGATGGCATTGTAGATATTTCCATGTTTATTCAGATGGCGGTGTATATATTTCCATGTTTTTATAGATGGTGGTGTAGATATTACCATGTTTATACAGATAGCGGTGTAGATATTTCCATGTTTATACAGATCGTGGTGAAGATATTTCCATGTTTATACAAATCGCGGTGTAGATATTTCCATGTTTATACAGATCACGGTATAGATATTTCCATGTTTATACAGATAGCGGTGTAGATATTTCCATGTTTATACAGATAGCGGTGTAGATATTTCCATGTTTATAGAGATAGCGGTGTAGGTATTTCCATGTTTATAGACATAGCGGTGTAGATATTTCCATGTTTATATAGATGGCGTTGTAGATATTTCCATGTTTATAGCGATAGATGTGCTGGTATTTCCACGTTTATAAAGATAGCGATGTAGATATTTCCATGTTTATACAGCCCGCGGTGCAGATATTTATATCTTTATACAGATGGCATTGTAGATAATTCCTTATTCACACAGATGGCGGTGTAGATGTTTCCATGTTTATACAGATGGCGGAGTAGTTAGTTCCATGTTTATGGAGATGGCAGTGTAGATATTTTCATGTTTATAGAGATGGCGGTGTAGGTATTTCCATGTTTATAGAGACAGCAGTGCAGATATTTCCATGTTTATGCAGATGACTGTGTAGATATTTCCATGTGTATACAGATGGTATTGTAGATATTTCCATGTTTATACAGATGACTGTAGAGGTATTTCCATGTTTTACAGATGGCTGTGCAGATATTTCCATGTTTTTAGAGATAGCGGTATAGATATTTCCATGTTTGTACAGATGGCGTTCTTGATATTTCCATCTATACACAGATGGCCGTGTAAATATTTCCATGTTTATACAGATGGCAGCGTAGATATTTCCATGGACATGCAGATGGCGGTGTAGATATTTCCATGTTTATACAGAGAGCGGTGTAGATATTTCCATGTTTTCACAGATGGTGTTGTAGATATTTCCGTGTTTATACACATGGCGGAGTAGATACTTCCATCTTTATGGAGATGGCAGTGTAGATATTTTCATGTTTATAGAGATGGCGGTGTAGATATTTCCGTATTTATAGAGATAGCGGTGCAGATATTTCCATCTTTCTACAGATGGCAGTGTAGATATTTCCATGTTTATCCAGATGGCGGTGTAGATATTTCAATACTTATAGAGATGTCTGCGTAGATATTTCCATGTGTATACAGATGGTATTGTAGGTATTTCCATGTTTATAGAGATGGTGGTGTATTTATTTCCATGTTTATTCTGATGACTGTGTATATATTTCCATGTTTTTACAGATGGCAGTGTAGATATTTCAATGTTTATAGAGATGGCGCTTTAGATATTTCCATGTTTATACAGATCACGGTGTATATATTTCCATGTTTATACAGATAGCGGTGTAGATATTTCCATGTTTATACAGATTGCGGTGTAGATATTTCCATCTTTCTACAGATGGCATTGTAGATATTTCCATGTTTATGCAGATGGCGGTGTATATATTTCCATGTTAATATAGATGGTGGTGTAGATATTACCATGTTTCTACAGATAGCGGTGTAGCTATTTCCTTGTTTATACAGATCGTGGTGAAGATATTTCCATGTTTATACAGATCGCGGTGTAGATATTTACATGTTTATACAGATCACGGTGTAGATATTTCCATGTTTATACAGATAGCGGTGTAGATATTTCCATGTTTATACAGATAGTGGTGTAGATATTTCCATGTTTATAGAGATAGCGGTGTAGGTATTTCCATGTTTATAGGCATAGCGGTGTAGATATTTCCATGTTTATAGAGATGGCGTTGTAGGTATTTCCATGTTTATACCGATAGATGTGTTGGTATTTCCACGTTTATAAAGATAGCGATGTAGATATTTCCATGTTTATACAGCTCGCGGTGCAGATATTTATATCTTTATACAGATGGCATTGTAGATATTTCCTTATTCACACAGATGACGGTGTAGATGTTTCCATGTTTATACAGATGGCGGAGTAGTTAGTTCCATGTTTATGGAGATGGCAGTGTAGATATTTTCATGTTTATAGAGATGGCGGTGTAGATATTTCCATGTGTATACAGATGGCATTGTAGATATTTCCATGTTTATACAGATAACTGTAGAGGTATTTCCATGTTTTACAGATGGCTGTGCAGATATTTCCATATTTATAGAGATAACGGTGTAGATATTTCCATGTTTGTACAGATGGGGTTGTTTATATTTCCATCTATACACAGATGGCCGTGTAGATATTTCCATGTTTATACAGATGGCAGCGTAGATATTTCCATGGACATGCAGATGGCGGTGTAGATATTTCCATGTTTATACAGATAGCGGTGTAGATATTTCCATGTTTATACAGATCGTGGTGAATATATTTCCATGTTTATACAGATCGTGGTGAAGAAATGTCCATGTTTATACAGATAGCGGTGTAGATATTTCCATGTTTTTACAGATATCGGTGTAGATATTTCCATATTTACACATATTGCGGTGTAGATATTTCCATCTTTCTACAGATGGCATTGTAGATATTTCCATGTTTATGCAGATGGCGGTGTATATATTTCCATGTTTATATAGATGGTGGTGTAGATATTACCATGTTTATACAGATAGCGGTGTAGATATTTCTATGTTTATACAGATCGCGGTGAAGATATTTCCATGTTTATACAGATCGCGGTGTAGATATTTCCATGTTTATACAGATCACGGTGTAGTTATTTCCATGTTTATACAGATAGCGGTGTTGATATTTCCATGTTTATACAGATAGCGGTGTAGATATTTCCATGTTTATAGAGATAGCGGTGTAGGTATTTCCATGTTTATAGACATAGCGGTGTAGATATTTCCATGTTTATATAGATGGCGTTGTAGATATTTCCATGTTTATACCGATAGATGTGTTGGTATTTCCACGTTTATAAAGATAGCGATGTAGATATTTCCATGTTTATACAGCTCGCGGTGCAGATATTTATATCTTTATACAGATGGCATTGTAGATATTTCCTTATTCACACAGATGGCGGTGTAGATGTTTCCATGTTTATACAGATGGCGGAGTAGTTAGTTCCATGTTTATGGAGATGGCAGTGTAGATATTTTCATGTTTATAGAGATGGCGGTGTAGATATTTCCATGTTTATAGAGATAGCAGTGTAGATATTTCTATGTCTATACAGATGGCTGTGTAGATATTTCCATGTGAATACAGATGGCATTGTACATATTTCCATGTTTATACAGATGACTGTAGAGGTATTTCCATGTTTTACAGATGGCTGTGCAGATATTTCCATCTTTATAGAGATAGCGGTGTAGATATTTCCATGTTTGTACAGATGGGGTTGTTGATATTTCCATCTATACACAGATGGCCGTGTAGATATTTCCATGTTTATACAGATGGCAGCGTAGATATTTCCATGGACATGCAGATGGCGGTGTAGAAATTTCCATGTTTATACAGATAGCGGTGTAGATATTTCCATGTTTACACAGATTGCGGTGTAGATATTTCCATCTTTCTACAGATGGCATTGTAGATATTTCCATGTTTATGCAGATGGCGGTGTAGCTATTTCCATGTTTATATAGATGGTGGTGTAGATATTACCATGTTTATACAGATAGCGGTGTAGATATTTCCATGTTTATACAGATCGTGGTGAAGATATTTCCATGTTTATACAGATCGCGGTGTAGATATTTCCATGTTTATACAGATCGCGGTGTAGATATTTCCATGTTTATACAGATTGCTGTGTAGATATTTCCATGTTTATATAGATAGCGGTGTAGATATTTCCATGTTTGTACAGATGTCGTTGTTGAAATTTCCATCTATACACAGATGGCCGTGTAGATATTTCCATGTTTATACAGATGGCAGCGTAGATATTTCCATGGACATGCAGATGGCGGTGTAGATATTTCCATCTTTATGCAGATAGCGCTGTAGATATTTCCATGTTTTCACAGATGGTGGTGTAGATATTTCCGTGTTTATTCACATGGCGGAGTAGATACTTCCATCTTTATGGAGATGGCAGTGTAGATATTTTCATGTCTATAGAGATGGCGGTGTAGATATTTCCATATTTATAGAGATAGCGGTGTAGATATTTCCATTTTTCTGCAGATGGCTGTGTAGATATTTCCATGTTTATACAGATGGCGGTGTAGATATTTCCATACTTATAGAGATGTCTGTGTAGATATTTCCATGTGTATACAGATGGTATTGTAGGTATTTCCATGTTTATACAGATGGTGGTGTAGATATTTCCATGTTTATTCAGATGACAGTGTAGATATTTCCATGGTTTTACAGATGGCAGTGTAGATATTTCAACGTTTATAGAGATGGCGCTGTAGATATTTCCACGTTTATACAGATGGCGGTGTAGTTATTTCCATACTTATACAGATGTCTGTGTAGATATTTCCATGTGTATACAGATGGTATTGTAGATATTTCCATGTTTATACAGATGGTGGTGTAGATATTTCCATGTTTATTCAGATGACTGTGTAGATATTTCCATATTTTTACAGATGGCAGTGTAGATATTTCAATGTTTATAGAGATGGCGCTGTAGATATCTCCATGTTTATACAGATCGCGGTGTAGATATTTCCATGTTTATACAGATAGCGGTGTAGATATTTCCATGTTTTTACAGATATCGGTGTAGATATTTCCATGTTTACACAGATTGCGTTGTAGTTATTTCCATCTTTCTACAGATGGCATTGTAGATATTTCCATGTTTATGCAGATGGCGGTGTAGCTATTTCCATGTTCATATAGATGGTGGTGTAGATATTACCATGTTTATACAGATAGCGGTGTAGATATTTCCATGTTTATACAGATCGTGGTGAAGATATTTCCATGTTTATACAGATCGCGGTGTAGATATTTCCATGTTTATACATATCGCGGTGTAGATATTTCCATGTTTATACAGATTGCGGTGTAGATATTTCCATGTTTATACAGATAGCGGTGTAGATATTTCCATGTTTGTACAGATGTCGTTGTTGAAATTTCCATCTATACACAGATGGCCGTGTAGATATTTCCATGTTTATACAGATGGCAGCGTAGATATTTCCATGGACATGCAGATGGCGGTGTAGATATTTCCATCTTTATACAGATAGCGCTGTAGGTATTTCCATGTTTTCACAGATGGTGGTGTAGATATTTCCGTGTTTATTCACATGGCGGAATAGATACTTCCATCTTTATGGAGATGGCAGTGTAGATATTTTCATGTTTATAGAGATGGCGGTGTAGATATTTCCATATTTATAGAGATAGCGGTGTAGATATTTCCATCTTTCTACAGATGGCAGTGTAGATATTTCCATGTTTATACAGATTGCGTTGTAGATATTTCCATACTTATAGAGATGCCTGTGTAGATATTTCCATGTGTATACAGATGGTATTGTAGGTAGTTCCATGTTTATACAGATGGTGGTGTAGATATTTCCATGTTTATTCAGATGACAGTGTAGATATTTCCATGGTTTTACAGATGGCAGTGTAGATATTTCAAAGTTTATAGAGATGGCGCTGTAGATATTTCCATGTTTATACGGATCGCGGTGCAGATATTTCCATGTTTATAGAGATAGCGGTGTTGGTATTTCCATGTTTATAGACATAGCGGTGTAGATATTTCCATGTTTATATAGATGGCGTTGTAGATATTTCCATGTTTATACTGACAGATGTGTTGGTATTTCCACGTTCATACAGATAGCGATGTAGATATTTCCATGTTAATACAGCTCGCGGTGCAGATATTTATATCTTTATACAGATGGCATTGTAGATATTTCCTTATTCACACAGATGTCGGTGTAGATGTTTCCATGTTTATACAGATGGCGGAGTAGTTAGTTCCATGTTTATGGAGATGGCAGTGTAGATATTTTCATGTTTATAGAGATGGTGGTGTAGATATTTCCATGTTTATACAGATAGCGGTGTAGATATTTCCATGTTTTTACAGATATCGGTGTAGATATTTCCATGTTTACACAGATTGCGGTGTAGATATTTCCATCTTTCTACAGATGGCATTGTAGATATTTCCATGTTTATGCAGATGGCGGTGTAGATATTTCCATGTTTATATAGATGGTGGTGTAGATATTACCATGTTTATACAGATAGCGGTGTAGATATTTCCATGTTTATACAGATCGTGGTGAAGATATTTCCATGTTTATACAGATTGCGGTGTAGATATTTCCATGTTTATACAGATCGCGGTGTAGATATTTCCATGTTTATACAGATAGCGGTGTAGATATTTCCATGTTTATAGAGATAGCGGTGTAGGTGTCTCCATGTTTACAGACATAGCGGTGTAGATATTTCCATGTTTATATAGATGGCGTTGTAGATATTTCCATGTTTATACCGATAGATGTGTTGGTATTTCCACGTTTATACAGATAGCGATGTAGATATTTCCATGTTTATACAGCTCGCGGTGCAGATATTTATATCTTCATACAGATGGCATTGTAGATATTTCCTTATTCACACAGATGGCGGTGTAGATGTTTCCATGTTTATACAGATGGCGGAGTAGTTAGTTCCATGTTTATGGAGATGGCAGTGTAGATATTTTCATGTTTATAGAGATGGCGGTGTAGATATTTCCATGTTTATAGAGATAGCAGTGTAGATATTTCTATGTCTATACAGATGGCTGTGTAGATATTTCCATGTGAATACAGATGGCATTGTAGATATTTCCATGTTTATACAGATGACTGTAGAGGTATTTCCATGTTTTACAGATGGCTGTGCAGATATTTCCATCTTTATAGAGATAGCGGTTTAGATATTTCCATGTTTGTGCAGATGGGGTTGTTGATATTTCCATCTATACACAGATGGCCGTGTAGATATTTCCATGTTTATACAGATGGCAGCATAGATATTTCCATGGACATGCAGATGGCGGTGTAGAAATTTCCATGTTTATACAGATAGCGGTGTAGATATTTCCATGTTTACACAGATTGCGGTGTAGATATTTCCATCTTTCTACAGATGGCATTGTACATATTTCCATGTTTATGCAGATGGCGGTGTAGCTATTTCCATGTTTATATAGATGGTGGTGTAGATATTACCATGTTTATACAGATAGCGGTGTAGATATTTCCATGATTATACAGATCGTGGTGAAGATATTTCCATGTTTATACAGATCGCGGTGTAGATATTTCCATGTTTATACAGATCGCGGTGTAGATATTTCCATGTTTATACAGATTGCGGTGTAGATATTTCCATGTTTATACAGATAGCGGTGTAGATATTTCCATGTTTATACAGATGGCAGCGTAGATATTTCCATGGACATGCAGATGGCGGTGTAGATATTACCATCTTTATACAGATAGCGCTGTAGGTATTTCCATGTTTTCACAGATGGTCGTGTAGATATTTCCGTGTTTATTCACATGGCGGAGTAGATACTTCCATCTTTATGGAGATGGCAGTGTGGATATTTTCATGTCTATAGAGATGGCGGAGTAGATATTTCCATATTTATAGAGATAGCGGTGTAGATATTTCCATTTTTCTACAGATGGCAGTGTAGATATTTCCATGTTTATACAGATGGCGGTGTAGATATTTCCATACTTATAGAGAAGTCGGTGTAGATATTTCCAGGTGTATACAGATGGTATTGTAGGTATTTCCATGTTTATACAGATGGTGGTGTAGATATTTCCATGTTTATTCAGATGACAGTGTAGATATTTCCATGGTTTTACAGATGGCAGTGTAGATATTTCAACGTTTATAGAGATGGCGCTGTAGAAACTTCCATGTTTATACAGATGGCGGTGTAGTTATTTCCATACTTATACAGATGTCTGTGTAGATATTTCCATGTGTATACAGATGGTATTGTAGGTATTTCCATGTTTATACAGATGGTGGTGTAGATATTTCCATGTTTATTCAGATGACTATGTAGATATTTCCATATTTTTACAGATGGCAGTGTAGATATTTCAATGTTTATAGAGATGGCGCTGTAGATATCTCCATGTTTATACAGATCGCGGTGTAGATATTTCCATGTTTATACAGATAGCGGTGTAGATATTTCCATGTTTTTACAGATATCGGTGTAGATATTTCCATGTTTACACAGACTGCGCTGTAGTTATTTCCATCTTTCTACAGATGGCATTGTAGTTATTTCCATGTTTATGCAGATGGCGGTGTAGCTATTTCCATGTTTATATAGATGGTGGTGTAGATATTACCATGTTTATACAGATAGCGGTGTAGATATTTCCATGTTTATACAGATCGTGGTGAAGATATTTCCATGTTTATACAGATCGCGGTGTAGATATTTACATGTTTATACAGATCGCGGTGTAGATATTTCCATGTTTATACTGATTGCGGTGTAGATATTTCCATGTTTATACAGATAGCGGTGTAGATATTTCCATGTTTGTACAGATGGCGTTGTTGAAATTTCCATCTATACACAGATGGCGTTGTTGAAATTTCCATCTATACACAGATGGCCGTGTAGATATTTCCATGTTTATACAGATGGCAGCGTAGATATTTCCATGGACATGCAGATGGCGGTGTAGATATTTCCATCTTTATACAGATAGCGCTGTAGATATTTCCATGTTTTCACAGATGGTGGTGAAGATACTTCCGTGTTTATTCATATGGCGGAGTAGATACTTCCATCTTTATGGAGATGGCAGTGTAGATATTTTCATGTTTATAGAGATGGCGGTGTAGATATTTCCATATTTATAAAGATAGCGGTGTAGATATTTCCATCTTTCTACAGATGGCAGTGTAGATATTTCCATGTTTATACAGATGGCGTTGTAGATATTTCCATACTTATAGAGATGTCTGTGTAGATATTTCCATGTGTATACAGATGGTATTGTAGGTATTTCCATGTTTATACAGATGGTGGTGTAGATATTTCCATGTTTATTCAGATGACAGTGTAGATATTTCCATGGTTTTACAGATGGCAGTGTAGATATTTCAAAGTTTATAGAGATGGCGCTGTAGATATTTCCATGTTTATACAGATCGCGGTGTAGATATTTCCATGTTTATAGAGATAGCGGTGTAGGTATTTCCATGTTTATAGACATAGCGGTGTAGATATTTCCATGTTTCTACAGATGGCGTTGTAGATATTTCCATGTTTATACTGATAGATGTGTTGGTATTTCCACGTTCATAGAGATAGCGATGTAGATATTTCCATGTTTATGCAGCTCGCGGTGCAGATATTTATATCTTTATACAGATGGCATTGTAGATATTTCCTTATTCACACAGATGTCGGTGTAGATGTTTCCATGTTTATACAGATGGCGGAGTAGTTAGTTCCATGTTTATGGAGATGGCAGTGTAGATATTTTCATGTTTATAGAGATGGTGGCGTAGATATTTCCATGTTTATACAGATAGCGGTGTAGATATTTCCATGTTTTTACAGATATCGGTGTAGATATTTCCATGTTTACACAGATTGCGGTGTAGATATTTCCATCTTTCTACAGATGGCATTGTAGATATTTCCATGTTTATGCAGATGGCGGTGTAGATATTTCCATGTTTATATAGATGGTGGTGTAGATATTACCATGTTTATACAGATAGCGGTGTAGATATTTCCATGTTTATACAGATCGTGGTGAAGATATTTCCATGTTTATACAGATTGCGGTGTAGATATTTCCATGTTTATACAGATCGCGGTGTAGATATTCCCATGTTTATACAGATAGCGGTGTAGATATTTCCATGTTTATAGAGATAGCGGTGTAGGTGTTTCCATGTTTACAGACATAGCGGTGTAGATATTTCCATGTTTATATAGATGGCGTTGTAGTTATTTCCATGTTTATACCGATAGATGTGTTGGTATTTCCACGTTTATACAGATAGCGATGTAGATATTTCCATGTTTATACAGCTCGCGGTGCAGATATTTATATCTTTATACAGATGGCATTGTAGATATTTCCTTATTCACACAGATGGCGGTGTAGATGTTTCCATGTTTATACAGATGGCGGAGTAGTTAGTTCCATGTTTATGGAGATGGCAGTGTAGATATTTTCATGTTTATAGAGATTGCGGTGTAGATATTTCCATGTTTATACAGATAGCGGTGTAGATATTTACATGTTTTTACAGATATCGGTGTAGATATTTCCATGTTTACACAGATTGCGGTGTAGTTATTTCCATCTTTCTACAGATGGCATTGTAGATATTTCCATGTGTATGCAGATGGCGGTGTATATATTTCCATGTTTATATAGATGGTGGTGTAGATATTACCATGTTTATACAGATAGCGGTGTAGATATTTCCATGTTTATAGAGATCGTGGTGAAGATATTTCCATGTTTATACCGATCGCGGTGTAGATATTTCCATGTTTAAACAGATCGCGGTGTAGATATTTCCATGTTTATACAGATATCGTTGTAGATATTTCCATGTTTATACAGATAGCGGTGTAGATATTTCCATGTTTATATAGATGGCGTTGTAGATATTTCCATGTTTATACCGATAGATGTGTTGGTATTTCCACGTTTATACAGATAGCGATGTAGATATTTCCATGTTTATACAGCTCGCGGTGCAGATATTTATATCTTTATACAGATGGCATTGTAGATATTTCCTTATTCACACAGATGGCGGTGTAGATGTTTCCATGTTTATACAGAAGGCGGAGTAGTTAGTTCCATGTTTATGGAGATGGCAGTGTAGATATTTTCATGTTTATAGAGATGGCGGTGTAGATATTTCCATGTTTATAGAGATAGCAGTGTAGATATTTACATGTTTATACAGATGGCTGTGTAGATATTTCCATGTGTATACAGATGGCATTGTAGATATTTCCATGTTTATACAGATGACTGTAGAGTTATTTCCATGTTTTACCGATGGCTCTGCAGATATTTCCATGTTTATAGAGATAGCGGTGTAGATATTTCCATGTTTGTACAGATGGCGTTGTTGATATTTCCATCTATACACAGATGGCCGTGTAGATATTTCCATGTTTATACAGATGGCAGCGTAGATATTTCCATGGACATGCAGATGGCGGTGTAGATATTTCCATGTTTATACAGAGAGCGGTGTAGATATTTCCATGTTTTCACAGATGGTGGTGTAGATATTTCCGTGTTTATACACATGCGGAGTAGATACGTCCATCTTTATGGAGATGGCAGTGTAGATATTTTCATGTTTATAGAGATGGCGGTGTAGATATTTCCATATTTATAGAGATAGCGGTGTAGATATTTCCATCTTTCTACAGATGGGAGTGTAGATATTTCCATGTTTATACAGATGGCGGTGTCGATATTTCCATACTTATACAGATGTCTGTGTAGATATTTCCATATGTATACAGATAGTATTGTATGTATTTCCATGTTTATACATATGGTGGTGTAGATATTTCCATGTTTATTGTGATGACTGTGTAGATATTTCCATGTTTTTACAGATGGCAGTGTAGATATTTCAATGTTTATTGAGATGGCGCTGTAGATGTTTCCATGTTTATACAGATCGCGGTGTAGATGTTTCCATGTTTATACAGATAGCGGTGTAGATATTTCCATGTTTATACAGATCGCGGTGTAGATATTTCCATGTTTATACAGATCGCGGTGTAGATATTTCCATGTTTATACAGCTCGTGGTGAAGATATTTCCATGTTTATACAGATAGCGGTGAAGATATTTCCATGTGTATACAGATGGCGGTGTAGATATTTCCAAACTTATACAGATGTCTGTGTAGATATTTCCATGTGTATACAGAAGGTATTGTAGGTATTTCCATGTTTATACAGAAGGTGGTGTAGATATTTCCATGTTTATTCAGTTGACTGTGTAGATATTTCCATGTTTTTACAGACGGCAGTGTGGATATTTCAATGTTTATAGAGATGGCACGGTAGTTATTTCCATGTTTATACAGAACGCGTTGTAGATATTTCCATGTTTATACAGATAGCGGTGTAGATATTTCCATGTTTTCACAGATGGTGGTGTAGATATTTCCGTGTTTATACACATGGCGGAGTAGATAGTTCCATCTTTCTGGAGATGGCAGTGTAGATATTTTCATGTTTATAGAGATGGCGGTGTAGTTATTTCCGTATTTATAGAGATAGCGGAGTAGATATTTCCATCTTTGTACAGATGGCAGTGTAGATATTTCCATGTTTATACAGATGGCGGTGTAGATATTTCCATACTTATACAGATGTCTGTGTAGATATTTCCATGTGTATACAGATGGTATAGTAGGTATTTCCATGTTTATACAGATGGTGGTGTATTTATTTCCATGTTTATTCAGATGACTGTGTATATATTTCCATGTTTTTACAGATGGCAGTGTAGATAATTCAATGTTTATAGAGATGGCGCTTTAGATATTTCCATGTTTATACAAATCGCAGTGTAGATATTTCCATGTTTATACAGATAGCGGTGTAGATATTTCCATGTTTATACAGATTGTGGTGTAGATATTTCCATCTTTCTACAGATGGCATTGTAGATATTTCCATGTGAATGCAGATGGCGGTGTATATATTTCCACGTTTATATTGATGGTGGTGTAGATATTAACATGTTTATACAGATAGCGGTGTAGATATTTCCATGTTTATACAGATCGTGGTGAAGATATTTCCATGTTTATACAGATCGCGGTGTAGATATTTCCATGTTTATACAGATCACGGTGTAGATATTTCCATGTTTATAGAGATAGCGGTGTAGGTATTTCCATGTTTATAGGCATAGCGGTGTAGATATTTCCATGTTTATATAGATGGCGTTGTAGATATTTCCATGTTTATAGAGATAGCGGTGTAGGTATTTCCATGTTTATAGGCATAGCGGTGTAGATATTTCCATGTTTATATAGATGGTGGTGTAGATATTACCATGTTTATACAGATAGCGGAGTAGATATTTCCATGTTTATACAGATCGTGGTGAAGATATTTCCATGTTCATACAGATCGTGGTGTAGATATTTCCATGTGTATACAGATCGCGGTGTAGATATTTCCATCTTTATACAGATAGCGGTGTAGATATTTCCATGTTTGTACAGATAGCAGTGTAGATATTTCCAGGTTTATAGAGATAGTGGTGTAGGTATTTCCATGTTTACAGACATAGCGGTGTAGATATTTCCATGTTTATATAGATGGCGTTGTAGATATTTCCATGTTTATACCGATAGATGTGTTGGTATTTCCACGTTTATACAGATAGCGATGTAGATATTTCCATGTTTATACAGCTCGCGGTGCAGATATTTATATCTTTATACAGATGGCATTGTAGATATTTCCTTATTCACACAGATGGCGGTGTAGATGTTTCCATGTTTATACAGAAGGCGGAGTAGTTAGTTCCATGTTTATGGAGATGGCAGTGTAGATATTTTCATGTTTATAGAGATGGCGGTGTAGATATTTCCATGTTTATAGAGATAGCAGTGTAGATATTTACATGTTTATACAGATGGCTGTGTAGATATTTCCATGTGTATACAGATGGCATTGTAGATATTTCCATGTTTATACAGATGACTGTAGAGTTATTTCCATGTTTTACCGATGGCTCTGCAGATATTTCCATGTTTATAGAGATAGCGGTGTAGATATTTCCATGTTTGTACAGATGGCGTTGTTGATATTTCCATCTATACACAGATGGCCGTGTAGATATTTCCATGTTTATACAGATGGCAGCGTAGATATTTCCATGGACATGCAGATGGCGGTGTAGATATTTCCATGTTTATACAGAGAGCGGTGTAGATATTTCCATGTTTTCACAGATGGTGGTGTAGATATTTCCGTGTTTATACACATGGCGGAGTAGATACGTCCATCTTTATGGAGATGGCAGTGTAGATATTTTCATGTTTATAGAGATGGCGGTGTAGATATTTCCATATTTATAGAGATAGCGGTGTAGATATTTCCATCTTTCTACAGATGGGAGTGTAGATATTTCCATGTTTATACAGATGGCGGTGTCGATATTTCCATACTTATACAGATGTCTGTGTAGATATTTCCATATGTATACAGATAGTATTGTATGTATTTCCATGTTTATACATATGGTGGTGTAGATATTTCCATGTTTATTGTGATGACTGTGTAGATATTTCCATGTTTTTACAGATGTCAGTGTAGATATTTCAATGTTTATTGAGATGGCGCTGTAGATGTTTCCATGTTTATACAGATCGCGGTGTAGATGTTTCCATGTTTATACAGATAGCGGTGTAGATATTTCCATGTTTATACAGATCGCGGTGTAGATATTTCCATGTTTATACAGATCGCGGTGTAGATATTTCCATGTTTATACAGCTCGTGGTGAAGATATTTCCATGTTTATACAGATAGCGGTGAAGATATTTCCATGTGTATACAGATGGCGGTGTAGATATTTCCAAACTTATACAGATGTCTGTGTAGATATTTCCATGTGTATACAGAAGGTATTGTAGGTATTTCCATGTTTATACAGAAGGTGGTGTAGATATTTCCATGTTTATTCAGTTGACTGTGTAGATATTTCCATGTTTTTACAGACGGCAGTGTGGATATTTCAATGTTTATAGAGATGGCGCTGTAGTTATTTCCATGTTTATACAGAACGCGTTGTAGATATTTCCATGTTTATACAGATAGCGGTGTAGATATTTCCATGTTTTCACAGATGGTGGTGTAGATATTTCCGTGTTTATACACATGGCGGAGTAGATAGTTCCATCTTTCTGGAGATGGCAGTGTAGATATTTTCATGTTTATAGAGATGGCGGTGTAGTTATTTCCGTATTTATAGAGATAGCGGAGTAGATATTTCCATCTTTGTACAGATGGCAGTGTAGATATTTCCATGTTTATACAGATGGCGGTGTAGATATTTCCATACTTATACAGATGTCTGTGTAGATATTTCCATGTGTATACAGATGGTATAGTAGGTATTTCCATGTTTATACAGATGGTGGTGTATTTATTTCCATGTTTATTCAGATGACTGTGTATATATTTCCATGTTTTTACAGATGGCAGTGTAGATAATTCAATGTTTATAGAGATGGCGCTTTAGATATTTCCATGTTTATACAAATCGCAGTGTAGATATTTCCATGTTTATACAGATAGCGGTGTAGATATTTCCATGTTTATACAGATTGTGGTGTAGATATTTCCATCTTTCTACAGATGGCATTGTAGATATTTCCATGTGAATGCAGATGGCGGTGTATATATTTCCACGTTTATATTGATGGTGGTGTAGATATTAACATGTTTATACAGATAGCGGTGTAGATATTTCCATGTTTATACAGATCGTGGTGAAGATATTTCCATGTTTATACAGATCGCGGTGTAGATATTTCCATGTTTATACAGATCACGGTGTAGATATTTCCATGTTTATAGAGATAGCGGTGTAGGTATTTCCATGTTTATAGGCATAGCGGTGTAGATATTTCCATGTTTATATAGATGGCGTTGTAGATATTTCCATGTTTATAGAGATAGCGGTGTAGGTATTTCCATGTTTATAGGCATAGCGGTGTAGATATTTCCATGTTTATATAGATGGTGGTGTAGATATTACCATGTTTATACAGATAGCGGAGTAGATATTTCCATGTTTATACAGATCGTGGTGAAGATATTTCCATGTTCATACAGATCGTGGTTTAGATATTTCCATGTGTATACAGATCGCGGTGTAGATATTTCCATCTTTATACAGATAGCGGTGTAGATATTTCCATGTTTGTACAGATAGCAGTGTAGATATTTCCAGGTTTATAGAGATAGTGGTGTAGGTATTTCCATGTTTACAGACATAGCGGTGTAGATATTTCCATGTTTATATAGATGGCGTTGTAGATATTTCCATGTTTATACCGATAGATGTGTTGGTATTTCCACGTTTATACAGATAGCGATGTAGATATTTCCATGTTTATACAGCTCGCGGTGCAGATATTTATATCTTTATACAGATGGCATTGTAGATATTTCCTTATTCACACAGATGGCGGTGTAGATGTTTCCATGTTTATACAGAAGGCGGAGTAGTTAGTTCCATGTTTATGGAGATGGCAGTGTAGATATTTTCATGTTTATAGAGATGGCGGTGTAGATATTTCCATGTTTATAGAGATAGCAGTGTAGATATTTACATGTTTATACAGATGGCTGTGTAGATATTTCCATGTGTATACAGATGGCATTGTAGATATTTCCATGTTTATACAGATGACTGTAGAGTTATTTCCATGTTTTACCGATGGCTCTGCAGATATTTCCATGTTTATAGAGATAGCGGTGTAGATATTTCCATGTTTGTACAGATGGCGTTGTTGATATTTCCATCTATACACAGATGGCCGTGTAGATATTTCCATGTTTATACAGATGGCAGCGTAGATATTTCCATGGACATGCAGATGGCGGTGTAGATATTTCCATGTTTATACAGAGAGCGGTGTAGATATTTCCATGTTTTCACAGATGGTGGTGTAGATATTTCCGTGTTTATACACATGGCGGAGTAGATACGTCCATCTTTATGGAGATGGCAGTGTAGATATTTTCATGTTTATAGAGATGGCGGTGTAGATATTTCCATATTTATAGAGATAGCGGTGTAGATATTTCCATCTTTCTACAGATGGGAGTGTAGATATTTCCATGTTTATACAGATGGCGGTGTCGATATTTCCATACTTATAAAGATGTCTGTGTAGATATTTCCATATGTATACAGATAGTATTGTATGTATTTCCATGTTTATACATATGGTGGTGTAGATATTTCCATGTTTATTGTGATGACTGTGTAGATATTTCCATGTTTTTACAGATGGCAGTGTAGATATTTCAATGTTTATTGAGATGGCGCTGTAGATGTTTCCATGTTTATACAGATCGCGGTGTAGATGTTTCCATGTTTATACAGATAGCGGTGTAGATATTTCCATGTTTATACAGATCGCGGTGTAGATATTTCCATGTTTATACAGATCGCGGTGTAGATATTTCCATGTTTATACAGCTCGTGGTGAAGATATTTCCATGTTTATACAGATAGCGGTGAAGATATTTCCATGTGTATACAGATGGCGGTGTAGGTATTTCCAAACTTATACAGATGTCTGTGTAGATATTTCCATGTGTATACAGAAGGTATTGTAGGTATTTCCATGTTTATACAGAAGGTGGTGTAGATATTTCCATGTTTATTCAGTTGACTGTGTAGATATTTCCATGTTTTTACAGACGGCAGTGTGGATATTTCAATGTTTATAGAGATGGCGCTGTAGTTATTTCCATGTTTATACAGAACGCGTTGTAGATATTTCCATGTTTATACAGATAGCGGTGTAGATATTTCCATGTTTTCACAGATGGTGGTGTAGATATTTCCGTGTTTATACACATGGCGGAGTAGATAGTTCCATCTTTCTGGAGATGGCAGTGTAGATATTTTCATGTTTATAGAGATGGCGGTGTAGTTATTTCCGTATTTATAGAGATAGCGGAGTAGATATTTCCATCTTTGTACAGATGGCAGTGTAGATATTTCCATGTTTATACAGATGGCGGTGTAGATATTTCCATGTTTCTACAGATGGCGTTGTAGATATTTCCATGTTTATACTGATAGATGTGTTGGTATTTCCACGTTCATAGAGATAGCGATGTAGATATTTCCATGTTTATGCAGCTCGCGGTGCAGATATTTATATCTTTATACAGATGGCATTGTAGATATTTCCTTATTCACACAGATGTCGGTGTAGATGTTTCCATGTTTATACAGATGGCGGAGTAGTTAGTTCCATGTTTATGGAGATGGCAGTGTAGATATTTTCATGTTTATAGAGATGGTGGCGTAGATATTTCCATGTTTATACAGATAGCGGTGTAGATATTTCCATGTTTTTACAGATATCGGTGTAGATATTTCCATGTTTACACAGATTGCGGTGTAGATATTTCCATCTTTCTACAGATGGCATTGTAGATATTTCCATGTTTATGCAGATGGCGGTGTAGATATTTCCATGTTTATATAGATGGTGGTGTAGATATTACCATGTTTATACAGATAGCGGTGTAGATATTTCCATGTTTATACAGATCGTGGTGAAGATATTTCCATGTTTATACAGATTGCGGTGTAGATATTTCCATGTTTATACAGATCGCGGTGTAGATATTCCCATGTTTATACAGATAGCGGTGTAGATATTTCCATGTTTATAGAGATAGCGGTGTAGGTGTTTCCATGTTTACAGACATAGCGGTGTAGATATTTCCATGTTTATATAGATGGCGTTGTAGTTATTTCCATGTTTATACCGATAGATGTGTTGGTATTTCCACGTTTATACAGATAGCGATGTAGATATTTCCATGTTTATACAGCTCGCGGTGCAGATATTTATATCTTTATACAGATGGCATTGTAGATATTTCCTTATTCACACAGATGGCGGTGTAGATGTTTCCATGTTTATACAGATGGCGGAGTAGTTAGTTCCATGTTTATGGAGATGGCAGTGTAGATATTTTCATGTTTATAGAGATTGCGGTGTAGATATTTCCATGTTTATACAGATAGCGGTGTAGATATTTACATGTTTTTACAGATATCGGTGTAGATATTTCCATGTTTACACAGATTGCGGTGTAGTTATTTCCATCTTTCTACAGATGGCATTGTAGATATTTCCATGTGTATGCAGATGGCGGTGTATATATTTCCATGTTTATATAGATGGTGGTGTAGATATTACCATGTTTATACAGATAGCGGTGTAGATATTTCCATGTTTATAGAGATCGTGGTGAAGATATTTCCATGTTTATACCGATCGCGGTGTAGATATTTCCATGTTTAAACAGATCGCGGTGTAGATATTTCCATGTTTATACAGATATCGTTGTAGATATTTCCATGTTTATACAGATAGCGGTGTAGATATTTCCATGTTTATATAGATGGCGTTGTAGATATTTCCATGTTTATACCGATAGATGTGTTGGTATTTCCACGTTTATACAGATAGCGATGTAGATATTTCCATGTTTATACAGCTCGCGGTGCAGATATTTATATCTTTATACAGATGGCATTGTAGATATTTCCTTATTCACACAGATGGCGGTGTAGATGTTTCCATGTTTATACAGAAGGCGGAGTAGTTAGTTCCATGTTTATGGAGATGGCAGTGTAGATATTTTCATGTTTATAGAGATGGCGGTGTAGATATTTCCATGTTTATAGAGATAGCAGTGTAGATATTTACATGTTTATACAGATGGCTGTGTAGATATTTCCATGTGTATACAGATGGCATTGTAGATATTTCCATGTTTATACAGATGACTGTAGAGTTATTTCCATGTTTTACCGATGGCTCTGCAGATATTTCCATGTTTATAGAGATAGCGGTGTAGATATTTCCATGTTTGTACAGATGGCGTTGTTGATATTTCCATCTATACACAGATGGCCGTGTAGATATTTCCATGTTTATACAGATGGCAGCGTAGATATTTCCATGGACATGCAGATGGCGGTGTAGATATTTCCATGTTTATACAGAGAGCGGTGTAGATATTTCCATGTTTTCACAGATGGTGGTGTAGATATTTCCGTGTTTATACACATGCGGAGTAGATACGTCCATCTTTATGGAGATGGCAGTGTAGATATTTTCATGTTTATAGAGATGGCGGTGTAGATATTTCCATATTTATAGAGATAGCGGTGTAGATATTTCCATCTTTCTACAGATGGGAGTGTAGATATTTCCATGTTTATACAGATGGCGGTGTCGATATTTCCATACTTATACAGATGTCTGTGTAGATATTTCCATATGTATACAGATAGTATTGTATGTATTTCCATGTTTATACATATGGTGGTGTAGATATTTCCATGTTTATTGTGATGACTGTGTAGATATTTCCATGTTTTTACAGATGTCAGTGTAGATATTTCAATGTTTATTGAGATGGCGCTGTAGATGTTTCCATGTTTATACAGATCGCGGTGTAGATGTTTCCATGTTTATACAGATAGCGGTGTAGATATTTCCATGTTTATACAGATCGCGGTGTAGATATTTCCATGTTTATACAGATCGCGGTGTAGATATTTCCATGTTTATACAGCTCGTGGTGAAGATATTTCCATGTTTATACAGATAGCGGTGAAGATATTTCCATGTGTATACAGATGGCGGTGTAGATATTTCCAAACTTATACAGATGTCTGTGTAGATATTTCCATGTGTATACAGAAGGTATTGTAGGTATTTCCATGTTTATACAGAAGGTGGTGTAGATATTTCCATGTTTATTCAGTTGACTGTGTAGATATTTCCATGTTTTTACAGACGGCAGTGTGGATATTTCAATGTTTATAGAGATGGCGCTGTAGTTATTTCCATGTTTATACAGAACGCGTTGTAGATATTTCCATGTTTATACAGATAGCGGTGTAGATATTTCCATGTTTTCACAGATGGTGGTGTAGATATTTCCGTGTTTATACACATGGCGGAGTAGATAGTTCCATCTTTCTGGAGATGGCAGTGTAGATATTTTCATGTTTATAGAGATGGCGGTGTAGTTATTTCCGTATTTATAGAGATAGCGGAGTAGATATTTCCATCTTTGTACAGATGGCAGTGTAGATATTTCCATGTTTATACAGATGGCGGTGTAGATATTTCCATACTTATACAGATGTCTGTGTAGATATTTCCATGTGTATACAGATGGTATAGTAGGTATTTCCATGTTTATACAGATGGTGGTGTATTTATTTCCATGTTTATTCAGATGACTGTGTATATATTTCCATGTTTTTACAGATGGCAGTGTAGATAATTCAATGTTTATAGAGATGGCGCTTTAGATATTTCCATGTTTATACAAATCGCAGTGTAGATATTTCCATGTTTATACAGATAGCGGTGTAGATATTTCCATGTTTATACAGATTGTGGTGTAGATATTTCCATCTTTCTACAGATGGCATTGTAGATATTTCCATGTGAATGCAGATGGCGGTGTATATATTTCCACGTTTATATTGATGGTGGTGTAGATATTAACATGTTTATACAGATAGCGGTGTAGATATTTCCATGTTTATACAGATCGTGGTGAAGATATTTCCATGTTTATACAGATCGCGGTGTAGATATTTCCATGTTTATACAGATCACGGTGTAGATATTTCCATGTTTATAGAGATAGCGGTGTAGGTATTTCCATGTTTATAGGCATAGCGGTGTAGATATTTCCATGTTTATATAGATGGCGTTGTAGATATTTCCATGTTTATAGAGATAGCGGTGTAGGTATTTCCATGTTTATAGGCATAGCGGTGTAGATATTTCCATGTTTATATAGATGGTGGTGTAGATATTACCATGTTTATACAGATAGCGGAGTAGATATTTCCATGTTTATACAGATCGTGGTGAAGATATTTCCATGTTCATACAGATCGTGGTGTAGATATTTCCATGTGTATACAGATCGCGGTGTAGATATTTCCATCTTTATACAGATAGCGGTGTAGATATTTCCATGTTTGTACAGATAGCAGTGTAGATATTTCCAGGTTTATAGAGATAGTGGTGTAGGTATTTCCATGTTTACAGACATAGCGGTGTAGATATTTCCATGTTTATATAGATGGCGTTGTAGATATTTCCATGTTTATACCGATAGATGTGTTGGTATTTCCACGTTTATACAGATAGCGATGTAGATATTTCCATGTTTATACAGCTCGCGGTGCAGATATTTATATCTTTATACAGATGGCATTGTAGATATTTCCTTATTCACACAGATGGCGGTGTAGATGTTTCCATGTTTATACAGAAGGCGGAGTAGTTAGTTCCATGTTTATGGAGATGGCAGTGTAGATATTTTCATGTTTATAGAGATGGCGGTGTAGATATTTCCATGTTTATAGAGATAGCAGTGTAGATATTTACATGTTTATACAGATGGCTGTGTAGATATTTCCATGTGTATACAGATGGCATTGTAGATATTTCCATGTTTATACAGATGACTGTAGAGTTATTTCCATGTTTTACCGATGGCTCTGCAGATATTTCCATGTTTATAGAGATAGCGGTGTAGATATTTCCATGTTTGTACAGATGGCGTTGTTGATATTTCCATCTATACACAGATGGCCGTGTAGATATTTCCATGTTTATACAGATGGCAGCGTAGATATTTCCATGGACATGCAGATGGCGGTGTAGATATTTCCATGTTTATACAGAGAGCGGTGTAGATATTTCCATGTTTTCACAGATGGTGGTGTAGATATTTCCGTGTTTATACACATGGCGGAGTAGATACGTCCATCTTTATGGAGATGGCAGTGTAGATATTTTCATGTTTATAGAGATGGCGGTGTAGATATTTCCATATTTATAGAGATAGCGGTGTAGATATTTCCATCTTTCTACAGATGGGAGTGTAGATATTTCCATGTTTATACAGATGGCGGTGTCGATATTTCCATACTTATAAAGATGTCTGTGTAGATATTTCCATATGTATACAGATAGTATTGTATGTATTTCCATGTTTATACATATGGTGGTGTAGATATTTCCATGTTTATTGTGATGACTGTGTAGATATTTCCATGTTTTTACAGATGGCAGTGTAGATATTTCAATGTTTATTGAGATGGCGCTGTAGATGTTTCCATGTTTATACAGATCGCGGTGTAGATGTTTCCATGTTTATACAGATAGCGGTGTAGATATTTCCATGTTTATACAGATCGCGGTGTAGATATTTCCATGTTTATACAGATCGCGGTGTAGATATTTCCATGTTTATACAGCTCGTGGTGAAGATATTTCCATGTTTATACAGATAGCGGTGAAGATATTTCCATGTGTATACAGATGGCGGTGTAGGTATTTCCAAACTTATACAGATGTCTGTGTAGATATTTCCATGTGTATACAGAAGGTATTGTAGGTATTTCCATGTTTATACAGAAGGTGGTGTAGATATTTCCATGTTTATTCAGTTGACTGTGTAGATATTTCCATGTTTTTACAGACGGCAGTGTGGATATTTCAATGTTTATAGAGATGGCGCTGTAGTTATTTCCATGTTTATACAGAACGCGTTGTAGATATTTCCATGTTTATACAGATAGCGGTGTAGATATTTCCATGTTTTCACAGATGGTGGTGTAGATATTTCCGTGTTTATACACATGGCGGAGTAGATAGTTCCATCTTTCTGGAGATGGCAGTGTAGATATTTTCATGTTTATAGAGATGGCGGTGTAGTTATTTCCGTATTTATAGAGATAGCGGAGTAGATATTTCCATCTTTGTACAGATGGCAGTGTAGATATTTCCATGTTTATACAGATGGCGGTGTAGATATTTCCATACTTATACAGATGTCTGTGTAGATATTTCCATGTGTATACAGATGGTATAGTAGGTATTTCCATGTTTATACAGATGGTGGTGTATTTATTTCCATGTTTATTCAGATGACTGTGTATATATTTCCATGTTTTTACAGATGGCAGTGTAGATAATTCAATGTTTATAGAGATGGCGCTTTAGATATTTCCATGTTTATACAAATCGCAGTGTAGATATTTCCATGTTTATACAGATAGCGGTGTAGATATTTCCATGTTTATACAGATTGTGGTGTAGATATTTCCATCTTTCTACAGATGGCATTGTAGATATTTCCATGTGAATGCAGATGGCGGTGTATATATTTCCACGTTTATATTGATGGTGGTGTAGATATTAACATGTTTATACAGATAGCGGTGTAGATATTTCCATGTTTATACAGATCGTGGTGAAGATATTTCCATGTTTATACAGATCGCGGTGTAGATATTTCCATCTTTATACAGATCACGGTGTAGATATTTCCATGTTTATAGAGATAGCGGTGTAGGTATTTCCATGTTTATAGGCATAGCGGTGTAGATATTTCCATGTTTATATAGATGGCGTTGTAGATATTTCCATGTTTATAGAGATAGCGGTGTAGGTATTTCCATGTTTATAGGCATAGCGGTGTAGATATTTCCATGTTTATATAGATGGCGTTGTAGATATTTCCATGTTTATACCGATAGATGTGTTGGTATTTCCACGTTTATAAAGATAGCGATGTAGATATTTCCATGTTTATACAGCTCGCGGTGCAGATATTTATATCTTTATACAGATGGCATTGTAGATATTTCCTTATTCACACAGACGGCGGTGTAGATGTTTCCATGTTTATACAGATGGCGGAGTAGTTAGTTCCATGTTTATGGAGATGGCATTGTAGATATTTTCATTTTTATATAAATGGCGGTGTAGATATTTCCATGTTTATAGAGATAGCAGTGTAGATATTTACATGTTTATACAGATGGCTGTGTAGATATTTCCATGTGTATACAGATGGCATTGTAGATATTTCCATGTTTATACAGATGACTGTAGATGTATTTCCATGTTTTACAGATGGCTGTGCAGATATTTCCATCTTTATAGAGATAGCGGTGTAGATATTTCCATATTTGTACAGATGGGGTTGTTGATATTTCCATCTATACACAGATGTCCGTGTAGATATTTCCATGTTTATACAGATGGCAGCGTAGATATTTCCATGGACATGCAGATGGCGGTGTAGATATTTCCATGTTTATACAGATAGCGGTGTAGATATTTCCATGTTTATACAGATCGTGGTGAAGATATTTCCATGTTTATACAGATCGTGGTGAAGATATTTCCATGTTTATACAGATAGCGGTGTAGATATTTCCATGTTTTTACAGATATCGGTGTAGATATTTCCATGTTTACACAGATTGCGGTGTAGATATTTCCATCTTTCTACAGATGGCATTGTAGATATTTCCATGTTTATGCAGATGGCGGTGTATATATTTCCATGTTTTTATAGATGGTGGTGAAGATATTACCATGTTTATACAGATAGCGGTGTAGATATTTCCATGTTTATACAGATCGTGGTGAAGATATTTCCATGTTTATACAAATCGCGGTGTAGATATTTCCATGTTTATACAGATCACGGTATAGATATTTCCATGTTTATACAGATAGCGGTGTAGATATTTCCATGTTTATACAGATAGCGGTGTAGATATTTCCATGTTTATAGAGATAGCGGTGTAGATATTTCCATCTTTCTACAGATGGCAGTGTAGATATTTCCATGTTTATACAGATGGCGTTGTAGATATTTCCATACTTATAGAGATGTCTGTGTAGATATTTCCATGTGTATACAGATGGTATTGTAGGTATTTCCATGTTTATACAGATGGTGGTGTAGATATTTCCATGTTTATTCAGATGACAGTGTAGATATTTCCATGGTTTTACAGATGGCAGTGTAGATATTTCAAAGTTTATAGAGATGGCGCTGTAGATATTTCCATGTTTATACAGATCGCGGTGTAGATATTTCCATGTTTATAGAGATAGCGGTGTAGGTATTTCCATGTTTATAGACATAGCGGTGTAGATATTTCCATGTTTCTACAGATGGCGTTGTAGATATTTCCATGTTTATACTGATAGATGTGTTGGTATTTCCACGTTCATAGAGATAGCGATGTAGATATTTCCATGTTTATGCAGCTCGCGGTGCAGATATTTATATCTTTATACAGATGGCATTGTAGATATTTCCTTATTCACACAGATGTCGGTGTAGATGTTTCCATGTTTATACAGATGGCGGAGTAGTTAGTTCCATGTTTATGGAGATGGCAGTGTAGATATTTTCATGTTTATAGAGATGGTGGCGTAGATATTTCCATGTTTATACAGATAGCGGTGAAGATATTTCCATGTTTTTACAGATATCGGTGTAGATATTTCCATGTTTACACAGATTGCGGTGTAGATATTTCCATCTTTCTACAGATGGCATTGTAGATATTTCCATGTTTATGCAGATGGCGGTGTAGATATTTCCATGTTTATATAGATGGTGGTGTAGATATTACCATGTTTATACAGATAGCGGTGTAGATATTTCCATGTTTATACAGATCGTGGTGAAGATATTTCCATGTTTATACAGATTGCGGTGTAGATATTTCCATGTTTATACAGATCGCGGTGTAGATATTCCCATGTTTATACAGATAGCGGTGTAGATATTTCCATGTTTATAGAGATAGCGGTGTAGGTGTTTCCATGTTTACAGACATAGCGGTGTAGATATTTCCATGTTTATATAGATGGCGTTGTAGTTATTTCCATGTTTATACCGATAGATGTGTTGGTATTTCCACGTTTATACAGATAGCGATGTAGATATTTCCATGTTTATACAGCTCGCGGTGCAGATATTTATATCTTTATACAGATGGCATTGTAGATATTTCCTTATTCACACAGATGGCGGTGTAGATGTTTCCATGTTTATACAGATGGCGGAGTAGTTAGTTCCATGTTTATGGAGATGGCAGTGTAGATATTTTCATGTTTATAGAGATTGCGGTGTAGATATTTCCATGTTTATACAGATAGCGGTGTAGATATTTACATGTTTTTACAGATATCGGTGTAGATATTTCCATGTTTACACAGATTGCGGTGTAGTTATTTCCATCTTTCTACAGATGGCATTGTAGATATTTCCATGTGTATGCAGATGGCGGTGTATATATTTCCATGTTTATATAGATGGTGGTGTAGATATTACCATGTTTATACAGATAGCGGTGTAGATATTTCCATGTTTATAGAGATCGTGGTGAAGATATTTCCATGTTTATACCGATCGCGGTGTAGATATTTCCATGTTTAAACAGATCGCGGTGTAGATATTTCCATGTTTATACAGATATCGTTGTAGATATTTCCATGTTTATACAGATAGCGGTGTAGATATTTCCATGTTTATATAGATGGCGTTGTAGATATTTCCATGTTTATACCGATAGATGTGTTGGTATTTCCACGTTTATACAGATAGCGATGTAGATATTTCCATGTTTATACAGCTCGCGGTGCAGATATTTATATCTTTATACAGATGGCATTGTAGATATTTCCTTATTCACACAGATGGCGGTGTAGATGTTTCCATGTTTATACAGAAGGCGGAGTAGTTAGTTCCATGTTTATGGAGATGGCAGTGTAGATATTTTCATGTTTATAGAGATGGCGGTGTAGATATTTCCATGTTTATAGAGATAGCAGTGTAGATATTTACATGTTTATACAGATGGCTGTGTAGATATTTCCATGTGTATACAGATGGCATTGTAGATATTTCCATGTTTATACAGATGACTGTAGAGTTATTTCCATGTTTTACCGATGGCTCTGCAGATATTTCCATGTTTATAGAGATAGCGGTGTAGATATTTCCATGTTTGTACAGATGGCGTTGTTGATATTTCCATCTATACACAGATGGCCGTGTAGATATTTCCATGTTTATACAGATGGCAGCGTAGATATTTCCATGGACATGCAGATGGCGGTGTAGATATTTCCATGTTTATACAGAGAGCGGTGTAGATATTTCCATGTTTTCACAGATGGTGGTGTAGATATTTCCGTGTTTATACACATGCGGAGTAGATACGTCCATCTTTATGGAGATGGCAGTGTAGATATTTTCATGTTTATAGAGATGGCGGTGTAGATATTTCCATATTTATAGAGATAGCGGTGTAGATATTTCCATCTTTCTACAGATGGGAGTGTAGATATTTCCATGTTTATACAGATGGCGGTGTCGATATTTCCATACTTATACAGATGTCTGTGTAGATATTTCCATATGTATACAGATAGTATTGTATGTATTTCCATGTTTATACATATGGTGGTGTAGATATTTCCATGTTTATTGTGATGACTGTGTAGATATTTCCATGTTTTTACAGATGGCAGTGTAGATATTTCAATGTTTATTGAGATGGCGCTGTAGATGTTTCCATGTTTATACAGATCGCGGTGTAGATGTTTCCATGTTTATACAGATAGCGGTGTAGATATTTCCATGTTTATACAGATCGCGGTGTAGATATTTCCATGTTTATACAGATCGCGGTGTAGATATTTCCATGTTTATACAGCTCGTGGTGAAGATATTTCCATGTTTATACAGATAGCGGTGAAGATATTTCCATGTGTATACAGATGGCGGTGTAGATATTTCCAAACTTATACAGATGTCTGTGTAGATATTTCCATGTGTATACAGAAGGTATTGTAGGTATTTCCATGTTTATACAGAAGGTGGTGTAGATATTTCCATGTTTATTCAGTTGACTGTGTAGATATTTCCATGTTTTTACAGACGGCAGTGTGGATATTTCAATGTTTATAGAGATGGCGCTGTAGTTATTTCCATGTTTATACAGAACGCGTTGTAGATATTTCCATGTTTATACAGATAGCGGTGTAGATATTTCCATGTTTTCACAGATGGTGGTGTAGATATTTCCGTGTTTATACACATGGCGGAGTAGATAGTTCCATCTTTCTGGAGATGGCAGTGTAGATATTTTCATGTTTATAGAGATGGCGGTGTAGTTATTTCCGTATTTATAGAGATAGCGGAGTAGATATTTCCATCTTTGTACAGATGGCAGTGTAGATATTTCCATGTTTATACAGATGGCGGTGTAGATATTTCCATACTTATACAGATGTCTGTGTAGATATTTCCATGTGTATACAGATGGTATAGTAGGTATTTCCATGTTTATACAGATGGTGGTGTATTTATTTCCATGTTTATTCAGATGACTGTGTATATATTTCCATGTTTTTACAGATGGCAGTGTAGATAATTCAATGTTTATAGAGATGGCGCTTTAGATATTTCCATGTTTATACAAATCGCAGTGTAGATATTTCCATGTTTATACAGATAGCGGTGTAGATATTTCCATGTTTATACAGATTGTGGTGTAGATATTTCCATCTTTCTACAGATGGCATTGTAGATATTTCCATGTGAATGCAGATGGCGGTGTATATATTTCCACGTTTATATTGATGGTGGTGTAGATATTAACATGTTTATACAGATAGCGGTGTAGATATTTCCATGTTTATACAGATCGTGGTGAAGATATTTCCATGTTTATACAGATCGCGGTGTAGATATTTCCATGTTTATACAGATCACGGTGTAGATATTTCCATGTTTATAGAGATAGCGGTGTAGGTATTTCCATGTTTATAGGCATAGCGGTGTAGATATTTCCATGTTTATATAGATGGCGTTGTAGATATTTCCATGTTTATAGAGATAGCGGTGTAGGTATTTCCATGTTTATAGGCATAGCGGTGTAGATATTTCCATGTTTATATAGATGGTGGTGTAGATATTACCATGTTTATACAGATAGCGGAGTAGATATTTCCATGTTTATACAGATCGTGGTGAAGATATTTCCATGTTCATACAGATCGTGGTGTAGATATTTCCATGTGTATACAGATCGCGGTGTAGATATTTCCATCTTTATACAGATAGCGGTGTAGATATTTCCATGTTTGTACAGATAGCAGTGTAGATATTTCCAGGTTTATAGAGATAGTGGTGTAGGTATTTCCATGTTTACAGACATAGCGGTGTAGATATTTCCATGTTTATATAGATGGCGTTGTAGATATTTCCATGTTTATACCGATAGATGTGTTGGTATTTCCACGTTTATACAGATAGCGATGTAGATATTTCCATGTTTATACAGCTCGCGGTGCAGATATTTATATCTTTATACAGATGGCATTGTAGATATTTCCTTATTCACACAGATGGCGGTGTAGATGTTTCCATGTTTATACAGAAGGCGGAGTAGTTAGTTCCATGTTTATGGAGATGGCAGTGTAGATATTTTCATGTTTATAGAGATGGCGGTGTAGATATTTCCATGTTTATAGAGATAGCAGTGTAGATATTTACATGTTTATACAGATGGCTGTGTAGATATTTCCATGTGTATACAGATGGCATTGTAGATATTTCCATGTTTATACAGATGACTGTAGAGTTATTTCCATGTTTTACCGATGGCTCTGCAGATATTTCCATGTTTATAGAGATAGCGGTGTAGATATTTCCATGTTTGTACAGATGGCGTTGTTGATATTTCCATCTATACACAGATGGCCGTGTAGATATTTCCATGTTTATACAGATGGCAGCGTAGATATTTCCATGGACATGCAGATGGCGGTGTAGATATTTCCATGTTTATACAGAGAGCGGTGTAGATATTTCCATGTTTTCACAGATGGTGGTGTAGATATTTCCGTGTTTATACACATGGCGGAGTAGATACGTCCATCTTTATGGAGATGGCAGTGTAGATATTTTCATGTTTATAGAGATGGCGGTGTAGATATTTCCATATTTATAGAGATAGCGGTGTAGATATTTCCATCTTTCTACAGATGGGAGTGTAGATATTTCCATGTTTATACAGATGGCGGTGTCGATATTTCCATACTTATACAGATGTCTGTGTAGATATTTCCATATGTATACAGATAGTATTGTATGTATTTCCATGTTTATACATATGGTGGTGTAGATATTTCCATGTTTATTGTGATGACTGTGTAGATATTTCCATGTTTTTACAGATGGCAGTGTAGATATTTCAATGTTTATTGAGATGGCGCTGTAGATGTTTCCATGTTTATACAGATCGCGGTGTAGATGTTTCCATGTTTATACAGATAGCGGTGTAGATATTTCCATGTTTATACAGATCGCGGTGTAGATATTTCCATGTTTATACAGATCGCGGTGTAGATATTTCCATGTTTATACAGCTCGTGGTGAAGATATTTCCATGTTTATACAGATAGCGGTGAAGATATTTCCATGTGTATACAGATGGCGGTGTAGATATTTCCAAACTTATACAGATGTCTGTGTAGATATTTCCATGTGTATACAGAAGGTATTGTAGGTATTTCCATGTTTATACAGAAGGTGGTGTAGATATTTCCATGTTTATTCAGTTGACTGTGTAGATATTTCCATGTTTTTACAGACGGCAGTGTGGATATTTCAATGTTTATAGAGATGGCGCTGTAGTTATTTCCATGTTTATACAGAACGCGTTGTAGATATTTCCATGTTTATACAGATAGCGGTGTAGATATTTCCATGTTTTCACAGATGGTGGTGTAGATATTTCCGTGTTTATACACATGGCGGAGTAGATAGTTCCATCTTTCTGGAGATGGCAGTGTAGATATTTTCATGTTTATAGAGATGGCGGTGTAGTTATTTCCGTATTTATAGAGATAGCGGAGTAGATATTTCCATCTTTGTACAGATGGCAGTGTAGATATTTCCATGTTTATACAGATGGCGGTGTAGATATTTCCATACTTATACAGATGTCTGTGTAGATATTTCCATGTGTATACAGATGGTATAGTAGGTATTTCCATGTTTATACAGATGGTGGTGTATTTATTTCCATGTTTATTCAGATGACTGTGTATATATTTCCATGTTTTTACAGATGGCAGTGTAGATAATTCAATGTTTATAGAGATGGCGCTTTAGATATTTCCATGTTTATACAAATCGCAGTGTAGATATTTCCATGTTTATACAGATAGCGGTGTAGATATTTCCATGTTTATACAGATTGTGGTGTAGATATTTCCATCTTTCTACAGATGGCATTGTAGATATTTCCATGTGAATGCAGATGGCGGTGTATATATTTCCACGTTTATATTGATGGTGGTGTAGATATTAACATGTTTATACAGATAGCGGTGTAGATATTTCCATGTTTATACAGATCGTGGTGAAGATATTTCCATGTTTATACAGATCGCGGTGTAGATATTTCCATCTTTATACAGATCACGGTGTAGATATTTCCATGTTTATAGAGATAGCGGTGTAGGTATTTCCATGTTTATAGGCATAGCGGTGTAGATATTTCCATGTTTATATAGATGGCGTTGTAGATATTTCCATGTTTATAGAGATAGCGGTGTAGGTATTTCCATGTTTATAGGCATAGCGGTGTAGATATTTCCATGTTTATATAGATGGCGTTGTAGATATTTCCATGTTTATACCGATAGATGTGTTGGTATTTCCACGTTTATAAAGATAGCGATGTAGATATTTCCATGTTTATACAGCTCGCGGTGCAGATATTTATATCTTTATACAGATGGCATTGTAGATATTTCCTTATTCACACAGACGGCGGTGTAGATGTTTCCATGTTTATACAGATGGCGGAGTAGTTAGTTCCATGTTTATGGAGATGGCATTGTAGATATTTTCATTTTTATATAAATGGCGGTGTAGATATTTCCATGTTTATAGAGATAGCAGTGTAGATATTTACATGTTTATACAGATGGCTGTGTAGATATTTCCATGTGTATACAGATGGCATTGTAGATATTTCCATGTTTATACAGATGACTGTAGATGTATTTCCATGTTTTACAGATGGCTGTGCAGATATTTCCATCTTTATAGAGATAGCGGTGTAGATATTTCCATATTTGTACAGATGGGGTTGTTGATATTTCCATCTATACACAGATGTCCGTGTAGATATTTCCATGTTTATACAGATGGCAGCGTAGATATTTCCATGGACATGCAGATGGCGGTGTAGATATTTCCATGTTTATACAGATAGCGGTGTAGATATTTCCATGTTTATACAGATCGTGGTGAAGATATTTCCATGTTTATACAGATCGTGGTGAAGATATTTCCATGTTTATACAGATAGCGGTGTAGATATTTCCATGTTTTTACAGATATCGGTGTAGATATTTCCATGTTTACACAGATTGCGGTGTAGATATTTCCATCTTTCTACAGATGGCATTGTAGATATTTCCATGTTTATGCAGATGGCGGTGTATATATTTCCATGTTTTTATAGATGGTGGTGAAGATATTACCATGTTTATACAGATAGCGGTGTAGATATTTCCATGTTTATACAGATCGTGGTGAAGATATTTCCATGTTTATACAAATCGCGGTGTAGATATTTCCATGTTTATACAGATCACGGTATAGATATTTCCATGTTTATACAGATAGCGGTGTAGATATTTCCATGTTTATACAGATAGCGGTGTAGATATTTCCATGTTTATAGAGATAGCGGTGTAGGTATTTCCATGTTTATAGACATAGCGGTGTAGATATTTCCATGTTTATATAGATGGCGTTGTAGATATTTCCATGTTTATACCGATAGATGTGCTGGTATTTCCACGTTTATAAAGATAGCGATGTAGATATTTCCATGTTTATACAGCCCGCGGTGCAGATATTTATATCTTTATACAGATGGCATTGTAGATATTTACTTATTCACACAGATGGAGCTGTAGATGTTTCTATGTTTATACAGATGGCGGAGTAGTTAGTTCCATGTTTATGGAGATGGCAGTGTAGATATTTTCATGTTTATAGAGATGGCGGTGTAGATATTTCCATGAGTATACAGATGGCATTGTAGATATTTCCATGTTTATACAGACAACTGTAGAGATATTTCCATGTTTTACAGATGGCTGTGCAGATATTTCCATATTTATAGAGATAACGGTGTAGATATTTCCATGTTTGTACAGATGGTGTTGTTGATATTTCCATCTATACACAGATGGCCGTGTAGATATTTCCATGTTTATACAGATGGCAGCGTAGATATTTTCATGGACATGCAGATGGCGGTGTAGATATTTCCATGTTTATACAGATAGCGGTGTAGATATTTCCATGTTTATACAGATCGTGGTGAAGATATTTCCATGTTTATACAAATAGTGGTGAAGAAGTGTCCATGTTTATACAGATAGCGGTGTAGATATTTCCATGTTTTTACAGATATCGGTGTAGATATTTCCATGTTTACACAGATTGCGGTGTAGATATTTCCATCTTTCTACAGATGGCAGCGTAGATATTTCCATGGACATGCAGATGGCGGTGTAGATATTTCCATGTTTATACAGAGAGCGGTGTAGATATTTCCATTATTATACAGATCGTGGTGAAGATATTTCCATGTTTATACAGATCGTGGTGAAGATATTTCCATGTTTATACAGATAGCGGTGTAGATATTTTCATGTTTATACAGATAGCGGTGTAGATATTTGCATGTTTATAGAGATTGCGGTGTAGGTATTTCCAAGTTTATAGACATAGCGGTGCATATTTCCATGTTTATAGAGATAGCAGTGTAGATATTTACAGGTTTATACAGATGGCTGTGTAGATATTTCCATGTGTATACAGATGGCATTGTAGATATTTCCATGTTTATACAGATGACTGTAGAGGTATTTCCATGTTTTACAGATGGCTGTGCAGATATTTCCATGTTTATAGAGGTTTTTCCATGTTTTACAGATGGCTGTGCAGATATTTCCATGTTTATAGAGATAGCGGTGTAGATATTTCCATGTTTGTACAGATGGCGTTGTTGATATTTCCATCCATACACAGATGGCCATGTAGATATTTCCATGTTTATACAGATGGCACAGTAGATTTTTCCATGGACATGCAGATGGCGGTGTAGATATTTCCATGTTTGTACAGATAGCGGTATAGATATTTCCATTTTTTCACAGATGGTGGTGTAGATATTTCCGTGTTTATACACATGGCGGAGTAGATAGTTCCATCTTTATGGAGATGGCAGTGTAGATATTTTCATGTTTATAGAGATGGCGGTGTAGATATTTCCATATTTATAGAGATAGCGGTGTAGATATTTCCATGTTTCTACAGATGGCAGTGTAGATATTTCCATGTTTATGCAGATGGCGGTGTAGATATTTCCATGTTTATATAGATGGTGGTGTAGATATTACCATGTTTATACAGATAGCGGTGTAGATATTTCCATGTTTATGTAGATGGCGTTGTAGATATTTCCATGTTTATACCGATAGATGTGTTGGTATTTCCACGTTTATACAGATAGCAATGTAGGTATTTCCATGTTTATACAGCTCGCGGTGCAGATATTTATACCTTTATACAGATGGCATTGTAGTTATTTCCTTATTCACACAGATGGCGGTGTAGATGTTTCCATGTTTATACAGACGGCGGAGTAGTTAGTTCCATGTTTTTGGAGATGGCAGTGTAGAGATTTTCATGTTTATAGAGATGGCGGTGTAGATATTTCCATGTTTATAGAGATAGCACTGTAGATATTTACATGTTTATACAGATGGCTGTGTAGATATTTCCATGTGTATACAGATGGCATTGTAGATATTTCCATGTTTATAAAGATGACTGTAGAGGTATTTCCATGTTTTACAGATGGCTGTGCAGATATTTCCATGTTTATAGAGATAGCGGTGTAGATATTTCCATGTTTGTACAGATGGCGTTGATATTTCCATCTATACACAGATGGCCGTGTAGATATTTCCATGTTTATACAGATGGCAGCGTAGATATTTCCATGGACATGCAGATGGCGGTGTAGATATTTCCATGTTTATACAGAGAGCGGTGTAGATATTTCCATGTTTTCACAGATGGTGGTGTAGATATTTCCGTGTTTATACACATGGTGGTGTAGATACTTCCATCTTTATGGAGATGGCAGTGTAGATATTTTCATGTTTATAGAGATGGCGGTGTAGATATTTCGATATTTACAGAGATAGCGGTGTAGATATTCCCATCTTTGTACAGATGGCTGTGTAGATATTTCCATGTTTATACAGATGGCGGTGTAGATATTCCCATACTTATACAGATGTCTGTGTAGATATTTCCATGTGTATACAGGTGGTATTGTAGGTATTTCCATGTTTATACAGATGGTGGTGTGGATATTTCCATGTTTATTCAGATGACTGTGTAGATATTTCCATGTTTTTACAGATGGCAGTGTAGATATTTCAATGCTTATAGAGATGGCGCTGTAGATATTTCCATGTTTATACACACCGCGGTGTAGATATTTCCATGTTTATGCAGATAGCGGTGTAGATATTTCCATGTTTATAGAGATAGCGGTGTAGGTATTTCCATGTTTATAGACATAGCGGTGTAGATATTTCCATGTTTATATAGATGGCGTTGTAGATATTTCCATGTTTATACCGATAGATGTGTTGGTATTTCCACGTTTATACAGATAGCGATGTAGGTATTTCCATGTTTATACAGCTCGCGGTGCAGATATTTATACCTTTATACAGATGGCATTGTAGATATTTCCTTATTCACACAGATGGCGGTGTAGATGTTTCCATGTTTATACAGACGGCGGAGTAGTTAGTTCCATGTTTTTGGAGATGGCAGTGTAGAGATTTTCATGTTTATAGAGATGGCGGTGTAAATATTTCCATGTTTATAGAGATAGCACTGTAGATATTTACATGTTTATACAGATGGCTGTGTAGATATTTCCATGTGTATACAGATGGCATTGTAGATATTTCCATGTTTATAAAGATGACTGTAGAGGTATTTCCATGTTTTACAGATGGCTGTGCAGATATTTCCATGTTTATAGAGATAGCGGTGTAGATATTTCCATGTTTGTACAGATGGCGTTGATATTTCCATCTATACACAGATGGCCGTGTAGATATTTCCATGTTTATACAGATGGCAGCGTAGATATTTCCATGGACATGTAGATGGCGGTGTAGATATTTCCATGTTTATACAGAGAGCGGTGTAGATATTTCCATGTTTTCACAGATGGTGGTGTAGATATTTCCGTGTTTATACACATGGTGGTGTAGATACTTCCATCTTTATGGAGATGGCAGTGTAGATATTTTCATGTTTATAGAGATGGCGGTGTAGATATTTCGATATTTACAGAGATAGCGGTGTAGATATTCCCATCTTTGTACAGATGGCTGTGTAGATATTTCCATGTTTATACAGATGGCGGTGTAGATATTCCCATACTTATACAGATGTCTGTGTAGATATTTCATGTGTATACAGGTGGTATTGTAGGTATTTCCATGTTTATACAGATGGTGGTGTGGATATTTCCATGTTTATTCAGATGACTGTGTAGATATTTCCATGTTTTGACAGATGGCAGTGTAGATATTTCAATGCTTATAGAGATGGCGCTGTAGATATTTCCATGTTTATACACACCGCGGTGTAGATATTTCCATGTTTATGCAGATAGCGGTGTAGATATTTCCATGTTTATAGAGATAGCGGTGTAGGTATTTCCATGTTTATAGACATAGCGGTGTAGATATTTCCATGTTTATATAGATGGCGTTGTAGATATTTCCATGTTTATACCGATAGATGTGTTGGTATTTCCACGTTTATACAGATAGCGATGTAGGTATTTCCATGTTTATACAGCTCGCGGTGCAGATATTTATACCTTTATACAGATGGCATTGTAGATATTTCCTTATTCACACAGATGGCGGTGTAGATGTTTCCATGTTTATACAGACGGCGGAGTAGTTAGTTCCATGTTTTTGGAGATGGCAGTGTAGAGATTTTCATGTTTATAGAGATGGCGGTGTAGATATTTCCATGTTTATAGAGATAGCACTGTAGATATTTACATGTTTATACAGATGGCTGTGTAGATATTTCCATGTGTATACAGATGGCATTGTAGATATTTCCATGTTTATAAAGATGACTGTAGAGGTATTTCCATGTTTTACAGATGGCTGTGCAGATATTTCCATGTTTATAGAGAGAGCGGTGTAGATATTTCCATGTTTGTACAGATGGCGTTGATATTTCCATCTATACACAGATGGCCGTGTAGATATTTCCATGTTTATACAGATGGCAGCATAGATATTTCCATGGACATGCAGATGGCGGTGTTCATATTTCCATGTTTATACAGAGAGCGGTGTAGATATTTCCATGTTTTCACAGATGGTGGTGTAGATATTTCCGTGTTTATACACATGGTGGTGTAGATACTTCCATCTTTATGGAGATGGCAGTGTAGATATTTTCATGTTTATAGAGATGGCGGTGTAGATATTTCGATATTTACAGAGATAGCGGTGTAGATATTCCCATCTTTGTACAGATGGCTGTGTAGATATTTCCATGTTTATACAGATGGCGGTGTAGATATTCCCATACTTTTAGAGATGTCTGTGTAGATATTTCCATGTGTATACAGATGGTATTGTAGGTATTTCCATGTTTATACATATGGTGGTGTAGATATTTCCATGTTTATTCAGATGACTGTGTAGATATTTCCATGTTTTTACAGATGGCAGTGTAGGTATTTCAATGCTTATAGAGATGGCGCTGTAGATATTTCCATGTTTATACACACCGCGGTGTAGATATTTCCATGTTTATGCAGATAGCAGTGTAGATATTTCCATGTTTTTACAGATATCGGTGTAGATATTTCCATGTTTACACAGATTGCGGTGTAGGTATTTCCATCTTTCTACAGATGGCATTGTAGATATTTCCATGTGTATGCAGATGGCGGTGTATATATATCCATGTTTATATAGATGGTGGTGTAGATATTACCATGTTTATACAGATTGCGGTGTAGATATTTCCATGTTTATACAGATCGTGGTGAAGATATTTCCATGTTTATACCGATCGCGGTGTAGATATTTCCATGTTTATAGAGATAGCACTGTAGATATTTACATGTTTATACAGATATCGTTGTAGATATTTCCATGTTTATACAGATAGCGGTGTAGATATTTCCATGTTTATAAAGATGACTGTAGAGGTATTTCCATGTTTTACAGATGGCTGTGCAGATATTTCCATGTTTATAGAGATAGCGGTGTAGATATTTCCATGTTTGTACAGATGGCGTTGATATTTCCATCTATACACAGATGGCCGTGTAGATATTTCCATGGACATGCAGATGGCGGTGTAGATATTTCCATGTTTATACAGAGAGCGGTGTAGATATTTCCATGTTTTCACAGATGGTGGTGTAGATATTTCCGTGTTTATACACATGGTGGTGTAGATACTTCCATCTTTATGGAGATGGCAGTGTAGATATTTTCATGTTTATAGAGATGGCGGTGTAGATATTTCGATATTTACAGAGATAGCGGTGTAGATATTCCCATCTTTGTACAGATGGCTGTGTGGATATTTCCATGTTTATACAGATGGCGGTGTAGGTATTCCCATACTTATACAGATGTCTGTGTAGATATTTCCATGTGTATACAGATGGTATTGTAGGTATTTCCATGTTTATACAGATGGTGGTGTAGATATTTCCATGTTTATTCAGATGACTGTGTAGATATTTCCATGTTTTTACAGATGGCAGTGTAGATATTTCAATGCTTATAGAGATGGCGCTGTAGATATTTCCATGTTTATACACACCGCGGTGTAGATATTTCCATGTTTATGCAGATAGCGGTGTAGATATTTCCATGTTTTTACAGATATCGGTGTAGATATTTCCATGTTTACACAGATTGCGGTGTAGGTATTTCCATCTTTCTACAGATGGCATTGTAGATATTTCCATGTGTATGCAGATGGCGGTGTATATATATCCATGTTTATATAGATGGTGGTGTAGATATTACCATGTTTATACAGATTGCGGTGTAGATATTTCCATGTTTATACAGATCGTGGTGAAGATATTTCCGTGTTTATACCGATCGCGGTGTAGATATTTCCATGTTTATACAGATCGCGGTGTAGATATTTCCATGTTTATACAGATATCGTTGTAGATATTTCCATGTTTATACAGATAGCGGTGTAGATATTTCCATGTTTATAGAGATAGCGGTGTAGGTATTTCCATGTTTACAGACATAGCGGTGTAGATATTTCCATCTTTATATAGATGGCGTTGTAGATATTTCCATGTTTATACTGATAGATGTGTTGGTATTTCCACGTTTATACAGATAGCGATGTAGATATTTCCATGTTTATACAGCTCGCGGTGCAGATATTTATATCTTTATACAGATGGCATTGTAGATATTTCCTTATTCACACAGATGGCGGTGTAGATGTTTCCATGTTTATACAGATGGCGGAGTAGTTAGTTCCATGTTTATGGAGATGGCAGTGTAGATATTTTCATGTTTATAGAGATGGCGGTGTAGATATTTCCATGTTTATAGAGATAGCAGTGTAGATATTTACATGTTTATTCAGATGGCTGTGTAGATATTTCCATGTGTATACAGATGGCATTGTAGATATTTCCATGTTTATACAGATGACTGTAGAGGTATTTCCATGTTTTACAGATGGCTGTGCAGATATTTCCATGTTTATAGAGATAGCGGTGTAGATATTTCCATGTTGTACAGATGGCGTTGTTGATATTTCCATCTATACACAGATGGCCGTGTAGATATTTCCATGTTTATACATATGGCAGCGTAGATATTTCCATGGACATGCAGATGGCGGTGTAGATATTTCCTTGTTTATACAGAGAGCGGTGTAGATATTTCCATGTTTTCACAGATGGTGCTGTAGATATTTCCGTGTTTATACACATGGAGGAGTAGATACTTCCATCTTTATGGAGATGGCAGTGTAGATATTTTCATGTTTATAGAGATGGCGGTATAGATATTTCCATATTTATAAGGAGAGCGGTGTAGATATTTCCATCTTTCTACAGATGGCAGTGTAGATATTTCCATGTTTATACAGAAGGCGGTGTTGATATTTCCATACTTATAGAGATGTCTGTGTAGATATTTCCATTTGTATACAGATGGTATTGTAGGTATTTCCATGTTTATACAGATGGTGGTGTATTTATTTCCATGTTTATTCAGATGACTGTGTAGATATTTCCATGTTTTACAGATGGCAGTGTAGATATTTCAATGTTTATAGAGATGGCGCTTTAGATATTTCCATGTTTATACAGATCGCGGTGTAGATATTTCCATGTTTATACAGATAGCGGTGTAGATATTTCCATGTTTTTACAGATATCGGTGTAGTTATTTCCATGTTTACACAGATTGCGGTGTAGATATTTCCATCTATCTACAGATGGCATTGTAGATATTTCCATGTTTATGCTGATGGCGGTGTAGATATTTCCATGTTTATATAGATGGCGTTGTAGATATTTCCATGTTTATACCGATAGATGTGTTGGTATTTCCACGTTTATAAAGATAGCGATGTAGATATTTCCATGTTTATACAGCTCGCGGTGCAGATATTTATATCTTTATACAGATGGCATTGTAGATATTTCCTTATTCACACAGATGGCGGTGTAGATGTTTCCATGTTTATACAGATGGCGGAGTAGTTAGTTCCATGTTTATGGAGATGGCAGTGTAGATATTTTCATGTTTATAGAGACGGCGGTGTAGATATTTCCATGTTTATAGAGATAGCAGTGTAGATATTTCTATGTCTATACAGATGGCTGTGTAGATATTTCCATGTGAATACAGATGGCATTGTAGATATTTCCATGTTTATACAGATGACTGTAGAGGTATTTCCATGTTTTACAGATGGCTGTGCAGATATTTCCATCTTTATAGAGATAGCGGTGTAGATATTTCCATGTTTGTACAGATGGGGTTGTTGATATTTCCATCTATACACAGATGGCCGTGTAGATATTTCCATGTTTATACAGATGGCAGCGTAGATATTTCCATGGACATGCAGATGGCGGTGTAGATATTTCCATGTTTATACAGAGAGCGGTGTAGATATTTCCATTATTATACAGATCGTGGTGAAGATATTTCCATGTTTATACAGATCGTGGTGAAGATATTTCCATGTTTATACAGATAGCGGTGTAGATATTTTCATGTTTATACAGATAGCGGTGTAGATATTTGCATGTTTATAGAGATTGCGGTGTAGGTATTTCCAAGTTTATAGACATAGCGGTGTAGATATTTCCATGTTTATAGAGATAGCAGTGTAGATATTTACAGGTTTATACAGATGGCTGTGTAGATATTTCCATGTGTATACAGATGGCATTGTAGATATTTCCATGTTTATACAGATGACTGTAGAGGTATTTCCATGTTTTACAGATGGCTGTGCAGATATTTCCATGTTTATAGAGATAGCGGTGTAGATATTTCCATGTTTGTACAGATGGCGTTGTTGATATTTCCATCCATACACAGATGGCCGTGTAGATATTTCCATGTTTATACAGATGGCACTGTAGATTTTTCCATGGACATGCAGATGGCGGTATAGATATTTCCATGTTTTCACAGATGGTGGTGTAGATATTTCCGTGTTTATACACATGGCGGAGTAGATAGTTCCATCTTTATGGAGATGGCAGTGTAGATATTTTCATGTTTATAGAGATGGCGGTGTAGATATTTCCATATTTATAGAGATAGCGGTGTAGATATTTCCATCTTTCTACAGATGGCAGTGTAGATATTTCCATGTTTATGCAGATATCGGTGTAGATATTTCCATGTTTATATAGATGGTGGTGTAGATATTACCATGTTTATACAGATAGCGGTGTAGATATTTCCATGTTTATACAGATAGCGGTGTAGATATTTCCATGTTTATAGAGATAGCGGTGTAGGTATTTCCATGTTTATAGACATAGCGGTGTAGATATTTCCATGTTTATATAGATGGCGTTGTAGATATTTCCATGTTTATACCGATAGATGTGTTGGTATTTCCACGTTTATACAGATAGCGATGTAGGTATTTCCATGTTTATACAGCTCGCGGTGCAGATATTTATACCTTTATACAGATGGCATTGTAGATATTTCCTTATTCACACAGATGGCGGTGTAGATGTTTCCATGTTTATACAGGCGGCGGAGTAGTTAGTTCCATGTTTTTGGAGATGGCAGTGTAGATATTTCCATGTTTATAGAGATGGCGGTGTAGATATTTCCATGTTTATAGAGATAGCACTGTAGATATTTACATGTTTATACAGATGGCTGTGTAGATATTTCCATGTGTATACAGATGGCATTGTAGATATTTCCATGTTTATAAAGATGACTGTAGAGGTATTTCCATGTTTTACAGATGGCTGTGCAGATATTTCCATGTGTATAGAGATAGCGGTGTAGATATTTCCATGTTTGTACAGATGGCGTTGATATTTCCATCTATACACAGATGGCCGTGTAGATATTTCCATGTTTATACAGATGGCAGCGTAGATATTTCCTTGGACATGCAGATGGCGGTGTAGATATTTCCATGTTTATACAGAGAGCGGTGTAGATATTTCCATGTTTTCACAGATGGTGGTGTAGATATTTCCGTGTTTATACACATGGTGGTGTAGATACTTCCATCTTTATGGAGATGGCAGTGTAGATATTTTCATGTTTATAGAGATGGCGGTGTAGATATTTCGATATTTACAGAGATAGCGGTGTAGATATTTCCATCTTTGTACAGATGGCTGTGTAGGTATTTCCATGTTTATACAGATGTCGGTGTAGATATTCCCATACTTATACAGATGTCTGTGTAGATATTTCCATGTGTATACAGATGGTATTGTAGGTATTTCCATGTTTATACAGATGGTGGTGTAGATATTTCCATGTTTATTCAGATGACTGTGTAGATATTTCCATGTTTTTACAGATGGCAGTGTAGGTATTTCAATGCTTATAGAGATGGCGCTGTAGATATTTCCATGTTTATACACATCGCGGTGTAGATATTTCCATGTTTATGCAGATAGCGGTGTAGATATTTCCATGTTTTTACAGATATCGGTGTAGATATTTCCACGTTTATACAGATAGCGGTGTAGATATTTCCATGTTTATACAGATCGTGGTGAAGATATCTCCATGTTCATACAGATCGTGGTGTAGATATTTCCATGTGTATACAGATCGCGGTGTAGATATTTCCATGTTTATACAGATAGCATTGTAGATATTTCTATGTTTATACAGATAGCGGTGTAGATATTTCCATGTTTATAGAGATAGTGGTGTAGGTATTTCCATGTTTACAGACATAGCGGTGGAGATATTTCCATGTTTATATAGATGGCGTTGTAGATATTTCCATGTTTATACCGATAGATGTGTTGGTATTTCCACGTTTATACAGATAGCGATGTAGATATTTCCAAGTTTATACAGCTCGCGGTGCAGATATTTATATCTTTATACAAATGACATTGTAGATATTTCCTTATTCACACAGATGGCGGTGTAGATGTTTCCATGTTTATACAGATGGCGGAGTAGTTAGTTCCATGTTTATGGAGATGGCAGTGTAGATATTTTCATGTTTATAGAGATGGCGGTGTAGATATTTCCATGTTTATAGAGATAGCAGTGTAGATATTTACATGTTTATACAGATGGCTGTGTAGATATTTCCATGTGTATACAGATGGCATTGTAGATATTTCCATGTTTATACAGATGACTGTAGAGGTATTTCCATGTTTTACAGATGGCTGTGCAGATATTTCCATGTTGATAGAGATAGCGGTGTAGATATTTCCATGTTGTACAGATGGCGTTGTTGATATTTCCATCTATACACAGATGGCCGTGTAGATATTTCCATGTTTATACAGATGGCAGCGTAGATATTTCCATGGACATGCAGATGGCGGTGTAGATATTTCCATGTTTTCACAGATGGTGGTGTAGATATTTCCGTGTTTATACACATGGCGGAGTAGATACTTCCATCTTTATGGAGATGGCAGTGTAGATATTTTCATGTTTATAGAGATGGCGGTATAGATATTTCCATATTTATAGAGATAGCAGTGTAGATATTTCCATCTTTCTACAGATGGCAGTGTAGATATTTCCATGTTTATTCAGATGGCGGTGTAGGTATTTCCATACTTATACAGATGTCTGTGTAGATATTTCCATGTGTATACAGATGGTATTGTAGGTATTTCCATGTTTATACAGATGGTGGTGTAGATATTTCCATGTTCATTCTGATGACTGTGTAGATATTTCCACGTTTCTACAGATTGAAGTGTAGATATTTCAATGTTTATAGAGATGGCGCTGTAGATATTTCCATGTTTATACAGATCGCGGTGTAGATATTTCCATGTTTATACAGATAGCGGTGTAGATATTTCCATGTTTATACAGATCGTGGTGAAGATATTTCCATGTTTACACAGATAGCGGTGTAGATATTTCCATGTTTATACAGATCGCTGTGTAGATATTTCCATGTTTATACAGATAGCGGTGTAGATAGTTCCATGTTTATAGAGAGAGCGGTGTAGGTATTTCCATGTTTATAGACATAGCTGTGTAGATATTTCCATGTTTATACAGATAGCGGTGTAGATATTTCCATGTTTTCACAGATGGTGGTGTAGATATTTCCGTGTTTATACACATGGCGGAGTAGATACTTCCATCTTTATGGAGATGGCAGTGTAGATATTTTCATGTTTATAGAGATGGCGGTGTAGATATTTCCATATTTATAGAGATAGCGGTGTAGATATTTCCATCTTTCTACAGATGGCAGTGTAGATATTTCCATGTTTATACAGACGGCGGTGTCGACATTTCCATACTTATACAGATGTCTGTGTAGATATTTCCATGTGTATACAGATGGTATTGTACGTATTTCCATGTTTATACATATGGTGGTGTAGATATTTCCATGTTTATTCTGATGACTGTGTAGATATTTCCATGTTTTTACAGATGGCAGTGTAGATATTTCAATGTTTATAGAGATGGCGCTGTAGATATTTCCATGTTTATACAGATCGCGGTGTAGATATTTCCATGTTTATACAGATAGCGGTGTAGATATTTCCATGTTTTTACTGATATCGGTGTAGATATTTCCATGTTTACACAGATTGCGGTGTAGATATTTCCATCTTTCTACAGATGGCATTGTAGATATTTCCATGTTTATGCAGATGGCGGTGTATATATTTCCATGTTTATGTAGATGGTGGTGTAGATTTTACCATGTTTATACAGATAGCGGTGTAGATATTTCCATGTTTATACAGATCGTGGTGAAGATATTTCGATGTTTATACAGATCGCGGTGTAGATATTTCCATGTTTATACAGATAGCGGTGTAGATATTTCCATGTTTATACAGATAGCGTTGTAGATATTTCCATGTTTATACAGATAGCGGTGTAGATATTTCCATGTTTATAGAGATAGCGGTGTAGGTATTTCCATGTTTATATACATAGCGGTGTAGATATTTCCATGTTTATATAGATGGCGTTGTTGATATTTCCATCTTTATACCGATAGATGTGTTGGTATTTCAACGTTTAAACAGATAGCGATGTAGATATTTCCATGTTTATACAGCTCGCGGTGCAGATATTTATATCTTTATACAGATGGCATTGTAGATATTTCCTTATTCACACAGATGGCGGTGTAGATGTTTCCATGTTTATACAGATGGCGGAGTAGTTAGTTCCATGTTTATGGAGATGGCAGTGTAGATATTTTCATGTTTATAGAGATGGCGGTGTAGACAATCCCATGTTCATAGAGATTGCAGTGTAGATATTTACATGTTTATACAGATGGCTGTGTAGATATTTCCATGTGTATACAGATGGCATTGTAGATATTTCCATGTTTATACAGATGACTGTAGAGGTATTTCCATGTTTTACAGATGGCTGCGCAGATATTTCCATGTTTATAGAGATAGCGGTGTAGATATTTCCATGTTTGTAGAGATGGCGTTGTTGATATTTCCATCTATACACAGATGGCCGTGTAGATATTTCCATGTTTATACAGATGGCAGCGTAGATATTTCCATGGACATGCAGATGGCGGTGTAGATATTTCCATGTTTATACAGATAGCGGTGTAGATAATTCCATGTTTTCACAGATGGTGGTGTAGATATTTCCGTGTTTATACACATGGCGGAGTAGATACTTCCATCTTTATGGAGACGGCAGTGTAGATATTTTCATGTTTATAGAGATGGCGGTGTAGATATTTCCATATTTATAGAGATAGCGGTGTAGATATTTCCATCTTTCTACAGATGGCAGTGTAGATATTTCCATGTTTATACAGATGGCGGTGTAGATATTTCCATACTTATACAGATGTCTGTGTAGATATATCCATGTGTATACAGATGGTATTGTAGGTATTTCCATGTTTATACACATGGTGGTGTAGATATTTCCATGTTTATTCAGATGTCTGTGTAGACATTTCCATGTTTTTACAGATGGCAGTGTAGATAATTCAATGTTTATAGAGATGGCGCTGTAGATATGTCCATGTTTATACAGATAGTGGTGTAGATATTTCCATGTTTTTACAGATATCGGTGTAGATATTTCCATGTTTACACAGATAGCGCTGTAGGTATTTCCATCTTTCTACAGATGGCATTGTAGATATTTCCATGTTTATGCAGATGGCGTTGTATATATTTCCATGTTTATATAGATGGTGGTGTAGATATTACCATGTTTATATAGATAGCGGTGTAGATATTTCCATGTTTAAACAGATCGTGTTGAAGATATTTCCATGTTTATACAGACCACGGTGTAGATATTTCCATGTTTATACAGATCGCGGTGTAGTTATTTCCATGTTTATACAGATAGCGTTGTAGATATTTCCATGTTTATATAGATAGCGGTGTAGATATTTCCATGTTTATAGAGATAGCGGTGTAGGTATTTCCATGTTTATAGAGATAGCGGTGTAGATATTTCCATGTTGTACAGATGGCGTTGTTGATATTTCCATCTATACACAGATGGCCGTGTAGATATTTCCATGTTTATACAGATGGCAGCGTAGATATTTCCATGGACATGCAGATGGCGGTGTAGATATTTCCATCTTTATACAGAGAGAGGTGTAGATATTTCCATGTTTTCACAGATGGTGGTGTAGATATTTCCGTGTTTATACACATGGCGGAGTAGATATTTCCATCTTTATGGAGATGGCAGTGTAGATATTTTCAGGTTTATAGAGATGGCGGTATAGATATTTCCATATTTATAGAGATAGCGGTGTAGATATTTCCATCTTTCAACAGATGGCAGTGTAGATATTTCCATGTATATACAGATGGCGGTGTAGATATTTCCATGTGTATACAGATGACTGTAGAGGTTTTTCCATGTTTTACAGATGGCTGTGCAGATATTTCCATGTTTATAGAGATAGCGGTGTAGATATTTCCATGTTTGTACAGATGGCGTTGTTGATATTTCCATCTATACACAGATGGCCGTGTAGATATTTCCATGTTTATACAGATGGCAGCGTAGATATTTCCATGGACATGCAGATGGCGGTGTAGATATTTCCATGTTTATACAGAGAGCGGTGTAGATATTTCCATGTTTTCACAGATTGTGGTGTAGATATTTCCGTGTTTATACACATGACGGATTAGATACTTCCATCTTTATGGAGATGGCAGTGTAGATATTTTCATGTTTATAGAGATGGCGGTGTAGATATTTCCATATTTACAGAGATAGCGTTGTAGATATTTCCATCTTTCTACAGATGGCAGTGTAGATATTTCCATGTTTATACAGATGGCGGTGTAGATATTTCCATACTTATACAGATGTCTGTTTAGATATCTCCATGTGTATACAGATGGTATTGTAGGTATTTCCATGTTTATACACATGGTGGTGAAGATATTTCCATGTTTATTCAGATGACTGTGTAGATTTTTCCATGTTTTTACGGATTTCAGTGTAGATATTTCAATGTTTATAGAGATGGCGCTGTAGATATTTCCATGTTTATACAGATCGTGGTGAAGATATTACCATGTATATACAGATAGCGGTGTAGATATTTCCATGTTTATACAGATCGCGGTGTAGATATTTCCATGTTTATACAGATAGCGTTGTAGATATTTCCATGTTTATATAGATAGCGGTGTAGATATTTCCATGTTTATAGAGATAGCGGTGTAGGTATTTCCATGTTTATAGAGATAGCGGTGTAGATATTTCCATGTTGTACAGATGGCGTTGTTGATATTTCCATCTATACACAGATGTCCGTGTAGATATTTCCATGTTTATACAGATGGCAGCGTAGATATTTCCACGGACATGCAGATGGCAGTGTAGATATTTTCATGTTTATAGAGATGGCGGTGTAGATATTTCCATGTTTATAGAGATAGCAGTGTAGATATTTACATGTTTATACAGATGGCTGTGTAGATATTTCCATGTGTATACAGATGGCATTGTAGATATTTCCATGTTTATACAGATGACTGTAGAGTTATTTCCATGTTTTACCGATGGCTCTGCAGATATTTCCATGTTTATAGAGATAGCGGTGTAGATATTTCCATGTTTGTACAGATGGCGTTGTTGATATTTCCATCTATACACAGATGGCCGTGTAGATATTTCCATGTTTATACAGATGGCAGCGTAGATATTTCCATGGACATGCAGATGGCGGTGTAGATATTTCCATGTTTATACAGAGAGCGGTGTAGATATTTCCATGTTTTCACAGATGGTGGTGTAGATATTTCCGTGTTTATACACATGGCGGAGTAGATACGTCCATCTTTATGGAGATGGCAGTGTAGATATTTTCATGTTTATAGAGATGGCGGTGTAGATATTTCCATATTTATAGAGATAGCGGTGTAGATATTTCCATCTTTCTACAGATGGGAGTGTAGATATTTCCATGTTTATACAGATGGCGGTGTCGATATTTCCATACTTATACAGATGTCTGTGTAGATATTTCCATATGTATACAGATAGTATTGTATGTATTTCCATGTTTATACATATGGTGGTGTAGATATTTCCATGTTTATTGTGATGACTGTGTAGATATTTCCATGTTTTTACAGATGTCAGTGTAGATATTTCAATGTTTATTGAGATGGCGCTGTAGATGTTTCCATGTTTATACAGATCGCGGTGTAGATGTTTCCATGTTTATACAGATAGCGGTGTAGATATTTCCATGTTTATACAGATCGCGGTGTAGATATTTCCATGTTTATACAGATCGCGGTGTAGATATTTCCATGTTTATACAGCTCGTGGTGAAGATATTTCCATGTTTATACAGATAGCGGTGAAGATATTTCCATGTGTATACAGATGGCGGTGTAGATATTTCCAAACTTATACAGATGTCTGTGTAGATATTTCCATGTGTATACAGAAGGTATTGTAGGTATTTCCATGTTTATACAGAAGGTGGTGTAGATATTTCCATGTTTATTCAGTTGACTGTGTAGATATTTCCATGTTTTTACAGACGGCAGTGTGGATATTTCAATGTTTATAGAGATGGCGCTGTAGTTATTTCCATGTTTATACAGAACGCGTTGTAGATATTTCCATGTTTATACAGATAGCGGTGTAGATATTTCCATGTTTTCACAGATGGTGGTGTAGATATTTCCGTGTTTATACACATGGCGGAGTAGATAGTTCCATCTTTCTGGAGATGGCAGTGTAGATATTTTCATGTTTATAGAGATGGCGGTGTAGTTATTTCCGTATTTATAGAGATAGCGGAGTAGATATTTCCATCTTTGTACAGATGGCAGTGTAGATATTTCCATGTTTATACAGATGGCGGTGTAGATATTTCCATACTTATACAGATGTCTGTGTAGATATTTCCATGTGTATACAGATGGTATAGTAGGTATTTCCATGTTTATACAGATGGTGGTGTATTTATTTCCATGTTTATTCAGATGACTGTGTATATATTTCCATGTTTTTACAGATGGCAGTGTAGATAATTCAATGTTTATAGAGATGGCGCTTTAGATATTTCCATGTTTATACAAATCGCAGTGTAGATATTTCCATGTTTATACAGATAGCGGTGTAGATATTTCCATGTTTATACAGATTGTGGTGTAGATATTTCCATCTTTCTACAGATGGCATTGTAGATATTTCCATGTGAATGCAGATGGCGGTGTATATATTTCCACGTTTATATTGATGGTGGTGTAGATATTAACATGTTTATACAGATAGCGGTGTAGATATTTCCATGTTTATACAGATCGTGGTGAAGATATTTCCATGTTTATACAGATCGCGGTGTAGATATTTCCATGTTTATACAGATCACGGTGTAGATATTTCCATGTTTATAGAGATAGCGGTGTAGGTATTTCCATGTTTATAGGCATAGCGGTGTAGATATTTCCATGTTTATATAGATGGCGTTGTAGATATTTCCATGTTTATAGAGATAGCGGTGTAGGTATTTCCATGTTTATAGGCATAGCGGTGTAGATATTTCCATGTTTATATAGATGGTGGTGTAGATATTACCATGTTTATACAGATAGCGGAGTAGATATTTCCATGTTTATACAGATCGTGGTGAAGATATTTCCATGTTCATACAGATCGTGGTTTAGATATTTCCATGTGTATACAGATCGCGGTGTAGATATTTCCATCTTTATACAGATAGCGGTGTAGATATTTCCATGTTTGTACAGATAGCAGTGTAGATATTTCCAGGTTTATAGAGATAGTGGTGTAGGTATTTCCATGTTTACAGACATAGCGGTGTAGATATTTCCATGTTTATATAGATGGCGTTGTAGATATTTCCATGTTTATACCGATAGATGTGTTGGTATTTCCACGTTTATACAGATAGCGATGTAGATATTTCCATGTTTATACAGCTCGCGGTGCAGATATTTATATCTTTATACAGATGGCATTGTAGATATGTCCTTATTCACACAGATGGCGGTGTAGATGTTTCCATGTTTATACAGATGGCGGAGAAGATAGTTCCATGTTTATGGAGATGGCAGTGTAGATATTTTCATGTTTATAGAGATGGCGGTGTAGATATTTCCATGTTTATAGAGATAGCAGTGTAGATATTTACATGTTTATACAGATGGCTGTGTAGATATTTCCATGTGTATACAGATGGCATTGTAGATATTTCCATGTTTATACAGATGACTGTAGAGTTATTTCCATGTTTTACCGATGGCTCTGCAGATATTTCCATGTTTATAGAGATAGCGGTGTAGATATTTCCATGTTTGTACAGATGGCGTTGTTGATATTTCCATCTATACACAGATGGCCGTGTAGATATTTCCATGTTTATACAGATGGCAGCGTAGATATTTCCATGGACATGCAGATGGCGGTGTAGATATTTCCATGTTTATACAGAGAGCGGTGTAGATATTTCCATGTTTTCACAGATGGTGGTGTAGATATTTCCGTGTTTATACACATGGCGGAGTAGATACGTCCATCTTTATGGAGATGGCAGTGTAGATATTTTCATGTTTATAGAGATGGCGGTGTAGATATTTCCATATTTATAGAGATAGCGGTGTAGATATTTCCATCTTTCTACAGATGGGAGTGTAGATATTTCCATGTTTATACAGATGGCGGTGTCGATATTTCCATACTTATAAAGATGTCTGTGTAGATATTTCCATATGTATACAGATAGTATTGTATGTATTTCCATGTTTATACATATGGTGGTGTAGATATTTCCATGTTTATTGTGATGACTGTGTAGATATTTCCATGTTTTTACAGATGGCAGTGTAGATATTTCAATGTTTATTGAGATGGCGCTGTAGATGTTTCCATGTTTATACAGATCGCGGTGTAGATGTTTCCATGTTTATACAGATAGCGGTGTAGATATTTCCATGTTTATACAGATCGCGGTGTAGATATTTCCATGTTTATACAGATCGCGGTGTAGATATTTCCATGTTTATACAGCTCGTGGTGAAGATATTTCCATGTTTATACAGATAGCGGTGAAGATATTTCCATGTGTATACAGATGGCGGTGTAGGTATTTCCAAACTTATACAGATGTCTGTGTAGATATTTCCATGTGTATACAGAAGGTATTGTAGGTATTTCCATGTTTATACAGAAGGTGGTGTAGATATTTCCATGTTTATTCAGTTGACTGTGTAGATATTTCCATGTTTTTACAGACGGCAGTGTGGATATTTCAATGTTTATAGAGATGGCGCTGTAGTTATTTCCATGTTTATACAGAACGCGTTGTAGATATTTCCATGTTTATACAGATAGCGGTGTAGATATTTCCATGTTTTCACAGATGGTGGTGTAGATATTTCCGTGTTTATACACATGGCGGAGTAGATAGTTCCATCTTTCTGGAGATGGCAGTGTAGATATTTTCATGTTTATAGAGATGGCGGTGTAGTTATTTCCGTATTTATAGAGATAGCGGAGTAGATATTTCCATCTTTGTACAGATGGCAGTGTAGATATTTCCATGTTTATACAGATGGCGGTGTAGATATTTCCATACTTATACAGATGTCTGTGTAGATATTTCCATGTGTATACAGATGGTATAGTAGGTATTTCCATGTTTATACAGATGGTGGTGTATTTATTTCCATGTTTATTCAGATGACTGTGTATATATTTCCATGTTTTTACAGATGGCAGTGTAGATAATTCAATGTTTATAGAGATGGCGCTTTAGATATTTCCATGTTTATACAAATCGCAGTGTAGATATTTCCATGTTTATACAGATAGCGGTGTAGATATTTCCATGTTTATACAGATTGTGGTGTAGATATTTCCATCTTTCTACAGATGGCATTGTAGATATTTCCATGTGAATGCAGATGGCGGTGTATATATTTCCACGTTTATATTGATGGTGGTGTAGATATTAACATGTTTATACAGATAGCGGTGTAGATATTTCCATGTTTATACAGATCGTGGTGAAGATATTTCCATGTTTATACAGATCGCGGTGTAGATATTTCCATCTTTATACAGATCACGGTGTAGATATTTCCATGTTTATAGAGATAGCGGTGTAGGTATTTCCATGTTTATAGGCATAGCGGTGTAGATATTTCCATGTTTATATAGATGGCGTTGTAGATATTTCCATGTTTATAGAGATAGCGGTGTAGGTATTTCCATGTTTATAGGCATAGCGGTGTAGATATTTCCATGTTTATATAGATGGCGTTGTAGATATTTCCATGTTTATACCGATAGATGTGTTGGTATTTCCACGTTTATAAAGATAGCGATGTAGATATTTCCATGTTTATACAGCTCGCGGTGCAGATATTTATATCTTTATACAGATGGCATTGTAGATATTTCCTTATTCACACAGACGGCGGTGTAGATGTTTCCATGTTTATACAGATGGCGGAGTAGTTAGTTCCATGTTTATGGAGATGGCATTGTAGATATTTTCATTTTTATATAAATGGCGGTGTAGATATTTCCATGTTTATAGAGATAGCAGTGTAGATATTTACATGTTTATACAGATGGCTGTGTAGATATTTCCATGTGTATACAGATGGCATTGTAGATATTTCCATGTTTATACAGATGACTGTAGATGTATTTCCATGTTTTACAGATGGCTGTGCAGATATTTCCATCTTTATAGAGATAGCGGTGTAGATATTTCCATATTTGTACAGATGGGGTTGTTGATATTTCCATCTATACACAGATGTCCGTGTAGATATTTCCATGTTTATACAGATGGCAGCGTAGATATTTCCATGGACATGCAGATGGCGGTGTAGATATTTCCATGTTTATACAGATAGCGGTGTAGATATTTCCATGTTTATACAGATCGTGGTGAAGATATTTCCATGTTTATACAGATCGTGGTGAAGATATTTCCATGTTTATACAGATAGCGGTGTAGATATTTCCATGTTTTTACAGATATCGGTGTAGATATTTCCATGTTTACACAGATTGCGGTGTAGATATTTCCATCTTTCTACAGATGGCATTGTAGATATTTCCATGTTTATGCAGATGGCGGTGTATATATTTCCATGTTTTTATAGATGGTGGTGAAGATATTACCATGTTTATACAGATAGCGGTGTAGATATTTCCATGTTTATACAGATCGTGGTGAAGATATTTCCATGTTTATACAAATCGCGGTGTAGATATTTCCATGTTTATACAGATCACGGTATAGATATTTCCATGTTTATACAGATAGCGGTGTAGATATTTCCATGTTTATACAGATAGCGGTGTAGATATTTCCATGTTTATAGAGATAGCGGTGTAGGTATTTCCATGTTTATAGACATAGCGGTGTAGATATTTCCATGTTTATATAGATGGCGTTGTAGATATTTCCATGTTTATACCGATAGATGTGCTGGTATTTCCACGTTTATAAAGATAGCGATGTAGATATTTCCATGTTTATACAGCCCGCGGTGCAGATATTTATATCTTTATACAGATGGCATTGTAGATATTTACTTATTCACACAGATGGAGCTGTAGATGTTTCTATGTTTATACAGATGGCGGAGTAGTTAGTTCCATGTTTATGGAGATGGCAGTGTAGATATTTTCATGTTTATAGAGATGGCGGTGTAGATATTTCCATGAGTATACAGATGGCATTGTAGATATTTCCATGTTTATACAGACAACTGTAGAGATATTTCCATGTTTTACAGATGGCTGTGCAGATATTTCCATATTTATAGAGATAACGGTGTAGATATTTCCATGTTTGTACAGATGGTGTTGTTGATATTTCCATCTATACACAGATGGCCGTGTAGATATTTCCATGTTTATACAGATGGCAGCGTAGATATTTTCATGGACATGCAGATGGCGGTGTAGATATTTCCATGTTTATACAGATAGCGGTGTAGATATTTCCATGTTTATACAGATCGTGGTGAAGATATTTCCATGTTTATACAAATAGTGGTGAAGAAGTGTCCATGTTTATACAGATAGCGGTGTAGATATTTCCATGTTTTTACAGATATCGGTGTAGATATTTCCATGTTTACACAGATTGCGGTGTAGATATTTCCATCTTTCTACAGATGGCAGCGTAGATATTTCCATGGACATGCAGATGGCGGTGTAGATATTTCCATGTTTATACAGAGAGCGGTGTAGATATTTCCATTATTATACAGATCGTGGTGAAGATATTTCCATGTTTATACAGATCGTGGTGAAGATATTTCCATGTTTATACAGATAGCGGTGTAGATATTTTCATGTTTATACAGATAGCGGTGTAGATATTTGCATGTTTATAGAGATTGCGGTGTAGGTATTTCCAAGTTTATAGACATAGCGGTGCATATTTCCATGTTTATAGAGATAGCAGTGTAGATATTTACAGGTTTATACAGATGGCTGTGTAGATATTTCCATGTGTATACAGATGGCATTGTAGATATTTCCATGTTTATACAGATGACTGTAGAGGTATTTCCATGTTTTACAGATGGCTGTGCAGATATTTCCATGTTTATAGAGGTTTTTCCATGTTTTACAGATGGCTGTGCAGATATTTCCATGTTTATAGAGATAGCGGTGTAGATATTTCCATGTTTGTACAGATGGCGTTGTTGATATTTCCATCCATACACAGATGGCCATGTAGATATTTCCATGTTTATACAGATGGCACAGTAGATTTTTCCATGGACATGCAGATGGCGGTGTAGATATTTCCATGTTTGTACAGATAGCGGTATAGATATTTCCATTTTTTCACAGATGGTGGTGTAGATATTTCCGTGTTTATACACATGGCGGAGTAGATAGTTCCATCTTTATGGAGATGGCAGTGTAGATATTTTCATGTTTATAGAGATGGCGGTGTAGATATTTCCATATTTATAGAGATAGCGGTGTAGATATTTCCATGTTTCTACAGATGGCAGTGTAGATATTTCCATGTTTATGCAGATGGCGGTGTAGATATTTCCATGTTTATATAGATGGTGGTGTAGATATTACCATGTTTATACAGATAGCGGTGTAGATATTTCCATGTTTATGTAGATGGCGTTGTAGATATTTCCATGTTTATACCGATAGATGTGTTGGTATTTCCACGTTTATACAGATAGCAATGTAGGTATTTCCATGTTTATACAGCTCGCGGTGCAGATATTTATACCTTTATACAGATGGCATTGTAGTTATTTCCTTATTCACACAGATGGCGGTGTAGATGTTTCCATGTTTATACAGACGGCGGAGTAGTTAGTTCCATGTTTTTGGAGATGGCAGTGTAGAGATTTTCATGTTTATAGAGATGGCGGTGTAGATATTTCCATGTTTATAGAGATAGCACTGTAGATATTTACATGTTTATACAGATGGCTGTGTAGATATTTCCATGTGTATACAGATGGCATTGTAGATATTTCCATGTTTATAAAGATGACTGTAGAGGTATTTCCATGTTTTACAGATGGCTGTGCAGATATTTCCATGTTTATAGAGATAGCGGTGTAGATATTTCCATGTTTGTACAGATGGCGTTGATATTTCCATCTATACACAGATGGCCGTGTAGATATTTCCATGTTTATACAGATGGCAGCGTAGATATTTCCATGGACATGCAGATGGCGGTGTAGATATTTCCATGTTTATACAGAGAGCGGTGTAGATATTTCCATGTTTTCACAGATGGTGGTGTAGATATTTCCGTGTTTATACACATGGTGGTGTAGATACTTCCATCTTTATGGAGATGGCAGTGTAGATATTTTCATGTTTATAGAGATGGCGGTGTAGATATTTCGATATTTACAGAGATAGCGGTGTAGATATTCCCATCTTTGTACAGATGGCTGTGTAGATATTTCCATGTTTATACAGATGGCGGTGTAGATATTCCCATACTTATACAGATGTCTGTGTAGATATTTCCATGTGTATACAGGTGGTATTGTAGGTATTTCCATGTTTATACAGATGGTGGTGTGGATATTTCCATGTTTATTCAGATGACTGTGTAGATATTTCCATGTTTTTACAGATGGCAGTGTAGATATTTCAATGCTTATAGAGATGGCGCTGTAGATATTTCCATGTTTATACACACCGCGGTGTAGATATTTCCATGTTTATGCAGATAGCGGTGTAGATATTTCCATGTTTATAGAGATAGCGGTGTAGGTATTTCCATGTTTATAGACATAGCGGTGTAGATATTTCCATGTTTATATAGATGGCGTTGTAGATATTTCCATGTTTATACCGATAGATGTGTTGGTATTTCCACGTTTATACAGATAGCGATGTAGGTATTTCCATGTTTATACAGCTCGCGGTGCAGATATTTATACCTTTATACAGATGGCATTGTAGATATTTCCTTATTCACACAGATGGCGGTGTAGATGTTTCCATGTTTATACAGACGGCGGAGTAGTTAGTTCCATGTTTTTGGAGATGGCAGTGTAGAGATTTTCATGTTTATAGAGATGGCGGTGTAAATATTTCCATGTTTATAGAGATAGCACTGTAGATATTTACATGTTTATACAGATGGCTGTGTAGATATTTCCATGTGTATACAGATGGCATTGTAGATATTTCCATGTTTATAAAGATGACTGTAGAGGTATTTCCATGTTTTACAGATGGCTGTGCAGATATTTCCATGTTTATAGAGATAGCGGTGTAGATATTTCCATGTTTGTACAGATGGCGTTGATATTTCCATCTATACACAGATGGCCGTGTAGATATTTCCATGTTTATACAGATGGCAGCGTAGATATTTCCATGGACATGTAGATGGCGGTGTAGATATTTCCATGTTTATACAGAGAGCGGTGTAGATATTTCCATGTTTTCACAGATGGTGGTGTAGATATTTCCGTGTTTATACACATGGTGGTGTAGATACTTCCATCTTTATGGAGATGGCAGTGTAGATATTTTCATGTTTATAGAGATGGCGGTGTAGATATTTCGATATTTACAGAGATAGCGGTGTAGATATTCCCATCTTTGTACAGATGGCTGTGTAGATATTTCCATGTTTATACAGATGGCGGTGTAGATATTCCCATACTTATACAGATGTCTGTGTAGATATTTCATGTGTATACAGGTGGTATTGTAGGTATTTCCATGTTTATACAGATGGTGGTGTGGATATTTCCATGTTTATTCAGATGACTGTGTAGATATTTCCATGTTTTGACAGATGGCAGTGTAGATATTTCAATGCTTATAGAGATGGCGCTGTAGATATTTCCATGTTTATACACACCGCGGTGTAGATATTTCCATGTTTATGCAGATAGCGGTGTAGATATTTCCATGTTTATAGAGATAGCGGTGTAGGTATTTCCATGTTTATAGACATAGCGGTGTAGATATTTCCATGTTTATATAGATGGCGTTGTAGATATTTCCATGTTTATACCGATAGATGTGTTGGTATTTCCACGTTTATACAGATAGCGATGTAGGTATTTCCATGTTTATACAGCTCGCGGTGCAGATATTTATACCTTTATACAGATGGCATTGTAGATATTTCCTTATTCACACAGATGGCGGTGTAGATGTTTCCATGTTTATACAGACGGCGGAGTAGTTAGTTCCATGTTTTTGGAGATGGCAGTGTAGAGATTTTCATGTTTATAGAGATGGCGGTGTAGATATTTCCATGTTTATAGAGATAGCACTGTAGATATTTACATGTTTATACAGATGGCTGTGTAGATATTTCCATGTGTATACAGATGGCATTGTAGATATTTCCATGTTTATAAAGATGACTGTAGAGGTATTTCCATGTTTTACAGATGGCTGTGCAGATATTTCCATGTTTATAGAGAGAGCGGTGTAGATATTTCCATGTTTGTACAGATGGCGTTGATATTTCCATCTATACACAGATGGCCGTGTAGATATTTCCATGTTTATACAGATGGCAGCATAGATATTTCCATGGACATGCAGATGGCGGTGTTCATATTTCCATGTTTATACAGAGAGCGGTGTAGATATTTCCATGTTTTCACAGATGGTGGTGTAGATATTTCCGTGTTTATACACATGGTGGTGTAGATACTTCCATCTTTATGGAGATGGCAGTGTAGATATTTTCATGTTTATAGAGATGGCGGTGTAGATATTTCGATATTTACAGAGATAGCGGTGTAGATATTCCCATCTTTGTACAGATGGCTGTGTAGATATTTCCATGTTTATACAGATGGCGGTGTAGATATTCCCATACTTTTAGAGATGTCTGTGTAGATATTTCCATGTGTATACAGATGGTATTGTAGGTATTTCCATGTTTATACAGATGGTGGTGTAGATATTTCCATGTTTATTCAGATGACTGTGTAGATATTTCCATGTTTTTACAGATGGCAGTGTAGGTATTTCAATGCTTATAGAGATGGCGCTGTAGATATTTCCATGTTTATACACACCGCGGTGTAGATATTTCCATGTTTATGCAGATAGCAGTGTAGATATTTCCATGTTTTTACAGATATCGGTGTAGATATTTCCATGTTTACACAGATTGCGGTGTAGGTATTTCCATCTTTCTACAGATGGCATTGTAGATATTTCCATGTGTATGCAGATGGCGGTGTATATATATCCATGTTTATATAGATGGTGGTGTAGATATTACCATGTTTATACAGATTGCGGTGTAGATATTTCCATGTTTATACAGATCGTGGTGAAGATATTTCCATGTTTATACCGATCGCGGTGTAGATATTTCCATGTTTATAGAGATAGCACTGTAGATATTTACATGTTTATACAGATATCGTTGTAGATATTTCCATGTTTATACAGATAGCGGTGTAGATATTTCCATGTTTATAAAGATGACTGTAGAGGTATTTCCATGTTTTACAGATGGCTGTGCAGATATTTCCATGTTTATAGAGATAGCGGTGTAGATATTTCCATGTTTGTACAGATGGCGTTGATATTTCCATCTATACACAGATGGCCGTGTAGATATTTCCATGGACATGCAGATGGCGGTGTAGATATTTCCATGTTTATACAGAGAGCGGTGTAGATATTTCCATGTTTTCACAGATGGTGGTGTAGATATTTCCGTGTTTATACACATGGTGGTGTAGATACTTCCATCTTTATGGAGATGGCAGTGTAGATATTTTCATGTTTATAGAGATGGCGGTGTAGATATTTCGATATTTACAGAGATAGCGGTGTAGATATTCCCATCTTTGTACAGATGGCTGTGTGGATATTTCCATGTTTATACAGATGGCGGTGTAGGTATTCCCATACTTATACAGATGTCTGTGTAGATATTTCCATGTGTATACAGATGGTATTGTAGGTATTTCCATGTTTATACAGATGGTGGTGTAGATATTTCCATGTTTATTCAGATGACTGTGTAGATATTTCCATGTTTTTACAGATGGCAGTGTAGATATTTCAATGCTTATAGAGATGGCGCTGTAGATATTTCCATGTTTATACACACCGCGGTGTAGATATTTCCATGTTTATGCAGATAGCGGTGTAGATATTTCCATGTTTTTACAGATATCGGTGTAGATATTTCCATGTTTACACAGATTGCGGTGTAGGTATTTCCATCTTTCTACAGATGGCATTGTAGATATTTCCATGTGTATGCAGATGGCGGTGTATATATATCCATGTTTATATAGATGGTGGTGTAGATATTACCATGTTTATACAGATTGCGGTGTAGATATTTCCATGTTTATACAGATCGTGGTGAAGATATTTCCGTGTTTATACCGATCGCGGTGTAGATATTTCCATGTTTATACAGATCGCGGTGTAGATATTTCCATGTTTATACAGATATCGTTGTAGATATTTCCATGTTTATACAGATAGCGGTGTAGATATTTCCATGTTTATAGAGATAGCGGTGTAGGTATTTCCATGTTTACAGACATAGCGGTGTAGATATTTCCATCTTTATATAGATGGCGTTGTAGATATTTCCATGTTTATACTGATAGATGTGTTGGTATTTCCACGTTTATACAGATAGCGATGTAGATATTTCCATGTTTATACAGCTCGCGGTGCAGATATTTATATCTTTATACAGATGGCATTGTAGATATTTCCTTATTCACACAGATGGCGGTGTAGATGTTTCCATGTTTATACAGATGGCGGAGTAGTTAGTTCCATGTTTATGGAGATGGCAGTGTAGATATTTTCATGTTTATAGAGATGGCGGTGTAGATATTTCCATGTTTATAGAGATAGCAGTGTAGATATTTACATGTTTATTCAGATGGCTGTGTAGATATTTCCATGTGTATACAGATGGCATTGTAGATATTTCCATGTTTATACAGATGACTGTAGAGGTATTTCCATGTTTTACAGATGGCTGTGCAGATATTTCCATGTTTATAGAGATAGCGGTGTAGATATTTCCATGTTGTACAGATGGCGTTGTTGATATTTCCATCTATACACAGATGGCCGTGTAGATATTTCCATGTTTATACATATGGCAGCGTAGATATTTCCATGGACATGCAGATGGCGGTGTAGATATTTCCTTGTTTATACAGAGAGCGGTGTAGATATTTCCATGTTTTCACAGATGGTGCTGTAGATATTTCCGTGTTTATACACATGGAGGAGTAGATACTTCCATCTTTATGGAGATGGCAGTGTAGATATTTTCATGTTTATAGAGATGGCGGTATAGATATTTCCATATTTATAAGGAGAGCGGTGTAGATATTTCCATCTTTCTACAGATGGCAGTGTAGATATTTCCATGTTTATACAGAAGGCGGTGTTGATATTTCCATACTTATAGAGATGTCTGTGTAGATATTTCCATTTGTATACAGATGGTATTGTAGGTATTTCCATGTTTATACAGATGGTGGTGTATTTATTTCCATGTTTATTCAGATGACTGTGTAGATATTTCCATGTTTTACAGATGGCAGTGTAGATATTTCAATGTTTATAGAGATGGCGCTTTAGATATTTCCATGTTTATACAGATCGCGGTGTAGATATTTCCATGTTTATACAGATAGCGGTGTAGATATTTCCATGTTTTTACAGATATCGGTGTAGTTATTTCCATGTTTACACAGATTGCGGTGTAGATATTTCCATCTATCTACAGATGGCATTGTAGATATTTCCATGTTTATGCTGATGGCGGTGTAGATATTTCCATGTTTATATAGATGGCGTTGTAGATATTTCCATGTTTATACCGATAGATGTGTTGGTATTTCCACGTTTATAAAGATAGCGATGTAGATATTTCCATGTTTATACAGCTCGCGGTGCAGATATTTATATCTTTATACAGATGGCATTGTAGATATTTCCTTATTCACACAGATGGCGGTGTAGATGTTTCCATGTTTATACAGATGGCGGAGTAGTTAGTTCCATGTTTATGGAGATGGCAGTGTAGATATTTTCATGTTTATAGAGACGGCGGTGTAGATATTTCCATGTTTATAGAGATAGCAGTGTAGATATTTCTATGTCTATACAGATGGCTGTGTAGATATTTCCATGTGAATACAGATGGCATTGTAGATATTTCCATGTTTATACAGATGACTGTAGAGGTATTTCCATGTTTTACAGATGGCTGTGCAGATATTTCCATCTTTATAGAGATAGCGGTGTAGATATTTCCATGTTTGTACAGATGGGGTTGTTGATATTTCCATCTATACACAGATGGCCGTGTAGATATTTCCATGTTTATACAGATGGCAGCGTAGATATTTCCATGGACATGCAGATGGCGGTGTAGATATTTCCATGTTTATACAGAGAGCGGTGTAGATATTTCCATTATTATACAGATCGTGGTGAAGATATTTCCATGTTTATACAGATCGTGGTGAAGATATTTCCATGTTTATACAGATAGCGGTGTAGATATTTTCATGTTTATACAGATAGCGGTGTAGATATTTGCATGTTTATAGAGATTGCGGTGTAGGTATTTCCAAGTTTATAGACATAGCGGTGTAGATATTTCCATGTTTATAGAGATAGCAGTGTAGATATTTACAGGTTTATACAGATGGCTGTGTAGATATTTCCATGTGTATACAGATGGCATTGTAGATATTTCCATGTTTATACAGATGACTGTAGAGGTATTTCCATGTTTTACAGATGGCTGTGCAGATATTTCCATGTTTATAGAGATAGCGGTGTAGATATTTCCATGTTTGTACAGATGGCGTTGTTGATATTTCCATCCATACACAGATGGCCGTGTAGATATTTCCATGTTTATACAGATGGCACTGTAGATTTTTCCATGGACATGCAGATGGCGGTATAGATATTTCCATGTTTTCACAGATGGTGGTGTAGATATTTCCGTGTTTATACACATGGCGGAGTAGATAGTTCCATCTTTATGGAGATGGCAGTGTAGATATTTTCATGTTTATAGAGATGGCGGTGTAGATATTTCCATATTTATAGAGATAGCGGTGTAGATATTTCCATCTTTCTACAGATGGCAGTGTAGATATTTCCATGTTTATGCAGATATCGGTGTAGATATTTCCATGTTTATATAGATGGTGGTGTAGATATTACCATGTTTATACAGATAGCGGTGTAGATATTTCCATGTTTATACAGATAGCGGTGTAGATATTTCCATGTTTATAGAGATAGCGGTGTAGGTATTTCCATGTTTATAGACATAGCGGTGTAGATATTTCCATGTTTATATAGATGGCGTTGTAGATATTTCCATGTTTATACCGATAGATGTGTTGGTATTTCCACGTTTATACAGATAGCGATGTAGGTATTTCCATGTTTATACAGCTCGCGGTGCAGATATTTATACCTTTATACAGATGGCATTGTAGATATTTCCTTATTCACACAGATGGCGGTGTAGATGTTTCCATGTTTATACAGGCGGCGGAGTAGTTAGTTCCATGTTTTTGGAGATGGCAGTGTAGATATTTCCATGTTTATAGAGATGGCGGTGTAGATATTTCCATGTTTATAGAGATAGCACTGTAGATATTTACATGTTTATACAGATGGCTGTGTAGATATTTCCATGTGTATACAGATGGCATTGTAGATATTTCCATGTTTATAAAGATGACTGTAGAGGTATTTCCATGTTTTACAGATGGCTGTGCAGATATTTCCATGTGTATAGAGATAGCGGTGTAGATATTTCCATGTTTGTACAGATGGCGTTGATATTTCCATCTATACACAGATGGCCGTGTAGATATTTCCATGTTTATACAGATGGCAGCGTAGATATTTCCTTGGACATGCAGATGGCGGTGTAGATATTTCCATGTTTATACAGAGAGCGGTGTAGATATTTCCATGTTTTCACAGATGGTGGTGTAGATATTTCCGTGTTTATACACATGGTGGTGTAGATACTTCCATCTTTATGGAGATGGCAGTGTAGATATTTTCATGTTTATAGAGATGGCGGTGTAGATATTTCGATATTTACAGAGATAGCGGTGTAGATATTTCCATCTTTGTACAGATGGCTGTGTAGGTATTTCCATGTTTATACAGATGTCGGTGTAGATATTCCCATACTTATACAGATGTCTGTGTAGATATTTCCATGTGTATACAGATGGTATTGTAGGTATTTCCATGTTTATACAGATGGTGGTGTAGATATTTCCATGTTTATTCAGATGACTGTGTAGATATTTCCATGTTTTTACAGATGGCAGTGTAGGTATTTCAATGCTTATAGAGATGGCGCTGTAGATATTTCCATGTTTATACACATCGCGGTGTAGATATTTCCATGTTTATGCAGATAGCGGTGTAGATATTTCCATGTTTTTACAGATATCGGTGTAGATATTTCCATGTTTATACAGATAGCGGTGTAGATATTTCCATGTTTATACAGATCGTGGTGAAGATATCTCCATGTTCATACAGATCGTGGTGTAGATATTTCCATGTGTATACAGATCGCGGTGTAGATATTTCCATGTTTATACAGATAGCATTGTAGATATTTCTATGTTTATACAGATAGCGGTGTAGATATTTCCATGTTTATAGAGATAGTGGTGTAGGTATTTCCATGTTTACAGACATAGCGGTGGAGATATTTCCATGTTTATATAGATGGCGTTGTAGATATTTCCATGTTTATACCGATAGATGTGTTGGTATTTCCACGTTTATACAGATAGCGATGTAGATATTTCCAAGTTTATACAGCTCGCGGTGCAGATATTTATATCTTTATACAAATGACATTGTAGATATTTCCTTATTCACACAGATGGCGGTGTAGATGTTTCCATGTTTATACAGATGGCGGAGTAGTTAGTTCCATGTTTATGGAGATGGCAGTGTAGATATTTTCATGTTTATAGAGATGGCGGTGTAGATATTTCCATGTTTATAGAGATAGCAGTGTAGATATTTACATGTTTATACAGATGGCTGTGTAGATATTTCCATGTGTATACAGATGGCATTGTAGATATTTCCATGTTTATACAGATGACTGTAGAGGTATTTCCATGTTTTACAGATGGCTGTGCAGATATTTCCATGTTGATAGAGATAGCGGTGTAGATATTTCCATGTTGTACAGATGGCGTTGTTGATATTTCCATCTATACACAGATGGCCGTGTAGATATTTCCATGTTTATACAGATGGCAGCGTAGATATTTCCATGGACATGCAGATGGCGGTGTAGATATTTCCATGTTTTCACAGATGGTGGTGTAGATATTTCCGTGTTTATACACATGGCGGAGTAGATACTTCCATCTTTATGGAGATGGCAGTGTAGATATTTTCATGTTTATAGAGATGGCGGTATAGATATTTCCATATTTATAGAGATAGCAGTGTAGATATTTCCATCTTTCTACAGATGGCAGTGTAGATATTTCCATGTTTATTCAGATGGCGGTGTAGGTATTTCCATACTTATACAGATGTCTGTGTAGATATTTCCATGTGTATACAGATGGTATTGTAGGTATTTCCATGTTTATACAGATGGTGGTGTAGATATTTCCATGTTCATTCTGATGACTGTGTAGATATTTCCACGTTTCTACAGATTGAAGTGTAGATATTTCAATGTTTATAGAGATGGCGCTGTAGATATTTCCATGTTTATACAGATCGCGGTGTAGATATTTCCATGTTTATACAGATAGCGGTGTAGATATTTCCATGTTTATACAGATCGTGGTGAAGATATTTCCATGTTTACACAGATAGCGGTGTAGATATTTCCATGTTTATACAGATCGCTGTGTAGATATTTCCATGTTTATACAGATAGCGGTGTAGATAGTTCCATGTTTATAGAGAGAGCGGTGTAGGTATTTCCATGTTTATAGACATAGCTGTGTAGATATTTCCATGTTTATATAGATGGCGTAGTAGATATTTCCATGTTTATACCGATAGATGTGTTGGCATTTCCACGTTTATACAGATAGCGATGTAGATATTTACATGTTTATACAGCTCGCGGTGCAGATATTTATATCTTTATACAGATGGCATTGTAGATATATCCTTATTCACACAGATGGCGTTGTAGATGTTTCCATGTTTATACAGATGGCGGAGTAGTTAGTTCCATGTTTATGGAGATGGCAGTGTAGATATTTTCATGTTTATAGAGATGGCGGTGTAGATATTTCCATGTTTAAAGAGATAGCAGTGTAGATATTTATATGTTTATACAGATGGCTGTGTAGATATTTCCATGTGTATACAGATGGCATTGTAGATATTTCCATGTTTATACAGATGACTGTAGAGGTGTTTCCATGTTGTACCGATGTCTCTGCAGATATTTCGATGTTTATAGAGATAGCGGTGTAGATATTTCCATGTTTGTACAGATGGCGTTGTTGATATTTCCATCTATACACAGATGGCCGTGTAGATATTTCCATCTTTATACAGATGGCAGCGTAGATATTTCCATGGACATGCAGATGGCGGTGTAGATATTTCCATATTTATACAGAGAGCGGTGTAGATATTTCCATGTTTTCACAGATGGTGGTGTAGATATTTCCGTGTTTATACACATGGCGGAGTAGATACTTCCATCTGTATGGAGATGGCAGTGTAGATATTTTCATGTTTATAGAGATGGCGGTGTAGATATTTCCATATTTATAGAGATAGCGGTGTAGATATTTCCATCTTTCTAGAGATGGCAGTGTAGATATTTCCATGTTTATTCAGATGGCGGTGTAGGTATTTCCATACTTATACAGATGTCTGTGTAGATATTTCCATGTGTATACAGATGGTATTGTAGGTATTTCCATGTTTATACAGATGGTGGTGTAGATATTTCCATGTTCATTCTGATGACTGTGTAGATATTTCCACGTTTCTACAGATTGAAGTGTAGATATTTCAATGTTTATAGAGATGGCGCTGTAGATATTTCCATGTTTATACAGATCGCGGTGTAGATATTTCCATGTTTATACAGATAGCGGTGTAGATATTTCCATGTTTTTACAGATATCGGTGTAGATATTTCCATGTTTACACAGATTGCGGTGTAGATATTTCCATCTTTCAACAGATGGCACTGTAGATATTTCCATGTTCATACAGATCGCGGTGTAGATATTTCCATGTTTATACAGACAGCGGTGTAGAAATTTCCATGTTTTTACAGATATAGGTGTAGATATTTCCATGTTTACACAGATTGCGGTGTAGATATTTCCATCTTTCTACAGATGGCATTGTAGATATTTCCATGTTTATGCAGTTGGCGGTGTAGATATTTCCATGTTTATATAGATGGTGGTGTAGATATTACCATGTTTATACAGATAGCGGTGTAGTTATTTCCATGTTTATACAGATCGTGGTGAAGATATTTCCATGTTTATACAGATCGCTGTGTAGATATTTCCATGTTTATACAGATAGCGGTGTAGATATTTCCATGTTTATAGAGATAGGGGTGTAGGTATTTCCATGTTTATAGACATAGCGGTGTAGATATTTCCATGTTTATACAGATGGCGTTGTAGATATTTCCATGTTTATACCGATAGATGTGTTGTTATTTCCACGTTTATACAGATAGCGATGTAGAAATTTCGATGTTTATACAGCTCGCGGTGCAGATATTTATATCTTTATACAGATGGCATTGTAGATATTTCCTTATTCACACAGACGGCGGTGTAGATGTTTCCATGTTTATACAGATGGCGGAGTAGTTAGTTCCATGTTTATGGAGATGGCGGTGTAGATATTTCCATGTTTATAGAGATAGCAGTGTAGATATTTGCATGTTTATACAGATGGCTGTTTATGTATTTCCATGTGTATACAGATGGCATTGTAGATATTTCCATGTTTATACAGATGACTGTAGAGGTATTTCCATGTTTTACAGATGACTGTAGAGGTATTTCCATGTTTTACAGATGGCTGTGCAGATATTTCCATGTTTATATAGATAGCGGTGTAGATATTTCCATGTTTCTACAGATGGCGTTGTTGATATTTCCATCTATACACAGATGTCCGTGTAGATATTTCCATGTTTATACAGATGGCAGCGTAGTTATTTCCATGGACATGCAGATGGTGGTGTAGATATTTCCATGTATATACAGATAGCGGTGTAGATAGTTCCATGTTTTCACAGATGGTGGTGTAGATATTTCCGTGTTTATACACATGGCGGAGAAGATAATTCCATCTTTATAGAGATGGCAGTGTAGATATTTTCATGTTTACAGAGATGGCGGTGTAAATATTTCCATATTTATAGAGATAGCGGTGTAGATATTTCCATCTTTCTACAGATGGCAGTGTAGATATTTCCATGTTTATACAGATGGCGGTGTAGATATTTCCATACTTATACAGATGTCTGTGTAGATATTTCCATGTGTATACAGATGGTATTGCAGGTATTTCCATGTTTATACATATGGTGGTGTAGATATTTCCATGTTTATTCCGATGACTGTGTAGATATTTCCATGTTTTTACAGATGGCAGTGTAGACATTTCAATGTTTATAGAGATGGCGCTGTAGATATTTCCATGTTGATACAGATCGCAGTGTAGATATTTCCATGTTTATACAGATAGCGGTGTAGATATTTCCATGTTTTTACTGACATCGGTGTAGATATTTCCATGTTTACACAGATTGCGGTGTAGATATTTCCATCTTTCTACAGATGGCATTGTAGATATTTCCATGTTTATGCAGATGGCGGTGTAGATATTTCCATGTTTATATAGATGGTGGTGTAGATTTTACCATGTTTATACAGATAGCGGTGTAGATATTTCCATGTTTATACAGATCGTGGTGAAGGTATTTCCATGTTCATACAGATCGTGGTGTAGATATTTCCATGTGTATACATATCGCGGTGTAGATATTTCCATGTTTATACAGATAGCGGTGTAGATATTTCCATGTTAGTACAGATAGCGGTGTAGATATTTCCATGTTTATAGAGATAGCGGTGTAGGTATTTCCATGTTTACAGACATAGCGGTGTAGATATTTCCATGTTTATATAGATGGCGTTGTAGATATTTCCATGTTTATACCGATAGATGTGTTGGTATTTCCACGTTTATACAGATAGCGATGTAGATATTTCCATGTTTATACAGCTCGCGGTGCAGATATTTATATCTTTATACAGATGGCATTGTAGATATTTCCTTATTCACACAGATGGCGGTGTAGATGTTTCCATGTTTATACAGATGGCGGAGTAGTTAGTTCCATGTTTATGGAGATGGCAGTGTAGATATTTTCATGTTTATAGAGATGGCGGTGTAGATATTTCCATGTTTATAGAGATAGCAGTGTAGATATTTACATGTTTATACAGATGGCTGTGTAGATATTTCCATGTGTATACAGATGGCATTGTAGATATTTCCATGTTTATGCAGATGACTGTAGAGGTATTTCCATGTTTTACCGATGGCTCTGCAGATATTTCCATGTTTATAGAGATAGCGGTGTAGATATTTCCATGTTTATACAGATGGCAGCGTAGATATTTCCATGGACATGCAGATGGCGGTGTAGATATTTCCATGTTTATACAGAGAGCGGTGTAGATATTTCCATGTTTTCACAGATGGTGGTGTAGATATTTCCGTGTTTATACACACGGCGGAGTAGATACTTCCATCTTTATGGAGATGGCAGTGTAGATATTTTCATGTTTATAGAGATGGCGGTGTAGATATTTCCATATTTATAGAGATAGCGGTGTAGATATTTCCATCTTTCTACAGATGGCAGTGTAGATATTTCCATGTTTATACAGATGGCGGTGTAGATATTTCCATACTTATACAGATGTCTGTGTAGATATTCCCATGTGTATACAGATGGTATTGCAGGTATTTCCATGTTTATACATATGGTGGTGTAGATATTTCCATGTTTATTCCGATGACTGTGTAGATATTTCCATGTTTTTACAGATGGCAGTGTAGATATTTCAATGTTTATAGAGATGGCGCTGTAGATATTTCCATGTTTATACAGATCGCGGTGTAGATATTTCCATGTTTATACAGATAGCGGTGTAGATATTTCCATGTTTTTACAGATATCGGTGTAGATATTTCCATGTTTACACAGATTGCGGTGTAGATATTTCCATCTTTCTACAGATGGCATTGTAGGTATTTCCATGTTTATGCAGATGGCGGTGTAGATATTTCCATGTTTATATAGATGGTGGTGTAGATATTACCATGTTTATACAGATAGCGGTGTAGATATTTCCATGTTTATACAGATCGTGGTGAAGATATTTCCATGTTCATACAGATCGTGGTGTAGATATTTCCATGTGTATACAGATCGCGGTGTAGATATTTCCATGTTTATACAGATAACGGTGTAGATATTTCCATGTTTGTACAGATAGCGTTGTAGATATTTCCATGTTTATAGAGATAGCGGTGTAGGTATTTCCATGTTTACAGACATAGAGGTGTAGATATTTCCATGTTTATATAGATGGCGTTGTAGATATTTCCATGTTTATACCGATAGATGTGTTGGTATTTCCACGTTTATACAGATAGCGATGTAGATATTTCCATGTTTATACAGCTCGCGGTGCAGATATTTATATCTTTATGCAGATGGCATTGTAGATATTTCCTTATTCACACAGATGGCGGTGTAGATGTTTCCATGTTTATACAGATGGCGGAGTAGTTAGTTCCATGTTTATGGAGATGGCAGTGTAGATATTTTCATGTTTATAGAGATGGCGGTGTAGATATTTCCATGTTTATAGAGATAGCAGTGTAGATATTTACATGTTTATACAGATGGCTGTGTAGATATTTCCATGTGTATACAGATGGCATTGTAGATATTTCCATGTTTATACAGATGACTGTAGAGGTATTTCCATGTATTACCGATGGCTCTGCAGATATTTCCATGTTTATAGAGATAGCGGTGTAGATATTTCCATGTTTGTACAGATGGCGTTGTTGATATTTCCATCTATACACAGATGGCCGTGTAGATATTTCCATGTTTATACAGATGGCAGCGTAGATATTTCCATGGACATGCAGATGGCGGTGTAGATATTTCCATGTTTATACAGAGAGCGGTGTAGCTATTTCCATGTTTTCACAGATGGTGGTGTAGATATTTCCGTGTTTATACACATGGCGGAGTAGATACTTCCATCTTTATGGAGATGGCAGTGTAGATATTTTCATGTTTATAGAGATGGCGGTGTAGATATTTCCATATTTATAGAGATAGAGGTGTATATATTTCCATCTTTCTACAGATGGCAGTGTAGATATTTCCATGTTTATACAGATGGCGGTGTCGATATTTCCATACTTATACAGATGTCTGTGTAGATATTTCCATGTGTATACAGATGGTATTGTAGGTATTTCCATGTTTATACATATGGTGGTGTAGATATTTCCATGTTTATTCTGATGACTGTGTAGATATTTCCATGTTTTTACAGATGGCAGTGTAGATATTTCAATGTTTATAGAGATGGCGCTGTAGATATTTCCATGTTTATACAGATCGCGGTGTAGATATTTCCATGTTTATACAGATAGCGGTGTAGATATTTCCATGTTTTTACTGATATCGGTGTAGATATTTCCATGTTTACACAGATTGCGGTGTAGATATTTCCATCTTTCTACAGATGGCATTGTAGATATTTCCATGTTTATGCAGATGGCGGTGTAGATATTTCCATGTTTATATAGATGGTGGTGTAGATATTACCATGTTTATACAGATAGCGGTGTAGATATTTCCATGTTTATACAGATCGTGGTGAAGGTATTTCCATGTTCATACAGATCGTGGTGTAGATATTTCCATGTGTATACAGATCGCGGTGTAGATATTTCCATGTTTATACAGATAGCGGTGTAGATATTTCCATGTTTGTACAGATAGCGGTGTAGATATTTCCATGTTTATAGAGATAGCGGTGTAGGTATTTCCATGTTTATATACATAGCGGTGTAGATATTTCCATGTTTATATAGATGGCGTTGTAGATATTTCCATCTTTATACCGATAGATGTGTTGGTATTTCAACGTTTAAACAGATAGCGATGTAGATATTTCCATGTTTATACAGCTCGCGGTGCAGATATTTATATCTTTATACAGATGGCATTGTAGATATTTCCTTATTCACACAGATGGCGGTGTAGATGTTTCCATGTTTATACAGATGGCGGAGTAGTTAGTTCCATATTTATGGAGATGGCAGTGTAGATATTTTCATGTTTATAGAGATGGCGGTTAGATATTCCCATGTTCATAGAGATTGCAGTGTAGATATTTACATGTTTATACAGATGGCTGTGTAGATATTTCCATGTGTATACAGATGGCGTTGTAGATATTTCCATGTTTATACAGATGACTGTAGAGGTATTTCCATGTTTTACAGATGGCTGCGCAGATATTTCCATGTTTATAGAGATAGCGGTGTAGATATTTCCATGTTTGTACAGATGGCGTTGTTGATATTTCCATCTATACACAGATGGCCATGTAGATATTTCCATGTTTATACAGATGGCAGCGTAGATATTTCCATGGACATGCAGATGGCGGTGTAGATATTTCCATGTTTATACAGATAGCGGTGTAGATATTTCCATGTTTTCACAGATGGTGGTGTAGATATTTCCGTGTTTATACACATGGCGGAGTAGATACTTCCATCTTTATGGAGATGGCAGTGTAGATATTTTCATGTTTATAGAGATGGCGGTGTAGATATTTCCATATTTATAGAGATAGCGGTGTAGATATTTCCATCTTTCTACAGATGGCAGTGTAGATATTTCCATGTTTATACAGACGGCGGTGTCGACATTTCCATACTTATACAGATGTCTGTGTAGATATTTCCATGTGTATACAGATGGTATTGTACGTATTTCCATGTTTATACATATGGTGGTGTAGATATTTCCATGTTTATTCTGATGACTGTGTAGATATTTCCATGTTTTTACAGATGGCAGTGTAGATATTTCAATGTTTATAGAGATGGCGCTGTAGATATTTCCATGTTTATACAGATCGCGGTGTAGATATTTCCATGTTTATACAGATAGCGGTGTAGATATTTCCATGTTTTTACTGATATCGGTGTAGATATTTCCATGTTTACACAGATTGCGGTGTAGATATTTCCATCTTTCTACAGATGGCATTGTAGATATTTCCATGTTTATGCAGATGGCGGTGTATATATTTCCATGTTTATGTAGATGGTGGTGTAGATTTTACCATGTTTATACAGATAGCGGTGTAGATATTTCCATGTTTATACAGATCGTGGTGAAGATATTTCGATGTTTATACAGATCGCGGTGTAGATATTTCCATGTTTATACAGATAGCGGTGTAGATATTTCCATGTTTATACAGATAGCGTTGTAGATATTTCCATGTTTATACAGATAGCGGTGTAGATATTTCCATGTTTATAGAGATAGCGGTGTAGGTATTTCCATGTTTATATACATAGCGGTGTAGATATTTCCATGTTTATATAGATGGCGTTGTTGATATTTCCATCTTTATACCGATAGATGTGTTGGTATTTCAACGTTTAAACAGATAGCGATGTAGATATTTCCATGTTTATACAGCTCGCGGTGCAGATATTTATATCTTTATACAGATGGCATTGTAGATATTTCCTTATTCACACAGATGGCGGTGTAGATGTTTCCATGTTTATACAGATGGCGGAGTAGTTAGTTCCATGTTTATGGAGATGGCAGTGTAGATATTTTCATGTTTATAGAGATGGCGGTGTAGACAATCCCATGTTCATAGAGATTGCAGTGTAGATATTTACATGTTTATACAGATGGCAGTGTAGATATTTCCATGTGTATACAGATGGCATTGTAGATATTTCCATGTTTATACAGATGACTGTAGAGGTATTTCCATGTTTTACAGATGGCTGCGCAGATATTTCCATGTTTATAGAGATAGCGGTGTAGATATTTCCATGTTTGTAGAGATGGCGTTGTTGATATTTCCATCTATACACAGATGGCCGTGTAGATATTTCCATGTTTATACAGATGGCAGCGTAGATATTTCCATGGACATGCAGATGGCGGTGTAGATATTTCCATGTTTATACAGATAGCGGTGTAGATAATTCCATGTTTTCACAGATGGTGGTGTAGATATTTCCGTGTTTATACACATGGCGGAGTAGATACTTCCATCTTTATGGAGACGGCAGTGTAGATATTTTCATGTTTATAGAGATGGCGGTGTAGATATTTCCATATTTATAGAGATAGCGGTGTAGATATTTCCATCTTTCTACAGATGGCAGTGTAGATATTTCCATGTTTATACAGATGGCGGTGTAGATATTTCCATACTTATACAGATGTCTGTGTAGATATATCCATGTGTATACAGATGGTATTGTAGGTATTTCCATGTTTATACACATGGTGGTGTAGATATTTCCATGTTTATTCAGATGTCTGTGTAGACATTTCCATGTTTTTACAGATGGCAGTGTAGATAATTCAATGTTTATAGAGATGGCGCTGTAGATATGTCCATGTTTATACAGATCGCGGTGTAGATATTTCCATGTTTATACAGATAGTGGTGTAGATATTTCCATGTTTTTACAGATATCGGTGTAGATATTTCCATGTTTACACAGATAGCGCTGTAGGTATTTCCATCTTTCTACAGATGGCATTGTAGATATTTCCATGTTTATGCAGATGGCGTTGTATATATTTCCATGTTTATATAGATGGTGGTGTAGATATTACCATGTTTATATAGATAGCGGTGTAGATATTTCCATGTTTAAACAGATCGTGTTGAAGATATTTCCATGTTTATACAGACCACGGTGTAGATATTTCCATGTTTATACAGATCGCGGTGTAGTTATTTCCATGTTTATACAGATAGCGTTGTAGATATTTCCATGTTTATATAGATAGCGGTGTAGATATTTCCATGTTTATAGAGATAGCGGTGTAGGTATTTCCATGTTTATAGAGATAGCGGTGTAGATATTTCCATGTTGTACAGATGGCGTTGTTGATATTTCCATCTATACACAGATGGCCGTGTAGATATTTCCATGTTTATACAGATGGCAGCGTAGATATTTCCATGGACATGCAGATGGCGGTGTAGATATTTCCATCTTTATACAGAGAGAGGTGTAGATATTTCCATGTTTTCACAGATGGTGGTGTAGATATTTCCGTGTTTATACACATGGCGGAGTAGATATTTCCATCTTTATGGAGATGGCAGTGTAGATATTTTCAGGTTTATAGAGATGGCGGTATAGATATTTCCATATTTATAGAGATAGCGGTGTAGATATTTCCATCTTTCAACAGATGGCAGTGTAGATATTTCCATGTATATACAGATGGCGGTGTAGATATTTCCATGTGTATACAGATGACTGTAGAGGTTTTTCCATGTTTTACAGATGGCTGTGCAGATATTTCCATGTTTATAGAGATAGCGGTGTAGATATTTCCATGTTTGTACAGATGGCGTTGTTGATATTTCCATCTATACACAGATGGCCGTGTAGATATTTCCATGTTTATACAGATGGCAGCGTAGATATTTCCATGGACATGCAGATGGCGGTGTAGATATTTCCATGTTTATACAGAGAGCGGTGTAGATATTTCCATGTTTTCACAGATTGTGGTGTAGATATTTCCGTGTTTATACACATGGCGGATTAGATACTTCCATCTTTATGGAGATGGCAGTGTAGATATTTTCATGTTTATAGAGATGGCGGTGTAGATATTTCCATATTTACAGAGATAGCGTTGTAGATATTTCCATCTTTCTACAGATGGCAGTGTAGATATTTCCATGTTTATACAGATGGCGGTGTAGATATTTCCATACTTATACAGATGTCTGTTTAGATATCTCCATGTGTATACAGATGGTATTGTAGGTATTTCCATGTTTATACACATGGTGGTGAAGATATTTCCATGTTTATTCAGATGACTGTGTAGATTTTTCCATGTTTTTACGGATTTCAGTGTAGATATTTCAATGTTTATAGAGATGGCGCTGTAGATATTTCCATGTTTATACAGATCGTGGTGAAGATATTACCATGTATATACAGATAGCGGTGTAGATATTTCCATGTTTATACAGATCGCGGTGTAGATATTTCCATGTTTATACAGATAGCGTTGTAGATATTTCCATGTTTATATAGATAGCGGTGTAGATATTTCCATGTTTATAGAGATAGCGGTGTAGGTATTTCCATGTTTATAGAGATAGCGGTGTAGATATTTCCATGTTGTACAGATGGCGTTGTTGATATTTCCATCTATACACAGATGTCCGTGTAGATATTTCCATGTTTATACAGATGGCAGCGTAGATATTTCCACGGACATGCAGATGGCGGTGTAGATATTTCCATGTTTAGATAGAGAGCGGTGTAGATATTTCCATGTTTTCACAGATGGTGCTGTAGATATTTCCGTGTTTATACACATGGCGGAGTAGATACTTCCATCTTTATGGAGATGGCAGTGTAGATATTTTCATGTTTATAGAGATGGCGGTATAGATATTTCCATATTTATAGAGATAGCGGTGTAGATATTTCCATCTTTCTACAGATGGCAGTGTAGATATTTCCATGTTTATACAGATGGCGGTGTAGATATTTCCATACTTATAGAGATGTCTGTGTAGATATTTCCATGTGTATACAGATGGTATTGTAGGTATTTCAATGTTTATACAGATGGTGGTGTAGATATTTCCATGTTTATTCAGATGACTGTGTAGATATTTCCATGTTTTACAGATGGCAGTGTAGATATTTCAATGTTTATAGAGATGGCGATGTAGATATTTCCATGTTTATACAGATCGCGGTGTAGATATTTCCATGTTTATACAGATAGCGGTGTAGATATTTCCATGTTTTTACAGATATCAGTGTAGATATTTCCATGTTTACACAGATTGTGGTGTAGATATTTCCATCTTTCTACAGATGGCATTGTAGATATTTCCATGTTTATGCAGATGGCGGTGTATATATTTCCATGTTTATATAGATGGTGGTGTAGATATTACCATGTTTATACAGATAGCGGTGTAGATATTTCCATGTTTATACAGATCGTGGTGAAGATATTTCCATGTTTATACAGATCGCTGTGTAGATGTTTCCATGTTTATACAGATGGCGGAGTTGTTAGTTCCATGTTTATGGAGATGGCAGTGTAGATATTTTCATGTTTATAGAGATGGCGGTGTAGATATTTCCATGTTTATAGAGATAGCAGTGTAGATATTTACATGTTTATACATATGGCTGTGTAGATAATTCCAAGTGTATACAGACGGCATTGTAGATATTTCCATGTTTATACAGATGACTGTAGAGGTATTTCCATGTTTTACAGATGGCTGTGCAGATACTTCCATGTTTATAGAGATAGCGGTGTAGATATTTCCATGTTTGTACAGATGGCGTTGTTGAAATTTCCATCAATACACAGATGGCCGTGTAGATATTTCCATGTTTATACAGATGGCAGCGTAGATATTTCCATGGACATGCAGATGGCGGTGTAGATATTTCCATGTTTATACAGATAGCGGTGTAGACATTTCCATGTTTTCACAGATGGTGGTGTAGATATTTCCGTGTTTATACACATGGCGGAGTAGATACTTCCATCTTTATGGAGATGGCAGTGTAGATATTTTCATGTTTATAGAGATGGCGGTGTAGATATTTCCATATTTATAGAGATAGCGGTGTAGATATTTCCATCTTTCTACAGATGGCAGTGTAGATATTTCCATGTTTATACAGATGGCGGTGTAGATATCTCCATACTTATACAGATGTCTGTGTAGATATTTCCATGTGTATACAGATGTTATTGTAGGTATTTCCATGTTTATACAGATGGTGGTGTAGATATTTCCATGTTTATTCAGATGACTGTGTAGATATTTCCATGCTTTTACAGATGGCAGTGTAGATAATTCTATGTTTATAGAGATGGCGCTGTAGATATCTCCATGTTTATACAGATTGCGGTGTAGATATTTCCATGTTTATAAAGATAGCGGTGTAGATATTTCCATGTTTTTACAGATATCGGTGTAGATATTTCCATGTTTACACAGATTGCGGTGTAGATATTTCCATCTTTCTACAGATGGCATTGTAGATACTTCCATGTTTATGCAGATGGCGGTGTAGATATTTCCATGTTTAGATAGATGGTGGTGTAGATATTACCATGTTTATACAGATAGCGGTGTAGATATTTCCATGTTTATACAGATCGTGGTGAAGATATTTCCATGTTTATACAGATCGCTGTGTAGATATTTCCATGTTTATACAGATAGTTGTGTAGATATTTCCATGTTTATAGAGATAGCGGTGTAGGTATTTCCATGTTTATAGACATAGCGGTGTAGATATTTCCATGTTTATATAGATGGCGTTGTATATATTTCCATGTTTATACCGATAGATGTGTTGGTATTTCCACGTTTGTACAGATAGCGGTGTAGATATCTCCATGTTTATACAGATCGCAGTGCAGATATTTATATCTTTATACAGATGGCATTGTAGATATTTCGTTATTCACACAGATGGCGGTGTAGATGTTTCCATGTTTATAAAGACGGCGGAGTAGTTAGTTCCATGTTTATGGAGATGGCAGTGTAGATATTTTCATGTTTATAGAGATGGCGGTGTAGATATTTCCATGTGTATACAGATGGCATTGTAGATATTTCCATGTTTATACAGATGACTGTAGAGGTATTTCCATGTTTTACAGATGGCTGTGCAGATATTTCCATGTTTATAGAGATAGCGGTGTAGATATTTCCATGTTTGTACAGATGGCGTTGTTGATATTTCCATCTATACACACATGGCCGTGTAGATATTTCCATGTTTATACAGATGGCAGCGTAGATATTTCCATGGACATGCAGATGGCGGTGTAGATATTTCCATGTTTATACAGAGAGCGGTGTAGATATTTCCATGTTTTCACAGATGTTGGTGTAGATATTTCCGTGTTTATACACATGGCGGAGTAGATACTTCCATCTTTATGGAGATGGCAGTGCAGATATTTTCATGTTTATAGAGATGGTGGTGTAGATATTTCCATATTTATAGAGATAGCGGTGTAGATATTTCCATCTTTCTACAGATGGCAGTGTAGATATTTCCATGTTTATACAGATGGCGGTGTAGATATTTCCATACTTATACAGATGTCTGTGTAGATATCTCCATGTGTATACAGATGGTATTGTAGTTATTTCCATGTTTATACACATGGTGGTGAAGATATTTCCATGTTTATTCAGATGACTGTGTAGATATTTCCATGTTTTTACGGATTTCAGTGTAGATATTTCAATGTTTATAGAGATGGCGCTGTAGATATTTCCATGTTTATAGAGATCGCGGTGTAGATATTTCCATGTTTATACAGATAGCGGTGTAGATATTTCCATGTTTTTACAGATATCGGTGTAGATATTTCCATGTTAACACAGATTGCGGTGTAGGTATTTCCATCTTTCTACAGATGGCATTGTAGATATTTCCATGTTTTTGCAGATGGCGCTGTATATATTTCCATGTTTATATAGATGGTGGTGTAGATATTACCATGTTTATACAGATAGCGGTGTAGATATTTCCATGTTTATAAAGATCGTGGTAAAGATATTTCCATGTTTATACAGATCACGGTGTAGATATTTCCATGTTTATACAGATCGCGGTGTATATATTTCCATGTTTATACAGATAGCGTTGTAGATATTTCCATGTTTATATAGATAGCGGTGTAGATATTTCCATGTTTATAGAGATAGCGGTGTAGGTATTTCCATGTTTATAGAGATAGCGGTGTAGATATTTCCATGTTGTACAGATGGCGTTCTTGATATTTCCATCTATACACAGATGTCCGTGTAGATATTTCCATGTTTATACAGATGGCAGCGTAGATATTTCCATGGACATGCAGATGGCGGTGTAGATATTTCCAAGTTTAGATAGAGAGCGGTGTAGATATTTCCATGTTTTCACAGATGGTGCTGTAGATATTTCCGTGTTTATACACATGGCGGAGTAGATACTTCCATCTTTATGGAGATGGCAGTGTAGATATTTTCATGTTTATAGAGATGGCGGTATAGATATTTCCATATTTATAGAGATAGCGGTGTAGATATTTCCATCTTCCTACAGATGGCAGTGTAGATATTTCCATGTTTATACAGATGGCGGTGTAGATATTTCCATACTTATACAGATGTCTGTGTAGATATCTCCATGTGTATACAGATGGTATTGTAGGTATTTCCATGTTTATACAGATGGTGGTGTAGATATTTCCATGTTTATTCAGATGAATGTGTAGATATTTCCATGTTTTACAGATGGCAGTGTAGATATTTCAATGTTTATAGAGATGGCGCTGTAGATATTTCCATGTTTATACAGATCGCGGTGTAGATATTTCCATGTTTATACAGATAGCAGTGTAGATATTTCCATGTTTTTACAGATATCGGTGTAGATATTTCCATGTTTACACAGATTGTGGTGTAGATATTTCCATCTTTCTACAGATGGCATTGTAGATATTTCCATGTTTATGCAGATGGCGGTGTAGATATTTCCATGTTTATATAGATGGTGATGTAGATATTACCATGTTTATACAGATAGCGTTGTAGATATTTCCATGTTTATACAGATCGTGGTGAAGATATTTCCATGTTTATACAGATCGCTGTGTAGATATTTCCATGTTTATACAGATAGCGGTGTAGATATTTCCATGTTTATAGAGATAGCGGTGTAGGTATTTCCATGTTTATAGACATAGCGGTGTAGATATTTCCATGTTTATATAGATGGCGTTGTAGATATTTCCATGCGTATACCCATAGATGTGTTGGTAGTTCCCTGTTTGTACAGATAGCGATGTAGATATCTCCATGTTTATACAGCTCGCGGTGCAGATATTTACATCTTTATACAGATGGCATTGTAGATATTTCCTTATTCACACAGATGGCGGTGTAGATGTTTCCATGTTATACAGATGGCGGAGTTGTTAGTTCCATGTTTATGGAGATGGCAGTGTAGATATTTTCATGTTTATAGAGATGGCGGTGTAGATATTTCCATGTTTATAGAGATAGCAGTGTAGATATTTACATGTTTATACATATGGCTGTGTAGATAATTCCATGTGTATACAGATGGCATTGTAGATATTTCCATGTTTATACAGATGACTGTAGAGGTATTTCCATGTTTTACAGATGGCTGTGCAGATATTTCCATGTTTATTGATATAGCGGTGTAGATATTTCCATGTTTGTACAGATGGCGTTGGCGTTGTTTATATTTCCATCTATACACAGATGGCCGTGTAGATATTTCCATGTTTATACAGATGGCAGCGTAGATATTTCCATGGACATGCAGATGGCGGTGTAGATATTTCCATGTTTATACAGATAGCGGTGTAGATATTTCCATGTTTTCACAGATGGTGGTGTAGATATTTCCGTGTTTATACACATGGCGGAGTAGATACTTCCATCTTTATGGAGATGGCAGTGTAGATATTTTCATGTTTATGGAGATGGCGGTGCAGATATTTCCATATTTATAGAGATAGCAGTGTAGATATTTCCATCTTTCTACAGATGGCAGTGTAGATATTTCCATGTTTATACAGATGGCGGTGTAGATATTTCCATACTTATACAGATGTCTGTGTAGATATATCCATGTGTATACAGATGGTATTGTAGGTATTTCCATGTTTATACAGATGGTGGTGTAGATATTTCCATGTTTATTCAGATGACTGTGTAGATATTTCCATGTTTTTACAGATGGCAGTGTAGATATTTCAATGTTAATAGAGATGGCGCTGTAGATATCTCCATGTTTATACAGATCGCGGTGTAGATATTTCCATGTTTATACAGATAGCGGTGTAGATATTTCCATGTTTTTAGAGATATCGGTGTAGATATTTCCATGTTTACACAGATTGCGGTGTAGATATTTCCATCTTTCTACAGATGGCATTGTAGATACTTCCATGTTTATGCAGATGGCGGTGTAGATATTTCCATGTTTATATAGATGGTGGTGTAGATATTACCATGTTTATACAGATAGCGGTGTAGATATTTCCATGTTTATACAGATCGTGGTGAAGATATTTCCATGTATATACAGATCGCGGTGTAGATATTTCCATGTTTATACAGATCGCGGTGTAGATATTTCCATGTTTATACCGATAGATGTGTTGGTATTTCCACGTTTATACAGATAGCGATGTAGATATTTCCATGTTTACACAGCTCGCGGTGCAGATATTTATATCTTTATACAGATGGCATTTTAGATATTTCCTTATTCACACAGATGGCGGTGTAGATGTTTCCATGTTTATACAGATGGCGGAGTAGTTAGTTCCATGTTTATGGAGATGGCAGTGTAGATATTTTCATGTTTATAGAGATGGCAGTGTAGATATTTCCATGTGTATACAGATGGCATTGTAGATATTTCCATGTTTATACAGATGACTGTAGAGGTATTTCCATGTTTTACAGATGGCTGTGCAGATATTTCCAAGTTTATAGAGATAGCGGTGTAGATATTTCCATGTTTGTACAGATGGCGTTGTTGATATTTCCATCTATACACACATGGCCGTGTAGATATTTCCATGTTTATACAGATGGCAGCGTAGATATTTCCATGGACATGCAGATGGCGGTGTAGATATTTCCATGTTTATACAGAGAGCGGTGTAGATATTTCCATGTTTTCACAGATTGTGGTGTAGATATTTCCGTGTTTATACACATGGCGGAGTAGATACTTCCATCTTTATGGAGATGGCAGTGTAGATATTTTCATGTTTATAGAGATGACGGTGTAGATATTTCCATATTGATAGAGATAGCGGTGTAGATATTTCCATCTTTCTACAGATGGCAGTGTGGATATTTCCATGTTTATACAGGTGGCGGTGTAGATATTTCCATACCTATACAGATGACTGTGTAGATATTTCCATGTGTATACAGATGATATTGTAGGTATTTCCATGTTTATACACATGGTGGTGAAGATATTTCCATGTTTATTCAGATGACTGTGTAGATATTTCCATGTTTTTACAGATGGCAGTGTAGATATTTCAATGTTAATAGAGATGGCGCTGTAGATATCTCCATGTTTATACAGATCGCGGTGTAGATATTTCCATGTTTATACAGATAGCGGTGTAGATATTTCCATGTTTTTAGAGATATCGGTGTAGATATTTCCATGTTTACACAGATTGCGGTGTAGATATTTCCATCTTTCTACAGATGGCATTGTAGATACTTCCATGTTTATGCAGATGGCGGTGTAGATATTTCCATGTTTATATAGATGGTGGTGTAGATATTACCATGTTTATACAGATAGCGGTGTAGATATTTCCATGTTTATACAGATCGTGGTGAAGATATTTCCATGTATATACAGATCGCGGTGTAGATATTTCCATGTTTATACAGATCGCGGTGTAGATATTTCCATGTTTATACCGATAGATGTGTTGGTATTTCCACGTTTATACAGATAGCGATGTAGATATTTCCATGTTTACACAGCTCGCGGTGCAGATATTTATATCTTTATACAGATGGCATTTTAGATATTTCCTTATTCACACAGATGGCGGTGTAGATGTTTCCATGTTTATACAGATGGCGGAGTAGTTAGTTCCATGTTTATGGAGATGGCAGTGTAGATATTTTCATGTTTATAGAGATGGCAGTGTAGATATTTCCATGTGTATACAGATGGCATTGTAGATATTTCCATGTTTATACAGATGACTGTAGAGGTATTTCCATGTTTTACAGATGGCTGTGCAGATATTTCCAAGTTTATAGAGATAGCGGTGTAGATATTTCCATGTTTGTACAGATGGCGTTGTTGATATTTCCATCTATACACACATGGCCGTGTAGATATTTCCATGTTTATACAGATGGCAGCGTAGATATTTCCATGGACATGCAGATGGCGGTGTAGATATTTCCATGTTTATACAGAGAGCGGTGTAGATATTTCCATGTTTTCACAGATTGTGGTGTAGATATTTCCGTGTTTATACACATGGCGGAGTAGATACTTCCATCTTTATGGAGATGGCAGTGTAGATATTTTCATGTTTATAGAGATGGCGGTGTAGATATTTCCATATTGATAGAGATAGCGGTGTAGATATTTCCATCTTTCTACAGATGGCAGTGTGGATATTTCCATGTTTATACAGATGGCGGTGTAGATATTTCCATACCTATACAGATGACTGTGTAGATATTTCCATGTGTATACAGATGATATTGTAGGTATTTCCATGTTTATACACATGGTGGTGAAGATATTTCCATGTTTATTCAGATGACTGTGTAGATATTTCCATGTTTTTACAGATGGCAGTGTAGATATTTCAATGTTTATAGAGATGGCGCTGTAGATATTTCCATGTTTATACAGATCGCGGTGTAGATATTTCCATGTTTATACAGATAGCGGTGTAGATATTTCCATGTTTTTACAGATATCGGTGTAGATATTTCCATGTTTACACAGATTGCGGTGTAGGTATTTCCATCTTTCTACAGATGGCATTGTAGATATTTCCATGTTTATGCGGATGGCGGTGTATATATTTCCATGTTTATATAGATGGTGGTGTAGATATTACCATGTTTATACAGATAGTGGTGTAGATATTTCCATGTTTATACAGATCGTGGTGAAGATATTTCCATGTTTATACAGATCACGGTGTAGATATTTCCATGATTATACAGATCGCGGTGTAGATATTTCCATGTTGTACAGATGGCGTTGTTGATATTTCCATCTATACACAGATATCCGTGTAGATATTTCCATGTTTATACAGATGGCAGCGTAGATATTCCCATGGACATGCAGATGGCGGTGTAGAGATTTCCATGTTTAGAGAGAGAGCGGTGTAGATATTTCCATGTTTTCACAGATGGTGGTGTAGATATTTCCGTGTTTATACACATGGCGGAGTAGATACTTCCATTTTTATGGAGATGGCAGTGTAGATATTTTCATGTTTATAGAGATGGCGGTATAGATATTTCCATATTTATAGAGATAGCGGTGTAGATATTTCCATCTTTCTCCAGATGGCAGTGTAGATATTTCCATGTTTATACAGATGGCGGTGTAGGTATTTCCATACTTATAGAGATGTCTGTGTAGATATTTCCATGTGTATACAGATGGTATTGTAGGTGTTTCCATGTTTATACAGATGGTGGTGTAGATATTTCCATGTTTATTCAGATGACTGTGTAGATATTTCCATGTTTTACAGATGGCAGTGTAGATATTTCAGTGTTTATAGAGATGGCGCTGTAGATATTTCCATGTTTACACAGATCGCGGTGTAGATATTTCCATGTTTATACAGAGAGCGGTGTAGATATTTCCATGTTTTTACAGATATCGGTGTAGATATTTCCATGTTTACACAGATTGTGGTGTAGATATTTCCATCTTTCTACAGATGGCATTGTAGATATTTCCATGTTTATGCAGATGGCGGTGTAGATATTTCCATGTTTATATAGATGGTGGTGTAGATATTACCATGTTTATACAGATAGCGGTGTAGATATTTCCATGTTTATACAGATCGTGGTGAAGATATTTCCATGTTTATACAGATCGCTGTGTAGATATTTCCATGTTTATACAGATAGCGGTGTAGATATTTCCATGTTTATAGAGATAGCGGTGTAGGTATTTCCATGTTTATAGACATAGCGGTGTAGATATTTCCATGTTTATATAGATGGCGTTGTAGATATTTCCATGCGTATACCCATAGATGTGTTGGTAGTTCCCTGTTTGTACAGATAGCGATGTAGATATCTCCATGTTTATACAGCTCGCGGTGCAGATATTTACATCTTTATACAGATGGCATTGTAGATATTTCCTTATTCACACAGATGGCGGTGTAGATGTTTCCATGTTATACAGATGGCGGAGTTGTTAGTTCCATGTTTATGGAGATGGCAGTGTAGATATTTTCATGTTTATAGAGATGGCGGTGTAGATATTTCCATGTTTATAGAGATAGCAGTGTAGATATTTACATGTTTATACATATGGCTGTGTAGATAATTCCATGTGTATACAGATGGCATTGTAGATATTTCCATGTTTATACAGATGACTGTAGAGGTATTTCCATGTTTTACAGATGGCTGTGCAGATATTTCCATGTTTATTGAGATAGCGGTGTAGATATTTCCATGTTTGTACAGATGGCGTTGGCGTTGTTTATATTTCCATCTATACACAGATGGCCGTGTAGATATTTCCATGTTTATACAGATGGCAGCGTAGATATTTCCATGGACATGCAGATGGCGGTGTAGATATTTCCATGTTTATACAGATAGCGGTGTAGATATTTCCATGTTTTCACAGATGGTGGTGTAGATATTTCCGTGTTTATACACATGGCGGAGTAGATACTTCCATCTTTATGGAGATGGCAGTGTAGATATTTTCATGTTTATGGAGATGGCGGTGCAGATATTTCCATATTTATAGAGATAGCAGTGTAGATATTTCCATCTTTCTACAGATGGCAGTGTAGATATTTCCATGTTTATACAGATGGCGGTGTAGATATTTCCATACTTATACAGATGTCTGTGTAGATATATCCATGTGTATACAGATGGTATTGTAGGTATTTCCATGTTTATACAGATGGTGGTGTAGATATTTCCATGTTTATTCAGATGACTGTGTAGATATTTCCATGTTTTTACAGATGGCAGTGTAGATATTTCAATGTTAATAGAGATGGCGCTGTAGATATCTCCATGTTTATACAGATCGCGGTGTAGATATTTCCATGTTTATACAGATAGCGGTGTAGATATTTCCATGTTTTTAGAGATATCGGTGTAGATATTTCCATGTTTACACAGATTGCGGTGTAGATATTTCCATCTTTCTACAGATGGCATTGTAGATACTTCCATGTTTATGCAGATGGCGGTGTAGATATTTCCATGTTTATATAGATGGTGGTGTAGATATTACCATGTTTATACAGATAGCGGTGTAGATATTTCCATGTTTATACAGATCGTGGTGAAGATATTTCCATGTATATACAGATCGCGGTGTAGATATTTCCATGTTTATACAGATCGCGGTGTAGATATTTCCATGTTTATACCGATAGATGTGTTGGTATTTCCACGTTTATACAGATAGCGATGTAGATATTTCCATGTTTACACAGCTCGCGGTGCAGATATTTATATCTTTATACAGATGGCATTTTAGATATTTCCTTATTCACACAGATGGCGGTGTAGATGTTTCCATGTTTATACAGATGGCGGAGTAGTTAGTTCCATGTTTATGGAGATGGCAGTGTAGATATTTTCATGTTTATAGAGATGGCAGTGTAGATATTTCCATGTGTATACAGATGGCATTGTAGATATTTCCATGTTTATACAGATGACTGTAGAGGTATTTCCATGTTTTACAGATGGCTGTGCAGATATTTCCAAGTTTATAGAGATAGCGGTGTAGATATTTCCATGTTTGTACAGATGGCGTTGTTGATATTTCCATCTATACACACATGGCCGTGTAGATATTTCCATGTTTATACAGATGGCAGCGTAGATATTTCCATGGACATGCAGATGGCGGTGTAGATATTTCCATGTTTATACAGAGAGCGGTGTAGATATTTCCATGTTTTCACAGATTGTGGTGTAGATATTTCCGTGTTTATACACATGGCGGAGTAGATACTTCCATCTTTATGGAGATGGCAGTGTAGATATTTTCATGTTTATAGAGATGACGGTGTAGATATTTCCATATTGATAGAGATAGCGGTGTAGATATTTCCATCTTTCTACAGATGGCAGTGTGGATATTTCCATGTTTATACAGGTGGCGGTGTAGATATTTCCATACCTATACAGATGACTGTGTAGATATTTCCATGTGTATACAGATGATATTGTAGGTATTTCCATGTTTATACACATGGTGGTGAAGATATTTCCATGTTTATTCAGATGACTGTGTAGATATTTCCATGTTTTTACAGATGGCAGTGTAGATATTTCAATGTTAATAGAGATGGCGCTGTAGATATCTCCATGTTTATACAGATCGCGGTGTAGATATTTCCATGTTTATACAGATAGCGGTGTAGATATTTCCATGTTTTTAGAGATATCGGTGTAGATATTTCCATGTTTACACAGATTGCGGTGTAGATATTTCCATCTTTCTACAGATGGCATTGTAGATACTTCCATGTTTATGCAGATGGCGGTGTAGATATTTCCATGTTTATATAGATGGTGGTGTAGATATTACCATGTTTATACAGATAGCGGTGTAGATATTTCCATGTTTATACAGATCGTGGTGAAGATATTTCCATGTATATACAGATCGCGGTGTAGATATTTCCATGTTTATACAGATCGCGGTGTAGATATTTCCATGTTTATACCGATAGATGTGTTGGTATTTCCACGTTTATACAGATAGCGATGTAGATATTTCCATGTTTACACAGCTCGCGGTGCAGATATTTATATCTTTATACAGATGGCATTTTAGATATTTCCTTATTCACACAGATGGCGGTGTAGATGTTTCCATGTTTATACAGATGGCGGAGTAGTTAGTTCCATGTTTATGGAGATGGCAGTGTAGATATTTTCATGTTTATAGAGATGGCAGTGTAGATATTTCCATGTGTATACAGATGGCATTGTAGATATTTCCATGTTTATACAGATGACTGTAGAGGTATTTCCATGTTTTACAGATGGCTGTGCAGATATTTCCAAGTTTATAGAGATAGCGGTGTAGATATTTCCATGTTTGTACAGATGGCGTTGTTGATATTTCCATCTATACACACATGGCCGTGTAGATATTTCCATGTTTATACAGATGGCAGCGTAGATATTTCCATGGACATGCAGATGGCGGTGTAGATATTTCCATGTTTATACAGAGAGCGGTGTAGATATTTCCATGTTTTCACAGATTGTGGTGTAGATATTTCCGTGTTTATACACATGGCGGAGTAGATACTTCCATCTTTATGGAGATGGCAGTGTAGATATTTTCATGTTTATAGAGATGGCGGTGTAGATATTTCCATATTGATAGAGATAGCGGTGTAGATATTTCCATCTTTCTACAGATGGCAGTGTGGATATTTCCATGTTTATACAGATGGCGGTGTAGATATTTCCATACCTATACAGATGACTGTGTAGATATTTCCATGTGTATACAGATGATATTGTAGGTATTTCCATGTTTATACACATGGTGGTGAAGATATTTCCATGTTTATTCAGATGACTGTGTAGATATTTCCATGTTTTTACAGATGGCAGTGTAGATATTTCAATGTTTATAGAGATGGCGCTGTAGATATTTCCATGTTTATACAGATCGCGGTGTAGATATTTCCATGTTTATACAGATAGCGGTGTAGATATTTCCATGTTTTTACAGATATCGGTGTAGATATTTCCATGTTTACACAGATTGCGGTGTAGGTATTTCCATCTTTCTACAGATGGCATTGTAGATATTTCCATGTTTATGCGGATGGCGGTGTATATATTTCCATGTTTATATAGATGGTGGTGTAGATATTACCATGTTTATACAGATAGTGGTGTAGATATTTCCATGTTTATACAGATCGTGGTGAAGATATTTCCATGTTTATACAGATCACGGTGTAGATATTTCCATGATTATACAGATCGCGGTGTAGATATTTCCATGTTGTACAGATGGCGTTGTTGATATTTCCATCTATACACAGATATCCGTGTAGATATTTCCATGTTTATACAGATGGCAGCGTAGATATTCCCATGGACATGCAGATGGCGGTGTAGAGATTTCCATGTTTAGAGAGAGAGCGGTGTAGATATTTCCATGTTTTCACAGATGGTGGTGTAGATATTTCCGTGTTTATACACATGGCGGAGTAGATACTTCCATTTTTATGGAGATGGCAGTGTAGATATTTTCATGTTTATAGAGATGGCGGTATAGATATTTCCATATTTATAGAGATAGCGGTGTAGATATTTCCATCTTTCTCCAGATGGCAGTGTAGATATTTCCATGTTTATACAGATGGCGGTGTAGGTATTTCCATACTTATAGAGATGTCTGTGTAGATATTTCCATGTGTATACAGATGGTATTGTAGGTGTTTCCATGTTTATACAGATGGTGGTGTAGATATTTCCATGTTTATTCAGATGACTGTGTAGATATTTCCATGTTTTACAGATGGCAGTGTAGATATTTCAGTGTTTATAGAGATGGCGCTGTAGATATTTCCATGTTTACACAGATCGCGGTGTAGATATTTCCATGTTTATACAGAGAGCGGTGTAGATATTTCCATGTTTTTACAGATATCGGTGTAGATATTTCCATGTTTACACAGATTGTGGTGTAGATATTTCCATCTTTCTACAGATGGCATTGTAGATATTTCCATGTTTATGCAGATGGCGGTGTAGATATTTCCATGTTTATATAGATGGTGGTGTAGATATTACCATGTTTATACAGATAGCGGTGTAGATATTTCCATGTTTATACAGATCGTGGTGAAGATATTTCCATGTTTATACAGATCGCTGTGTAGATATTTCCATGTTTATACAGATAGCGGTGTAGATATTTCCATGTTTATAGAGATAGCGGTGTAGGTATTTCCATGTTTATAGACATAGCGGTGTAGATATTTCCATGTTTATATAGATGGCGTTGTAGATATTTCCATGTTTATACCGATAGATGTGTTGGTAGTTCCACGTTTATACAGATAGCGATGTAGATATTTCCATGTTTACACAGCTCGCGGTGCAGATAATTATATCTTTATACAGATGGCATTGTAGATATTTCCTTATTCACACAGATGGCTTTGTAGATGTTTCCATGTTTATACAGATGGCGGAGTTCTTAGTTCCATGTTTATGGAGATGGCAGTGTAGATATTTTCAAGTTTATAGAGATGGCGGTGTAGATATTTCCATGTTTATAGAGATAGCAGTGTAGATATTTACGTGTTTATACAGATGGCTGTGTGGATATTTCCATGTGTATACAGATGGCATTGTAGATATTTCCATGTTTATACAGATGACTGTAGAGGTATTTCCATGTTTTACCGATGGCTCTGCAGATATTTCCATGTTTATAGAGATAGCGGTGTAGATATTTCCATGTTTGTACAGATGGCGTTGTTGATATTTCCATCTATACACAGATGGCCGTGTAGATATTTCCATGTTTATACAGATGGCAGCGTAGATATTTCCATGGGCATGCTGATGGCGGTGTAGATATTTCCATGTTTATACAGATCGCGGTGAAGATATTTCCATGTTTATAGAGATAGCGGTGTAGGTATTTCCATGTTTATAGACATAGCGGTGTAGATATTTCCATGTTTATATAGATGGCGTTGTAGATATTTCCCTGTTTATACCGATAGATGTGTTGGTATTTCCACGTTTATACAGATAGCGATGTAGATATTCCCATGTTTATACAGCTCACGGTGCAGATATTTATAACTTTATACAGATGGCATTGTAGATATTTCCTTTCTCACACAGATGGCGTTGTAGATGTTTCCATGTTTATACAGATGGCGGAGTAGTTAGTTCCATGTTTATGGAGATGGCAGTGTAGATATTTTCATGTTTATAGAGATAGCGGTGTAGGTATTTCCATGTTTATAGACATAGCGGTGTAGATATTTCCATGTTTATATAGATGGCGTTGTAGATATTTCCATGTTTATACCGATAGATGTGTTGGTTGTTCCACGTTTATATAGATAGCGATGTAGATATTTCCATGTTTATACAGCTCGCGGTGCAGATATTTATATCTTTATACAGATGGCATTGTAGATATTTCCTCATTCACACAGATGGCGGTGTAGATGTTTCCATGTTTATACAGATGGCGGAGTAGTTAGTTCCATGTTTATGCAGATGGCAGTGTAGATATTTTCATGTTTATAGAGATGGCGGTGTAGATATTTCCATGTGTAGACAGATGGCATTGTAGATATTTCCATGTTTATATAGATGACTGTAGAGGTATTTCCATGTTTTACAGATGGCTGTGCAGATATTACCATGTTTATAGAGATAGCGGTGTAGATATTTCCATGTTTGTACAGATGGCGTTGTTGATATTTCCATCTATACACAGATGGCCGTGTAGATATTTCCATGTTTATACAGATGGCAGCGTAGATATTTCCATGGACATGCAGATGGCGGTGTAGATATTTCCATGTTTATAGAGAGAGCGGTGTAGATATTTCCATGTTTTCACAGATGGTGGTGTAGATATTTCCGTGTTTATACACATGGCGGAGTAGATACTTCCATCTTTATGGAGATGGCAGTGTAGATATTTTCATGTTTATACAGATGGCGGTGTAGATATTTCCATACTTATAGAGATAGCGGTGTAGATATTTCCATCTTTCTACAGATGGCAGTGTAGATATTTCCATGTTTATACAGATGGCGGTGTAGATATTTCCATACTTTTACAGATGTCTGTGTAGATATTTCCATGTGTATACAGATGATATTGTAGGTATTTCCATGTTTATACAGATGGTGGTGTAGATATTTCCATGTTTATTCAGATGACTGTGTAGATATTTCCATGTTTTTACAGATGGCAGTGTAGATATTTCAATGTTTATAGAGATGGCGCTGTAGATTTCTCCATGTTTATACAGATCGCGGTGTAGATATTTCCATGTTTATACAGATAGCAGTGTAGATATTTCCATGTTTTTACAGATATTGGTGTAGATATTTCCATGTTTACACAGATTGCGGTGTAGATATTTCCATCTTTCTACAGATGGCATTGTACATAATTCCATGTTTATGCAGATGGCGGTGTAGATATTTCCATGGTTATATAGATGGTGGTGTAGATATTTCCATGTTTATACAGATAGCGGTGTAGATATTTCCATGTTTATACAGAGAGCGGTGTAGATATTTCCATGTTTTCACAGATGTTGGTGTAGATATTTCCGTGTTTATACACATGGCGGAGTAGATACTTCCATCTTTATGGAGATGGCAGTGTAGATATTTTCATGTTTAAAGAGATGGCGGTGTAGATATTTCCATATTTATAGAGATAGCGGTGTAGATATATCCATCTTTCTACAGATGGCAGTGTAGATATTTCCATGTTTATACAGATGGCGGTGTAGATATTTCCATACTTATACAGATGTCTGTGTAGATATTTCCATGTGTATACAGATGGTATTGTAGGTATTTCCATGTTTATGCAGATGGCTGTGTAGACATTTCCATGTTTATATAGATGGTGGTGTAGATATTACCATGTTTATACATATGGCGGTGTAGATATTTCCATGTTTATACAGATCGCGGTGTAGATATTTCCATGTTTATACAGATAGCGGTGTAGGTATTTCCATGTTTATACAGATAGCGGTGTAGATATTTCCATGTTTATAGAGATAGCGGTGTAGGTATTTCCATGTTTACAGACATAGCGGTGTAGATATTTCCATGTTTATATAGATGGTGCTGTACATATTTCCATGTTTATACCGATAGATATGTTGGTATTTCCACGTTTATACAGATAGCGATGTAGATATTTCCATGTCTATACAGCTCGCGGTGCAGATATTTATATCTTTATACAGATGGCATTGTAGATATTTCCTTATTCACACAGATGGCGGTGTAGATGTTTCCATGTTTATACAGATGGCGGAGTAGTTAGTTCCATGTTTATGGAGATGGCAGTGTAGATATTTTCATGTTTATAGAGATGGCGGTGTAGATATTTCCATGTTTATAGAGATAGCAGTGTAGATATTTACATGTTTATAGAGATGGCTGTGTAGATATTTCCATGTGTATACAGATGGCATTGTAGATATTTCCATGTTTATACAGATGACTGTAGAGGTATTTCCATGTTTTACAGATGGCTGTGCAGATATTTCCATGTTTATAGAGAAAGCGGTGTAGATATTTCCATGTTTGTACAGATGTCGTTTTTGATATTTCCATCTACACAGATGGCCGTGTAGATATTTCCATGTTTATACAGATGGCAGCGTAGATATTTCCATGGACATGCAGATGGCGGTGTAGATATTTCCATGTTTATACAGAGAGCGGTGTAGATATTTCCATGTTTTCACAGATGTTGGTGTAGATATTTCCGTGTTTATACACATGGCGGAGTAGATACTTCCATCTTTATGGAGATGGCAGAGTAGATATTTTCATGTTTAAAGAGATGGCGGTGTAGATATTTCCATATTTACAGAGATAGCGGTGTAGATATTTCCATCTTTCTACAGATGGCACTGTAGATATTTCCATGTTTATACAGATGGCGGTGTAGATATTTCCATACTTATACAGATGTCTGTGTAGATATTTCCATGTGTATACAGATGGTATTGTAGGTATTTCCATGTTTATACATATGGTGTTGTAGATATTTTCATGTTTATTCTGATGACTGTGTAGATATTTCCATGTTTTTACAGATGGCAGTGTAGATATTTCAATGTTTATAGAGATGGTGCTGTAGATATTTCCATGTTTATACAGATCGCGGTGTAGATATTTCCATGTTTATACAGATAGCGTTGTAGATATTTCCATGTTTTTACAGATATCGGTGTAGTTATTTCCATGTTTACACAGATTGCGGTGTGGATATTTCCATCTTTCTACAGATGGCATTGTAGATATTTCCATGTTTATGCAGATGGTGGTGCATATATTTCCATGTTTATATAGATGGTGGTGTAGATATTACCATGTTTATACAGATCGCGGTGTAGATATTTCCATGTTTATACAGATACCGGTGTAGATATTTCCATGTTTATACAGATAGCGGTGTAGATATTTCCATGTTTATAGAGATAGTGGTGTAGGTATTTCCATGTTTATAGACATAGCAATGTAGATACTTCCATGTTTATATAGATGGCGTTGTAGATATTTCCAGGTTTATACCGATATATGTGTTGGTATTTCAACGTTTATACAGATAGCGATATAGATATTTCCATGTTTATACAGCTCGCGGTGCAGATATTTATATCTTTATACAGATGGCATTGTAGATATTTCCTCATTCACACAGATGGCGGTGTAGATGTTTCCATGTTTATACAGATGGCGGAGTAGTTAGTTCCATGTTTATGGAGATGGCAGTGTAGATATTTTCATGTTTATAGAGATGGCGGTGTAGATATTTCCATGTTTATAGAGATAGCAGTGTAGATATTTACATGTTTATACAGATGACTGTAGAGGTATTTCCATGTTTTACAGATGGCTGTGCAGATATTTCCATGTTTATAGAGATAGCGGTGTAGATATTTCCATGTTTGTACAGATGGCGTTGTTGATATTTCCATCTATACAGAGATGGCCGTGTAGATATTTCCATGTTTATACAGATGGCAGCGTAGATATTTCCATGGACATGCAGATGGCGGTGTAGATATTTTCATGTTTATACAGAGAGCAGTGAAGATATTTCCATGTTTTCACAGATGTTGGTGTAGATATTTCCGTGTTTATACACATGGCGGGGTAGATACTTCCATCTTTATGGAGATGGCAGTGTAGATATTTTCATGTTTAAAGAGATGGCGGTGTAGATATTTCCATATTTATAGAGATAGCGGTGTAGATATATCCATCTTTCTACAGATGGCAGTGTAGATATTTCCATGTTTATACAGATGGCGGTGTAGATATTTCCATACTTATACAGATGTCTGTGTAGATATTTCCATGTGTATACAGATGGTATTGTAGGTATTTCCATGTTTATGCAGATGGCTGTGTAGATATTTCCATGTTTATATAGATGGTGGTGTAGATATTACCATGTTTATACATATGGCGGTGTAGATATTTCCATGTTTATACAGATCGTGGTGAAGATATTTTCATGTTTATACAGATCGCGGTGTAGATATTTCCATGTTTATACAGATCGCGGTGTAGATATTTCCATGTTTATACAGATAGCGGTGTAGGTATTTCCATGTTTATACAGATAGCGGTGTAGATATTTCCATGTTTACAGAGATAGCGGTGTAGGTATTTCCATGTTTACAGACATAGCGGTGTAGATATTTCCATGTTTATATAGATGGTGCTGTAGATATTTCCATGTTTATACCGATAGATGTGTTGGTATTTCCACGTTTATACAGATAGCGATGTAGATATTTCCATGTTTATACAGCTCGCGGTGCAGATATTTATATCTTTATACAGATGGCATTGTAGTTATTTCCTTATTCACACAGATGGCGGTGTAGATGTTTCCATGTTTATACAGATGGCGGAGTAGTTAGTTCCATGTTTATGGAGATGGCAGTGTAGATATTTTCATGTTTATAGAGATGGCGGTGTAGATATTTCCATGTTTATAGAGATAGCAGTGTAGATATTTACATGTTTATACAGATGGCTGTGTAGGTATTTCCATGTGTATACAGATGGCATTGTAGATATTTCCATGTTTATACAGATGACTGTAGAGGTATTTCCATGTTTTACAGATGGCTGTGCAGATATTTCCATGTTTATAGAGATAGCGGTGTAGATATTTCCATGTTTGTAGAGATGGCGTTGTTGAAATTTCCATCTATACACAGATGGCCGTGTAGATTTTCCATGTTTATACAGATGGCAGCGTAGATATTTCCATGGACATGCAGATGGCGGTGTAGATATTTCCATGTTTATACAGATAGCGGTGTAGATATTTCCATGTTTTCACAGATGGTGGTGTAGATATTTCCGTGTTTATCCACATGGCGGAGTAGATACATCCATCTTTATAGAGATGGCAGTGTAGATATTTTCATGTTTATAGAGATGGCGGTGTAGATATTTCCATGTTAATAGAGATAGCGGTGCACATATTTCCATCTTTCTACAGATGGCAGTGTAGATATTTCCATGTTTATACAGATGGCGGTGTAGATATTTCCATACTTATAGAGATGACTGTGCAGATATTTCCATGTGTATACAGATGGTATTGTAGGTATTTCCATGTTTATACAGATGGTGGTGTTGATATTTCCATGTTTATTCAGATGACTGTGTAGATATTTCCATGTTTTACAGATGGCAGTGTAGATATTTCAATGTTTATAGAGATGGCGCCGTAGATATTTCCATGTTTATACAGATCGCGGTGTAGATATTTCCATGTTTATTCTGATAGCGGTGTAGATATTTCCATGTTTACACAGATTGTGGTGTAGATATTTCCATCTTTCTACAGATGGCATTGTAGATATTTCCATGTTTATGCAGATGGCGGTGTAGATATTTCCATGTTTATATAGATGGCCGTGTAGATATTTCCATGTTTATACAGATGGCAGCGTAGATATTTCCATGGACATGCAGATGGCAGTGTAGATATTTCCATGTTTATACAGATAGCGGTGTAGATATTTCCATGTTTTCACAGATAGTGGTGTAGATATTTCCGTGTTTATACACATGGCGGAGTAGATACTTCCACCTTTATGGAGATGGCAGTGTAGATATTTTCATGTTTATGGAGATGGCGGTGTAGATATTTCCATATTTATAGAGATAGCGGTGTAGATATTTCCATCTTTCTACAGATGGCAGTGTAGATATTTCCATGTTTATACAGATGGCGGTGTAGATATTTCCATACTTATACAGATGTCTGTGTAGATATTTCCATGTGTATACAGATGGTATTGTAGGTATTTCCATGTTTATACAGATGGTGGTGTAGATATTTCCATGTTTATTCAGATGACTGTGTAGATATTTCCATGTTTTTACAGATGGCAGTGTAGATATTTCAATGTTAATAGAGATGGCGCTGTAGATATCTCCATGTTTATACAGATCGCGGTGTAGATATTTCCATGTTTATACAGATAGCGGTGTAGATATTTCAATGTTTATAGAGATGGCGCTGTAGATATTTCCATGTTTATACAGATCGCGGTGTAGATATTTCCATGTTGATACAGATAGCGGTGTAGATATTTCCATGTTTTTACAGATATCGGTGTAGATATTTCCATGTTTACACAGATTGTGGTGTAGATATTTCCATCTTTCTACAGATGGCATTGTAGATATTTCCATGTTTATGCAGATGGCGGTGTAGATATTTCCATGTTTATATAGATAGTGGTGTAGATATTACCATGTTTATACAGATAGCGGTGTAGATATTTCCATGTTTATACAGATCGTGGTGAAGATATTTCCGTGTTTATACAGATCGCTGTGTAGATATTTCCATGTTTATACAGATAGCGGTGTAGATATTTCCATGTTTATAGAGATAGCGGTGTAGGTATTTCCATGTTTATAGACATAGCGGTGTAGATATTTCCATGTTTATATAGATGGCGTTGTAGATATTTCCATGTTTATACCGATAGATGTGTTGGTAGTTCCACGTTTATACAGATAGCGATGTAGATATTTCCATGTTTATACAGCTCGCGGTGCAGATAATTATATCTTTATACAGATGGCATTGTAGATATTTCCTTATTCAGACAGATGGCTTTGTAGATGTTTCCATGTTTATACAGATGGCGGAGTTCTTAGTTCCATGTTTATGGAGATGGCAGTGTAGATATTTTCAAGTTTATAGAGATGGCGGTGTAGATATTTCCATGTTTATAGAGATAGCAGTGTAGATATTTACATGTTTATACAGATGGCTCTGTAGATATTTCCATGTGTATACAGATGGCATTGTAGATATTTCCATGTTTATACAGATGACTGTAGAGGTATTTCCATGTATTACCGATGGCTCTGCAGATATTTCCATGTTTATAGAGATAGCGGTGTAGATATTTCCATGTTTGTACAGATGGCGTTGTTGATATTTCCATCTATACACAGATGGCCGTGTAGATATTTCCATGTTTATACAGATGGCAGCATAGATATTTCCATGGACATGCAGATGGCCGTGTAGATATTTCCATGTTTATAGAGAGAGCGGTGTAGATATTTCCATGTTTTCACAGATGGTGGTGTAGATATTTCCGTGTTTATACACATGCCGGAGTAGATACTTCCATCTTTATGGAGATGGCAGTGTAGATATTTTCATGTTTATACAGATGGCGGTATAGATATTTCCATACTTATAGAGATAGCGGTGTAGATATTTCCATCTTTCTACAGATGGCTGTGTAGATATTTCCATGTTTATACAGATGGCGGTGTAGATATTTCCATACTTTTACAGATGTCTGTGTAGATATTTCCATGTGTATACAGATGGTATTGTAGGTATTTCCATGTTTATACAGATGGTGGTGTAGATATTTCCATGTTTATTCAGATGACTGTGTAGATATTTCCATGTTTTTACAGATGGCAGTGTAGATATTTCAATGTTTATAGAGATGGCGCTGTAGATATCTCCATGTTTATACAGATCGCGGTGTAGATATTTCCATGTTTATACAGATAGCAGTGTAGATATTTCCATGTTTTTACAGATATCGGTGTAGATATTTCCATGTTTACACAGATTGCGGTGTAGATATTTCCATCTTTCTACAGATGGCATTGTACATAATTCCATGTTTATGCAGATGGCGGTGTAGATATTTCCATGTTTATATAGATGGTGGTGTAGATATTACCATGTTTATACAGATAGCGGTGTAGATATTTCCATGTTTATAGAGATAGCGGTGTAGTTATTTCCATGTTTATAGACATTGCGGTGTAGATATTTCCATGTTTATATAGATGGCGTTGTAGATATTTGCATGTTTATACCGATAGATGTGTTGGTATTTCCACGTTTATACAGATAGCGATGTAGATATTTCCATGTTTATACAGCTCGCGGTGCAGATATATATATCTTTATACAGATGGCATTGTAGATATTTCCTTATTCACACAGATGGCGGTGTGGATGTTTCCATGTTTATACAGATGGCGGATTAGTTAGTTCCATGTTTATGGAGATGGCAGTGTAGATATTATCATGTTTATAGAGATGGCGGTGTAGATATTTCCATGTTTATAGAGATAGCAGTGTAGATATTTACATGTTTATACAGATGGCTGTGTAGGTATTTCCATGTGTATACAGATGGCATTGTAGATATTTCCATGTTTATAGAGATAGCGGTGTAGGTATTTCCATGTGTATACAGATGGCATTGTGGATATTTCCATGTTTATACAGATAGCGTTGTAGATATTTCCATGTTTATGCAGATGACGGTGTAGATATTTCCATGTTTATATAGATGGCGGTGTAGATATTACCATGTTTATACAGATAGCGGTGTAGATATTTCCATGTTTATACAGATCGTGGTGAAGATATTTCCATGTTTATACCGATCGCGGTGTAGATATTTCCATGTTTATACAGATCGTGGTGTAGATTTTCCATGTTTATACAGATAGCGGTGGAGGTATTTCCATGTTTATACAGATAGCGGTGTAGATATTTCCATGTTTATAGAGATAGCGGTGTAGGTATTTCCATGTTTACAGACATAGCGGTGTAGATATTTCCATGTTTATATAGATGGCGTTGTAGATATTTCCATGTTTATACCGATAGATGTGTTGGTATTTCCACGTTTATACAGATAGCGATGTAGATATTTCCATGTTTATACAGCTCGCGGTGCAGATATTTATATCTTTATACAGATGGCATTGTAGATATTTCCTTATTCACATAGATGGCGGTGTAGATGTTTCCATGTTTATACAGATGGCGGAGTAGTTAGTTCCATGTTTATGGAGATGGCAGTGTAGATATTTTCATGTTTATAGAGATGGCGGTGTAGATATTTCCATGTTTATAGAGATAGCAGTGTAGATATTTACATGTTTATACAGATGGCTGTGTAGGTATTTCCATGTGTATACAGATGGCATTGTAGATATTTCCATGTTTATACAGATGACTGTAGAGGTATTTCCATGTTTTACAGATGGCTGTGCAGATATTTCCATGTTTATAGAGATATCGGTGTAGATATTTCCATGTTTGTACATATGGCGATGTTGAAATTTCCATCTATACACAGATGGCCGTGTAGATATTTCCATGTTTATACAGATGGCAGCGTAGATATTTCCATGGACATGCAGATGGCGGTGTAGATATTTCCATGTTTATACAGATAGCAGTGTAGATATTTCCATGTTTTCACAGATGGTGGTGTAGATATTTCCGTGTTTATACACATGGCGGAGTAGATACTTCCATCTTTATAGAGATGGCAGTGTAGATATTTCCATGTTTATACAGATCGCGGTGTAGATATTTCCATGTTTATTCTGATAGCGGTGTAGATATTTCCATGTTTTTACAGATAGAGGTGTAGATATTTCCATGTTTACACAGATTGCGGTGTAGATATTTCCATCTTTCTACAGATGGCATTGTAGATATTTCCATGTTTATGCAGATGGCGGTGTAGATATTTCCATGTTTATATAGATGGTGGTGTAGAAATTACCATGTTTATACAGATAGCGGTGTAGATATTTCCATGTTTATACAGATCGTGGTGAAGATATTTCCATGTATATACAGATCGCGGTGTAGATATTTCCATGTTTATACAGATCATTGTGTAGATATTTCCATATTTATAGAGATCGCGGTGTAGATATTTCCATGTTTATACAGATAGCGGTGTAGATATTTCCATGTTTATACAGATTGCGGTGTAGATATTTCCAAGTTTATAGAGATAGCGGTGTAGGTATTTCCATGTTTATAGACATAGCGGTGTAGGTATTTCCATGTTTATATAGATGGCGTTGTAGATATTTCCATGTTTATACCGATAGATGTGTTGGTATTTCCACGTTTATACAGATAGCGATGTAGATATTTCCATGTTTATACAGCTCGCGGTGCAGATATTTATATCTTTATACAGATGGCATTGTAGATATTTCCTTATTCACACAGATGGCGGTGTAGATGTTTCCATGTTTATACAGATGGCGGAGTAGTTAGTTCCATGTTTATGGAGATGGCAGTGTAGATATTTTCATGTTTATAGAGATGGCGGTGTAGATATTTCCATGTTTATAGAGATAGCAGTGTAGATATTTTCATGTTTATACAGATGGCTGTGTAGATATTTCCATGTGTATACAGATGGCATTGTAGATATTTCCATGTTTATACAGATGACTGTAGAGGTATTTCCATGTTTTACAGATGGCTGTGCAGATATTTCCATGTTTATAGAGAAAGCGGTGTAGATATTTCCATGTTTGTACAGATGGCGTTTTTGATATTTCCATCTATACACAGATGGCCGTGTACATATTTCCATGTTTATACAGATGGCAGCGTAGATATTTCCATGGACATGCAGATGTCGGTGTAGATACTTCCATGTTTATACAGAGAGCGGTGTAGATATTTCCATGTTTTCACAGATGTTGGTGTGGATATTTCCGTGTTTATACACATGGCGGAGTAGATACTTCCATCTTTATGGAGATGGCAGTGTAGATATTTTCATGTTTAAAGAGATGGCGGTGTAGATATTTCCATATTTACAGAGATAGCGGTGTAGATATTTCCATCTTTCTACAGATGGCACTGTAGATATTTCCATGTTTATACAGATGGCGGTGTAGATAGTTCCATCCTTATACAGATGTCTGTGTAGATATTTCCATGTGTATACAGATGGTATTGTAGGTATTTCCATGTTTATACATATATTGTTGTAGATATTTCCATGTTTATTCTGATGACTGTGTAGATATTTCCATGTTTTTACAGATGGCAGTGTAGATATTTCAATGTTTATAGAGATGGTGCTGTAGATATTTCCATGTTTATACAGATCGCGGTGTAGTTATTTCCATGTTTATACAGATAGCGTTGTAGATATTTCCATGTTTTTACAGATATCGGTGTAGTTATTTCCATGTTTACACAGATTGCGGTGTGGATATTTCCATCTTTCTACTGATGGCATTGTAGATATTTCCATGTTTATGCAGATGGCGGTGCATATATTTCCATGTTTATATAGATGGTGGTGTAGATATTACCATGTTTATACAGATCGCGGTGTAGATATTTCCATGTTTATACAGATAGCGGTGTAGATATTTCCATGTTTATACAGATAGCGGTGTAGATATTTCCAAGTTTATAGAGATAGCGGTGTAGGTATGTCCATGTTTATAGACATAGCGGTGTAGATATTTCCATGTTTATATAGATGGCGTTGTAGATATTTCCATGTTTATACCGATAGATGTGTTGGTATTTCCACGTTTATACAGATAGCGATGTAGATATTTCCATATTTATACAGCTCGCGGTGAAGATATTTATATCTGTATACAGACGGCATTGTAGATATTTCCTTATTCACACAGATGGCGGTGTAGATGTTTCCATGTTTATACAGATGGCGGAGTAGTTAGTTCCATGTTTATGGAGATGGCAGTGTAGATATTTTCGTGTTTATAGAGATGGCGGTGTAGATATTTCCATGTTTATAGAGATAGCACTGTAGATATTTACATGTTTATACAGATGGCTGTGTAGATATTTCCATGTATATACAGATGGCATTGTAGATATTTCCATGTTTATACAGATGACTGTAGAGGTATTTCCATGTTTTACAGATGGCTGTGCAGATATTTCCATGTTTATAGAGAAAGCGGTGTAGATATTTCCATGTTTGTACAGATGGCGTTGTTGATATTTCCATCTATACAGAGATGGCCGTGTAGATATTTCCATGTTTATACAGATGGCAGCGTAGATATTTCCATGGACATGCAGATGGCGGTGTAGGTATTTCCATGTTTATACAGAGAGCGGTGTAGATATTTCCATGTTTTCACAGATGTTGGTGTAGATATTTCCGTGTTTATACACATGGCGGAGTAGATACTTCCATCTTTATGGAGATGGCAGTGTAGATATTTTCATGTTTAAAGAGATGGCGGTGTAGATATTTCCATATTTATAGAGATAGCGGTGTAGATATATGCATCTTTCTACAGATGGCAGTGTAGATATTTCCATGTTTATACATATGGCGGTGTAGATATTTCCATACTTATACAGATGTCTGTGTAGATATTTCCATGTGTGTACAGATGGTATTGTAGGTATTTCCATGTTTATGCAGATGGCTGTGTAGATATTTCCATGTTTATATAGATGGTGGTGTAGATATTACCATGTTTATACATATGGCGGTGTAGATATTTCCATGTTTATACAGATCCTGGTGAAGATATTTTCATGTTTATACAGATCGCGGTGTAGATATTTCCATGTTTATACAGATCGCGGTGTAGATATTTCCATGTTTATACAGATAGCGGTGTAGGTATTTCCATGTTTATACAGATCGCGGTGTAGATATTTCCATGTTTATAGAGATAGCGGTGTAGGTATTTCCATGTTTACAGACATAGCGGTGTAGATATTTCCATGTTTATATAGATGGTGCTGTAGATATTTCCATGTTTATACCGATAGATGTGTTGGTATTTCCACGTTTATACAGATAGCGATGTAGATATTTCCATGTTTATACAGCTCGCGGTGCAGATATTTATAACTTTATACAGATGGCATTGTAGATATTTCCTTATTCACACAGATGGCGGTGTAGATGTTTCCATATTTATACAGATGTCGGAGTAGTTAGTTCCATGTTTATGGAGATGGCAGTGTAGATATTTCAATGTTTATAGAGATGGCGGTGTAGATATTTCCATATTTATAGAGATAGCAGTGTAGATATTTACATGTTTATACAGATGGCTGTGTAGGTATTTCCATGTGTATACAGATGGCATTGTAGATATTTCCATGTTTATACAGATGACTGTAGAGGTATTTCCATGTTTTACAGATGGCTGTGCAGATATTTCCATGTTTATAGAGATAGCGGTGTAGATATTTCCATGTTTGTACAGATGGCGTTGTAGAAATTTCCATCTATACACAGATGGCCGTGTAGATATTTCCATGTTTATACAGATGGCAGCGTAGATATTTCCATGGACATGCAGATGGCGGTGTAGATATTTCCATGTTTATACAGATAGCGGTGTAGATATTTCCATGTTTTCACAGATGGTGGTGTAGATATTTCCGTGTTTATCCACATGGCGGAGTAGATACATCCATCTTTATAGAGATGGCAGTGTAGATATTTTCATGTTTATAGAGATGGCGGTGTAGATATTTCCATGTTAATAGAGATAGCGATGTAGATATTTCCATCTTTCTACAGATGGCAGTGTAGATATTTCCATGTTTATACAGATGGCGGTGTAGATATTTCCATACTTATAGAGATGTCTGTGCAGATATTTCCATGTGTATACAGATGGTATTGTAGGTATTTCCATGTTTATACAGATGGTGGTGTAGATATTTCCATGTTTATTCAGATGACTGTGTAGATATTTCCATGTTTTACAGATGGCAGTGTAGATATTTCAATGTTTATAGAGATGGCGCTGTAGATATTTCCATGTTTATACAGATCGCGGTGTAGATATTTCCATGTTTATTCTGATAGCGGTGTAGATATTTCCATGTTTACACAGATTGTGGTGTAGATATTTCCATCTTTCTACAGATGGCATTGTAGATATTTCCATGTTTATGCAGATGGCGGTGTAGATATTTCCATGTTTATATAGATGGCCGTGTAGATATTTCCATGTTTATACAGATGGCAGCGTAGATATTTCCATGGACATGCAGATGGCGGTGTAGATATTTCCATGTTTATACAGATCGCGGTGTAGATATTTCCATGTTTTCACAGATGGTGGTGTAGATATTTCCGTGTTTATACATATGGCGGAGTAGATACTTCCACCTTTATGGAGATGGCAGTGTAGATATTTTCATGTTTATGGAGATGGCGGTGTAGATATTTCCATATTTATAGAGATAGCGGTGTAGATATATCCATCTTTCTACAGATGGCAGTGTAGATATTTCCATGTTTATACAGATGGCGGTGTAGATATTTCCATACTTATACAGATGTCTGTGTAGATATTTCCATGTGTATACAGATGGTATTGTAGGTATTTCCATGTTTATACAGATGGTGGTGTAGATATTTCCATGTTTATTCAGATGACTGTGTAGATATTTCCATGTTTTTACAGATGGCAGTGTGGATATTTCAATGTTAATAGAGATGGCGCTGTAGATATCTCCATGTTTATACAGATCGCGGTGTAGATATTTCCATGTTTATACAGATCGCGGTGTAGATATTTCCATGTTTATAGAGATGGCGCTGTAGATATTTCCATGTTTATACAGATAGCGGTGTAGATATTTCCATGTTTATAGAGATAGCGGTGTAGGTATTTCCATGTTTACAGACATAGCGGTGTAGATATTTCCATGTTTATATGGATGGTGCTGTACTTATTTCCATGTTTATACCGATAGATGTGTTGGTATTTCCACGTTTATACAGATAGCGATGTAGATATCTCCATGTTTATACAGCTCGCGGTGCAGATATTTATATCTTTATACAGATGGCATTGTAGATATTTCCTTAATCACACAGATGGCGGTGTAGATGTTTCCATGTTTATACAGATGGCGGAGTAGTTAGTTCCATGTTTATGGAGATGGCAGTGTAGATATTTTCATGTTTATAGAGATGGCGGTGTAGATATTTCCATGTTTATAGAGATAGCAGTGTAGATATTTACATGTTTATACAGATGGCTGTGTAGGTATTTCCATGTGTATACAGATGGCATTGTAGATATTTCCATGTTTATACAGATGACTGTAGAGGTATTTCCATGTTTTACAGATGGCTGTGCAGATATTTCCATGTTTATAGAGATAGCGGTGTAGATATTTCCATGTTTGTACAGATGGCGTTGTTGAAATTTCCATCTATACACAGATGGCCGTGTAGATATTTCCATGTTTATACAGATGGCAGCGTAGATATTTCCATGGACATGCAGATGGCGGTGTAGATATTTCCATGTTTATACAGATAGCGGTGTAGATATTTCCATGTTTACACAGATGGTGGTGTAGATATTTCCGTGTTTATACACATGGCGGAGTAGATACTTCCATCTTTATAGAGATGGCAGTGTAGATATTTCCATGTTTATACAGATCGCGGTGTAGATATTTCCATGTTTATTCTGATAGCGGTGTAGATATTTCCATGTTTTTACAGATAGCGGTGTAGATATTTCCATGTTTACACAGATTGTGGTGTAGATATTTCCATCTTTCTACAGATGGCATAGTAGATATTTCCATGTTTATGCAGATGGCGGTGTAGATATTTCCATGTTTATATAGATGGTGGTGTAGATATTACCATGTTTATACAGATAGCGGTGTAGATATTTCCATGTTTATACAGATCGTGGTGAAGATATTTCCATGTATATACAGATCGCGGTATAGATATTTCCATGTTTATACAGATCGCTGTGTAGATATTTCCATGTTTATAGAGATCGCGGTGTAGATATTTCCATGTTTATACAGATAGCGGTGTAGATATTTCCATGTTTATACAGATAGCGGTGTAGATATTTCCAAGTTTATAGAGATAGCGGTGTAGGTATTTCCATGTTTATAGACATAGCGGTGTAGATATTTCCATGTTTATATAGATGGCGTTGTAGATATTTCCATGTTTATACCGATAGATGTGTTGGTATTTCCACGTTTATACAGATAGCGATGTAGATATTTCCTTGTTTATACAGCTCGCGGTGCAGATATTTATATCTTTATGCAGATGGCATTGTAGATATTTCCTTATTGACACAGATGGCGGTGTAGATGTTTCCATGTTTATACAGATGGCGGAGTAGCTAGTTCCATGTTTATGGAGATGGCAGTGTAGATATTTTCATGTTTATAGAGATGGCGGTGTAGATATTTCCATGTTTATAGAGATAGCAGTGTAGATATTTACATGTTTATACAGATGGCTGTGTAGATATTTCCATGTATATACAGATGGCATTGTAGATATTTCCATGTTTATACAGATGACTGTATAGGTATTTCCATGTTTTACAGATGGCTGTGCAGATATTTCCATGTTTATAGAGATAGCGGTGTAGATATTTCCATGTTTGTACAGATGGCGTTGTAGAAATTTCCATCTATACACAGATGGCCGTGTAGATATTTCCATGTTTATACAGATGGCAGCGTAGATATTTCCACGGACATGCAGATGGCGGTGTAGATATTTCCATGTTTATACAGAGAGCGGTGTAGATATTTCCATGTTTTCACAGATGGTGGTGTAGATATTTCCGTGTTTATACACATGGCGGAGTAGATACTTCCATCTTTATAGAGATGGCAGTGTAGATATTTTCATGTTTATAGAGATGGCGGTGTAGATATTTCCATATTTATAGAGATAGCGGTGTAGATATTTCCATCTTTCTACAGATGGCAGTGTAGATATTTCCATGTTTATACAGATGGCGGTGTAGATATTTCCATACTTATAGAGATGTCTGTGTAGATATTTCCATGTGTATACAGATGGTATTGTAGGTATTTCCATGTTTATACAGATGGTGGTGTAGATATTTCCATGTTTATTCAGATGACTGTGTAGATATTTCCATGTTTTACAGATGGCAGTGTAGATATTTCAATGTTTATAGAGATGGCGCTGTAGATATTTCCATGTTTATACAGATCGCGGTGTAGATATTTCCATGTTTATTCTGATAGCGGTGTAGATATTTCCATATTTTTACAGATAGCGGTGTAGATATTTCCATGTTTACACAGATTGTGGTGTAGATATTTCCATCTTTCTACAGATGGCATTGTAGATATTTCCATGTTTATGCAGATGGCGGTGTAGATATTTCCATGTTTATATAGATGGTTGTGTAGATATTACCATGTTTATACAGATACCGGTGTAGATATTTCCATGTTTATACAGATCGTGGTGAAGTTATTTCCATGTATATACAGATCGCGGTGTAGATATTTCCATGTTTATACAGATCGCTGTGTAGATATTTCCATGTTTATACAGATCGCGGTGTAGATATTTCTATGTTTATACAGATAGCGGTGTAGATATTTCCATGTTTATACAGATAGCGGTGTAGATATTTCCAAGTTTATAGAGATAGCGGTGTAGTTATTTCCATGTTTATAGACATAGCGGTGTAGATATTTCCATGTTTATATAGATGGCGTTGTAGATATTTCCATGTTTATACCGATAGATGTGTTGGTATTTCCACGTTTATACAGATAGCGATGTAGATATTTCCATATTTATACAGCTCGCGGTGCAGATATTTATATCTTTATACAGATGGCATTGTAGACATTTCCTTATTCACACAGATGGCGGTGTAGATGTTTCCATGTTTATACAGATGGCGGAGTAGTTAGTTCCATGTTTATGGAGATGGCAGTGTAGATATTTTCATGTTTAAAGAGATGGCGGTGTAGATATTTCCATATTTATACAGATCGCGGTGTAGATATTTCCATGTTTTTACAGATGGCAGTGTAGATATTTCAATGTTTATAGAGATGGTGCTGTAGATATTTCCATGTTTATACAGATCGCGGTGTAGATATTTCCATGTTTATACAGATAGCGTTGTAGATATTTCCATGTTTTTACAGATATCGGTGTAGTTATTTCCATGTTTACACAGATTGCGGTGTGGATATTTCCATCTTTCTACAGATGGCATTGTAGATATTTCCATGTTTATGCAGATGGCGGTGCATATATTTCCATGTTTATATAGATGGTGGTGTAGATATTACCATGTTTATACAGATCGCGGTGTAGATATTTCCATGTTTATACAGATAGCGGTGTAGATATTTCCATGTTTATACAGATAGCGGTGTAGATATTTCCAAGTTTATAGAGATAGCGGTGTAGGTATGTCCATGTTTATAGACATAGCAGTGTAGATATTTCCATGTTTATATAGATGGCGTTGTAGATATTTCCATGTTTATACCGATAGATGTGTTGGTATTTCCACGTTTATACAGATAGCGATGTAGATATTTCCATATTTATACAGCTCGCGGTGAAGATATTTATATCTGTATACAGACGGCATTTTAGATATTTCCTTATTCACACAGATGGCGGTGTAGATGTTTCCATGTTTATACAGATGGCGGAGTAGTTAGTTCCATGTTTATGGAGATGGCAGTGTAGGTATTTTCATGTTTATAGAGATGGCGGTGTAGATATTTCCATGTTTATAGAGATAGCAGTGTAGATATTTACATGTTTATACAGATGGCTGTGTAGATATTTCCATGTGTATACAGATGGCATTGTAGATATTTCCATGTTTATACAGATGACTGTAGAGGTATTTCCATGTTTTACAGATGGCTGTGCAGATATTTCCATGTTTATAGAGATAGCGGTGTAGATATTTCCATGTTTGTACAGTTGGCGTTGTTGATATTTCCATCTATACACAGATGGCCGTGTAGATATTTCCATGTTTATACAGATGGCAGCGTAGATATTTCCATGGACATGCAGATGGCGGTGTAGATATTTCCATGTTTATACAGATAGCGGTGTAGATATTTCCATGTTTTCACAGATGGTGGTGTAGATATTTCCGTGTTTATCCACATGGCGGAGTAGATACATCCATCTTTATAGAGATGGCAGTGTAGATATTTTCATGTTTATAGAGATGGCGGTGTAGATATTTCCATGTTAATAGAGATAGCGGTGTAGATATTTCCATCTTTCTACAGATGGCAGTGTAGATATTTCCATGTTTATACAGATGGCGGTGTAGATATTTCCATACTTATAGAGATGTCTGTGCAGATATTTCCATGTGTATACAGATGGTATTGTAGGTATTTCCATGTTTATACAGATGGTGGTGTAGATATTTCCATGTTTATTCAGATGACTGTGTAGATATTTCCATGTTTTACAGATGGCAGTGTAGATATTTCAATGTTTATAGAGATGGCGCTGTAGATATTTCCATGTTTATACAGATCGCGGTGTAGATATTTCCATGTTTATTCTGATAGCGGTGTAGATATTTCCATGTTTACACAGATTGTGGTGTAGATATTTACATCTTTCTACAGATGGCATTGTAGATATTTCCATGTTTATGCAGATGGCGGTGTAGATATTTCCATGTTTATATAGATGGCCGTGTATATATTTCCATGTTTATACAGATGGCAGCGTAGATATTTCCATGGACATGCAGATGGCGGTGTAGATATTTCCATGTTTATACAGATAGCGGTGTAGATATTTCCATGTTTTCACAGATGGTGGTGTAGATATTTCCGTGTTTATACACATGGCGGAGTAGATACTTCCATCTTTATGGAGATGGCAATGTAGATATTTTCATGTTTATGGAGTTGGCGGTGTAGATATTTCCATATTTATAGAGATAGCGGTGTAGATATATCCATCTTTCTACAGATGGCAGTGTAGATATTTCCATGTTTATACAGATGGCGGTGTAGATATTTCCATACTTATACAGATGTCTGTGTAGATATTTCCATGTGTATACAGATGGTATTGTAGGTATTTCCATGTTTATACAGATGGTGGTGTAGATATTTCCATGTTTATTCAGATGACTGTGTAGATATTTCCATGTTTTTACAGATGGCAGTGTGGATATTTCAATGTTAATAGAGATGGCGCTGTAGATATCTCCATGTTTATACAGATCGCGGTGTAGATATTTCCATGTTTATACAGATCGCGGTGTAGATATTTCCATGTTTATAGAGATGGCGCTGTAGATATTTCCATGTTTATACAGATAGCGGTGTAGATATTTCCATGTTTATAGAGATAGCGGTGTAGGTATTTCCATGTTTACAGACATAGCGGTGTAGATATTTCCATGTTTATATGGATGGTGCTGTACTTATTTCCATGTTTATACCGATAGATGTGTTGGTATTTCCACGTTTATACAGATAGCGATGTAGATATCTCCATGTTTATACAGCTCGCGGTGCAGATATTTATATCTTTATACAGATGGCATTGTAGATATTTCCTTATTCACACAGATGGCGGTGTAGATGTTTCCATGTTTATACAGATGGCGGAGTAGTTAGTTCCATGTTTATGGAGATGGCAGTGTAGATATTTTCATGTTTATAGAGATGGCGGTGTAGATATTTCCATGTTTATAGAGATAGCAGTGTAGATATTTACATGTTTATAGAGATGGCTGTGTAGGTATTTCCATGTGTATACAGATGGCATTGTAGATATTTCCATGTTTATACAGATGACTGTAGAGGTATTTCCATGTTTTACAGATGGCTGTGCAGATATTTCCATGTTTATAGAGATAGCGGTGTAGATATTTCCATGTTTGTACAGATGGCGTTGTTGAAATTTCCATCTATACACAGATGGCCGTGTAGATATTTCCATGTTTATACAGATGGCAGCGTAGATATTTCCATGGACATGCTGATGGCGGTGTAGATATTTCCATGTTTATACAGATAGCGGTGTAGATATTTCCATGTTTACACAGATGGTGGTGTAGATATTTCCGTGTATATACACATGGCGGAGTAGATACTTCCATCTTTATAGAGATGGCAGTGTAGATATTTCCATGTTTATACAGATCGCGGTGTAGATATTTCCATGTTTATTCTGATAGCGGTGTAGATATTTCCATGTTTTTACAGATAGCGGTGTAGATATTTCCATGTTTACACAGATTGTGGTGTAGATATTTCCATCTTTCTACAGATGGCATTGTAGATATTTCCATGTTTATGCAGATGGCGGTGTAGATATTTCCATGTTTATATAGATGGTGGTGTAGATATTACCATGTTTATACAGATAGCGGTGTAGATATTTCCATGTTTATACAGATCGTGGTGAAGATATTTCCATGTATATACAGATCGCGGTGTAGATATTTCCATGTTTATACAGATCGCTGTGTAGATATTTCCATGTTTATAGAGATCGCGGTGTAGATATTTCCATGTTTATACAGATAGCGGTGTAGATATTTCCATGTTTATACAGATAGCGGTGTAGATATTTCCAAGTTTATAGAGATAGCGGTGTAGGTATTTCCATGTTTATAGACATAGCGGTGTAGATATTTCCATGTTTATATAGATGGCGTTGTAGATATTTCCAAGTTTATACCGATAGATGTGTTGGTATTTCCACGTTTATACAGATAGCGATGTAGATATTTCCTTGTTTATACATCTCGCGGTGCAGATATTTATATCTTTATGCAGATGGCATTGTAGATATTTCCTTATTGACACAGATGGCGGTGTAGATGTTTCCATGTTTATAAAGATGGCGGAGTAGTTAGTTTCATGTTTATGGAGATCGCAGTGTAGATATTTTCATGTTTATAGAGATGGCGGTGTAGATATTTCCATGTTTATAGAGATAGCAGTGTAGATATTTACATGTTTATACAGATGGCTGTGTAGATATTACCATGTATATACAGATGGCATTGTAGATATTTCCATGTTTATACAGATGACTGTGGAGGTATTTCCATGTTTTACAGATGGCTGTGCAGATATTTCCATGTTTATAGAGAAAGCGGTGTAGATATTTCCATGTTTGTGCAGATGGCGTTGTTGATATTTCCATCTATACAGAGATGGCCGTGTAGATATTTCCATGTTTATACAGACGGCAGCGTAGATATTTCCATGGACATGCAGATGGCGGTGTAGATATTTCCATGTTTATACAGAGAGCGGTGTAGATATTTCCATGTTTTCACAGATGTTGGTGTAGATATTTCCGTGTTTATACACATGGCGGAGTAGATACTTCCATCTTTATGGAGATGGCAGTGTAGATATTTTCATGTTTAAAGAGATGGCGGTGTAGATATTTCCATATTTATAGAGATAGCGGTGTAGATATATCCATCTTTCTACAGATGGCAGTGTAGATATTTCCATGTTTACACAGATGGCGGTGTAGATATTTCCATACTTATACAGATGTCTGTGTAGATATTTCCATGTGTATACAGATGGTATTGTAGGTATTTCCATGTTTATGCAGATGGCTGTGTAGATATTTCCATGTTTATATAGATGGTGGTGTAGATATTACCATGTTTATACAGATGGCGGTGTAGATATTTCCATGTTTATACAGATCTTGGTGAAGATATTTTCATGTTTATACAGATCGCGGTGTAGATATTTCCATGTTTATACAGATGGCGGTGTAGATATTTCCATGTTTATACAGATAGCGGTGTAGGTATTTCCATGTTTATACAGATAGCGGTGTAGATATTTCCATGTTTATACAGATCGCGGTGTAGATATTTCCATGTTTATAGAGATAGCGGTGTAGGTATTTCCATGTTTACAGACATAGCGTTGTAGATATTTCCATGTTTATATAGATGGTGCTGTAGATATTTCCATGTTTATACCGATAGATGTGTTGGTATTTCCACGTTGATACAGATAGCGATGTAGATATTTCCATGTTTATACAGATAGCGTTGTAGATATTTCCATGTTTTTACAGATATCGGTGTAGTTATTTCCATGTTTACACAGATTGCGGTGTGGATATTTCCATCTTTCTACAGATGGCATTGTAGATATTTCCATGTTTATGCAGATGGCGGTGCATATATTTCCATGTTTATATAGATGGTGGTGTAGATATTACCATGTTTATACAGATCGCGGTGTAGATATTTCCATGTTTATACAGATAGCGGTGTAGATATTTCCATGTTTATACAGATAGCGGTGTAGATATTTCCAAGTTTATAGAGATAGCGGTGTAGGTATGTCCATGTTTATAGACATAGCAGTGTAGATATTTCCATGTTTATATAGATGGCGTTGTAGATATTTCCATGTTTATACCGATAGATGTGTTGGTATTTCCACGTTTATACAGATAGCGATGTAGATATTTCCATATTTATACAGCTCGCGGTGAAGATATTTATATCTGTATACAGACGGCATTTTAGATATTTCCTTATTCACACAGATGGCGGTGTAGATGTTTCCATGTTTATACAGATGGCGGAGTAGTTAGTTCCATGTTTATGGAGATGGCAGTGTAGGTATTTTCATGTTTATAGAGATGGCGGTGTAGATATTTCCATGTTTATAGAGATAGCAGTGTAGATATTTACATGTTTATACAGATGGCTGTGTAGATATTTCCATGTGTATACAGATGGCATTGTAGATATTTCCATGTTTATACAGATGACTGTAGAGGTATTTCCATGTTTTACAGATGGCTGTGCAGATATTTCCATGTTTATAGAGATAGCGGTGTAGATATTTCCATGTTTGTACAGTTGGCGTTGTTGATATTTCCATCTATACACAGATGGCCGTGTAGATATTTCCATGTTTATACAGATGGCAGCGTAGATATTTCCATGGACATGCAGATGGCGGTGTAGATATTTCCATGTTTATACAGATAGCGGTGTAGATATTTCCATGTTTTCACAGATGGTGGTGTAGATATTTCCGTGTTTATCCACATGGCGGAGTAGATACATCCATCTTTATAGAGATGGCAGTGTAGATATTTTCATGTTTATAGAGATGGCGGTGTAGATATTTCCATGTTAATAGAGATAGCGGTGTAGATATTTCCATCTTTCTACAGATGGCAGTGTAGATATTTCCATGTTTATACAGATGGCGGTGTAGATATTTCCATACTTATAGAGATGTCTGTGCAGATATTTCCATGTGTATACAGATGGTATTGTAGGTATTTCCATGTTTATACAGATGGTGGTGTAGATATTTCCATGTTTATTCAGATGACTGTGTAGATATTTCCATGTTTTACAGATGGCAGTGTAGATATTTCAATGTTTATAGAGATGGCGCTGTAGATATTTCCATGTTTATACAGATCGCGGTGTAGATATTTCCATGTTTATTCTGATAGCGGTGTAGATATTTCCATGTTTACACAGATTGTGGTGTAGATATTTCCATCTTTCTACAGATGGCATTGTAGATATTTCCATGTTTATGCAGATGGCGGTGTAGATATTTCCATGTTTATATAGATGGCCGTGTAGATATTTCCATGTTTATACAGATGGCAGCGTAGATATTTCCATGGACATGCAGATGGCGGTGTAGATATTTCCATGTTTATACAGATAGCGGTGTAGATATTTCCATGTTTTCACAGATGGTGGTGTAGATATTTCCGTGTTTATACACATGGCGGAGTAGATACTTCCATCTTTATGGAGATGGCAATGTAGATATTTTCATGTTTATGGAGTTGGCGGTGTAGATATTTCCATATTTATAGAGATAGCGGTGTAGATATATCCATCTTTCTACAGATGGCAGTGTAGATATTTCCATGTTTATACAGATGGCGGTGTAGATATTTCCATACTTATACAGATGTCTGTGTAGATATTTCCATGTGTATACAGATGGTATTGTAGGTATTTCCATGTTTATACAGATGGTGGTGTAGATATTTCCATGTTTATTCAGATGACTGTGTAGATATTTCCATGTTTTTACAGATGGCAGTGTGGATATTTCAATGTTAATAGAGATGGCGCTGTAGATATCTCCATGTTTATACAGATCGCGGTGTAGATATTTCCATGTTTATACAGATCGCGGTGTAGATATTTCCATGTTTATAGAGATGGCGCTGTAGATATTTCCATGTTTATACAGATAGCGGTGTAGATATTTCCATGTTTATAGAGATAGCGGTGTAGGTATTTCCATGTTTACAGACATAGCGGTGTAGATATTTCCATGTTTATATGGATGGTGCTGTACTTATTTCCATGTTTATACCGATAGATGTGTTGGTATTTCCACGTTTATACAGATAGCGATGTAGATATCTCCATGTTTATACAGCTCGCGGTGCAGATATTTATATCTTTATACAGATGGCATTGTAGATATTTCCTTATTCACACAGATGGCGGTGTAGATGTTTCCATGTTTATACAGATGGCGGAGTAGTTAGTTCCATGTTTATGGAGATGGCAGTGTAGATATTTTCATGTTTATAGAGATGGCGGTGTAGATATTTCCATGTTTATAGAGATAGCAGTGTAGATATTTACATGTTTATAGAGATGGCTGTGTAGGTATTTCCATGTGTATACAGATGGCATTGTAGATATTTCCATGTTTATACAGATGACTGTAGAGGTATTTCCATGTTTTACAGATGGCTGTGCAGATATTTCCATGTTTATAGAGATAGCGGTGTAGATATTTCCATGTTTGTACAGATGGCGTTGTTGAAATTTCCATCTATACACAGATGGCCGTGTAGATATTTCCATGTTTATACAGATGGCAGCGTAGATATTTCCATGGACATGCTGATGGCGGTGTAGATATTTCCATGTTTATACAGATAGCGGTGTAGATATTTCCATGTTTACACAGATGGTGGTGTAGATATTTCCGTGTATATACACATGGCGGAGTAGATACTTCCATCTTTATAGAGATGGCAGTGTAGATATTTCCATGTTTATACAGATCGCGGTGTAGATATTTCCATGTTTATTCTGATAGCGGTGTAGATATTTCCATGTTTTTACAGATAGCGGTGTAGATATTTCCATGTTTACACAGATTGTGGTGTAGATATTTCCATCTTTCTACAGATGGCATTGTAGATATTTCCATGTTTATGCAGATGGCGGTGTAGATATTTCCATGTTTATATAGATGGTGGTGTAGATATTACCATGTTTATACAGATAGCGGTGTAGATATTTCCATGTTTATACAGATCGTGGTGAAGATATTTCCATGTATATACAGATCGCGGTGTAGATATTTCCATGTTTATACAGATCGCTGTGTAGATATTTCCATGTTTATAGAGATCGCGGTGTAGATATTTCCATGTTTATACAGATAGCGGTGTAGATATTTCCATGTTTATACAGATAGCGGTGTAGATATTTCCAAGTTTATAGAGATAGCGGTGTAGGTATTTCCATGTTTATAGACATAGCGGTGTAGATATTTCCATGTTTATATAGATGGCGTTGTAGATATTTCCAAGTTTATACCGATAGATGTGTTGGTATTTCCACGTTTATACAGATAGCGATGTAGATATTTCCTTGTTTATACAGCTCGCGGTGCAGATATTTATATCTTTATGCAGATGGCATTGTAGATATTTCCTTATTGACACAGATGGCGGTGTAGATGTTTCCATGTTTATAAAGATGGCGGAGTAGTTAGTTTCATGTTTATGGAGATCGCAGTGTAGATATTTTCATGTTTATAGAGATGGCGGTGTAGATATTTCCATGTTTATAGAGATAGCAGTGTAGATATTTACATGTTTATACAGATGGCTGTGTAGATATTTCCATGTATATACAGATGGCATTGTAGATATTTCCATGTTTATACAGATGACTGTGGAGGTATTTCCATGTTTTACAGATGGCTGTGCAGATATTTCCATGTTTATAGAGAAAGCTGTGTAGATATTTCCATGTTTGTGCAGATGGCGTTGTTGATATTTCCATCTATACAGAGATGGCCGTGTAGATATTTCCATGTTTATACAGACGGCAGCGTAGGTATTTCCATGGACATGCAGATGGCGGTGTAGATATTTCCATGTTTATACAGAGAGCGGTGTAGATATTTCCATGTTTTCACAGATGTTGGTGTAGATATTTCCGTGTTTATACACATGGCGGAGTAGATACTTCCATCTTTATGGAGATGGCAGTGTAGATATTTTCATGTTTAAAGAGATGGCGGTGTAGATATTTCCATATTTATAGAGATAGCGGTGTAGATATATCCATCTTTCTACAGATGGCAGTGTAGATATTTCCATGTTTATACAGATGGCGGTGTAGATATTTCCATACTTATACAGATGTCTGTGTAGATATTTCCATGTGTATACAGATGGTATTGTAGGTATTTCCATGTTTATGCAGATGGCTGTGTAGATATTTCCATGTTTATATAGATGGTGGTGTAGATATTACCATGTATATACAGATGGCGGTGTAGATATTTCCATGTTTATACATATAGCGGTGTAGATATTTCCAAGTTTATAGAGATAGCGGTGTAGGTATTTCCATGTTTATAGACATAGCGGTGTAGATATTTCCATGTTTATATAGATGGCGTTGTAGATATTTCCAAGTTTATACCGATAGATGTGTTGGTATTTCCACGTTTATACAGATAGCGATGTAGATATTTCCTTGTTTATACATCTCGCGGTGCAGATATTTATATCTTTATGCAGATGGCATTGTAGATATTTCCTTATTGACACAGATGGCGGTGTAGATGTTTCCATGTTTATAAAGATGGCGGAGTAGTTAGTTTCATGTTTATGGAGATCGCAGTGTAGATATTTTCATGTTTATAGAGATGGCGGTGTAGATATTTCCATGTTTATAGAGATAGCAGTGTAGATATTTACATGTTTATACAGATGGCTGTGTAGATATTACCATGTATATACAGATGGCATTGTAGATATTTCCATGTTTATACAGATGACTGTGGAGGTATTTCCATGTTTTACAGATGGCTGTGCAGATATTTCCATGTTTATAGAGAAAGCGGTGTAGATATTTCCATGTTTGTGCAGATGGCGTTGTTGATATTTCCATCTATACAGAGATGGCCGTGTAGATATTTCCATGTTTATACAGACGGCAGCGTAGATATTTCCATGGACATGCAGATGGCGGTGTAGATATTTCCATGTTTATACAGAGAGCGGTGTAGATATTTCCATGTTTTCACAGATGTTGGTGTAGATATTTCCGTGTTTATACACATGGCGGAGTAGATACTTCCATCTTTATGGAGATGGCAGTGTAGATATTTTCATGTTTAAAGAGATGGCGGTGTAGATATTTCCATATTTATAGAGATAGCGGTGTAGATATATCCATCTTTCTACAGATGGCAGTGTAGATATTTCCATGTTTATACAGATGGCGGTGTAGATATTTCCATACTTATACAGATGTCTGTGTAGATATTTCCATGTGTATACAGATGGTATTGTAGGTATTTCCATGTTTATGCAGATGGCTGTGTAGATATTTCCATGTTTATATAGATGGTGGTGTAGATATTACCATGTTTATACAGATGGCGGTGTAGATATTTCCATGTTTATACAGATCTTGGTGAAGATATTTTCATGTTTATACAGATCGCGGTGTAGATATTTCCATGTTTATACAGATGGCGGTGTAGATATTTCCATGTTTATACAGATAGCGGTGTAGGTATTTCCATGTTTATACAGATAGCGGTGTAGATATTTCCATGTTTATACAGATCGCGGTGTAGATATTTCCATGTTTATAGAGATAGCGGTGTAGGTATTTCCATGTTTACAGACATAGCGTTGTAGATATTTCCATGTTTATATAGATGGTGCTGTAGATATTTCCATGTTTATACCGATAGATGTGTTGGTATTTCCACGTTGATACAGATAGCGATGTAGATATTTCCATGTTTATACAGCTCGCGGTGCAGATATTTATATCTTTATACAGATGGCATTGTAGATATTTCCTTATTGACACAAATGGCGGTGTAGATGTTTCCATGTTTATACAGATGGCGGAGTAGTTAGTTCCATGTTTATGGAGATGGCAGTGTACATATTTTCATGTTTATAGAGATGGCGGTGTAGATATTTCCATGTTTATAGAGATAGCAGTGTAGATATTTACATGTATATACAGATGGCTGTGTAGGTATTTCCATGTGTATACAGATGGCATTGTAGATATTTCCATGTTTATACAGATGACTGTAGAGGTATTTCCATGTTTTACCGATGGCTCTGCAGATATTTCCATGTTTATAGAGATAGCGGTGTAGATATTTCCATGTTTGTACAGATGGCGTTGTTGATATTTCCATCTATACACAGATGGCCGTGTAGATATTTCCATGTTTATACAGATGGCAGCGTAGATATTTCCATGGACATGCTGATGGCGGTGTAGATATTTCCATGTTTATACAGATCGCGGTGTAGATATTTCCATGTTTACAGAGATAGCGGTGTAGGTATTTCCATGTTTATAGACATAGCGGTGTAGATATTTCCATGTTTATATAGATGGCGTTGTAGATATTTCCATGTTTATACCGATAGATGTGTTCGTATTTCCACGTTTATACAGATAGCGATGTAGATATTTCCATGTTTATACAGCTTGTGGTGCAGATATTTATATCTTTATACAGATGGCATTGTAGATATTTCCTTACTCTCACAGATGGCGGTGTAGATGTTTCCATGTTTATACAGACGGCGGAGTAGTTAGTTCCATGTTTATGGAGATGGCAGTGTAGACATTTTCATGTTTATAGAGATGGCGGTGTAGATATTTCCATGTGTATACAGATGGCATTGTAGATATTTCCATGTTTATACAGATGACTGTAGAGGTATTTCCATGTTTTACAGATGGCTGTGCAGATATTACCATGTTTATAGAGATAGCGGTGTAGATATTTCCATGTTTGTACAGATGGCGTTGTTGATATTTCCATCTATACACAGATGGCCGTGTAGATATTTCCATGTTTATACAGATGGCAGCGTAGATATTTCCATGGACATGCAGATGGCGGTGTAGATATTTCCATGTTTATAGAGAGAGCGGTGTAGATATTTCCATGTTTTCACAGATGGTGGTGTAGATATTTCCGTGTTTATACACATGCCGGAGTAGATACTTCCATCTTTATGGAGATGGCAGTGTAGATATTTTCATGTTTATACAGATGGCGGTGTAGATATTTCCATACCTATAGAGATAGCGGTGTAGATATTTCCATCTTTCTACAGATGGCACTGTAGATATTTCCATGTTTATACAGATGGCGGTGTAGATATTTCCATACTTTTACAGATGTCTGTGTAGATATTTCCATGTGTATACAGATGGTATTGTAGGTATTTCCATGTTTATACAGATGGTGGTGTAGATATTTCCATGTTTATTCAGATGACTGTGTAGATATTTCCATGTTTTTACAGATGGCAGTGTAGATATTTCAATGTTTATAGAGATGGCGCTGTAGATATCTCCATGTTTATACAGATCGCGGTGTAGATATTTCCATGTTTATACAGATAGCAGTGTAGATATTTCCATGTTTTTACAGATATCGGTGTAGATATTTCCATGTTTACACAGATTGCGGTGTAGATATTTCCATCTTTCTACAGAGGGCATTGTACATAATTCCATGTTTATGCAGATGGCGGTGTAGATATTTCCATGTTTATATAGATGGTGGTGTAGATATTACCATGTTTATACAGATAGCGGTGTAGATATTTCCATGTTTATACAGATCGTGGTGAAGATATTTCCATGTTTATACAGATGGCGGTGTAGATATTTCCATGTTTATACAGATAGCGTTGTAGATATTTTCATGTTTATATAGATAGCGGTGTAGATATTTCCATGTTTATAGAGATAGCGGTGTAGTTATTTCCATGTTTATAGACATTGCGGTGTAGATATTTCCATGTTTATATAGATGGCGTTGTAGATATTTGCATGTTTATACCGATAGATGTGTTGGTATTTCCACGTTTATACAGATAGCGATGTAGATATTTCCATGTTTATACAGCTCGCGGTGCAGATATATATATCTTTATACAGATGGCATTGTAGATATTTCCTTATTCACACAGATGGCGGTGTGGATGTTTCCATGTTTATACAGATGGCGGAGTAGTTAGTTCCATGTTTATGGAGATGGCAGTGTAGATATTATCATGTTTATAGAGATGGCGGTGTAGATATTTCCATGTTTATAGAGATAGCAGTGTAGATATTTCCATGTTTATAGAGATAGCGGTGTAGGTATTTCCATGTGTATACCGATGGCATTGTGGATATTTCCATGTTTATACAGATAGCGTTGTAGATATTTCCATGTTTATGCAGATGACGGTGTAGATATTTCCATGTTTATATAGATGGCGGTGTAGATATTACCATGTTTATACAGATAGCGGTGTAGATATTTCCATGTTTATACAGATCGTGGTGAAGATATTTCCATGTTTATACCGATCGCGGTGTAGATATTTCCATGTTTATACAGATCGTGGTGTAGATTTTCCATGTTTATACAGATAGCGGTGTAGGTATTTCCATGTTTATACAGATAGCGGTGTAGATATTTCCATGTTTATAGAGATAGCGGTGTAGGTATTTCCATGTTTACAGACATAGCGGTGTAGATATTTCCATGTTTATATAGATGGCGTTGTAGATATTTCCATGTTTATACCGATAGATGTGTTGGTATTTCCACGTTTATACAGATAGCGATGTAGATATTTCCATGTTTATACAGCTCGCGGTGCAGATATTTATATCTTTATACAGATGGCATTGTAGATATTTCCTTATTCACATAGATGGCGGTGTAGATGTTTCCATGTTTATACAGATGGCGGAGTAGTTAATTCCATGTTTATGGAGATGGCAGTGTAGATATTTTCATGTTTATAGAGATGGCGGTGTAGATATTTCCATGTTTATAGAGATAGCAGTGTAGATATTTACATGTTTATACAGATGGCTGTGTAGGTATTTCCATGTGTATACAGATGGCATTGTAGATATTTCCATGTTTATACAGATGACTGTAGAGGTATTTCCATGTTTTACAGATGGCTGTGCAGATATTTCCATGTTTATAGAGATAGCGGTGTAGATATTTCCATGTTTGTACATATGGCGATGTTGAAATTTCCATCTATACACAGATGGCCGTGTAGATATTTCCATGTTTATACAGATGGCAGCGTAGATATTTCCATGGACATGCAGATGGCGGTGTAGATATTTCCATGTTTATACAGATAGCAGTGTAGATATTTCCATGTTTTCACAGATGGTGGTGTAGATATTTCCGTGTTTATACACATGGCGGAGTAGATACTTCCATCTTTATACAGATGGCAGTGTAGATATTTCCATGTTTATACAGATCGCGGTGTAGATATTTCCATGTTTATTCTGATAGCGGTGTAGATATTTCCATGTTTTTACAGATAGCGGTGTAGATATTTCCATGTTTACACAGATTGTGGTGTAGATATTTCCATCTTTCTACAGATGGCATTGTAGATATTTCCATGTTTATGCAGATGGCGGTGTAGATATTTTCATGTTTATATAGTTGGTGGTGTAGATATTACCATGTTTATACAGATAGCGGTGTAGATATTTCCATGTTTATACAGATCGTGGTGAAGATATTTCCATGTATATACAGATCGCGGTGTAGATATTTCCATGTTTATACAGATCGCTGTGTAGATATTTCCATGTTTATAGAGATCGCGGTGTAGATATTTCCATGTTTATACAGATAGCGGTGTAGATATTTCCATGTTTATACAGATTGCGGTGTAGATATTTCCAAGTTTATAGAGATAGCGGTGTAGGTATTTCCATGTTTATAGACATAGCGGTGTAGATATTTCCATGTTTATATAGATGGCGTTGTAGATATTTCCATGTTTATACCGATAGATGTGTTGGTATTTCCACGTTTATACAGATAGCGATGTAGATATTTCCTTGTTTATACAGCTCGCGGTGCAGATATTTATATCTTAATACAGATGGCATTGTAGATATTTCCTTATTGACACAGATGGCGGTGTAGATGTTTCCATGTTTATACAGATGGCGGAGTAGCTAGTTCCATGTTGATGGAGATGGCAGTGTAGATATTTTCATGTTTATAGAGATGGCGGTGTAGATATTTCCATGTTTATAGAGATAGCAGTGTAGATATTTACATGTTTATACAGATGGCTGTGTAGATATTTCCATGTATATACAGATGGCATTGTAGATATTTCCATGTTTATACAGATGACTGTAGAGGTATTTCCATGTTTTACAGATGGCTGTGCAGATATTTCCATGTTTATACAGAAAGCGGTGTAGATATTTCCATGGTTCTACAGATGGCGTCGTTGTTATTTCCATCTATACACAGATGGCCGTGTAGATATTTCCATGTTTATACAGATGGCAGCGTAGATATTTCCATGGACATGCAGATGGCGGTGTAGATATTTCCATGTTTATACAGATAGCGGTGTAGATATTTCCATGTTTATAGAGATAGCGGTGTAGGTATTTCCATGTTTATAGACATTGCGGTGTAGATATTTCCATGTTTATATAGATGGCGTTGTAGATATTTGCATGTTTATACCGATAGATGTGTTGGTATTTCCACGTTTATACAGATAGCGATGTAGATATTTCCATGTTTATACAGCTCGCGGTGCAGATATATATATCTTTATACAGATGGCATTGTAGATATTTCCTTATTCACACAGATGGCGGTGTGGATGTTTCCATGTTTATACAGATGGCGGAGTAGTTAGTTCCATGTTTATGGAGATGGCAGTGTAGATATTATCATGTTTATAGAGATGGCGGTGTAGATATTTCCATGTTTATAGAGATAGCAGTGTAGATATTTACATGTTTATACAGATGGCTGTGTAGGTATTTCCATGTGTATACAGATGGCATTGTAGATATTTCCATGTTTATAGAGATAGCGGTGTAGGTATTTCCATGTGTATACAGATGGCATTGTGGATATTTCCATGTTTATACAGATAGCGTTGTAGATATTTCCATGTTTATGCAGATGACGGTGTAGATATTTCCATGTTTATATAGATGGCGGTGTAGATATTACCATGTTTATACAGATAGCGGTGTAGATATTTCCATGTTTATACAGATCGTGGTGAAGATATTTCCATGTTTATACCGATCGCGGTGTAGATATTTCCATGTTTATACAGATCGTGGTGTAGATTTTCCATGTTTATACAGATAGCGGTGTAGGTATTTCCATGTTTATACAGATAGCGGTGTAGATATTTCCATGTTTATAGAGATAGCGGTGTAGGTATTTCCATGTTTACAGACATAGCGGTGTAGATATTTCCATGTTTATATAGATGGCGTTGTAGATATTTCCATGTTTATACCGATAGATGTGTTGGTATTTCCACGTTTATACAGATAGCGATGTAGATATTTCCATGTTTATACAGCTCGCGGTGCAGATATTTATATCTTTATACAGATGGCATTGTAGATATTTCCTTATTCACATAGATGGTGGTGTAGATGTTTCCATGTTTATCCAGATGGCGGAGTAGTTAGTTCCATGTTTATGGAGATGGCAGTGTAGATATTTTCATGTTTATAGAGATGGCGGTGTAGATATTTCCATGTTTATAGAGATAGCAGTGTAGATATTTACATGTTTATACAGATGGCTGTGTAGGTATTTCCATGTGTATACAGATGGCATTGTAGATTTTCCATGTTTATACAGATGACTGTAGAGGTATTTCCATGTTTTACAGATGGCTGTGCAGATATTTCCATGTTTATAGAGATAGCGGTGTAGATATTTCCATGTTTGTACATATGGCGATGTTGAAATTTCCATGTATACACAGATGGCCGTGTAGATATTTCCATGTTTATACAGATGGCAGCGTAGATATTTCCATGGACATGCAGATGGCGGTGTAGATATTTCCATGTTTATACAGATAGCAGTGTAGATATTTCCATGTTTTCACAGATGGTGGTGTAGATATTTCCGTGTTTATACACATGGCGGAGTAGATACTTCCATCTTTATAGAGATGGCAGTGTAGATATTTCCATGTTTATACAGATCGCGGTGTAGATATTTCCATGTTTATTCTGATAGCGGTGTAGATATTTCCATGTTTTTACAGATAGCGGTGTAGATATTTCCATGTTTACACAGATTGTGGTGTAGATATTTCCATCTTTCTACAGATGGCATTGTAGATATTTCCATGTTTATGCAGATGGCGGTGTAGATATTTTCATGTTTATATAGATGGTGGTGTAGATATTACCATGTTTATACAGATAGCGGTGTAGATATTTCCATGTTTATATAGATCGTGGTGAAGATATTTCCATGTATATACAGATCGCGGTGTAGATATTTCCATGTTTATACAGATCGCTGTGTAGATATTTCCATGTTTATAGAGATCGCGGTGTAGATATTTCCATGTTTATACAGATAGCGGTGTAGATATTTCCATGTTTATACAGATTGCGGTGTAGATATTTCCAAGTATATAGAGATAGCGGTGTAGGTATTTCCATGTTTATAGACATAGCGGTGTAGGTATTTCCATGTTTATATAGATGGCGTTGTAGATATTTCCATGTTTATACCGATAGATGTGTTGGTATTTCCACGTTTATACAGATAGCGATGTAGATATTTCCTTGTTTATACAGCTCGCGGTGCAGATATTTATATCTTAATACAGATGGCATTGTAGATATTTCCTTATTGACACAGATGGCGGTGTAGATGTTTCCATGTTTATACAGATGGCGGAGTAGCTAGTTCCATGTTTATGGAGATGGCAGTGTAGATATTTTCATGTTTATAGAGATGGCGGTGTAGATATTTCCATGTTTATAGAGATAGCAGTGTAGATATTTACATGTTTATACAGATGGCTGTGTAGATATTTCCATGTATATACAGATGGCATTGTAGATATTTCCATGTTTATACAGATGACTGTAGAGGTATTTCCATGTTTTACAGATGGCTGTGCAGATATTTCCATGTTTATAGAGAAAGCGGTGTAGATATTTCCATGTTTCTACAGATGGCGTCGTTGTTATTTCCATCTATACACAGATCGCCATGTAGATATTTCCATGTTTATACAGATGGCAGCGTAGATATTTCCATGGACATGCAGATGGCGGTGTAGATATTTCCATGTTTATACAGAGAGCGGTGTAGATATTTCCATGTTTTCACAGATGTTGGTGTAGATATTTCCGTGTTTATACACATGGCGGAGTAGATACTTCCATCTTTATGGAGATGGCAGTGTAGATATTTTCACGTTTAAAGAGATGGCGGTGTAGATATTTCCATATTTATAGAGATAGCGGTGTAGATATATCCATCTTTCTACAGATGGCAGTGAAGATATTTCCATGTTTATACAGATGGCGGTGTAGATATTACCATACTTATACAGATGTCTGTGTAGATATTTCCATGTGTATACAGATGGTATTGTAGGTATTTCCATGTTTATGCAGATGGCTGTGTAGATATTTCCATGTTTATATAGATGGTGGTGTAGATATTACCATGTTTATACAGATGGCGGTGTAGATGTTTACATGTTTATACAGATCGTGGTGAAGATATTTTCATGTTTATGCAGATCGCGGTGTAGATATTTCCATGTTTATACAGATCGCGGTGTAGATATTTCCATGTTTATACAGATAGCGGTGTAGGTATTTCCATGTTTATACAGATAGCGGTGTAGATATTTCCATGTTTATAGAGATAGCGGTGTAGGTATTTCCATGTTTACAGACATAGCGGTGTAGATATTTCCATGTTTATATAGATGGCGCTGTACATATTTCCATGTTTATACCGATAGATGTGTTGGTATTTCCACGTTTATACAGATAGCGATGTAGATATTTCCATGTTTATACAGCTCGGGGTGCAGATATTTATATCTTTTTACAGATGGCATTGTAGATATTTCCTTATTCACACAGATGGCGGTGTAGATGTTTCCATGTTTATACAGATGGCGGAGTAGTTAGTTCCATGTTTATGGAGATGGCAGTGTAGATATTTTCATGTTTATAGAGATGGCGGTGTAGATATTTCCACGTTTATAGAGATAGCAGTGTAGATATTTACATGTTTATACAGATGGCTGTGTAGGTATTTCCATGTGTATACAGATGGCATTGTAGATATTTCCATGTTTATACAGATGACTGTAGAGTTATTTCCATGTTTTACAGATGGCTGTGCAGATATTTCCATGTTTATAGAGATAGCGGTGTAGATATTTCCATGTTTGTACATATGGCGATGTAGAAATTTCCATCTATACACAGATGGCCTTGTAGATATTTCCATGTTTATACAGATGACTGTAGAGGTATTTCCATGTTTTACAGATGGCTGTGCAGATATTTCCATGTTTATAGAGATAGCGGTGTAGATATTTCCATGTTTGTACAGATGGCGTTGTAGAAATTTCCATCTATACACAGATGGCCGTGTAGATATTTCCATGTTTATACAGATGGCAGCGTAGATATTTCGATGGACATGCAGATGGCGGTGTAGATATTTCCATGTTTATACAGAGAGCGGTGTAGATATTTCCATGTTTTCACAGATCGTGGTGTAGATATTTCCGTGTTTATACACATGGCGGAGTAGATACTTCCATCTTTATAGAGATGGCAGTGTAGATATTTTCATGTTTATAGAGATGGCGGTGTAGATATTTCCATCTTTATAGAGATAGCGGTGTAGATATTTCCATCTTTCTACAGATGGCAGTGTAGATATTTCCATGTGTATACAGATGGTATTGTAGGTATTTCCATGTTTATACAGATGGTGGTGTAGATATTTCCCTGTTTATTCAGATGACTGTGTAGATATTTCCATGTTTTACAGACGGCAGTGTAGATATTTCAATGTTTATAGAGATGGCGCTGTAGATATTTCCATGTTTATACAGATAGCGGTGTAGATATTTCCATGTTTATTCTGATAGCGGTGTAGATATTTCCATATTTTTACAGATAGCGGTGTAGATATTTCCATGTTTACACAGATTGTGGTGTAGATATTTCCATCTTTCTACAGATGGCATTGTAGATATTTCCATGTTTATGCAGATGGCGGTGTAGATATTTCCATGTTTATATAGATGGTGGTGTAGATATTACCATGTTTATACAGATACCGGTGTAGATATTTCCATGTTTATACAGATCGTGGTGAAGTTATTTCCATGTATATACAGATCGCGGTGTAGATATTTCCATGTTTATACAGATCGCGGTGTAGATATTTCCATGTTTATACAGATAGCGTTGTAGATATTTCCATGTTTATACAGATAGCGGTGTAGATATTTCCATGTTTATAGAGATAGTGGTGTAGGTATTTCCATGTTTATAGACATAGCAATGTAGATACTTCCATGTTTATATAGATGGCGTTGTAGATATTTCCAGGTTTATACCGATAGATGTGTTGGTATTTCAACGTTTATACAGATAGCGATGTAGATATTTCCGTGTTTATGCAGCTCGCGGTGCAGATATTTATATCTTTATACAGATGGCATTGTAGATATTTCCTTATTCACACAGATGGCGGTGTAGATGTTTCCATGTTTATACAGATGGCGGAGTAGTTAGTTCCATGTTTATGGAGATGGCAGTGTAGATATTTTCATGTTTATAGAGATGGCGGTGTAGATATTTCCATGTTTATAGAGATAGCAGTGTAGATATTTACATGTTTATACAGATGGCTGTGTAGATATTTCCATGTATATACAGATGGCATTGTAGATATTTCCATGTTTATACAGATGACTGTAGAGGTATTTCCATGTTTTACAGATGGCTGTGCAGATATTTCCATGTTTATAGAGAAAGCGGTATAGATATTTCCATGTTTGTACAGATGGCGTTGTTGATATTTCCATCTATACACAGGTGGCCGTGTAGATATTTCCATGTTTATACAGATGGCAGCGTAGATATTTCCATGGACATGCAGATGGCGGTGTAGATATTTCCACGTTTATACAGAGAGCGGTGTAGATATTTCCATGTTTTCACAGATGTTGGTGTAGATATTTCCGTGTTTATACACATGGCGGAGTAGATACTTCCATCTTTATGGAGATGGCAGTGTAGATATTTTCATGTTTAAAGAGATGGCGGTGTAGATATTTCCATATTTATAGAGATAGCGGTGTAGATATATGCATCTTTCTACAGATGGCAGTGTAGATATTTCAATGTTTATACAGATGGCGGTGTAGATATTTCCATACTTATACAGATGTCTGTGTAGATATTTCCATGTGTATACAGATGGTATTGTAGGTATTTCCATGTTTATGCAGATGGCTGTGTAGATATTTCCATGTTTATATAGATGGTGGTGTAGATATTACCATGTTTATACATATGGCGGTGTAGATATTTCCATGTTTATACAGATCGTGGTGAAGATATTTTCATGTTTATACAGATCGCGGTGTAGATATTTCCATGTTTATACAGATAGCGGTGTAGGTATTTCCATGTTTATACAGATAGCGGTGTAGATATTTCCATGTTTATAGAGATAGCGGTGTAGGTATTTCCATGTTTACAGACATAGCGGTGTAGATATTTCCATGTTTATATAGATGGTGCTGTAGATATTTCCATGTTTATACCGATAGATGTGTTGGTATTTCCACGTTTATACAGATAGCGATGTAGATATTTCCATGTTTATACAGCTCGCGGTGCAGATATTTATATCTTTATACAGATGGCATTGTAGATATTTCCTTATTCACATAGATGGCGGTGTAGATGTTTCCATGTTTATACAGATGGCGGAGTAGTTAGTTCCATGTTTATGGAGATGGCAGTGTAGATATTTTCATGTTTATAGAGATGGCGGTGTAGATATTTCCATGTTTATAGAGATAGCAGTGTAGATATTTACATGTTTATACAGATGGCTGTGTAGGTATTTCCATGTGTATACAGATGGCATTGTAGATATTTCCATGTTTATACAGATGACTGTAGAGGTATTTCCATGTTTTACAGATGGCTCTGCAGATATTTCCATGTTTATAGAGATAGCGGTGTAGATATTTCCATGTTTGTACAGATGGCGTTGTAGAAATTTCCATCTATACACAGATGTCCGTGTAGATATTTCCATGTTTATACAGATGGCAGCGTAGATATTTCCATGGACATGCAGATGGCGGTGTAGATATTTCCATGTTTATACAGATAGCGGTGTAGTTATTTCCATGTTTTCACAGATGGTGGTGTAGATATTTCCGTGTTTATCCACATGGCGGAGTAGATACATCCATCTTTATAGAGATGGCAGTGTAGATATTTTCATGTTTATAGAGATGGCGGTGTAGATATTTCCATGTTAATAGAGATAGCGGTGTAGATATTTCCATCTTTCTACAGATGGCAGTGTAGATATTTCCATGTTTATACAGATGGCGGTGTAGATATTTCCATACTTATAGAGATGTCTGTGCAGATATTTCCATGTGTATACAGATGGTATTGTAGGTATTTCCATGTTTATACAGATGGTGGTGTAGATATTTCCATGTTTATTCAGATGACTGTGTAGATATTTCCATGTTTTACAGATGGCAGTGTAGATATTTCAATGTTTATAGAGATGGCGCTGTAGATATTTCCATGTTTATACAGATCGCGGTGTAGATATTTCCATGTTTATTCTGATAGCGGTGTAGATATTTCCATGTTTACACAGATTGTGGTGTAGATATTTCCATCTTTCTACAGATGGCATTGTAGATATTTCCATGTTTATACAGATAGCGGTGTAGATATTTCCATGTTTTCACAGATGGTGGTGTAGATATTTCCATGTTTATACACATGGCGGTGTAGATACTTCCACCTTTATGGAGATGGCAGTGTAGATACTTTCATGTTTATGGAGGTGGCGGTGTAGATATTTCCATATTTATAGAGATAGCGGTGTAGATATTTCCATCTTTCTACAGATGGCAGTGTAGATATTTCCATGTTTATACAGATGGCGGTGTAGATATTTCCATACTTATACAGATGTCTGTGTAGATATTTCCATGTGTATACAGATGGTATTGTAGGTATTTCCATGTTTATACAGATGGTGGTGTAGATATTTCCATGTTTTTACAGATGGCAGTGTAGATATTTCAATGTTAATAGAGATGGCGCTGTAGATATCTCCATGTTTATACAGATCGCGGTGTAGATATTTCCATGTTTATACAGATAGCGGTGTAGATATTTCAATGTTTATAGAGATGGCGCTGTAGATATTTCCATGTTTATACAGATCGCGGTGTAGATATTTCCATGTTGATACAGATAGCGGTGTAGATATTTCCATGTTTTTACAGATATCGGTGTAGATATTTCCATGTTTACACAGATTGTGGTGTAGATATTTCCATCTTTCTACTGATGGCATTGTAGATATTTCCATGTTTATGCAGATGGCGGTGTAGATATTTCCATGTTTATATAGATAGTGGTGTAGATATTACCATGTTTATACAGATAGCGGTGTAGATATTACCATGTTTATACAGATAGCGGTGTAGATATTTCCATGTTTATACAGATCGTGGTGAAGATATTTCCGTGTTTATACAGATCGCTGTGTATATTTCCATGTTTATACAGATAGCGGTGTAGATATTTCCATGTTTATAGAGATAGCGGTGTAGGTATTTCCATGTTTATAGACATAGCGGTGTAGATATTTCCATGTTTATATAGATGGCGTTGTAGATATTTCCATGTTTATACCGATAGATGTGTTGGTAGTTCCACGTTTATACAGATAGCGATGTAGATATTTCCATGTTTATACAGCTCGTGGTGCAGATAATTATATCTTTATACAGATGGCAATGTAGATATTTCCTTATTCACACAGATGGCTTTGTAGATGTTTCCATGTTTATACAGATGGCGGAGTTCTTAGTTCCATGTTTATGGAGATGGCAGTGTAGATATTTTCAAGTTTATAGAGGTGGCGGTGTAGATATTTCCATGTATATAGAGATAGCAGTGTAGATATTTACATGTTTATACAGATGGCTGTGTAGATATTTCCATGTGTATACAGATGGCATTGTAGATATTTCCATGTTTATACAGATGACTGTAGAGGTATTTCCATGTTTTACCGATGGCTCTGCAGATATTTCCATGTTTATAGACATAGCGGTGTAGATATTTCCATGTTTGTACAGATGGCGTTGTTGATATTTCCATCTATACACAGATGGCCCTGTAGATATTTCCATGTTGATACAGATGGCAGCGTAGATATTTCCATGGACATGCTGATGGCGGTGTAGATATTTCCATGTTTATACAGATCGCGGTGTAGATATTTCCATGTTTATAGAGATAGCGGTGTAGGTATTTCCATGTTTATAGACATAGCGGTGTAGATATTTCCATGTTTATATAGATGGCGTTGTAGATATTTCCATGTTTATACCGATAGATGTGTTCGTATTTCCACGTTTATACAGATAGCGATGTAGATATTTCCATGTTTATACAGCTCGCGGTGCAGATATTTATATCTTTATACAGATGGCATTGTAGATATTTCCTTACTCACACAGATGGCGGTGTAGATGTTTCCATGTTTATACAGACGGCGGAGTAGTTAGTTCCATGTTTATGGAGATGGCAGTGTAGATATTTTCAGGTTTATAGAGATGGCGGTGTATATATTTCCATGTGTATACAGATGGCATTGTAGATATTTCCATGTTTATACAGATGACTGTAGAGGTATTTCCATGTTTTACAGATGGCTGTGCAGATATTACCATGTTTATAGAGATAGCGGTGTAGATATTTCCATGTTTGTACAGATGGCGTTGTTGATATTTCCATCTATACACAGATGGCCGTGTAGATATTTCCATGTTTATACAGATGGCAGCGTAGATATTTCCATGGACATGCAGATGGCGGTGTAGATATTTCCATGTTTATAGAGAGAGCGGTGTAGATATTTCCATGTTTTCACAGATGGTGGTGTAGATATTTCCGTGTTTATACACATGCCGGAGTAGATACTTCCATCTTTATGGAGATGGCAGTGTAGATATTTTCATGTTTATACAGATGGCGGTGTAGATATTTCCATACTTATAGAGATAGCGGTGTAGATATTTCCATCTTTCTACAGATGGCAGTGTAGATATTTCCATGTTTATACAGATGGAGGTGTAGATATTTCCATACTTTTACAGATGTCTGTGTAGATATTTCCATGTGTATACAGATGGTATTGTAGGTATTTCCATGTTTATACAGATGGTGGTGTAGATATTTCCATGTTTATTCAGATGACTGTGTAGATATTTCCATGTTTTTACAGATGGCAGTGTAGATATTTCAATGTTTATAGAGATGGCGGTGTAGATATTTCCATATTTATAGAGATAGCGGTGTAGATATTTCCATCTTTCTACAGATGGCAGTGTAGATATTTCCATGTTTATACAGATGGCGGTGTAGATATTTCCATACTTATACAGATGTCTGTGTAGATATTTCCATGTGTATACAGATGGTATTGTAGGTATTTCCATGTTTATACAGATGGTGGTGTAGATATTTCCATGTTTTTACAGATGGCAGTGTAGATATTTCAATGTTAATAGAGATGGCGCTGTAGATATCTCCATGTTTATACAGATCGCGGTGTAGATATTTCCATGTTTATACAGATAGCGGTGTAGATATTTCAATGTTTATAGAGATGGCGCTGTAGATATTTCCATGTTTATACAGATCGCGGTGTAGATATTTCCATGTTGATACAGATAGCGGTGTAGATATTTCCATGTTTTTACAGATATCGGTGTAGATATTTCCATGTTTACACAGATTGTGGTGTAGATATTTCCATCTTTCTACTGATGGCATTGTAGATATTTCCATGTTTATGCAGATGGCGGTGTAGATATTTCCATGTTTATATAGATAGTGGTGTAGATATTACCATGTTTATACAGATAGCGGTGTAGATATTTCCATGTTTATACAGATCGTGGTGAAGATATTTCCGTGTTTATACAGATCGCTGTGTAGATATTTCCATGTTTATACAGATAGCGGTGTAGATATTTACATGTTTATAGAGATAGCGGTGTAGGTATTTCCATGTTTATAGACATAGCGGTGTAGATATTTCCATGTTTATATAGATGGCGTTGTAGATATTTCCATGTTTATACCGATAGATGTGTTGGTAGTTCCACGTTTATACAGATAGCGATGTAGATATTTCCATGTTTATACAGCTCGTGGTGCAGATAATTATATCTTTATACAGATGGCAATGTAGATATTTCCTTATTCACACAGATGGCTTTGTAGATGTTTCCATGTTTATACAGATGGCGGAGTTCTTAGTTCCATGTTTATGGAGATGGCAGTGTAGATATTTTCAAGTTTATAGAGATGGCGGTGTAGATATTTCCATGTTTATAGAGATAGCAGTGTAGATATTTACATGTTTATACAGATGGCTGTGTAGATATTTCCATGTGTATACAGATGGCATTGTAGATATTTCCATGTTTATACAGATGACTGTAGAGGTATTTCCATGTTTTACCGATGGCTCTGCAGATATTTCCATGTTTATAGACATAGCGGTGTAGATATTTCCATGTTTGTACAGATGGCGTTGTTGATATTTCCATCTATACACAGATGGCCGTGTAGATATTTCCATGTTTATACAGATGGCAGCGTAGATATTTCCATGGACATGCTGATGGCGGTGTAGATATTTCCATGTTTATACAGATCGCGGTGTAGATATTTCCATGTTTATAGAGATAGCGGTGTAGGTATTTCCATGTTTATAGACATAGCGGTGTAGATATTTCCATGTTTATATAGATGGCGTTGTAGATATTTCCATGTTTATACCGATAGATGTGTTCGTATTTCCACGTTTATACAGATAGCGATGTAGATATTTCCATGTTTATACAGCTCGCGGTGCAGATATTTATATCTTTATACAGATGGCATTGTAGATATTTCCTTACTCACACAGATGGCGGTGTAGATGTTTCCATGTTTATACAGACGGCGGAGTAGTTAGTTCCATGTTTATGGAGATGGCAGTGTAGATATTTTCAGGTTTATAGAGATGGCGGTGTATATATTTCCATGTGTATACAGATGGCATTGTAGATATTTCCATGTTTATACAGATGACTGTAGAGGTATTTCCATGTTTTACAGATGGCTGTGCAGATATTACCATGTTTATAGAGATAGCGGTGTAGATATTTCCATGTTTGTACAGATGGCGTTGTTGATATTTCCATCTATACACAGATGGCCGTGTAGATATTTCCATGTTTATACAGATGGCAGCGTAGATATTTCCATGGACATGCAGATGGCGGTGTAGATATTTCCATGTTTATAGAGAGAGCGGTGTAGATATTTCCATGTTTTCACAGATGGTGGTGTAGATATTTCCGTGTTTATACACATGCCGGAGTAGATACTTCCATCTTTATGGAGATGGCAGTGTAGATATTTTCATGTTTATACAGATGGCGGTGTAGATATTTCCATACTTATAGAGATAGCGGTGTAGATATTTCCATCTTTCTACAGATGGCAGTGTAGATATTTCCATGTTTATACAGATGGAGGTGTAGATATTTCCATACTTTTACAGATGTCTGTGTAGATATTTCCATGTGTATACAGATGGTATTGTAGGTATTTCCATGTTTATACAGATGGTGGTGTAGATATTTCCATGTTTATTCAGATGACTGTGTAGATATTTCCATGTTTTTACAGATGGCAGTGTAGATATTTCAATGTTTATAGAGATGGCGGTGTAGATATTTCCATATTTATAGAGATAGCGGTGTAGATATTTCCATCTTTCTACAGATGGCAGTGTAGATATTTCCATGTTTATACAGATGGCGGTGTAGATATTTCCATACTTATACAGATGTCTGTGTAGATATTTCCATGTGTATACAGATGGTATTGTAGGTATTTCCATGTTTATACAGATGGTGGTGTAGATATTTCCATGTTTTTACAGATGGCAGTGTAGATATTTCAATGTTAATAGAGATGGCGCTGTAGATATCTCCATGTTTATACAGATCGCGGTGTAGATATTTCCATGTTTATACAGATAGCGGTGTAGATATTTCAATGTTTATAGAGATGGCGCTGTAGATATTTCCATGTTTATACAGATCGCGGTGTAGATATTTCCATGTTGATACAGATAGCGGTGTAGATATTTCCATGTTTTTACAGATATCGGTGTAGATATTTCCATGTTTACACAGATTGTGGTGTAGATATTTCCATCTTTCTACTGATGGCATTGTAGATATTTCCATGTTTATGCAGATGGCGGTGTAGATATTTCCATGTTTATATAGATAGTGGTGTAGATATTACCATGTTTATACAGATAGCGGTGTAGATATTTCCATGTTTATACAGATCGTGGTGAAGATATTTCCGTGTTTATACAGATCGCTGTGTAGATATTTCCATGTTTATACAGATAGCGGTGTAGATATTTACATGTTTATAGAGATAGCGGTGTAGGTATTTCCATGTTTATAGACACAGCGGTGTAGATATTTCCATGTTTATATAGATGGCGTTGTAGATATTTCCATGTTTATACCGATAGATGTGTTGGTAGTTCCACGTTTATACAGATAGCGATGTAGATATTTCCATGTTTATACAGCTCGTGGTGCAGATAATTATATCTTTATACAGATGGCAATGTAGATATTTCCTTATTCACACAGATGGCTTTGTAGATGTTTCCATGTTTATACAGATGGCGGAGTTCTTAGTTCCATGTTTATGGAGATGGCAGTGTAGATATTTTCAAGTTTATAGAGATGGCGGTGTAGATATTTCCATGTTTATAGAGATAGCAGTGTAGATATTTACATGTTTATACAGATGGCTGTGTAGATATTTCCATGTGTATACAGATGGCATTGTAGATATTTCCATGTTTATACAGATGACTGTAGAGGTATTTCCATGTTTTACCGATGGCTCTGCAGATATTTCCATGTTTATAGACATAGCGGTGTAGATATTTCCATGTTTGTACAGATGGCGTTGTTGATATTTCCATCTATACACAGATGGCCGTGTAGATATTTCCATGTTTATACAGATGGCAGCGTAGATATTTCCATGGACATGCTGATGGCGGTGTAGATATTTCCATGTTTATACAGATCGCGGTGTAGATATTTCCATGTTTATAGAGATAGCGGTGTAGGTATTTCCATGTTTATAGACATAGCGGTGTAGATATTTCCATGTTTATATAGATGGCGTTGTAGATATTTCCATGTTTATACCGATAGATGTGTTCGTATTTCCACGTTTATACAGATAGCGATGTAGATATTTCCATGTTTATACAGCTCGCGGTGCAGATATTTATATCTTTATACAGATGGCATTGTAGATATTTCCTTACTCACACAGATGGCGGTGTAGATGTTTCCATGTTTATACAGACGGCGGAGTAGTTAGTTCCATGTTTATGGAGATGGCAGTGTAGATATTTTCAGGTTTATAGAGATGGCGGTGTATATATTTCCATGTGTATACAGATGGCATTGTAGATATTTCCATGTTTATACAGATGACTGTAGAGGTATTTCCATGTTTTACAGATGGCTGTGCAGATATTACCATGTTTATAGAGATAGCGGTGTAGATATTTCCATGTTTGTACAGATGGCGTTGTTGATATTTCCATCTATACACAGATGGCCGTGTAGATATTTCCATGTTTATACAGATGGCAGCGTAGATATTTCCATGGACATGCAGATGGCGGTGTAGATATTTCCATGTTTATAGAGAGAGCGGTGTAGATATTTCCATGTTTTCACAGATGGTGGTGTAGATATTTCCGTGTTTATACACATGCCGGAGTAGATACTTCCATCTTTATGGAGATGGCAGTGTAGATATTTTCATGTTTATACAGATGGCGGTGTAGATATTTCCATACTTATAGAGATAGCGGTGTAGATATTTCCATCTTTCTACAGATGGCAGTGTAGATATTTCCATGTTTATACAGATGGAGGTGTAGATATTTCCATACTTTTACAGATGTCTGTGTAGATATTTCCATGTGTATACAGATGGTATTGTAGGTATTTCCATGTTTATACAGATGGTGGTGTAGATATTTCCATGTTTATTCAGATGACTGTGTAGATATTTCCATGTTTTTACAGATGGCAGTGTAGATATTTCAATGTTTATAGAGATGGCGGTGTAGATATTTCCATATTTATAGAGATAGCGGTGTAGATATTTCCATCTTTCTACAGATGGCAGTGTAGATATTTCCATGTTTATACAGATGGCGGTGTAGATATTTCCATACTTATACAGATGTCTGTGTAGATATTTCCATGTGTATACAGATGGTATTGTAGGTATTTCCATGTTTATACAGATGGTGGTGTAGATATTTCCATGTTTTTACAGATGGCAGTGTAGATATTTCAATGTTAATAGAGATGGCGCTGTAGATATCTCCATGTTTATACAGATCGCGGTGTAGATATTTCCATGTTTATACAGATAGCGGTGTAGATATTTCAATGTTTATAGAGATGGCGCTGTAGATATTTCCATGTTTATACAGATCGCGGTGTAGATATTTCCATGTTGATACAGATAGCGGTGTAGATATTTCCATGTTTTTACAGATATCGGTGTAGATATTTCCATGTTTACACAGATTGTGGTGTAGATATTTCCATCTTTCTACTGATGGCATTGTAGATATTTCCATGTTTATGCAGATGGCGGTGTAGATATTTCCATGTTTATATAGATAGTGGTGTAGATATTACCATGTTTATACAGATAGCGGTGTAGATATTTCCATGTTTATACAGATCGTGGTGAAGATATTTCCGTGTTTATACAGATCGCTGTGTAGATATTTCCATGTTTATACAGATAGCGGTGTAGATATTTACATGTTTATAGAGATAGCGGTGTAGGTATTTCCATGTTTATAGACATAGCGGTGTAGATATTTCCATGTTTATATAGATGGCGTTGTAGATATTTCCATGTTTATACCGATAGATGTGTTGGTAGTTCCACGTTTATACAGATAGCGATGTAGATATTTCCATGTTTATACAGCTCGTGGTGCAGATAATTATATCTTTATACAGATGGCAATGTAGATATTTCCTTATTCACACAGATGGCTTTGTAGATGTTTCCATGTTTATACAGATGGCGGAGTTCTTAGTTCCATGTTTATGGAGATGGCAGTGTAGATATTTTCAAGTTTATAGAGATGGCGGTGTAGATATTTCCATGTTTATAGAGATAGCAGTGTAGATATTTACATGTTTATACAGATGGCTGTGTAGATATTTCCATGTGTATACAGATGGCATTGTAGATATTTCCATGTTTATACAGATGACTGTAGAGGTATTTCCATGTTTTACCGATGGCTCTGCAGATATTTCCATGTTTATAGACATAGCGGTGTAGATATTTCCATGTTTGTACAGATGGCGTTGTTGATATTTCCATCTATACACAGATGGCCGTGTAGATATTTCCATGTTTATACAGATGGCAGCGTAGATATTTCCATGGACATGCTGATGGCGGTGTAGATATTTCCATGTTTATACAGATCGCGGTGTAGATATTTCCATGTTTATAGAGATAGCGGTGTAGGTATTTCCATGTTTATAGACATAGCGGTGTAGATATTTCCATGTTTATATAGATGGCGTTGTAGATATTTCCATGTTTATACCGATAGATGTGTTCGTATTTCCACGTTTATACAGATAGCGATGTAGATATTTCCATGTTTATACAGCTCGCGGTGCAGATATTTATATCTTTATACAGATGGCATTGTAGATATTTCCTTACTCACACAGATGGCGGTGTAGATGTTTCCATGTTTATACAGACGGCGGAGTAGTTAGTTCCATGTTTATGGAGATGGCAGTGTAGATATTTTCATGTTTATAGAGATGGCGGTGTATATATTTCCATGTGTATACAGATGGCATTGTAGATATTTCCATGTTTATACAGATGACTGTAGAGGTATTTCCATGTTTTACAGATGGCTGTGCAGATATTTCCATGTTTATAGAGATAGCGGTGTAGATATTTCCATGTTTGTACAGATGGCGTTGTTGATATTTCCATCTATACACAGATGGCCGTGTAGATATTTCCATGTTTATACAGATGGCAGCGTAGATATTTCCATGGACATGCAGATGGCGGTGTAGATATTTCCATGTTTATAGAGAGAGCGGTGTAGATATTTCCATGTTTTCACAGATGGTGGTGTAGATATTTCCGTGTTTATACACATGCCGGAGTAGATACTTCCATCTTTATGGAGATGGCAGTGTAGATATTTTCATGTTTATACAGATGGCGGTGTAGATATTTCCATACTTATAGAGATAGCGGTGTAGATATTTCCATCTTTCTACAGATGGCAGTGTAGATATTTCCATGTTTATACAGATGGAGGTGTAGATATTTCCATACTTTTACAGATGTCTGTGTAGATATTTCCATGTGTATACAGATGGTATTGTAGGTATTTCCATGTTTATACAGATGGTGGTGTAGATATTTCCATGTTTATTCAGATGACTGTGTAGATATTTCCATGTTTTTACAGATGGCAGTGTAGATATTTCAATGTTTATAGAGATGGCGCTGTAGATATCTCCATGTTTATACAGATCGCGGTGTAGATATTTCCATGTTTATACAGATAGCAGTGTTGATATTTCCATGTTTTTACAGATATCGGTGTAGATATTTCCATGTTTACACAGATTGCGGTGTAGATATTTCCATCTTTCTACAGATGGCATTGTACATAATTCCATGTTTATGCAGATGGCGGTGTAGATATTTCCATGTTTATATAGATGGTGGTGTAGATATTACCATGTTTATACAGATAGCGGTGTAGATATTTCCAGGTTTATACAGATCGTGGTGAAGATATTTCCATGTTTATACAGATCGCGGTGTAGATATTTCCATGTTTATACAGATAGCGTTGTAGATATTTTCATGTTTATATAGATAGCGGTGTAGATATTTCCATGTTTATAGAGATAGCGGTGTAGTTATTTCCATGTTTATAGACATTGCGGTGTAGATATTTCCATGTTTATATAGATGGCGTTGTAGATATTTGCATGTTTATACCGATAGATGTGTTGGTATTTCCACGTTTATACAGATAGCGATGTAGATATTTCCATGTTTATACAGCTCGCGGTGCAGATATATATATCTTTATACAGATGGCATTGTAGATATTTCCTTATTCACACAGATGGCGGTGTGGATGTTTCCATGTTTATACAGATGGCGGAGTAGTTAGTTCCATGTTTATGGAGATGGCAGTGTAGATATTATCATGTTTATAGAGATGGCGGTGTAGATATTTCCATGTTTATAGAGATAGCAGTGTAGATATTTACATGTTTATACAGATGGCTGTGTAGGTATTTCCATGTGTATACAGATGGCATTGTAGATATTTCCATGTTTATAGAGATAGCGGTGTAGGTATTTCCATGTGTATACAGATGGCATTGTGGATATTTCCATGTTTATACAGATAGCGTTGTAGATATTTCCATGTTTATGCAGATGACGGTGTAGATATTTCCATGTTTATATAGATGGCGGTGTAGATATTACCATGTTTATACAGATAGCGGTGTAGATATTTCCATGTTTATACAGATCGTGGTGAAGATATTTCCATGTTTATACCGATCGCGGTGTAGATATTTCCATGTTTATACAGATCGTTGTGTAGATTTTCCATGTTTATACAGATAGCGGTGTAGGTATTTCCATGTTTATACAGATAGCGGTGTAGATATTTCCATGTTTATAGAGATAGAGGTGTAGGTATTTCCATGTTTACAGACATAGCGGTGTAGATATTTCCATGTTTATATAGATGGCGTTGTAGATATTTCCATGTTTATACCGATAGATGTGTTGGTATTTCCACGTTTATACAGATAGCGATGTAGATATTTCCATGTTTATACAGCTCGCGGTGCAGATATTTATATCTTTATACAGATGGCATTGTAGATATTTCCTTATTCACATAGATGGCGGTGTAGATGTTTCCATGTTTATACAGATGGCGGAGTAGTTAGTTCCATGTTTATGGAGATGGCAGTGTAGATATTTTCATGTTTATAGAGATGGCGGTGTAGATATTTCCATGTTTATAGAGATAGCAGTGTAGATATTTACATGTTTATACAGATGGCTGTGTAGGTATTTCCATGTGTATACAGATGGCATTGTAGATATTTCCATGTTTATACAGATGACTGTAGAGGTATTTCCATGTTTTACAGATGGCTGTGCAGATATTTCCATGTTTATAGAGATAGCGGTGTAGATATTTCCATGTTTGTACATATGGCGATGTTGAAATTTCCATCTATACACAGATGGCCGTGTAGATATTTCCATGTTTATACAGATGGCAGCGTAGATATTTCCATGGACATGCAGATGGCGGTGTAGATATTTCCATGTTTATACAGATAGCAGTGTATATATTTCCATGTTTTCACAGATGGTGGTGCAGATATTTCCGTGTTTATACACATGGCGGAGTAGATACTTCCATCTTTATAGAGATGGCAGTGTAGATATTTCCATGTTTATACAGATCGCGGTGTAGATATTTCCATGTTTATTCTGATAGCGGTGTAGATATTTCCATGTTTTTACAGATAGCGGTGTAGATATTTCCATGTTTACACAGATTGTGGTGTAGATATTTCCATGTGTATACAGATGGTATTGTAGATATTTCCATGTTTATGCAGATGGCGGTGTAGATATTTCCATGTTTATATAGATGGTGGTGTAGATATTACCATGTTTATACAGATAGCGGTGTAGATATTTCCATGTTTATACAGATCGTGGTGAAGATATTTCCATGTATATACAGATCGCGGTGTAGATATTTCCATGTTTATACAGATCGCTGTGTAGATATTTCCATGTTTATTGAGATCGCGGTGTAGATATTTCCATGTTTATACAGATGGCGGTGTAGATATTTCCATACTTATAGAGATGTCTGTGTAGATATTTCCATGTGTATACAGATGGTATTGTAGGTATTTCCATGTTTATACAGATGGTGGTGTAGATATTTCCATGTTTATTCAGATGACTGTGTAGATATTTCCATGTTTTACAGATGGCAGTGTAGATATTTCAATGTTTATAGAGATGGCGCTGTAGATATTTCCATGTTTATACAGATCGCGGTGTAGATATTTCCATGTTTTCACAGATGGTGGTGTAGATATTTCCATGTTTATACACATGGCGGAGTAGATACTTCCATCTTTATAGAGATGGCAGTGTTGATATTTCCATGTTTATACAGATCGCGGTGTAGATATTTCCATGTTTATTCTGATAGCGGTGTAGATATTTCCATGTTTTTACAGATAGCGGTGTAGATATTTCCATGTTTACACAGATTGTGGTGTAGATATTTCAATCTTTCTACAGATGGCATTGTAGATATTTCCATGTTTATGCAGATGGCGGTGTAGATATTTCCATGTTTATATAGATGGTGGTGTAGATATTACCATGTTTATACAGATAGCGGTGTAGATATTTCCATGTTTATTCAGATCGTGGTGAAGATATTTCCATGTATATACAGATCGCGGTGTAGATATTTCCATGTTTATACAGATCGCTGTGTAGATATTTCCATGTTTATAGAGATCGCGGTGTAGTTATTTCCATGTTTATACAGATAGCGGTGTAGATATTTCCATGTTTATACAGAGAGCGGTGTAGATATTTCCATGTTTTCACAGATGTTGGTGTAGATATTTCCGTGTTTATACACATGGTGGAGTAGATACTTCCATCTTTATGGAGATGGCAGTGTAGATATTTTCATGTTTAAAGAGATGGCGGTGTAGATATTTCCATATTTATAGAGATAGCGGTGTAGATATATCCATCTTTCTACAGATGGCAGTGTAGATATTTCCATGTTTATACAGATGGCGGTGTAGATATTTCCATACTTATACAGATGTCTGTGTAGATATTTCCATGTGTATACAGATGGTATTGTAGGTACTTCCATGTTTATGCAGATGGCTGTGTAGATATTTCCATGTTTATATAGATGGTGGTGTAGATATTACCATGTTTATACAGATGGCGGTGTAGATATTTCGATGTTTATACAGATCGTGGTGAAGATATTTTCATGTTTATACAGATCGCGGTGTAGATATTTCCATGTTTATACAGATCGCGGTGTAGATATTTCCATGTTTATACAGATAGCGGTGTAGGTATTTCCATGTTTATACAGATAGCGGTGTAGATATTTCCATGTTTATAGAGATAGCGGTGTAGGTATTTCCATGTTTACAGACATAGCGGTGTAGAAATTTCCATGTTTATATAGATGGTGCTGTAGATATTTCCATGTTTATACCGATAGATGTGTTGGTATTTCCACGTTTATACAGATAGCGATGTAGATATTTCCATGTTTATACAGCTTGCGGTGCAGATATTTATATCTTTATACAGATGGCATTGTAGATATTTCCTTATTCACACAGATGGCGGTGTAGATGTTTCCATGTTTATACAGATGGCGGAGTAGTTAGTTCCATGTTTATGGAGATGGCAGTGTAGATATTTTCATGTTTATAGAGATGGCAGTGTAGATATTTCCGTGTTTATAGAGATAGCAGTGTATATATTTACATGTTTATACAGATGGCTGTGTAGGTATTTCCATGTGTATACAGATGGCATTGTAGATATTTCCATGTTTATACAGATGACTGTAGAGGTATTTCCATGTTTTACAGATGGCTGTGCAGATATTTCCATGTTTATAGAGATAGCGGTGTAGATATTTCCATGTTTGTACAGATGGCGTTGTTGAAATTTCCATCTATACACAGATGGCCGTGTAGATATTTCCATGTTTATACAGATGGCAGCGTAGATATTTCCATGGACATGCAGATGGCGGTGTAGATATTTCCATGTTTATACAGATAGCGGTGTAGATATTTCCAGGTTTTCACAGATGGTGGTGTAGATATTTCCGTGTTTATACACATGGCGGAGTGGATACTTCCATCTTTATAGAGATGGCAGTGTAGATATTTTCATGTTTATAGAGATGGCGGTGTAGATATTTCCATATTTATAGAGATAGCGGTGTAGATATTTACATCTTTCTACAGATGGCAGTGTAGATATTTCCATGTTTATACAGATGGCGGTGTAGATATTTCCATACTTATAGAGATGTCTGTGTAGATATTTCCATGTGTATGCAGATGGTATTGTAGGTATTTCCATGTTTATACAGATGGTGGTGTAGATATTTCCATGTTTATTCAGATGACTGTGTAGATATTTCCATGTTTTACAGATGGCAGTGTAGATATTTCAATGTTTATAGAGATGGCGCTGTAGATATTTCCATGTTTATACAGATCGCGGTGTAGATATTTCCATGTTTTCACAGATGGTGGTGTAGATATTTCCGTGTTTATACACATGGCGGAGTAGATACTTCCATCTTTATAGAGATGGCAGTGTTGATATTTCCATGTTTATACAGATCGCGGTGTAGATATTTCCATGTTTATTCTGATAGCGGTGTAGATATTTCCATGTTTTTACAGATAGCGGTGTAGATATTTCCATGTTTACACAGATTGTGGTGTAGATATTTCCATCTTTCTACGGATGGCATTGTAGATATTTCCATGTTTATGCAGATGGCGGTGTAGATATTTCCATGTTTATATAGATGGTGGTGTAAATATTTCCATGTTTATGCAGATCGTGGTGAAGATATTTCCATGTATATACAGATCGCGGTGTAGATATTTCCATGTTTATACAGATCGCTGTGTAGATATTTCCATGTATATAGAGATCGCGGTGCAGTTATTTCCATGTTTATACAGATAGCGGTGTAGATATTTCCATGTTTGTACAGATAGTGGTGTAGATATTTCCAAGTTTATAGAGATAGCGGTGTAGGTATTTCCATGTTTATAGACATAGCGGTGTAGATATTTCCATGTTTATACAGATGGCGGTGTAGATATTTCCATACTTATAGAGATGTCTGTGTAGATATTTCCATGTGTATACAGATGGTATTGTAGGTATTTCCATGTTTATACAGATGGTGGTGTAGATATTTCCATGTTTATTCAGATGACTGTGTAGATATTTCCATGTTTTACAGATGGCAGTGTAGATATTTCAATGTTTATAGAGATGGCGCTGTAGATATTTCCATGTTTATACAGATCGCGGTGTAGATATTTCCATGTTTTCACAGATGGTGGTGTAGATATTTCCGTGTTTATACACATGGCGGAGTAGATACTTCCATCTTTATAGAGATGGCAGTGTTGATATTTCCATGTTTATACAGATCGCGGTGTAGATATTTCCATGTTTATACAGATAGCGTTGTAGATATTTCCAAGTTTTTACAGATATCGGTGTAGTTATTTCCATGTTTACACAGATTGCGGTGTGGATATTTCCATCTTTCTACAGATGGCATTGTAGATATTTCCATGTTTATGCAGATGGCGGTGCATATATTTCCATGTTTATATAGATGGTGGTGTAGATATTACCATGTTTATACAGATCGCGGTGTAGATATTTCCATGTTTATACAGATAGCGGTGTAGATATTTCCATGTTTATACAGATAGCGGTGTAGATATTTCCAAGTTTATAGAGATAGCGGTGTAGGTATGTCCATGTTTATAGACATAGCGGTGTAGATATTCCCATGTTTATATAGATGGCGTTGTAGATATTTGCATGTTTATACCGATAGATGTGTTGGTATTTCCACGTTTATACAGATAGCGATGTAGATATTTGCATGTTTATACAGCTCGCGGTGAAGATATTTATATCTGTATACAGACGGCATTTTAGATATTTCCTTATTCACACAGATGGCGGTGTAGATGTTTCCATGTTTATACAGATGGCGGAGTAGTTAGTTCCATGTTTATGGAGATGGCAGTGTAGATATTTTCATGTTTATAGAGATGGCGGTGTAGATATTTCCATGTTTATAGAGATAGCAGTGTAGATATTTACATGTTTATACAGATGGCTGTGTAGATATTTCCATGTGTATACAGATGGCATTGTAGATATTTCCATGTTCATACAGATGACTGTAGAGGTATTTCCATGTTTTACAGATGGCTGTGCAGATATTTCCATGTTTATAGAGATAGCGGTGTAGATATTTCCATGTTTGTACAGTTGGCGTTGTTGATATTTCCATCTATACACAGATGGCCGTGTAGATATTTCCATGTTTATACAGATGGCAGCGTAGATATTTCCATGGACATGCAGATGGCGGTGAAGATATTTCCATGTTTATACAGATAGTGGTGTAGATATTTCCATGTTTTCACAGATGTTGGTGTAGATATTTCCGTTTTTATACACATGGCGGAGTAGATGCTTCCATCTTTATGGAGATGGCAGTGTAGATATTTTCATGTTTATAGAGATGGCGGTGTAGATATTTCCATATTTATAGAGATAGCGGTGTAGATATTTCCATCTTTCTACAGATGGCAGTGTAGATATTTCCATGTTTATACAGATGGCGGTGTAGATATTTCCATACTTATACAGATGTCTGTGTAGATATTTCCATGTGTATACAGATGGTATTGTAGGTATTTCCATGTTTATACATATGGTGGTGTAGATATTTCCATGTTTATTCTGATGACTGTGTAGATATTCCCATGTTTTTACAGATGGCAGCGTAGATATTTCAATGTTTATAGAGATGGCGCTGTAGATATTTCCATGTTTACACAGATAGCGCTGTAGATATTTCCATCTTTATACAGATAGCGGTGCAGATATTTCCATGTTTTTACAGATATCGGTGTAGATATTACCATGTTTACACAGATTGCGGTGTAGATATTTCCATCTTTCTACAGATGGCATTGTAGATATTTCCATGTTTATGCAGATGGCGGTGTAGATATTTCCATGTTTATATAGATGGTGGTGTAGATATTACCATGTTTATACTGATAGCGGTGTAGATATTTCCATGTTTATACAGATCGTGGTGAAGATATTTCCATGTTTATACAGATCGCGGTGTAGATAATTCCATGTTTATACAGATAGCGGTGTAGATATTTCCATGTTTATACAGATAGCGTTGTAGATATTTCCATGTTTATACAGATAGCGGTGTAGATATTTCCATGTTTATAGAGATAGCGGTGTAGGTATTTCCATGTTTACAGACATAGCGGTGTAGATATTTCCATGTTTATATAGATGGTGCTCTAGATATTTCCATGTTTATACCGATAGATATGTTGGTATTTCCACGTTTATACAGATAGCGATGTAGATATTTCCATGTTTATACAGCTCGCGGTGCAGATATTTATATCTTTATACAGATGGCATTGTAGATATTTCCTTATTCACACAGATGGCGGTGTAGATGTTTCCATGTTTATACAGATGGCGGAGTAGTTAGTTCCATGTTTATGGAGATGGCAGTGTAGATATTTTCATGTTTATAGAGATGGCGGTGTAGATATTTCCATGTTTATAGAGATAGCAGTGTAGATATTTACATGTTTATACAGATGGCTGTGTAGGTATTTCCATGTGTATACAGATGGCATTGTAGATATTTCCATGTTTATACAGATGACTGTAGAGGTATTTCCATGTTTTACAGATGACTGTGCAGATATTTCCATGTTTATAGAGATAGCGGTGTAGATATTTCCATGTTTGTACAGATGGCGTTGTAGAAATTTCCATCTATACACAGATGGCCGTGTAGAAATTTCCATGTTTATACAGATGGCAGCGTAGATATTTCCATGGACATGCAGATGGCGGTGTAGATATTTCCATGTTTATACAGAGAGCGGTGTAGATATTTCCATGTTTTCACAGATGTTGGTGTAGATATTTCCGTGTTTATACACATGGCGGAGTAGATACTTCCATCTTTATGGAGATGGCAGTGTAGATATTTTCATGTTTAAAGAGATGGCGGGGTAGATATTTCCATACTTATACAGATGTCTGTGTAGGTATTTCCATGTGTATATAGACGGTATTGTAGGTATTTCCATGTTTATACATATGGTGTTGTAGATATTTCCATGTTTATTCAGATGACTGTGTAGATATTTCCATGTTTTTACAGATGGCAGTGTAGATATTTCAATGTTTATAGAGATGGCGCTGTAGATATTTCCATGTTTATACAGATCGCTGTGTAGATATTTCCATGTTTATACAGATAGCGTTGTAGATATTTCCATGTTTTTACAGATATCGGTGTAGTTATTTCCATGTTTACACAGATTGCGGTGTAGATATTTCCATCTTTCTACAGATGGCATTGTAGATATTTCCATGTTTATGAAGATGGCGGTGTATATATTTCCATGTTTCTATAGATGGTGGTGTAGATATAACCATGTTTATACAGATCGCGGTGTAGATATTTCCATGTTTATACAGATAGCGGTGTAGATATTTCCATGTTTATACAGATAGCGGTGTAGATATTTCCAAGTTTATAGAGATAGCGGTGAAGGTATTTCCATGTTTATAGACATAGCGGTGTAGATATTTCCATGTTTATATAGATGGCGTTGTAGGTATCTCCATGTTTATACCGATAGATGTGTTGGTATTTCCACGTTTATAGAGATAGCGATGTAGATATTTCCATATTTATACAGCTCGCGGTGCAGATATTTATATCTTTATACAGACGGCATTTTAGATATTTCCTTATTCACACAGATGGCGGTGTAGATGTTTCCATGTTTATACAGATGGCGGAGTAGTTAGTTCCATGTTTATGGAGATGGCAGTGTAGATATTTTCATGTTTATAGAGATGGCGGTGTAGATATTTCCATGTTTATAGAGATAGCAGTGTAGATATTTACATGTTTATACAGATGGCTGTGTAGATATTTCCATGTGTATACAGATGGCATTGTAGATATTTCCATGTTTATACAGGTGACTGTAGAGGTATTTCCATGTTTTACAGATGGCTTTGCAGATATTTCCATGTTTATAGAGATAGCGGTGTAGATATATCCATGTTTGTACAGATGGCGTTGTTGATATTTCCATCTATATACAGATGGCCGTGTAGATATTTCCATGTTTATACAGATGGCAGCGTAGATATTTCAATGGACATGCAGATGGCGGTGTAGATATTTCCATGTTTATAAAGAGAGCGGTGTAGATATTTCCATGTTTTCACAGATGTTGGTGTAGATATTTCCGTGTTTATACACATGGCGGAGTAGATACTTCCATCTTTATGGAGATGGCAGTGTAGATATTTTCATGTTTATAGAGATGGCGGTGTAGATATTTCCATATTTATAGAGATAGCGGTGTAGATATTTCCATACTTATAGAGATGTCTGTGAAGATATTTCCATGTGTATACAGATGGTATTGTAGGTATTTCCATGTTTATACAGATGGTGGTGTAGATATTTCCATGTTTATTCAGATGACTGTGTAGATATTTCCATGTTTTCACAGATGGCAGTGTAGATATTTCAATGTTTATAGAGATGGCGCTGTAGATATCTCCATGATTATACAGATCGCGTTGTAGATATTTCCATGTTTATACAGATAGCGATGTAGATATTTCCATGTTTTTACAGATATCGGTGTAGATATTTCCATGTTTACACAGATTGCGGTGTAGATATTTCCATCTTTCTACAGATGGCATCGTAGATATTTCCATGTTTATGCAGATGGCGGTGTAGATATTTCCATGTTTATATAGATGGTGGTGTAGATATTACCATGTTTATACAGATAGTGGTGTAGATATTTCCATGTTTATACAGATCGTGGTGAAGATATTTCCATGTTTATACAGATCGCGGTGTTGATATTTCCTTGTTTATACAGATAGCGGTGTAGGTATTTCCATGTTTATACAGATAGCGGTGTAGATATTTCTATGTTTATACAAATAGCGGTGTAGGTATTTCCATGTTTACAGACATAGCGGTGTAGATATTTCCAAGTTTATATAGATGGCTTTGTAGATATTTCCATGTTTATACCGATAGATGTGTTGGTATTTCCACGTTTATACAGATAGCGATGTAGATATTTCCATGTTTATACAGATAGCGGTGTAGATATTTCCATGTTTTTACAGATATCGGTGTAGATATTTCCATGTTTACACAGATTGCGGTGTAGATATTTCCATCTTTCTACAGATGGCATTGTAGATATTTCCATGTTTATGCAGATGGCGGTGTAGATATTTCCATGTTTATATAGATGGTGGTGTAGATATTACCATGTTTATACAGATAGCGGTGTAGATATTTCCATGTTTATACAGATCGTGGTGAAGATATTTCCATGTTTATACAGATCACGGTGTAGATATTTCCATGTTTATACAGATCGCGGTGTAGATATTTCCATGTTTATACAGATCGCGTTGTAGATATTTCCATGTTTATACAGATAGCGGTGTAGATATTTCCATGTTTATAGAGATAGCGGTGTAGGTATTTCCATGTTTACAGACATAGCTCGTAGATATTTCCATGGTTATATAGATGGCGTTGTAGATATTTCCATGTTTATACCGATAGATGTGTTGGTGTTTCCACGTTTATACAGATAGCGATGTAGATATTTCCATGTTTATACAGCTCACGGTGCAGATATTTATATCTTTATACAGATGGCATTGTAGATATTTCCTTATTCACACAGATGGCGATGTAGATGTTTCCATGTTTATACAGATGGCAGAGTAGTTAGTTGCATGTTTATGGAGATGGCAGTGTAGATATTTTCATGTTTATAGAGATGGCGGTGTACATATTTCCATGTTTATAGAGATATCAGTGTAGATATTTTCATGTTTATACAGATGGCTGTGTAGGTATTTCCATGTGTATACAGATGGCATTGTAGATATTTCCATGTTTATAAAGATGACTGTAGAGGTATTTCCATATTTTACAGATGGTTGTGCAGATATTTCCATGTTTATAGAGATAGCGGTGTAGATATTTCCATGTTTTTACAGATGGCGTTGTTGAAATTTCCAGCTATACACAGATGGCCGTGTAGATATTTCCATGTTTATACAGATGGCAGCGTAGATATTTCCATGGACATGCAGATGGCGGTGTAGATATTTCCATGTTTTCACAGATGGTGGTGTAGATATTTCCGTGTTTATACACATGGCGGAGTAGATACTTCCATCTTTATAGAGATGGCCGTGTAGATATTTTCATGTTTATAGAGATGGCGGTGTAGATATTTCCATATTTATAGAGATAGCGGTGTAGATATATCCATCTTTCTACAGATGGCAGTGTAGATATTTCCATGTATATACAGATGGCGGTGTAGATAGTTCCATACTTATACAGATGTCTGTGTAGATATTTCCATGTGTATACAGATGGTATTGTAGGTATTTCCATGTTTATGCAGATGGCTGTGTAGATATTTCCATACTTATAGAGATGTCTGTGTAGATATTTCCATGTGTATACAGATGGTATTGTAGGTATTTCCATGTTTATACAGATGGTGGTGTAGATATTTCCATGTTTATTCAGATGACTGTGTAGATATTTCCATGGTTTTAGAGATGGCAGTGTAGATATTTCAATGTTTATAGAGATGGCGCTGTAGATATTTCCATGTTTATACAGATCGCGGTGTAGATATTTCCATGTTTATAGAGATAGCGGTGTAGGTATTTCCATGTTTGTAGACATAGCGGTGTAGATATTTCCATGTTTATATAGATGGCGTTGTAGATATTTCCATGTTTATGCCGATAGATGTGTTGGTATTTCCACGTTTATACAGAGAGCGATGTAGATATTTCCATGTTTATACAGCTCGCAGTGCAGATATTTACATCTTTATACAGATGGCATTGTAGATATTTCCTTATTCACACAGATGGCGGTGTAGATGTTTCCATGTTTATACAGATGGCGGAGTAGTTAGTTCCATGTTTATGGAGATGGCAGTGTAGATATTTTCATGTTTATAGACATGGCGGTGTAGATATTTCCATGTTTATAGAGATAGCATTGTAGATATTTACATGTTTATACAGATGGCTGTGTAGGTATTTCCATGTGTATACAGATGGCATTGTAGATATTTCCATGTTTATACAGATGACTGTAGAGGTATTTCCATGTTTTACAGATGGCTGTGCAGATATTTCCATGTTTATAGAGATAGCGGTGTAGATATTTCCATGTTTGTACAGATGGCGTTGTTGATATTTCCATCTATACACAGATGGCCGTGTAGATATTTCCATGTTTATACAGATGGCAGCGTAGATATTTCCATGGACATGCAGATGTCGGTGTAGATATTTCCATGTTTATACAGATAGCGGTGTAGATATTTCCATGTTTTCACAGATGGTGGTGTAGATATTTCCGTGTTTATACACATGGCGGAGTGGATACTTCCATCTTTATGGAGATGGCATTGTAGATATTTTCATGTTTATAGTGATGGCGGTGTAGATATTTCCATATTTATAGAGATAGCGGTGTAGATATTTCCAACTTTCTACAGATGGCAGTGTAGATATTTCCATGTTTATACAGATGGCGGTGTAGAAATTTCCATACTTATAGAGATGTTTGTGTAGATATTTCCATGTGTATACAGATGGTATTGTAGGTATTTCCATGTTTATACAGATGGTGGTGTAGATATTTCCATGTTTATTCAGATGACTGTGTAGATATTTCCATGGTTTTACAGATGGCAGTGTAGATATTTCAATGTTTATAGAGATGGCGCTGTAGATATTTCCATGTTTATACAGATCGCGGTGTAGATATTTCCATGTTTATAGAGATAGCGGTGTAGGTATTTCCATGTTTATAGATATAGCGGTGTAGATATTTCCATGTTTATATAGATGGCGTTGTAGATATTTCCATGTTTATACCGATAGATGTGTTGGTATTTCCACGTTTATACAGATAGCGATGTAGATATTCCCATGTTTATACAGCTCGCAGTGCAGATATTTATATCTTTATACAGATGGCATTGTAGATATTTCCTTATTCACACAGATGGCGGTGTAGATGTTTCCATGTTTATACAGGTGGCGGAGTAGTTAGTTCCATGTTTATGGAGATGGCAGTGTAGATATTTTCATGTTTATAGAGATGGCGGTGTAGATATTTCCATGTTTATAGAGATAGCAGTGTAGATATTTACATGTTTATACAGATGGCGGTGTAGGTATTTCCATGTGTACACAGATGGCATTGTAGATATTTCCATGTTTATACAGATGACTGTAGAGGTATTTCCATGTTTTGCAGATGGCTGTGCAGATATTTCCATGTTTATAGAGATAGCGGTGTAGATATTTCCATGTTTGTACAGATGGCGTTGTTGAAATTTCCATCTATACACAGATGGCCGTATAGATATTTCCATGTTTATACAGATGGCAGCGTAGATATTTCCATGGACATGCAGATGGCGGTGTAGATATTTCCATGTTTATACAGATAGCGGTGTAGATATTTCCATGTTTTGACAGATGGTGGTGTAGATATTTCCGTGTTTATACACATGGCGGAGGAGATACTTCCATCTTTATATAGATGTCCGTGTATATATTTTCATGTTTATAGAGATGGCGGTGTAGATATTTCCATATTTATAGAGATAGCGGTGTAGATATTTCCATCTTTCTACAGATGGCAGTGTAGATATTTCCATGTTTATACAGATGGCGGTGTAGATATTTCCATACTTATAGAGATGTCTGTGTAGCTATTTCCATGTGTATACAGATGGTATTGTAGGTATTTCCATGTTTATACAGATGGTGGTGTAGATATTTCCATGTTTATTCAGATGACTGTGTAGATATTTCCATGTTTTTACAGATGGCAGTGTAGATATTTCAATGTTTATAGAGATGGCGCTGTAGATATTTCCATGTTTTTACAGATATCGGTGTAGATATTTCCATGTTTACACAGATTGCGGTGTAGATATATCCATCTTTCTACAGATGGCATTGTAGATATTTCCATGTTTATGCAGATGGCGGTGTAGATATTTCAATGTTTATATAGATGGTGGTGTAGATATTACCATGTTTATACAGATAGCGGTGTAGATATTTCCATGTTTATACAGATCGTGGTGAAGATAATTCCATGTTTATACAGATCGCGGTGTAGATATTTCCATGTTTATACAGATCGCGGTGTAGATATTTCCATGTTTATACAGATAGCGGTGTAGATATTTCCATGTTTATACAGATAGCGGTGTAGATATTTCCATGTTTATAGAGATAGCGGTGTAGGTATTTCCATGTTGATAGACATAGCGGTGTAGATATTTCCATGTTTATATAGATGGCGTTGTAGATATTTCCATGTTTATACCGATAGATGTGTTGGTATTTCCACGTTTATACAGATAGCGATGTAGATATTTCCATGTTTATACAGCTCGCGGTGCAGATATTTATATCTTTATACAGATGGCATTGTAGATATTTCCTTATTCACACAGATGGCGGTGTAGATGTTTCCATGTTTATACAGATGGCGGAGTAGATAGTTCCATGTTTATGGAGATGGCAGTGTAGATATTTTCATGTTTATAGAGATGGCGGTGTAGATATTTCCATGTTTATAGAGATAGCAGTGTAGATATTTACATGTTTATACAGATGGCTGTGTAGGTATTTCCATGTGTATACAGATGGCATTGTAGATATTTCCATGTTTATACAGATGACTGTAGAGGTATTTCCATGTTTTACAGATGGCTGTGCAGATATTTCCATGTTTATAGAGATAGCGGTGTAGATATTTCCATGTTTGTACAGATGGCGTTGTTGATATTTCCATCTATACACAGATGGCCGTGTAGATATTTCCATGTTTATACAGATGGCAGCGTAGATATTTCCATGTACATGCAGATGTCGGTGTAGATATTTCCATGTTTATACAGATAGCGGTGTAGATATTTCCATGTTTTCACAGATGGTGGTGTAGATATTTCCGTGTTTATACACATGGCGGAGTGGATACTTCCTTCTTTATGGAGATGGCATTGTAGATATTTTCATGTTTATAGTGATGGCGGTGTAGATATTTCCATATTTATAGAGATAGCGGTGTAGATATTTCCAACTTTCTACAGATGGCAGTGTAGATATTTCCATGTTTATACAGATGGCGGTGTAGAAATTTCCATACTTATAGAGATGTTTGTGTAGATATTTCCATGTGTATACAGATGGTATTGTAGGTATTTCCATGTTTATACAGATGGTGGTGTAGATATTTCCATGTTTATTCAGATGACTGTGTAGATATTTCCATGGTTTTACAGATGGCAGTGTAGATATTTCAATGTTTATAGAGATGGCGCTGTAGATATTTCCATGTTTATACAGAACGCGGTGTAGATATTTCCATGTTTATAGAGATAGCGGTGTAGGTATTTCCATGTTTATAGATATAGCGGTGTAGATATTTCCATGTTTATATAGATGGCGTTGTAGATATTTCCATGTTTATACCGATAGATGTGTTGGTATTTCCACGTTTATACAGATAGCGATGTAGATATTCCCATGTTTATACAGCTCGCAGTGCAGATATTTATATCTTTATACAGATGGCATTGTAGATATTTCCTTATTCACACAGATGGCGGTGTAGATGTTTCCATGTTTATACAGGTGGCGGAGTAGTTAGTTCCATGTTTATGGAGATGGCAGTGTAGATATTTTCATGTTTATAGAGATGGCGGTGTAGATATTTCCATGTTTATAGAGATAGCAGTGTAGATAATTACATGTTTATACAGATGGCGGTGTAGGTATTTCCATGTGTACACAGATGGCATTGTAGATATTTCCATGTTTATACAGATGACTGTAGAGGTATTTCCATGTTTTACAGATGGCTGTGCAGATATTTCCATGTTTATAGAGATAGCGGTGTAGATATTTCCATGTTTGTACAGATGGCGTTGTTGAAATTTCCATCTATACACAGATGGCCGTATAGATATTTCCATGTTTATACAGATGGCAGCGTAGATATTTCCATGGACATGCAGATGGCGGTGTAGATATTTCCATGTTTATACAGATAGCGGTGTAGATATTTCCCTGTTTTGACAGATGGTGGTGTAGATATTTCCGTGTTTATACACATGGCGGAGGAGATACTTCCATCTTTATAGAGATGTCCGTGTATATATTTTCATGTTTATAGAGATGGCGGTGTAGATATTTCCATATTTATAGAGATAGCGGTGTAGATATTTCCATCTTTCTACAGATGGCAGTGTAGATATTTCCATGTTTATACAGATGGCGGTGTAGATATTTCCATACTTATAGAGATGTCTGTGTAGCTATTTCCATGTGTATACAGATGGTATTGTAGGTATTTCCATGTTTATACAGATGGTGGTGTAGATATTTCCATGTTTATTCAGATGACTGTGTAGATAATTCCATGTTTTTACAGATGGCAGTGTAGATATTTCAATGTTTATAGAGATGGCGCTGTAGATATTTCCATGTTTTTACAGATATCGGTGTAGATATTTCCATGTTTACACAGATTGCGGTGTAGATATATCCATCTTTCTACAGATGGCATTGTAGATATTTCCATGTTTATGCAGAAGGCGGTGTAGATATTTCAATGTTTATATAGATGGTGGTGTAGATATTACCATGTTTATACAGATAGCGGTGTAGATATTTCCATGTTTATACAGATCGTGGTGAAGATAATTCCATGTTTATACAGATCGCGGTGTAGATATTTCCATGTTTATACAGATCGCGGTGTAGATATTTCCATGTTTATACAGATAGCGGTGTAGATATTTCCATGTTTATACAGATAGCGGTGTAGATATTTCCATGTTTATAGAGATAGCGGTGTAGGTATTTCCATGTTTATAGACATAGCGGTGTAGATATTTCCATGTTTATATAGATGGCGTTGTAGATATTTCGATGTTTATACCGATAGATGTGTTGGTATTTCCACGTTTATACAGATAGCGATGTAGATATTTCCATGTTTATACAGCTCGCGGTGCAGATATTTATAACTTTATACAGATGGCATTGTAGATATTTCCTTATTCACACAGATGGCGGTGTAGGTGTTTCCATGTTTATACAGATGGCGGAGTAGTTAGTTCCATGTTTATGGAGATGGCAGTGTACATATTTTCATGTTTATAGAGATGGCGGTGTAGATATTTCCATGTTTATAGAGATAGCAGTGTAGATATTTACATGTTTATACAGATGGCTGTGTAGGTATTTCCATGTGTATACAGATGGCATTGTAGATATTTCCATGTTTATACAGATGACTGTAGAGGTATTTCCATGTTTTACAGATGGCTGTGCAGATATTTCCATGTTTATAGAGATAGCGGTGTAGATATTTCCATGTTTGTACAGATGGCGTTGTTGATATTTCCATCTATACACAGATGGCCGTGTAGATATTTCCATGTTTATACAGATGGCAGCGTAGATATTTCCATGGACATGCAGATGTCGGTGTAGATATTTCCATGTTTATACAGATAGCGGTGTAGATATTTCCATGTTTTCACAGATGGCGGTGTAGATATTTCCATGTTTATACAGATGGCGGTGTAGATATTTCCATACTTATACAGATGGCAGTGTAGATATTTCCATGTTTATACAGATGGCGGTGTAGATATTTCCATACTTATAGAGATGCCTGTGTAGATATTTCCATGTGTTTACAGATGTTATTGTAGGTATTTCCATGTTTATACAGATGGTGGTGTAGATATTTCCATGTTTATTCAGATGACTGTGTAGATATTTCCATGGTTTTACAGATGGCAGTGTAGATATTTCAATGTTTATAGAGATGGCGCTGTAGATATTTCCATGTTTATACAGATCGCGGTGTAGATATTTCCATGTTTATAGAGATAGCGGTGTAGGTATTTCCATGTTTATAGACATAGCGGTGTTGATATTTCCATGTTTATATAGATGGCGTTTTAGATATTTCCAAGATTATACAGATAGATGTGTTGGTATTTCCACGTTTATACAGATAGCGATGTAGATATTTCCATGTTTATACAGCTCGCAGTGCAGATATTTACATCTTTATACAGATGGCATTGTAGATATTTCCTTATTCACACAGATGGCGGTGTAGATGCTTCCATGTTTATACAGATGTCGGAGTAGTTAGTTCCATGTTTATGGAGATGGCAGTGTAGATATTTTCATGTTTATAGAGATGGCGGTGTAGATATTTCCATGTCTATAGAGATAGCAGTGTAGATATTTACATGTTTATTCAGATGGCGGTGTAGGTATTTCCATGTGTATGCAGATGGCATTGTAGATATTTCCATGTTTATACAGATGACTGTAGAGGTATTTCCATGTATTACAGATGGCTGTGCAGATATTTCCATGTTTATAGAGATAGCGGTGTAGATATTTCCATGTTTGTACAGATGGCGTTGTTGATATTTCCATCTATACACAGATGGCCGTGTAGGTATTTCCATGTTTATACAGATGGAAGCGTAGATATTTCCATGGACATGCAGATCGCGGTGTAGATATTTCCATGATTATACAGATAGCGGTGTAGATATTTCCATGTTTTCACAGATGGTGGTGTAGATATTTCCATGTTTATACACATGGCGGAGTGGATACTTCCATCTTTATGGAGATGGCAGTGTAGATATTTTCATGTTTATAGAGATGGCGGTGTAGATATTTCCATATTTATAGAGATAGCGGTGTAGATATTTCCATCTTTCTACAGATGGCAGTGTAGATATTTCCATGTTTATACAGATGGCGGTGTAGATATTTCCATACTTATAGAGATGTCTGTGTAGATATTTCCATGTGTATACAGATGGTATTGTAGGTAATTCCATGTTTATACAGATGGTGGTGTAGATATTTCCATGTTTATTCAGATGACTGTGTAGATATTTCCGTGTTTTTACAGATGGCAGTGTAGATATTTCAATGTTTATAGAGATGGCGCTGTAGATATTTCCATGTTTATACAGATCGCGGTGTAGCTATTTCCATGTTTTTACAGATATCGGTGTAGATATTTCCATGTTTACTCAGATTGCGGTGTAGATATTTCCATCTTTCTACAGATGGCATTGTAGATATTTCCATGTTTATGCAGATTGCGGTGTAGATATTTCCATGTTTATATAGATGGCGGTGTAGATATTACCATGTTTATACAGATAGCGGTGTAGATATTTCCATGTTTATACAGATCGTCGTGAAGATATTTCCATGTTTATACAGATCGCGGTGTAGATATTTCCATGTTTATACAGATCGTGGTGTAGATATTTCCATGTTTATACAGATAGCGGTGTAGATATTTCCATGTTTATAGAGATAGCGGTGTAGATATTTCCATGTTTATAGAGATAGCGGTGTAGGTATTTCCATGTTTTTACAGATATCGGTGTAGTTATTTCCATGTTTACACAGATTGCGGTGTAGATATTTCCATCTTTCTACAGATGGCATTGTAGATATTTCCATGTTTATGCAGATGGCGGTGTAGATATTTCCATGTTTATATAGATGGCGGTGTAGATATTACCATGTTTATACAGGTAGCGCTGTAGATATTTCCATGTTTATACAGATCGTGGTGAAGATATTTCCATGTTTATACAGATCGCGGTGTAGATATTTCCATGTTTATACAGATCGTGGTGTAGATATTTCCATGTTTATACAGATAGCGGTGTAGATATTTCCATGTTTATAGAGATAGCGGTGTAGATATTTCCATGTTTATAGAGATAGCGGTGTAGGTATTTCCATGTTTATAGACATAGCGGTGTAGGTATTTCCATGTTTATATAGATGGCGTTGTAGATATTTCCATGTTTATACCGATAGATGTGTTGGTATTTCCACGTTTATACAGATAGCGATGTAGATATTTCCATGTTTATACAGCTCGCGGTGCAGATATTTATATCTTTACAGATGGCATTGTAGATATTTCCTTATTCACACAGATGGCGGTGTAGATGTTTCCATGTTTATACAGATGGCGGAGTAGTTAGTTCCATGTTTATGGAGATGGCAGTGTAGATATTTCCATATTTACAGAGATAGCGGTGTAGATATTTCCATCTTTCTACAGATGGCAGTGTAGATATTTCCATGTTTATACAGATGGCGGTGTAGATAAATGCATACTTATAGAGATGTCTGTGTAGATATTTCCATGTGTATACAGATGTTATTGTAGGTAATTCCATGTTTACACAGATGGTGGTGTAGATATTTCCATGTTTATTCAGATGACTGTGTAGATATTTCCATGGTTTTACAGATGGCAATGCAGATATTTCAATGTTTATAGAGATGGCGCTGTAGATATTTCGATGTTTATACAGATCGCGGTGTAGATATTTCCATGTTTATAGAGATAGCGGTGTAGGTATTTCCATGTTTATAGACATAGCGGTGTAGGTATTTCCATGTTTATATAGATGGCGTTGTAGATATTTCCATGTTTATACCTATAGATGTGTTGGTATTTCCACCTTTATACAGATAGCGATGTAGATATTTCCAAGTTTATACAGCTCGCAGTGCAGATATTTATATCTTTACAGATGGCATTGTAGATATTTCCTTATTCACACAGATGGCTGTGTAGATGTTTCCATGTTTATACAGATGGCGGAGTAGTTAGTTCCATGTTTATGGAGATGGCAGTGTAGATATTTTCATGTTTATAGAGATGGCGGTGTAGATATTTCCATGTTTATAGAGATAGCAGTGTAGATATTTACATGTTCATACAGATGGCGGTGTAGGTATTTCCATGTGTATACAGATGGCATTGCAGATATTTCCATGTTTATACAAATGACTGTAGAGGTATTTCCATGTTTTACAGATGGCTGTGCAGATATTTCCATGTTTATAGAGATAGCGGTGTAGATATTTCCATGTTTGTACAGATGGCGTTGTTGAAATTTCCATCTATACACACATGGCCGTGTAGATATTTCCATGTTTATAGAGATGGCAGCGTAGATATTTCCATGGACATGCAGATGGCGGTGTAGATATTTCCATGTTTATACAGATAGCGGTGTAGATATTTCCAGGTTTTCACAGATGGTGGTGTAGATATTTCCGTGTTTATACACATGGCGGAGTGGATACTTCCATCTTTATAGAGATGGCAGTGTAGATATTTTCATGTTTATACAGATGGCGGTGTAGATATTTCCATATTTACAGAGATAGCGTTGTAGATATTTCCATCTTTCTACAGATGGCAGTGTAGATATTTCCATGTTTATACAGATGGCGGTGTAGATATTTCCATACTTATAGAGATGTCTGTGTAGATATTTCCATGTGTATACAGATGTTATTGTAGGTATTTCCATGTTTACACAGATGGTGGTGTAGGTATTTCCATGTTTATTCAGATGACTGTGTAGATATTTCCATGGTTTTACAGATGGCAGTGTAGATATTTCAATGTTTATAGAGATGGCGCTGTAGATATTTCCATGTTTATACAGATCGCGGTGTAGATATTTCCATGTTTATAGAGATAGCGGTGTAGGTTTTTCCATGTTTATAGACACAGCGGAGTAGGTATTTCCATGTTTATATAGATGGCGTTGTAGATATTTCCATGTTTATATAGATGGTGGTGTAGATATTACCATGTTTATACAGATAGCGGTGTAGATATTTCCATGTTTATACAGATCGTGGTGAAGATATTTCCATGTTTATACAGATCGCGGTGTAGATATTTCCATGTCTATACAGATCGCGGTGTAGATATTTCCATGTTTATACAGATCGCGGTGTAGATATTTCCATGTTTATACAGATAGCGGTGTAGATATTTCCATGTTTATAGACATAGCGGTGTAGGTATTTCCATGTTTATAGACATAGCGGTGTAGATATTTCCATGTTTATATAGATGGCGTTGTAGTTATTTCCATGTTTATACCGATAGATATGTTGGTATTTCCACTTTTATACAGATAGCGATGTAGATATTTCCATGTTTACACACATTGCGGTGTAGATATTTCCATCTTTCTACAGATGGCATTGTAGATATTTCCATGTTTATACAGATGACTGTAGAGGTATTTCCATGTTTTACAGATGGCTGTGCAGATATTTCCATGTTTATAGAGATAGCGGTGTAGATATTTCCAAGTTTGTACAGATGGCGTTGTTGATATTTCCATCTATACACAGATGGCCGTGTAGATATTTCCATGTTTATACAGATGGCAGCGTAGATATTTCCATGGACATGCAGATGGCGGTGTAGATATTTCCATGTTTATACAGATAGCGTTGTAGATATTTCCATGTTTTCACAGTTGGTGGTGTAGATATTTCCGTGTTTATACACATGGCGGAGTAGATACTTCCAACTTTATGGAGATTGAAGTGTAGATATTTTCATGTTTATAGAGATGGCGGTGTAGATATTTCCATATTTATCGTGATAGCGGTGTAGATATTTCCATCTTTCTACAGATGGCAGTGTAGATATTTCCATGTTTATACAGATGGCGGTGTAGTTATTTCCATACTTATACAGATGTCTGTGTAGATATTTCCATGTGTATACAGATGGTATTGTAGGTATTTCCATGTTTATACAGATGGTGTTGTAGATATTTGCATGTTTATTCAGATGACTGTGTAGATATTTCCATGTTTTTACAGATGGCAGTGTAGATAATTCAATGTTTATAGAGATGCGCTGTAGATATCTCCATGTTTATACAGATCGCGGTGTAGGTATTTCCATGTTTATACAGATAGCGGTGTAGATATTTCCATGTTTTTACAGATATCCGTGTAGATATTTCCATGTTTACACAGATTGCGGTGTAGATATTTCCATCTTTCTACAGATGGCATTGTAGATATTTCCATGTTTATGCAGATGGCGGTGTATATATTTCCATGTTTATATAGATGGTGGTGTAGATATTACCATGTTTATACAGATAGCGGTGTAGATATTTCCATGTTTATACAGATCGCGGTGTAGATATTTCCATGTTTATACAGATCGTGGTGAAGATATTTCCATGTTTATACATATCGCGGTGTAGATATTTCCACATTTATAGAGATGGCGGTGTAGATATTTCCATACTTATACAGATGTCTGTGTAGATATTTCCATGTGTATACAGAAGGTATTGAAGGTATTTCCCTGTTTATACAGATGGTGGTGTAGATATTTCCATGTTTATTCAGATGACTGTGTAGATATTTCCATGTTTTTACAGATGACAGTGTAGATATTTCAATGTTTATAGAGATGGCGCTGTAGAGATTTCCATGTTTATACAGATCGCGGTGTAGATATTTCCAGGTTTATATAGATGGTGGTGTAGATATTATCATGTTTATACAGATAGCGGTGTAGATATTTCCATGTTTATACAGATCGTGGTGAAGTTATTTCCATGTTTATACAGATCGTGGTGTAGATATTTCCATGTTTATACAGATCGCGGTGTAGATATTTCTATGTTTATACAGATAGCGGTGTAGATATTTCCATGTTTGTACAGATAGCGGTGTAGATATTTCCATGTTTATAGAGATAGCGGTGTAGGTATTTCCATGTTTACAGACATAGCGGTGTAGATATTTCCATGTTTATATTGATGGCGTTGTAGATATTTCCATGTTTATACCGATAGATGTGTTGGTATTTCCACGTTTATACAGATAGCGATGTAGATATTTCCATGTTTATACAGCTCGCGCTGCAGATATTTATATCTTTATACAGATGGCATTGTAGATATTTCCCTATTCACACAGATGGCGGTGTAGATGTTTCCATGTTTATACAGATGGCGGAGTAGTTAGTTCCAAGTTTATGGAGATGGCAGTGTAGATATTTTCATGTTCATAGAAATGGCGGTGTAGATATTTCCATGTTTATAGAGATAGCAGTGTAGATATTTACATGTGTATACAGATGGCATTGTAGATATTTCCATGTTTATACAGATGACTGTAGAGGTATTTCCATGTTTTACAGATGGCTGTGCAGATATTTCCATGTTTATAGAGATAGCGGTGTAGATATTTCCAAGTTTGTACAGATGGCGTTGTTGATATTTCCATCTATGCACAGATGGCCGTGTAGATATTTCCATGTTTATACAGATGGAAGCGTAGATATTTCCATGGACATGCAGATGGCGGTGTAGTTATTTCCATGTTTATACAGATAGCGGTGTAGATATTTCCATGTTTTCACAGATGGTGGTGTAGATATTTCCATGTTTATTCAGATGACTGTGTAGATATTTCCATGGTTTTACAGATGGCAGTGTAGATATTTCAATGTTAATAGAGATGGCGCGGTAGATATTTCCATGTTTATTCAGATCGCGGTGTAGTTATTTCCATGTTTATACAGATAGCGGTGTAGATATTTCCATGTTTTTACAGATATCGGTGTAGATATTTCCATGTTTACACAGATTGCGGTGTAGGTATTTCCATCTTTCTACAGATGGCATTGTAGATATTTCCATGTTTATGCAGATGGCGGTGTATATATTTCCATGTTTATATAGATGGTGGTGTAGATATTACCATGTTTATACAGGTAGCGGTGTAGATATTTCCATCTTTATACAGATCGTGGTGAAGATATTTCCATGTTTATACAGATCACGGTGTAGATATTTCCATGTTTATACAGATAGCGGTGTAGATATTTCCATGTTTATACAGATAGCAGTGTGGATATTTCCATGTTTATACAGATCGCTGTGTAGATATTTCCATGTTTATACAGATCGCGGTGTAGTTATTTCCATGTTTATACAGATAGCGGTGTAGATATTTCCATGTTTTTACAGGCAGCGGTGTAGATATTTCCATGTTTATAGAGATAGCGGTGTAGGTATTTCCATGTTTATTGACATAGCGGTGTAGATATTTCCATGTTTATATAGATGGCGTTGTAGATATTTCCATGTTTATACCGATAGATGTGTTGGTATTTCCACGTTTATACAGATAGCGATGTAGATATTTCCATGTTTATACAGGTCGCGGTGCAGATATTTATATCTTTATACAGATGGCATTGTAGATATTTCCTTATTCACACAGATGGCGGTGTAGATGTTTCCATGTTTCTACAGATGGCGGAGTAGTTAGTTCCATGTTTATGGAGATGGCAGTGTAGATATTTTCATGTTTATAGAGATGGCGGTGTAGATATTTCCATGTTTATAGAGATAGCAGTGTAGATATTTACAAGTTTATACAGATGGCTGTGTAGGTATTTCCATGTGTATACAGATGGCATTGTAGATATTTCCATGTTTATACAGATGACTGTAGAGGTATTTCCATGTTTTACAGATGGCTGTGCAGATATTTCCATGTTTATAGAGATAGCGGTGTAGATATTTCCAAGTTTGTACAGATGGCGTTGTTGATATTTCCATCTATACACAGATGGCCGTGTAGATATTTCCATGTTTATACAGATGGCAGCGTAGATATTTCCATGGACATGCAGATGGCAGTGTAGATATTTCCATGTTTATACAGATAGCGTTGTAGATATTTCCATGTTTTCACAGTTGGTGGTGTAGATATTTCCGTGTTTATACACATGGCGGAGTAGGTACTTCCAAATTTATGGAGATGGAAGTGTAGATATTTTCATGTTTATAGAGATGGCGGTGTAGATATTTCCATATTTATCGAGATAGCGGTGTAGATATTTCCATCTTTCTACAGATGGCAGTGTAGATATTTCCATGTTTATACAGATGGCGGTGTAGTTATTTCCATACTTATACAGATGTCTGTGTAGATATTTCCATGTGTATACAGATGGTATTGTAGGTATTTCCATGTTTATACAGATGGTGTTGTAGATATTTCCATGTTTATTCAGATGACTGTGTAGATATTTCCATGTTTTTACAGATGGCAGTGTAGATAATTCAATGTTTATAGAGATGCGCTGTAGATATCTCCATGTTTATACAGATCGCGGTGTAGGTATTTCCATGTTTATACAGATAGCGGTGTAGATATTTCCATGTTTTTACAGATATCCGTGTAGATATTTCCATGTTTACACAGATTGCGGAGTAGATATTTCCATCTTTCTACAGATGGCATTGTAGATATTTCCATGTTTATGCAGATGGCGGTGTATATATTTCCATGTTTATATAGATGGTGGTGTAGATATTACCATGTTTATACAGATAGCGGTGTAGATATTTCCATGTTTATACAGATCGCGGTGTAGATATTTCCATGTTTATACAGATCGTGGTGAATATATTTCCATGTTTATACATATCGCGGTGTAGATATTTCCACATTTATAGAGATGGCGGTGTAGATATTTCCATACTTATACAGATGTCTGTGTAGATATTTCCATGTGTATACAGATGGTATTGAAGGTATTTCCCTGTTTATACAGATGGTGGTGTAGATATTTCCATGTTTATTCAGATGACTGTGTAGATATTTCCATGTTTTTACAGATGACAGTGTAGATATTTCAATGTTTATAGAGATGGCGCTGTAGATATTTCCATGTTTATACAGATCGCGGTGTAGATATTTCCAGGTTTATATAGATGGTGGTGTAGATATTATCATGTTTATACAGATAGCGGTGTAGATATTTCCATGTTTATACAGATCGTGGTGAAGTTATTTCCATGTTTATACAGATCGTGGTGTAGATATTTCCATGTTTATACAGATCGCGGTGTAGATATTTCTATGTTTATACAGATAGCGGTGTAGATATTTCCATGTTTGTACAGATAGCGGTGTAGATATTTCCATGTTTATAGAGATAGCGGTGTAGGTATTTCCATGTTTACAGACATAGCGGTGTAGATATTTCCATGTTTATATTGATGGCGTTGTAGATATTTCCATGTTTATACCGATAGATGTGTTGGTATTTCCACGTTTATACAGATAGCGATGTAGATATTTCCATGTTTATACAGCTCGCGCTGCAGATATTTATATCTTTATACAGATGGCATTGTAGATATTTCCCTATTCACACAGATGGCGGTGTAGATGTTTCCATGTTTATACAGATGGCGGAGTAGTTAGTTCCATGTTTATGGAGATGGCAGTGTAGATATTTTCATGTTCATAGAAATGGCGGTGTAGATATTTCCATGTTTATAGAGATAGCAGTGTAGATATTTACATGTGTATACAGATGGCATTGTAGATATTTCCATGTTTATACAGATGACTGTAGAGGTATTTCCATGTTTTACAGATGGCTGTGCAGATATTTCCATGTTTATAGAGATAGCGGTGTAGATATTTCCAAGTTTGTACAGATGGCGTTGTTGATATTTCCATATATGCACAGATGGCCGTGTAGATATTTCCATGTTTATACAGATGGAAGCGTAGATATTTCCATGGACAAGCAGATGGCGGTGTAGTTATTTCCATGTTTATACAGATAGCGGTGTAGATATTTCCATGTTTTCACAGATGGTGGTTTAGATATTTCCATGTTTATTCAGATGACTGTGTAGATATTTCCATGGTTTTACAGATGGCAGTGTAGATATTTCAATGTTTATAGAGATGGCGCGGTAGATATTTCCATGTTTATTCAGATCGCGGTGTAGTTATTTCCATGTTTATACAGATAGCGGTGTAGATATTTCCATGTTTTTACAGATATCGGTGTAGATATTTCCATGTTTACACAGATTGCGGTGCAGGTATTTCCATCTTTCTACAGATGGCATTGTAGATATTTCCATGTTTATGCAGATGGCTGTGTATATATTTCCATGTTTATATAGATGGTGGTGTAGATATTACCATGTTTATACAGGTAGCGGTGTAGATATTTCCATGTTTATACAGATCGTGGTGAAGATATTTCCATGTTTATACAGATCACGGTGTAGATATTTCCATGTTTATACAGATAGCGGTGTAGATATTTCCATGTTTATACAGATAGCATTGTGGATATTTCCATGTTTATACAGATCGCTGTGTAGATATTTCCATGTTTATACAGATCGCGGTGTAGTTATTTCCATGTTTATACAGATAGCGGTGTAGATATTTCCATGTTTTTACAGATAGCGGTGTAGATATTTCCATGTTTATAGAGATAGCGGTGTAGGTATTTCCATGTTTATTGACATAGCGGTGTAGATATTTCCATGTTTATATAGATGGCGTTGTAGATATTTCCATGTTTATACCGATAGATGTGTTGGTATTTCCACGTTTATACAGATAGCGATGTAGATATTTCCATGTTTATACAGGTCGCGGTGCAGATATTTATATCTTTATACAGATGGCATTGTAGATATTTCCTTATTCACACAGATGGCGGTGTAGATGTTTCCATGTTTCTACAGATGGCGGAGTAGTTAGTTCCATGTTTATGGAGATGGCAGTGTAGATATTTTCATGTTTATAGAGATGGCGGTGTAGATATTTCCATGTTTATAGAGATAGCAGTGTAGATATTTACAAGTTTATACAGATGGCTGTGTAGGTATTTCCATGTGTATACAGATGGCATTGTAGATATTTCCATGTTTATACAGATGACTGTAGAGGTATTTCCATGTTTTACAGATGGCTGTGCAGATATTTCCATGTTTATAGAGATAGCGGTGTAGATATTTCCAAGTTTGTACAGATGGCGTTGTTGATATTTCCATCTATACACAGATGGCCGTGTAGATATTTCCATGTTTATACAGATGGCAGCGTAGATATTTCCATGGACATGCAGATGGCAGTGTAGATATTTCCATGTTTATACAGATAGCGTTGTAGATATTTCCATGTTTTCACAGTTGGTGGTGTAGATATTTCCGTGTTTATACACATGGCGGTTAGGTACTTCCAAATTTATGGAGATGGAAGTGTAGATATTTTCATGTTTATAGAGATGGCGGTGTAGATATTTCCATATTTATCGAGATAGCGGTGTAGATATTTCCATCTTTCTACAGATGGCAGTGTAGATATTTCCATGTTTATACAGATGGCGGTGTAGTTATTTCCGTACTTATACAGATGTCTGTGTAGATATTTCCATGTGTATACAGATGGTATTGTAGGTATTTCCATGTTTATACAGATGGTGTTGTAGATATTTCCATGTTTATTCAGATGACTGTGTAGATATTTCCATGTTTTTACAGATGGCAGTGTAGATAATTCAATGTTTATAGAGATGCGCTGTAGATATCTCCATGTTTATACAGATCGCGGTGTAGGTATTTCCATGTTTATACAGATAGCGGTGTAGATATTTCCATGTTTTTACAGATATCGGTGTAGATATTTCCATGTTTACACAGATTGCGGTGTAGATATTTCCATCTTTCTACAGATGGCATTGTAGTTATTTCCATGTTTATGCAGATGGCAGTGTATATATTTCCATGTTTATATAGATGGTGGTGTAGATATTACCATGTTTATACAGATAGCGGTGTAGATATTTCCATGTTTATACAGATCGCGGTGTAGATATTTCCATGTTTATACAGATCGTGGTGAAGATATTTCCATGTTTATACATATCGCGGTGTAGATATTTCCATGTTTATACAGATGGCGGTGTAGATATTTCCATACTTATACAGATGTCTGTGTAGATATTTCCATGTGTATACAGATGGTATTGAAGTTATTTCCATGTTTATACAGATGGTGGTGTAGATATTTCCATGTTTATTCAGATGACTGTGTAGATATTTCCATGTTTTTACAGATGACAGTGTAGATATTTCAATGTTTATAGAGATGGCGCTGTAGATATTTCCATGTTTATACAGATTGCGGTGTAGATATTTCCATGTTTTTACAGAGAGCGGTGTAGATATTTCCAGGTTTATATAGATGGTGGTGTAGATATTACCATGTTTATACAGATAGCGGTGTAGATATTTCCATGTTTATACAGATCGTGGTGAAGTTATTTCCATGTTTATACAGATCGTGGTGTAGATATTTCCATGTTTATACAGATCGCGGTGTAGATATTTCTATGTTTATACAGATAGCGGTGTAGATATTTCCATGTTTGTACAGATAGCGGTGTAGATATTTCCATGTTTATAGAGATAGCGGTGTAGGAATTTCCATGTTTATAGACATAGCGGTGTAGATATTTCCATGTTTGTATAGATGGCGTTGTAGATATTTCCATGTTTATACCGATAGATGAGTTGGTATTTCCACGTTTCTACAGATAGCGATGTAGATATTTCCATGTTTATACAGCTCGCGGTGCAGATATTTATATCTTTATACAGATGGCATTGTAGATATTTCCTTATTCACACAGATGGCGGTGTAGATGTTTCCATGTTTATACAGATGGCGGAGTAGTTAGTTCCATGTTTATGGAGATGGCAGTGTAGATATTTTCATGTTTATAGAGATGGCGGTGTAGATATTTCCATGTTTATAGAGATAGCAGTGTAGATATTTACATGTTTATACAGATGGCTGTGTAGGTATTTCCATGTGTATACAGATGAGATTGTAGATATTTCCATGTTTATTCAGATGACTGTAGAGGTATTTCCATGTTTTACAGATGGCTGTGCAGATATTTCTATGTTTATAGAGATAGCGGGGTAGATATTTCCATGTTTCTACAGATGTCGTTGTTGATATTTCCATCTATACACAGATGGCCGTGTAGATATTTCCATGTTTATACAGATGGCAGCGTAGATATTTCCATGGACATGCAGATGGCGGTGTAGATATTTCCATGTTTATACAGATAGCGGTGTAGATATTTCCATGTTTTCACAGATGGTGGTGTAGATATTTCCGTGTTTATACACATGGCGGAGTAGATAGTTCCATCTTCATGGAGATGGCAGTGTAGATATTTTCATGTTTATAGAGATGGCGGTGTAGATATTTCCGTATTTATAGAGATAGCGGTGTAGATATTTCCATCTTTCTACAGATGGCAGTGTAGATATTTCCATGTTTATACAGATCGCGGTGTAGATATTTCCATACTTATACAGATGTCTGTGTAGATATTTCCATGTGTATACAGATGGTATTGTAGGTATTTCCATGTTTATACAGATGGTGGTGTAGATATTTCCATGTTTATTCAGATGACTGTGTTGATATTTCCATGTTTTTACAGATGGCAGTGTAGGTATTTCAATGTTTATAGAAATGGCGCTTTAGATATTTCCATGTTTAAACAGATCGCGGTGTAGATATTTCCATGTTTATACAGAGAGCGGTGTAGATATTTCCATGTTTTTACAGATATCGGTGTAGATATTCCATGTTTACACAGATTGCGGTGTAGATATTTCCATCTTTCTACAGATGGCATTGTAGACATTTCCATGTTTATGCAGATGGCGGTGTATATATTTCCATGTTTATATAGATGGTGGTGTAGATATTACCATGTTTATACAGATAGCGGTGTAGATATTTCCATGTTTATACAGATCGCGGTGTAGATATTTCCATGTTTATACAGATCGTGGTGAAGATATTTCCATGTTTATACATATCGCGGTGTAGATATTTCCACATTTATAGAGATGGCGGTGTAGATATTTCCATACTTATACAGATGTCTGTGTAGATATTTCCATGTGTATACAGATGGTATTGAAGGTATTTCCCTGTTTATACAGATGGTGGTGTAGATATTTCCATGTTTATTCAGATGACTGTGTAGATATTTCCATGTTTTTACAGATGACAGTGTAGATATTTCAATGTTTATAGAGATGGCGCTGTAGATATTTCCATGTTTATACAGATCGCGGTGTAGATATTTCCAGGTTTATATAGATGGTGGTGTAGATATTACCATGTTTATACAGATAGCGGTGTAGATATTTCCATGTTTATACAGATCGTGGTGAAGTTATTTCCATGTTTATACAGATCTTGGTGTAGATATTTCCATGTTTATACAGATCGCGGTGTAGATATTTCTATGTTTATACAGATAGCGGTGTAGATATTTCCATGTTTGTACAGATAGCGGTGTAGATATTTCCATGTTTATAGAGATAGCGGTGTAGGTATTTCCATGTTTACAGACATAGCGGTGTAGATATTTCCATGTTTATATTGATGGCGTTGTAGATATTTCCATGTTTATACCGATAGATGTGTTGGTATTTCCACGTTTATACAGATAGCGATGTAGATATTTCCATGTTTATACAGCTCGCGCTGCAGATATTTATATCTTTATACAGATGGCATTGTAGATATTTCCCTATTCACACAGATGGCGGTGTAGATGTTTCCATGTTTATACAGATGGCGGAGTAGTTAGTTCCATGTTTATGGAGATGGCAGTGTAGATATTTTCATGTTCATAGAAATGGCGGTGTAGATATTTCCATGTTTATAGAGATAGCAGTGTAGATATTTACATGTGTATACAGATGGCATTGTAGATATTTCCATGTTTATACAGATGACTGTAGAGGTATTTCCATGTTTTACAGATGGCTGTGCAGATATTTCCATGTTTATAGAGATAGCGGTGTAGATATTTCCAAGCTTGTACAGATGGCGTTGTTGATATTTCCATCTATGCACAGATGGCCGTGTAGATAATTCCATGTTTATACAGATGGAAGCGTAGATATTTCCATGGACAAGCAGATGGCGGTGTAGATATTTCCATGTTTATACAGATAGCGGTGTAGATATTTCCATGTTTTCACAGATGGTGGTGTAGATATTTGCATGTTTATTCAGATGACTGTGTAGATATTTCCATGGTTTTACAGATGGCAGTGTAGATATTTCAATGTTTATAGAGATGGCGCGGTAGATATTTCCATGTTTATTCAGATCGCGGTGTAGTTATTTCCATGTTTATACAGATAGCGGTGTAGATATTTCCATGTTTTTACAGATATCGGTGTAGATATTTCCATGTTTACACAGATTGCGGTGTAGGTATTTCCATCTTTCTACAGATGGCATTGTAGATATTTCCATGTTTATGCAGATGGCGGTGTATATATTTCCATGTTTATATAGATGGTGGTGTAGATATTACCATGTTTATACAGGTAGCGGTGTAGATATTTCCATGTTTATACAGATCGTGGTGAAGATATTTCCATGTTTATACAGATCGCGGTGTAGATATTTCCATGTTTATACAGATAGCGGTGTAGATATTTCCATGTTTATACAGATAGCAGTGTGGATATTTCCATGTTTATACAGATCGCTGTGTAGATATTTCCATGTTTATACAGATCGCGGTGTAGTTATTTCCATGTTTATACAGATAGCGGTGTAGATATTTCCATGTTTTTACAGATAGCGGTGTAGATATTTCCATGTTTATAGAGATAGCGGTGTAGGTATTTCCATGTTTATTGACATAGCGGTGTAGATATTTCCATGTTTATATAGATGGCGTTGTAGATATTTCCATGTTTATACCGATAGATGTGTTGGTATTTCCACGTTTATACAGATAGCGATGTAGATATTTCCATGTTTATACAGGTCGCGGTGCAGATATTTATATCTTTATACAGATGGCATTGTAGATATTTCCTTATTCACACAGATGGCGGTGTAGATGTTTCCATGTTTCTACAGATGGCGGAGTAGTTAGTTCCATGTTTATGGAGATGGCAGTGTAGATATTTTCATGTTTATAGAGATGGCGGTGTAGATATTTCCATGTTTATAGAGATAGCAGTGTAGATATTTACAAGTTTATACAGATGGCTGTGTAGGTATTTCCATGTGTATACAGATGGCATTGTAGATATTTCCATGTTTATACAGATGACTGTAGAGGTATTTCCATGTTTTACAGATGGCTGTGCAGATATTTCCATGTTTATAGAGATAGCGGTGTAGATATTTCCAAGTTTGTACAGATGGCGTTGTTGATATTTCCATCTATACACAGATGGCCGTGTAGATATTTCCATGTTTATACAGATGGCAGCGTAGATATTTCCATGGACATGCAGATGGCAGTGTAGATATTTCCATGTTTATACAGATAGCGTTGTAGATATTTCCATGTTTTCACAGTTGGTGGTGTAGATATTTCCGTGTTTATACACATGGCGGAGTAGGTACTTCCAAATTTATGGAGATGGAAGTGTAGATATTTTCATGTTTATAGAGATGGCGGTGTAGATATTTCCATATTTATCGAGATAGCGGTGTAGATATTTCCATCTTTCTACAGATGGCAGTGTAGATATTTCCATGTTTATACAGATGGCGGTGTAGTTATTTCCATACTTATACAGATGTCTGTGTAGATATTTCCATGTGTATACAGTTGGTATTGTAGGTATTTCCATGTTTATACAGATGGTGTTGTAGATATTTCCATGTTTATTCAGATGACTGTGTAGATATTTCCATGTTTTTACAGATGGCAGTGTAGGTAATTCAATGTTTATAGAGATGCGCTCTAGATATCTCCATGTTTATACAGATCGCGGTGTAGGTATTTCCATGTTTATACAGATAGCGGTGTAGATATTTCCATGTTTTTACAGATATCGGTGTAGATATTTCCATGTTTACACAGATTGCGGTGTAGATATTTCCATCTTTCTACAGATGGCATTGTAGTTATTTCCATGTTTATGCAGATGGCGGTGTATATATTTCCATGTTTATATAGATGGTGGTGTAGATATTACCATGTTTATACAGATAGCGGTGTAGATATTTCCATGTTTATACAGATCGCGGTGTAGATATTTCCATGTTTATACAGATCGTGGTGAAGATATTTCCATGTTTATACATATCGCGGTGTAGATATTTCCACATTTATAGAGATGGCGGTGTAGATATTTCCATACTTATACAGATGTCTGTGTAGATATTTCCATGTGTATACAGATGGTATTGAAGGTATTTCCCTGTTTATACAGATGGTGGTGTAGATATTTCCATGTTTATTCAGATGACTGTGTAGATATTTCCATGTTTTTACAGATGACAGTGTAGATATTTCAATGTTTATAGAGATGGCGCTGTAGATATTTCCATGTTTATACAGATCGCGGTGTAGATATTTCCAGGTTTATATAGATGGTGGTGTAGATATTACCATGTTTATGCAGATAGCGGTGTAGATATTTCCATGTTTATACAGATCGTGGTCAAGTTATTTAAATGTTTATACAGATCGTGGTGTAGATATTTCCATGTTTATACAGATCGCGGTGTAGATATTTCTATGTTTATACAGATAGCGGTGTAGCTATTTCCATGTTTGTACAGATAGCGGTGTAGATATTTCCATGTTTATAGAGATAGCGGTGTAGGTATTTCCATGTTTACAGACATAGCGGTGTAGATATTTCCATGTTTATATTGATGGCGTTGTAGATATTTCCATGTTTATACCGATAGATGTGTTGGTATTTCCACGTTTATACAGATAGCGATGTAGATATTTCCATGTTTATACAGCTCGCGCTGCAGATATTTATATCTTTATACAGATGGCATTGTAGATATTTCCCTATTCACACAGATGGCGGTGTAGATGTTTCCATGTTTATACAGATGGCGGAGTAGTTAGTTCCATGTTTATGGAGATGGCAGTGTAGATATTTTCATGTTCATAGAAATGGCGGTGTAGATATTTCCATGGTTATAGAGATAGCAGTGTAGATATTTACATATGTATACAGATGGCATTGTAGATATTTCCATGTTTATACAGATGACTGTAGAGGTATTTCCATGTTTTACAGATGGCTGTGCAGATATTTCCATGTTTATAGAGATAGCGGTGTAGATATTTCCAAGTTTGTACAGATGGCGTTGTTGATATTTCCATCTATGCACAGATGGCCGTGTAGATATTTCCATGTTTATACAGATGGAAGCGTAGATATTTCCATGGACAAGCAGATGGCGGTGTAGATATTTCCATGTTTATACAGATAGCGGTGTAGATATTTCCATGTTTATTCAGATCGCGGTGTAGTTATTTCCATGTTTATACAGATAGCGGTGTAGATATTTCCATGTTTTTACAGATATCGGTGTAGATATTTCCATGTTTACACAGATTGCGGTGTAGGTATTTCCATCTTTCTACAGATGGCATTGTAGATATTTCCATGTTTATGCAGATGGCGGTGTATATATTTCCATGTTTATATAGATGGTGGTGTAGATATTACCATGTTTATACAGGTAGCGGTGTAGATATTTCCATGTTTATACAGATCGTGGTGAAGATATTTCCATGTTTATACAGATCGCGGTGTAGATATTTCCATGTTTATACAGATAGCGGTGTAGATATTTCCATGTTTATACAGATAGCAGTGTGGATATTTCCATGTTTATACAGATCGCTGTGTAGATATTTCCATGTTTATACAGATCGCGGTGTAGTTATTTCCATGTTTATACAGATAGCGGTGTAGATATTTCCATGTTTTTACAGATAGCGGTGTAGATATTTCCATGTTTATAGAGATAGCGGTGTAGGTATTTCCATGTTTATTGACATAGCGGTGTAGATATTTCCATGTTTATATAGATGGCGTTGTAGATATTTCCATGTTTATACCGATAGATGTGTTGGTATTTCCACGTTTATACAGATAGCGATGTAGATATTTCCATGTTTATACAGGTCGCGGTGCAGATATTTATATCTTTATACAGATGGCATTGTAGATATTTCCTTATTCACACAGATGGCGGTGTAGATGTTTCCATGTTTCTACAGATGGCGGAGTAGTTAGTTCCATGTTTATGGAGATGGCAGTGTAGATATTTTCATGTTTATAGAGATGGCGGTGTAGATATTTCCATGTTTATAGAGATAGCAGTGTAGATATTTACAAGTTTATACAGATGGCTGTGTAGGTATTTCCATGTGTATACAGATGGCATTGTAGATATTTCCATGTTTATACAGATGACTGTAGAGGTATTTCCATGTTTTACAGATGGCTGTGCAGATATTTCCATGTTTATAGAGATAGCGGTGTAGATATTTCCAAGTTTGTACAGATGGCGTTGTTGATATTTCCATCTATACACAGATGGCCGTGTAGATATTTCCATGTTTATACAGATGGCAGCGTAGATATTTCCATGGACATGCAGATGGCAGTGTAGATATTTCCATGTTTATACAGATAGCGTTGTAGATATTTCCATGTTTTCACAGTTGGTGGTGTAGATATTTCCGTGTTTATACACATGGCGGAGTAGGTACTTCCAAATTTATGGAGATGGAAGTGTAGATATTTTCATGTTTATAGAGATGGCGGTGTAGATATTTCCATATTTATCGAGATAGCGGTGTAGATATTTCCATCTTTCTACAGATGGCAGTGTAGATATTTCCATGTTTATACAGATGGCGGTGTAGTTATTTCCATACTTACACAGATGTCTGTGTAGATATTTCCATGTGTATACAGTTGGTATTGTAGGTATTTCCATGTTTATACAGATGGTGTTGTAGATATTTCCATGTTTATTCAGATGACTGTGTAGATATTTCCATGTTTTTACAGATGGCAGTGTAGGTAATTCAATGTTTATAGAGATGCGCTCTAGATATCTCCATGTTTATACAGATCGCGGTGTAGGTATTTCCATGTTTATACAGATAGCGGTGTAGATATTTCCATGTTTTTACAGATATCGGTGTAGATATTTCCATGTTTACACAGATTGCGGTGTAGATATTTCCATCTTTCTACAGATGGCATTGTAGTTATTTCCATGTTTATGCAGATGGCGGTGTATATATTTCCATGTTTATATAGATGGTGGTGTAGATATTACCATGTTTATACAGATAGCGGTGTAGATATTTCCATGTTTATACAGATCGCGGTGTAGGTATTTCCATGTTTATACAGATCGTGGTGAAGATATTTCCATGTTTATACATATCGCGGTGTAGATATTTCCACATTTATAGAGATGGCGGTGTAGATATTTCCATACTTATACAGATGTCTGTGTAGATATTTCCATGTGTATACAGATGGTATTGAAGGTATTTCCCTGTTTATACAGATGGTGGTGTAGATATTTCCATGTTTATTCAGATGACTGTGTAGATATTTCCATGTTTTTACAGATGACAGTGTAGATATTTCAATGTTTATAGAGATGGCGCTGTAGATATTTCCATGTTTATACAGATTGCGGTGTAGATATTTCCAGGTTTACATAGATGGTGGTGTAGATATTACCATGTTTATACAGATAGCGGTGTAGATATTTCCATGTTTATACAGATCGTGGTGAAGTTATTTCCATGTTTATACAGATCTTGGTGTAGATATTTCCATGTTTATACAGATCGCGGTGTAGATATTTCTATGTTTATACAGATAGCGGTGTAGATATTTCCATGTTTGTACAGATAGCGGTGTAGATATTTCCATGTTTATAGAGATAGCGGTGTAGGTATTTCCATGTTTACAGACATAGCGGTGTAGATATTTCCATGTTTATATTGATGGCGTTGTAGATATTTCCATGTTTATACCGATAGATGTGTTGGTATTTCCACGTTTATACAGATAGCGATGTAGATATTTCCATGTTTATACAGCTCGCGCTGCAGATATTTATATCTTTATACAGATGGCATTGTAGATATTTCCCTATTCACACAGATGGCGGTGTAGATGTTTCCATGTTTATACAGATGGCGGAGTAGTTAGTTCCATGTTTATGGAGATGGCAGTGTAGATATTTTCATGTTCATAGAAATGGCGGTGTAGATATTTCCATGTTTATAGAGATAGCAGTGTAGATATTTACATGTGTATACAGATGGCATTGTAGATATTTCCATGTTTATACAGATGACTGTAGAGGTATTTCCATGTTTTACAGATGGCTGTGCAGATATTTCCATGTTTATAGAGATAGCGGTGTAGATATTTCCAAGCTTGTACAGATGGCGTTGTTGATATTTCCATCTATGCACAGATGGCCGTGTAGATATTTCCATGTTTATACAGATGGAAGCGTAGATATTTCCATGGACAAGCAGATGGCGGTGTAGATATTTCCATGTTTATACAGATAGCGGTGTAGATATTTCCATGTTTTCACAGATGGTGGTGTAGATATTTGCATGTTTATTCAGATGACTGTGTAGATATTTCCATGGTTTTACAGATGGCAGTGTAGATATTTCAATGTTTATAGAGATGGCGCGGTAGATATTTCCATGTTTATTCAGATCGCGGTGTAGTTATTTCCATGTTTATACAGATAGCGGTGTAGATATTTCCATGTTTTTACAGATATCGGTGTAGATATTTCCATGTTTACACAGATTGCGGTGTAGGTATTTCCATCTTTCTACAGATGGCATTGTAGATATTTCCATGTTTATGCAGATGGCGGTGTATATATTTCCATGTTTATATAGATGGTGGTGTAGATATTACCATGTTTATACAGGTAGCGGTGTAGATATTTCCATGTTTATACAGATCGTGGTGAAGATATATCCATGTTTATACAGATCGCGGTGTAGATATTTCCATGTTTATACAGATAGCGGTGTAGATATTTCCATGTTTATACAGATAGCAGTGTGGATATTTCCATGTTTATACAGATCGCTGTGTAGATATTTCCATGTTTATACAGATCGCGGTGTAGTTATTTCCATGTTTATACAGATAGCGGTGTAGATATTTCCATGTTTTTACAGATAGCGGTGTATATATTTCCATGTTTATAGAGATAGCGGTGTAGGTATTTCCATGTTTATTGACATAGCGGTGTAGACATTTCCATGTTTATATAGATGGCGTTGTAGATATTTCCATGTTTATACCGATAGATGTGTTGGTATTTCCACGTTTATACAGATAGCGATGTAGATATTTCCATGTTTATACAGGTCGCGGTGCAGATATTTATATCTTTATACAGATGGCATTGTAGATATTTCCTTATTCACACAGATGGCGGTGTAGATGTTTCCATGTTTATACAGATGGCGGAGTAGTTAGTTCCATGTTTATGGAGATGGCAGTGTAGATATTTTCATGTTTATAGAGATGGCGGTGTAGATATTTCCATGTTTATAGAGATAGCAGTGTAGATATTTACAAGTTTATACAGATGGCTGTGTAGGTATTTCCATGTGTATACAGATGGCATTGTAGATATTTCCATGTTTATACAGATGACTGTAGACGTATTTCCATGTTTTACAGATGGCTGTGCAGATATTTCCATGTTTATAGAGATAGCGGTGTAGATATTTCCAAGTTTGTACAGATGGCGTTGTTGATATTTCCATCTATACACAGATGGCCGTGTAGATATTTCCATGTTTATACAGATGGCAGCGTAGATATTTCCATGGACATGCAGATGGCAGTGTAGATATTTCCATGTTTATACAGATAGCGTTGTAGATATTTCCATGTTTTCACAGTTGGTGGTGTAGATATTTCCGTGTTTATACACATGGCGGAGTAGGTACTTCCAAATTTATGGAGATGGAAGTGTAGATATTTTCATGTTTATAGAGATGGCGGTGTAGATATTTCCATATTTATCGAGATAGCGGTGTAGATATTTCCATCTTTCTACAGATGGCAGTGTAGATATTTCCATGTTTATACAGATGGCGGTGTAGTTATTTCCATACTTATACAGATGTCTGTGTAGATATTTCCATGTGTATACAGATGGTATTGTAGGTATTTCCATGTTTATACAGATGGTGTTGTAGATATTTCCATGTTTATTCAGATGTCTGTGTAGCTATTTCCATGTTTTTACAGATGGCAGTGTAGGTAATTCAATGTTTATAGAGATGCGCTGTAGATATCTCCATGTTTATACAGATCGCGGTGTAGGTATTTCCATGTTTATACAGATAGCGGTGTAGATATTTCCATGTTTTTACAGATATCGGTGTAGATATTTCCATGTTTACACAGATTGCGGTGTAGATATTTCCATCTTTCTACAGATGGCATTGTAGTTATTTCCATGTTTATGCAGATGGCGGTGTATATATTTCCATGTTTATATAGATGGTGGTGGAGATATTACCATGTTTATACAGATAGCGGTGTAGGTATTTCCATGTTTATACAGATCGCGGTGTAGATATTTCCATGTTTATACAGATCGTGGTGAAGATATTTCCATGTTTATACATATCGCGGTGTAGATATTTCCATGTTTATACAGATGGCGGTGTAGATATTTCCATACTTATACAGATGTCTGTGTAGATATTTCCATGTGTATACAGATGGTATTGAAGTTATTTCCATGTTTATACAGATGGTGGTGTAGATATTTCCATGTTTATTCAGATGACTGTGTAGATATTTCCATGTTTTTACAGATGACAGTGTAGATATTTCAATGTTTATAGAGATGGCGCTGTAGATATTTCCATGTTTATACAGATTGCGGTGTAGATATTTCCATGTTTATACAGAGAGCGGTGTAGATATTTCCAGGTTTATATAGATGGTGGTGTAGATATTACCATGTTTATACAGATAGCGGTGTAGATATTTCCATGTTTATACAGATCGTGGTGAAGTTATTTCCATGTTTATACAGATCGTGGTGAAGATATTTCCATGTCTATACAGATCGCGGTGTAGATATTTCTATGTTTATACAGATAGCGGTGTAGATATTTCAATGTTTGTACAGATAGCGGTGTAGATATTTCCATGTTTATAGAGATAGCGGTGTAGGAATTTCCATGTTTATAGACATAGCGGTGTAGATATTTCCATGTTTGTATAGATGGCGTTGTAGATATTTCCATGTTTATACCGATAGATGAGTTGGTATTTCCACGTTTATACAGATAGCGATGTAGATATTTCCATGTTTATACAGCTCGCGGTGCAGATATTTATATCTTTATACAGATGGCATTGTAGATATTTCCTTATTCACACAGATGGCGGTTTAGATGTTTCCATGTTTATACAGATGGCGGAGTAGTTAGTTCCATGTTTATGGAGATGGCAGTGTAGATATTTTCATGTTTATAGAGATGGCGGTGTAGATATTTCCATGTTTATAGAGATATCAGTGTAGATATTTACATGTTTATACAGATGGCTGTGTAGATATTTCCATCTGTATACAGATGAGATTGTAGATATTTCCATGTTTATTCAGATGACTGTAGAGGTATTTCCATGTTTTACAGATGGCTGTGCAGATATTTCTATGTTTATAGAGATAGCGGGGTAGATATTTCCATGTTTCTACAGATGGCGTTGTTGATATTTCCATCTATACACAGATGGCCGTGTAGATATTTCCATGTTTATACAGATGGCAGCGTAGATATTTCCATGGACATGCAGATGGCGGTGTAGATATTTCCATGTTTATACAGATAGCGGTGTAGATATTTCCATGTTTTCACAGATGGTGGTGTAGATATTTCCGTGTTTATACACATGGCGGAGTAGATAGTTCCATCTTCATGGAGATGGCAGTGTAGATATTTTCATGTTTATAGAGATGGCGGTGTAGATATTTCCGTATTTATAGAGATAGCGGTGTAGATATTTCCATCTTTCTACAGATGGCAGTGTAGATATTTCCATGTTTATACAGATCGCGGTGTAGATATTTCCATACTTATACAGATGTCTGTGTAGATATTTCCATGTGTATACAGATGGTATTGTAGGTATTTCCATGTTAATACAGATGGTGGCGTAGATATTTCCATGTTTATTCAGATGACTGTGTTGATATTTCCATGTTTTTACAGATGGCAGTGTAGGTATTTCAATGTTTATAGAAATGGCGCTTTAGATATTTCCATGTTTAAACAGATCGCGGTGTAGATATTTCCATGTTTATACAGAGAGCGGTGTAGATATTTCCATGTTTTTACAGATATCGGTGTAGATATTCCATGTTTACACAGATTGCGGTGTAGGTATTTCCATATTTCTACAGATGGCATTGTAGATATTTCCATGTTTATGCAGATGGCGGTGTATATATTTCCATGTTTTTATAGATGGTGGTGTAGATATTACCATGTTTATACAGATAGCGGTGTAGCTATTTCCATGTTTATACAGATCGTGGTGAAGATATTTCCATGTTTATACAGATCGCGGTGTAGATATTTCCATGTTTATACAGATTGCGGTGTAGATATTTCCATGTTTATACAGATAGCGGTGTAGATATTTCCATGTTTATACAGATAGCGGTGTAGGTATTTCCATGTTTATGGACATAGCGGTGTAGATATTTCCATGTTTATATAGATGGCGTTGTAGATATTTCCATGTTTATACCGATAGATGTGTTGGTATTTAAACGTTTCTACAGATAGCGATGTAGATATTTCCATGTTTATACAGCTCGCGGTGCAGATATTTATATCTTTATACAGATGGCATTGTAGATATTTCCTTATTCACACAGATGGCGGTGTAGATGTTTCCATGTTTATACAGATGGCGGAGTAGTTAGTTCCATGTTTATGGAGATGGCAGTGTAGATATTTTCATGTTTATAGAGATGGCGGTGTAGATATTTCCATGTTTATAGAGATAGCAGTGTAGATATTTACATGTTTATACAGATGGCTTTGTAGATATTTCCATGTGTATACAGATGAGATTGTAGATATTTCCATGTTTATTCAGATGACTGTAGAGGTATTTCCATGTTTTACAGATGGCTGTGCAGATATTTCTATGTTTATAGAGATAGCGGGGTAGATATTTCCATGTTTCTACAGATGGCGTTGTTGATATTTCCATCTATACACAGATGGCCGTGTAGATATTTCCATGTTTATACAGATGGCAGCGTAGATATTTCCATGGACATGCAGATGGCGGTGTAGATATTTCCATGTTTATACAGATAGCGGTGTAGATATTTCCATGTTTTCACAGATGGTGGTGTAGATATTTCCGTGTTTATACACATGGCGGAGTAGATAGTTCCATCTTTATGGAGATGGCAGTGTAGATATTTTCATGTTTATAGAGATGGCGGTGTAGATATTTCCGTATTTATAGAGATAGCGGTGTAGATATTTCCATCTTTCTACAGATGGCAGTGTAGATATTTCCATGTTTATACAGATTGCGGTGTAGATATTTCCATACTTATACAGATGTCTGTGCAGATATTTCCATGTGTATACAGATGGTATTGTAGGTATTTCCATGTTTATACAGATGGTGGTGTAGATATTTCCATGTTTATTCAGATGACTGTGTTGATATTTCCATGTTTTTACAGATGGCAGTGTAGGTATTTCAATGTTTATAGAAATGGCGCTTTAGATATTTCCATGTTTAAACAGATCGCGGTGTAGATATTTCCATGTTTATACAGAGAGCGGTATAGATATTTCCATGTTTTTACAGATATCGGTGTAGATATTTCCATGTTTACACAGATTGCGGTTTAGATATTTCCATATTTCTACAGATGGCATTGTAGATATTTCCATGTTTATGCAGATGGCGGTGTATATATTTCCATGTTTTTATAGATGGTGGTGTAGATATTACCATGTTTATACAGATAGCGGTGTAGCTATTTCCATGTTTATACAGATCGTGGTGAAGATATTTCCATGTTTATACAGATCGCGGTGTAGATATTTCCATGTTTATACAGATTGCGGTGTAGATATTTCCATGTTTATACAGATAGCGGTGTAGATATTTCCAAGTTTATACAGATAGCGGTGTAGGTATTTCCATGTTTATGGACATAGCGGTGTAGATATTTCCATGTTTATATAGATGGCGTTGTAGATATTTCCATGTTTATACCGATAGATGTGTTGGTATTTAAACGTTTCTACAGATAGCGATGTAGATATTTCCATGTTTATACAGCTCGCGGTGCAGATATTTATATCTTTATACAGATGGCATTGTAGATATTTCCTTATTCACACAGATGGCGGTGTAGATGTTTCCATGTTTATACAGATGGCGGAGTAGTTAGTTCCATGTTTATGGAGATGGCAGTGTAGATATTTTCATGTTTATAGAGATGGCGGTGTAGATATTTCCATGTTTATAGAGATAGCAGTGTAGATATTTACATGTTTATACAGATGGCTGTGTAGATATTTCCATGTGTATACAGATGAGATTGTAGATATTTCCATGTTTATTCAGATGACTGTAGAGGTATTTCCATGTTTTACAGATGGCTGTGCAGATATTTCTATGTTTATAGAGATAGCGGGGTAGATATTTCCATGTTTCTACAGATGGCGTTGTTGATATTTCCATCTATACACAGATGGCCGTGTAGATATTTCCATGTTTATACAGATGGCAGCGTAGATATTTCCATGGACATGCAGATGGCGGTGTAGATATTTCCATGTTTATACAGATAGCGGTGTAGATATTTCCATGTTTTCACAGATGGTGGTGTAGATATTTCCGTGTTTATACACATGGCGGAGTAGATAGTTCCATCTTTATGGAGATGGCAGTGTAGATATTTTCATGTTTATAGAGATGGCGGTGTAGATATTTCCGTATTTATAGAGATAGCGGTGTAGATATTTCCATCTTCCTACACATGGCAGTGTAGATATTTCCATGTTTATACAGATCGCGGTGTAGATATTTCCATACTTATACAGATGTCTGTGTAGATATTTCCATGTGTATACAGATGGTATTGTACGTATTTCCATGTTTATACAGATGGTGGTGTAGATATTTCCATGTTTATTCAGATGACTGTGTTGATATTTCCATGTTTTTACAGATGGCAGTGTAGGTATTTCAATGTTTATAGAAATGGCGCTTTAGATATTTCCATGTTTAAACAGATCGCGGTGTAGATATTTCCATGTTTATACAGAGAGCGGTGTAGATATTTCCATGTTTTTACAGATATCGGTGTAGATATTTCCATGTTTACACAGATTGCAGTTTAGATATTTCCATATTTCTACAGATGGCATTGTAGATATTTCCATGTTTATGCAGATGGCGGTGTATATATTTCCATGTTTTTATAGATGGTGGTGTAGATATTACCATGTTTATACAGATAGCGGTGTAGCTATTTCCATGTTTATACAGATCGTTGTGAAGATATTTCCATGTTTATACAGATAGCGGTGTAGATATTTCCATGTTTATACAGATAGCGGTGTAGGTATTTCCATGTTTATGGACATAGCGGTGTAGATATTTCCATGTTTATATAGATGGCGTTGTAGATAATTCCATGTTTATACCGATAGATGTGTTGGTATTTAAACGTTTCTACAGATAGCGATGTAGATATTTCCATGTTTATGCAGATGGCGGTGTATATATTTCCATGTTTCTATAGATGGTGGTGTAGATATTACCATGTTTATACAGATAGCGGTGTAGCTATTTCCATGTTTATACAGATCGTGGTGAAGATATTTCCATGTTTATACAGATCGCGGTGTAGATATTTCCATGTTTATACAGATTGCGGTGTAGATATTTCCATGTTTATACAGATAGCGGTGTAGATATTTCCATGTTTATACAGATAGCGGTGTAGGTATTTCCATGTTTATGGACATAGCGGTGTAGATATTTCCATGTTTATATAGATGGCGTTGTAGATATTTCCATGTTTATACCGATAGATGTGTTGGTATTTAAACGTTTCTACAGATAGCGATGTAGATATTTCCATGTTTATACAGCTCGCGGTGCAGATATTTATATCTTTATACAGATGGCATTGTAGATATTTCCTTATTCACACAGATGGCGGTGTAGATGTTTCCATGTTTATACAGATGGCGGAGTAGTTAGTTCCATGTTTATGGAGATGGCAGTGTAGATATTTTCATGTTTATAGAGATGGCGGTGTAGATATTTCCATGTTTATAGAGATAGCAGTGTAGATATTTACATGTTTATACAGATGGCTGTGTAGATATTTCCATGTGTATACAGATGAGATTGTAGATATTTCCATGTTTATTCAGATGACTGTAGAGGTATTTCCATGTTTTACAGATGGCTGTGCAGATATTTCTATGTTTATAGAGATAGCGGGGTAGATATTTCCATGTTTCTACAGATGGCGTTGTTGATATTTCCATCTATACACAGATGGCCGTGTAGATATTTCCATGTTTATACAGATGGCAGCGTAGATATTTCCATGGACATGCAGATGGCGGTGTAGATATTTCCATGTTTATACAGATAGCGGTGTAGATATTTCCATGTTTTCACAGATGGTGGTGTAGATATTTCCGTGTTTATACACATGGCGGAGTAGATAGTTCCATCTTTATGGAGATGGCAGTGTAGATATTTTCATGTTTATAGAGATGGCGGTGTAGATATTTCCGTATTTATAGAGATAGCGGTGTAGATATTTCCATCTTCCTACACATGGCAGTGTAGATATTTCCATGTTTATACAGATCGCGGTGTAGATATTTCCATACTTATACAGATGTCTGTGTAGATATTTCCATGTGTATACAGATGGTATTGTACGTATTTCCATGTTTATACAGATGGTGGTGTAGATATTTCCATGTTTATTCAGATGACTGTGTTGATATTTCCATGTTTTTACAGATGGCAGTGTAGGTATTTCAATGTTTATAGAAATGGCGCTTTAGATATTTCCATGTTTAAACAGATCGCGGTGTAGATATTTCCATGTTTATACAGAGAGCGGTGTAGATATTTCCATGTTTTTACAGATATCGGTGTAGATATTTCCATGTTTACACAGATTGCGGTTTAGATATTTCCATATTTCTACAGATGGCATTGTAGATATATCCATGTTTATGCAGATGGCGGTGTATATATTTCCATGTTTTTATAGATGGTGGTGTAGATATTACCATGTTTATACAGATAGCGGTGTAGCTATTTCCATGTTTATACAGATCGTTGTGAAGATATTTCCATGTTTATACAGATAGCGGTGTAGATATTTCCATGTTTATACAGATAGCGGTGTAGGTATTTCCATGTTTATGGACATAGCGGTGTAGATATTTCCATGTTTATATAGATGGCGTTGTAGATAATTCCATGTTTATACCGATAGATGTGTTGGTATTTAAACGTTTCTACAGATAGCGATGTAGATATTTCCATGTTTATACAGCTCGCGGTGCAGATATTTATATCTTTATACAGATGGCATTGTAGATATTTCCTTATTCACACAGATGGCGGTGTAGATGTTTCCATGTTTATACAGATGGCAGAGTAGTTAGTTCCATGTTTATGGAGATGGCAGTGTAGATATTTTCATCTTTATAGAGATGCCGGTGTAGATATTTCCATGTTTATAGAGATAGCAGTGTAGATATTTACATGTTTATACAGATGGCTGTGTAGATATTTCCATGTGTATACAGATGAGATTGTAGATATTTCCATGTTTATTCAGATGACTGTAGAGGTATTTCCATGTTTTACAGATGGCTGTGCAGATATTTCTATGTTTATAGAGATAGCGGTGTAGATATTTCCATGTTTCTACAGATGGCGTTGTTGATATTTCCATCTATACACAGATGGCCGTGTAGATATTTCCATGTTTATACAGATGGCAGCGTAGATATTTCCATGGACATGCAGATGGCGGTGTAGATATTTCCATGTTTATACAGATAGCGGTGTAGGTATTTCCATGTTTTCACAGATGGTGGTGTAGATATTTCCGTGTTTATACACATGGCGGAGTAGATAGTTCCATCGTTATGGAGATGGCAGTGTAGATATTTTCATGTTTATAGAGATGGCGGTGTAGATATTTCCGTATTTATAGAGATAGCGGTGTAGATATTTCCATCTTTCTACAGATGGCAGTATAGATATTTCCATGTTTATGCAGATCGCGGTGTAGATATTTCCATACTTATACAGATGTCTGTGTAGATATTTCCATGTGTATACAGATGGTATTGTAGGTATTTCCATGTTTATACAGATGGTGGTGTAGATATTTCCATGTTTATTCAGATGACTGTGTTGATATTAGCATGTTTTTACAGATGGCAGTGTAGGTATTTCAATGTTTATAGAAATGGCGCTTTAGATATTTCCATGTTTAAACAGATCGCGGTGTAGATATTTCCATGTTTATACAGAGAGCGGTGTAGATATTTCCATGTTTTTACAGATATCGGTGTAGATATTTCCATGTTTACACAGATTGCGGTTTAGATATTTCCACATTTCTACAGATGGCATTGTAGATATTTCCATGTTTATGCAGATGGCGGTGTATATATTTCCATGTTTTTATAGATGGTGGTGTAGATATTACCATGTTTATACAGATAGCGGTGTAGCTATTTCCATGTTTATACAGATCGTGGTGAAGATATTTCCATGTTTATACAGATCGCGGTGTAGATATTTCCATGTTTATACAGATTGCGGTGTAGATATTTCCATGTTTATACAGATAGCGGTGTAGATATTTCCATGTTTATACAGATAGCGGTGTAGGTATTTCCATGTTTATGGACATAGCGGTGTAGATATTTCCATGTTTATATAGATGGCGTTGTAGATATTTCCATGTTTATACCGATAGATGTGTTGGCATTTAAACGTTTCTACAGATAGCGATGTAGATATTTCCATGTTTATACAGCTCGCGGTGCAGATATTTATATCTTTATACAGATGGCATTTTAGATATTCCCTTATTCACACAGATGGCGGTGGAGATGTTTCCATGTTTATACAGATGGCGGAGTAGTTAGTTCCATGTTTATGGAGATGGCAGTGTAGATATTTTCATGTTTATAGAGATGGCGGTGTAGATATTTCCATGTTCATAGAGATAGCAGTGTAGATATTTACATGTTTATACAGATGGCTGTGTAGATATTTCCATGTGTATACAGATGGCATGGAAGATATTTCCATGTTTATACAGATGACTGTAGAGGTATTTCCATGTTTTACAGATGGTTGTGCAGATATTTCCATGTTTATAGAGATAGCGGTGTAGATATTTCCAAGTTTGTACAGATGGCGTTGTTGATATTTCCATCTATGCACAGATGGCCGTGTAGATATTTCCATGTTTATACAGATGGAAGCATAGATATTTCCATGGCAAGCAGATGGCGGTGTAGATATTTCCATGTTTATACAGATAGCGGTGTAGATATTTCCATGTTTTCACAGATGGTGGTGTAGATATTACCGTGTTTTTACACATGGCGGAGTAGATACTTCCATCTTTATGGAGATGGCAGTGTAGATATTTTCATGTTTATAGAGATGGCGGTGTAGATATTTCGATATTTATAGAGATAGCGGTGTAGATATTTCCATCTTTCTACAGATGGCAGTGTAGATATTTCCATTTTTATACAGATGGCGGTGTAGATATTTCCATACTTATACAGATGTCTGTGTAGATATTTACATGTGTATACAGATGGTATTGTAGGTATTTCCATGTTTATACAGATGGTGGTGTAGATATTTCCATGTTTATTCAGATGACTGTGTAGATATTTCCATGTTTTTACAGATGGCAGTGTAGATATTTCAATGTTTATAGAGATGGCGCGGTAGATATTTCCATGTTTATTCAGATCGTGGTGTAGGTATTTCCATGTTTATACAGATAGCGGTGTAGATATTTCCATGTTTTTACAGATATCGGTGTAGATATTTCCATGTTTACACAGATTGCGGTGTAGGTATTTCCATCTTTCTACAGATGGCATTGTAGATATTTCCATGTTTATGCAGATGGCGGTGTATATATTTCCATGTTTATATAGATGGTGGTGTAGATATTACCATGTTTATACAGGTAGCGGTGTAGATATTTCCATGTTTATACAGATCGTGGTGAAGATATTTCCATGTTTATACAGATTGCGGTGTAGATATTTCCATGTTTATACAGATCGCGGTGTAGATATTTCCATGTTTATACAGATCGTGGTGTAGATATTTCCATGTTTATACAGATAGCAGTGTGGATATTTCCATGTTTATACAGATCGCTGTGTAGATATTTCCATGTTTATACAGATCACGGTGTAGTTATTTCCATGTTTATACAGATAGCGGTGTAGATATTTCCATGTTTTTACAGATAGCGGTGTAGATATTTCCATGTTTATGGAGATAGCGATGTAGGTATTTCCATGTTTATTGACATAGCGGTGTAGATATTTCCATGTTTATATAGATGGCGTTGTAGATATTTCCATGTTTATACCGATAGATGTGTTGGTATTTCCACGTTTATACAGATAGCGATGTAGATATTTCCATGTTTATACAGCTCGCGGTGCAGATATTTATATCTTTATACAGATGGCATTGTAGATATTTCCTTATTCACACAGATGGCGGTGTAGATGTTTCCATGTTTATACAGATGGCGGAGAAGTTAGTTCCATGTTTATGGAGATGGCAGTGTAGATATTTTCATGTTTATAGAGATGGCGGTGTCGATATTTCCATGTTTATAGAGATAGCAGTGTAGATATTTACAAGTTTATACAGATGGCTGTGTAGGTATTTCCATGTGTATACAGATGGCATTGTAGATATTTCCATGTTTATACAGATGACTGTAGAGTTATTTCCATGTTTTACAGATGGCTGTGCAGATATTTCCATGTTTATAGAGATAGCGGTGTAGATATTTCCAAGTTTGTACAGGTGACGTTGTTGATATTTCCATCTATACACAGATGGCCGTGTAGATATTTCCATGTTTATACAGATGGCAGCGTAGATATTTCCATGGACATGCAGATGGCGGTGTAGATATTTCCATGTTTATACAGATAGCGTTGTAGATATTTCCATGTTTTCACAGATGGTGGTGTAGATATTTCCGTGTTTATACACATGGCGGAGTAGATACTTCCAACTTTATGGAGATGGCAGTGTAGATATTTTCATGTTTATAGAGATGGCGGTGTAGATATTTCCATATTTATCGAGATAGCGGTGTAGATATTTCCATCTTTCTACAGATGGCAGTGTAGATATTTCCATGTTTATACAGATGGCGGTGTAGTTATTTCCATACTTATACAGATGTCTGTGTAGATATTTCCATGTGTATACAGATGGTATTGTAGGTATTTCCATGTTTATACAGATGGTGTTGTAGATATTTCCATGTTTATTCAGATGACTGTGTAGATATTTCCATGTTTTTACAGATGGCAGTGTAGATAATTCAATGTTTATAGAGATGCGCTGTAGATATCTCCATGTTTATTCAGAACGCGGTGTAGGTATTTCCATGTTTGTACAGATAGCGGTGTAGATATTTCCATGTTTTTACAGATATCGGTGTAGATATTTCCATGGTTACACAGATTGCGGTGTAGATATTTCCATCTTTCTACAGATGGCATTGTAGATATTTCCATGTTTATGCAGATGGCGGTGTATATATTTCCATGTTTATATAGTTGGTGGTGTAGGTATTACCATGTTTATACAGATAGCGGTGTAGATATTTCCATGTTTATACAGATCGCGGTGTAGATATTTCCATGTTTATACAGATCGTGGTGAAGATATTTCCATGTTTATACATATCGCGTTGTAGATATTTCCATGTTTATACAGATGGCGGTGTAGATATTTCCATACTTATACAGATGTCTGTGTAGATATTTCCATGTGTATACAGATGGTATTGAAGGTATTTCCATGTTTATACAGATGGTGGTGTAGATATTTCCATGTTTATTCAGATGACTGTGTAGATATTTCCATGTTTTTACAGATGACATTGTAGATATTTCAATGTTTATAGAGATGGCGCTGTAGATATTTCCATGTTTACACAGATCGCGGTGTAGATATTTCCATGTTTATACAGAGAGCGGTGTACATATTTCCAGGTTTATATAGATGGTGGTGTAGATATTACCATGTTTATACAGATAGCGGTGTAGATATTTCCATGTTTATACAGATCGTGGTGAAGTTATTTCCATGTTTATACAGATCGTGGTGTAGATATTTCCATGTTTATACAGATCGCGGTGTAGATATTTCTATGTTTATACAGATAGCGGTGTAGATATTTCCATGTTTGTACAGATAGCGGTGTAGATATTTCCATGTTTATAGAGATAGCGGTGTAGGAATTTCCATGTTTATAGACATAGCGGTGTAGCTATTTCCATGTTTGTATAGATGGCGTTGTAGATATTTCCATGTTTATACCGATAGATGAGTTGGTATTTCCACATTTATACAGATAGCGATGTAGATATTTCCATGTTTATACAGCTCGCGGTGCAGATATTTATATCTTTATACAGATGGCATTGTAGATATTTCCTTATTCACACAGATGGCGGTGTAGATGTTTCCATGTTTATACAGATGGCGGAGTAGTTAGTTCCATGTTTATGGAGATGGCAGTGTAGATGTTTTCATGTTTATAGAGATGGCGGTGTAGATATTTCCATGTTTATAGAGATAGCAGTGTAGATATTTACATGTTTATACAGATGGCTGTGTAGATATTTCCATGTGTATACAGATGGCATTGTAGATATTTCCATGTTTATTCAGATGACTGTAGAGGTATTTCCATGTTTTACAGATGGCTGTGCAGATATTTCTATGTTTATAGAGATAGCGGTGTAGATATTTCCATGTTTCTACAGATGGCGTTGTTGATATTTCCATCTATACACAGATGGCCGTGTAGATATTTCCATGTTTATACAGATGGCAGCGTAGATATTTCCATGGACATGCAGATGGCGGTGTAGATATTTCCATGTTTTCACAGATGGTGGTGTAGATATTTCCGTGTTTATACACATGGCAGAGTAGATACTTCCGTCTTTATGGAGATGGCAGTGTAGATATTTTCATGTTTATAGAGATGGCGGTGTAGATATTTCCATATTTATAGAGATAGCGGTGTAGATATTTCCATCTTTCTACAGATGGAAGTGTAGATATTTCCATGTTTATACAGATGGCGGTGTACATATTTCCATACTTATACAGATGTCTGTGTAGATATTTCCATGTGTATACAGATGGTATGTAGGTATTTCCATGTTTATACAGATGGTGGTGTAGATATTTCCATGTTTATTCAGATGACTGTGAAGGTATTTCCATGTTTTTACCGATGGCAGTGTAGATATTTCAATGTTTATAGAGATGGCGCTGTAGATATCTCCATGTTTATGCAGATCGCGGTGTAGATATTTCCATGTTTATACAGATAGCGGTGTAGATATTTCCATATTTTTACAGATGTCGGTGTAGATATTTCCATGTTTACACAGATTGCGGTGTAGATATTTCCATCTTTCTACAGATGGCATTGTAGATATTTCCATGTTTATGCAGATGGCGGTGTAGATATTTCCATGTTTGTATAGATGGTGGTGTAGATATTACCATGTTTATACAGATAGCGGTGTAGATATTTCCATGTTTATACAGGTCGTGGTGAAGATATTTCCACGTTTATACAGATAGCGGTGTAGATATTTCCATGTTTATACAGATCGCGGTGTAGTTATTTCCATGTTTATACAGATAGCGTTGTAGATATTTCCATGTTTATACAGATAGCGGTGTAGATATTTCCACGTTTTTACAGATATCGGTGTAGATATTTCCATGTTTACACAGATTGCGGTGTAGATATTTCCATCTTTCTACAGATGGCATTGTAGATATTTCCATGTTTATGCAGATGGCGGTGCAGATATTTCCACGTTTATATAGATGGTGGTGTAGATATTACCATGTTTATACAGATAGCGTTGTAGATATTTCCATGTTTATACAGATCGTGGTGAAGATATTTCCAGGTTTATACCGTTCGCGGTGTAGATATTTCCATGTTTATACAGATCGCTGTGAAGATATTTCCATGTTTATACAGATCGCGGTGTAGATATTTCCATGTTTATACAGATCGCGGTGTAGATATTTCCATGTTTATAGAGATAGCGGTGTAGGTATTTCCATATTTACAGACATAGCGGTGTAGATATTTCCATGTTTATATTGATGGCGTTGTAGATATTTCCATGTTTATACCGATAGATGTGTTGGTATTTCCACGTTTATACAGATAGCGATGTAGATATTTCCATGTTTATACAGCTAGCGCTGCAGATATTTATATCTTTATACAGATGGCATTGTAGATATTTCCCTATTCACACAGATGGCGGTGTAGATGTTTCCATGTTTATACAGATGGCGGAGTAGTTAGTTCCATGTTTATGGAGATGGCAGTGTAGATATTTTCATGTTCATAGAAATGGCGGTGTAGATATTTCCATGTTTATAGAGATAGCAGTGTAGATATTTACATGTTTATACAGATGGCTGTGTAGATATTTCCATGTGTATACAGATGGCATTGAAGATATTTCCATGTTTATACAGATGACTGTAGAGGTATTTCCATGTTTTACAGATGGCTGTGCAGATATTTCCATGTTTATAGAGATAGCGGTGTAGATATTTCCAAGTTTGTACAGATGGCGTTGTTGATATTTCCATCTATGCACAGATGGCCGTGTAGATATTTCCATGTTTATACAGATGGAAGCGTAGATATTTCCATGGACAAGCAGATGGCGGTGTAGATATTTCCATGTTTATACAGATAGCGGTGTAGATATTTCCATGTTTTCACAGATGGTGGTGTAGATATTACCGTGTTTATACACATGGCGGAGTAGATACTTCCATCTTTATGGAGATGGCAGTGTAGATATTTTCATGTTTATAGAGATGGCGGTGTAGATATTTCCATATTTATAGAGATAGCGGTGTAGATATTTCCATCTTTCTACAGATGGAAGTGTAGATATTTCCATGTTTATACAGATGGCGGTGTACATATTTCCATACTTATACAGATGTCTGTGTAGATATTTCCATGTGTATACAGATGGTATGTAGGTATTTCCATGTTTATACAGATGGTGGTGTAGATATTTCCATGTTTATTCAGATGACTGTGAAGGTATTTCCATGTTTTTACCGATGGCAGTGTAGATATTTCAATGTTTATAGAGATGGCGCTGTAGATATCTCCATGTTTATGCAGATCGCGGTGTAGATATTTCCATGTTTATACAGATAGCGGTGTAGATATTTCCATATTTTTACAGATGTCGGTGTAGATATTTCCATGTTTACACAGATTGCGGTGTAGATATTTCCATCTTTCTACAGATGGCATTGTAGATATTTCCATGTTTATGCAGATGGCGGTGTAGATATTTCCATGTTTGTATAGATGGTGGTGTAGATATTACCATGTTTATACAGATAGCGGTGTAGATATTTCCATGTTTATACAGGTCGTGGTGAAGATATTTCCACGTTTATACAGATAGCGGTGTAGATATTTCCATGTTTATACAGATCGCGGTGTAGTTATTTCCATGTTTATACAGATAGCGTTGTAGATATTTCCATGTTTATACAGATAGCGGTGTAGATATTTCCATGTTTTTACAGATATCGGTGTAGATATTTCCATGTTTACACAGATTGCGGTGTAGATATTTCCATCTTTCTACAGATGGCATTGTAGATATTTCCATGTTTATGCAGATGGCGGTGCAGATATTTCCACGTTTATATAGATGGTGGTGTAGATATTACCATGTTTATACAGATAGCGTTGTAGATATTTCCATGTTTATACAGATCGTGGTGAAGATATTTCCAGGTTTATACCGTTCGCGGTGTAGATATTTCCATGTTTATACAGATCGCTGTGAAGATATTTCCATGTTTATACAGATCGCGGTGTAGATATTTCCATGTTTATACAGATCGCGGTGTAGATATTTCCATGTTTATAGAGATAGCGGTGTAGGTATTTCCATATTTACAGACATAGCGGTGTAGATATTTCCATGTTTATATTGATGGCGTTGTAGATATTTCCATGTTTATACCGATAGATGTGTTGGTATTTCCACGTTTATACAGATAGCGATGTAGATATTTCCATGTTTATACAGCTAGCGCTGCAGATATTTATATCTTTATACAGATGGCATTGTAGATATTTCCCTATTCACACAGATGGCGGTGTAGATGTTTCCATGTTTATACAGATGGCGGAGTAGTTAGTTCCATGTTTATGGAGATGGCAGTGTAGATATTTTCATGTTCATAGAAATGGCGGTGTAGATATTTCCATGTTTATAGAGATAGCAGTGTAGATATTTACATGTTTATACAGATGGCTGTGTAGATATTTCCATGTGTATACAGATGGCATTGAAGATATTTCCATGTTTATACAGATGACTGTAGAGGTATTTCCATGTTTTACAGATGGCTGTGCAGATATTTCCATGTTTATAGAGATAGCGGTGTAGATATTTCCAAGTTTGTACAGATGGCGTTGTTGATATTTCCATCTATGCACAGATGGCCGTGTAGATATTTCCATGTTTATACAGATGGAAGCGTAGATATTTCCATGGACAAGCAGATGGCGGTGTAGATATTTCCATGTTTATACAGATAGCGGTGTAGATATTTCCATGTTTTCACAGATGGTGGTGTAGATATTACCGTGTTTATACACATGGCGGAGTAGATACTTCCATCTTTATGGAGATGGCAGTGTAGATATTTTCATGTTTATAGAGATGGCGGTGTAGATATTTCGATATTTATAGAGATAGCGGTGTAGATATTTCCATCTTTCTACAGATGGCAGTGTAGATATTTCCATTTTTATACAGATGGCGGTGTAGATATTTCCATACTTATACAGATGTCTGTGTAGATATTTCCATGTGTATACAGATGGTATTGTAGGTATTTCCATGTTTATACAGATGGTGGTGTAGATATTTCCATGTTTATTCAGATGACTGTGTAGATATTTCCATGTTTTTACAGATGGCAGTGTAGATATTTCAATGTATATAGAGATGGCGCGGTAGATATTTCCATGTTTATTCAGATCGCGGTGTAGGTATTTCCGTGTTTATACAGATAGCGGTGTAGGTATTTCCATGTTTTTACAGATATCGGTGTAGATATTTCCATGTTTACACAGATTGCGGTGTAGGTATTTCCATCTTTCTACAGATGGCATTGTAGATATTTCCATGTTTATGCAGATGGCGGTGTATATATTTCCATGTTTATATAGATGGTGGTGTAGATATTACCATGTTTATACAGGTAGCGGTGTAGATATTTCCATGTTTATACAGATCGTGGTGAAGATATTTCCATGTTTATACAGATCGCGGTGTAGATATTTCCATGTTTATACAGATCGCGGTGTAGATATTTCCATGTTTATACAGATCGCGGTGTAGATATTTCCATGTTTATACAGATAGCGGTGTGGATATTTCCATGTTTATACAGATCGCTGTGTAGATATTTCCATGTTTATACAGATCACGGTGTAGTTATTTCCATGTTTATACAGATAGCGGTGTAGATATTTCCATGTTTTTACAGATAGCGGTGTAGATATTTCCATGTTTATAGAGATAGCGGTGTAGGTATTTCCATGTTTATTGACATAGCGGTGTAGATATTTCCATGTTTATATAGATGGCGTTGTAGATATTTCCATGTTTATACCGATAGATGTGTTGGTATTTCCACGTTTATACAGATAGCGATGTAGATATTTCCATGTTTATACAGCTCGCGGTGCAGATATTTATATCTTTATACAGATGGCATTGTAGATATTTCCTTATTCACACAGATGGCGGTGTAGATGTTTCCATGTTTATACAGATGGCGGAGTAGTTAGTTCCATGTTTATGGAGATGGCAGTGTAGATATTTTCATGTTTATAGAGATGGCGGTGTCGATATTTCCATGTTTATAGAGATAGCAGTGTAGATATTTACAAGTTTATACAGATGGCTGTGTAGGTATTTCCATGTGTATACAGATGGCATTGTATATATTTCCATGTTTATACAGATGACTGTAGAGTTATTTCCATGTTTTACAGATGGCTGTGCAGATATTTCCATGTTTATAGAGATAGCGGTGTAGATATTTCCAAGTTTGTACAGACGACGTTGTTGATATTTCCATCTATACACAGATGGCCGTGTAGATATTTCCATGTTTATACAGATGGCAGCGTAGATATTTCCATGGACATGCAGATGGCGGTGTAGATATTTCCATGTTTATACAGATAGCGTTGTAGATATTTCCATGTTTTCCCAGATGGTGGTGTAGATATTTCCGTGTTTATACACATGGCGGAGTAGATACTTCCAACTTTATGGAGATGGCAGTGTAGATATTTTCATGTTTATAGAGATGGCGGTGTAGATATTTCCATATTTATCGAGATAGCGGTGTAGATATTTCCATCTTTCTACAGATGGCAGTGTAGATATTTCCATGTTTATACAGATGGCGGTGTAGTTATTTCCATACTTATACAGATGTCTGTGTAGATATTTCCATGTGTATACAGATGGTATTGTAGGTATTTCCATGTTTATACAGATGGTGTTGTAGATATTTCCATGTTTATTCAGATGACTGTGTAGATATTTCCATGTTTTTACAGATGGCAGTGTAGATAATTCAATGTTTATAGAGATGCGCTGTAGATATCTCCATGTTTATTCAGAACGCGGTGTAGGTATTTCCATGTTTATACAGATAGCGGTGTAGATATTTCCATGTTTTTACAGATATCGGTGTAGATATTTCCATGTTTACACAGATTGCGGTGTAGATATTTCCATCTTTCTACAGATGGCATTGTAGATATTTCCATGTTTATGCAGATGGCGGTGTATATATTTCCATGTTTATATAGTTGGTGGTGTAGGTATTACCATGTTTATACAGATAGCGGTGTAGATATTTCCATGTTTATACAGATCGCGGTGTAGATATTTCCATGTTTATACAGATCGTGGTGAAGATATTTCCATGTTTATACATATCGCGTTGTAGATATTTCCATGTTTATACAGATGGCGGTGTAGATATTTCCATACTTATACAGATGTCTGTGTAGATATTTCCATGTGTATACAGATGGTATTGAAGGTATTTCCATGTTTATACAGATGGTGGTGTAGATATTTCCATGTTTATTCAGATGACTGTGTAGATATTTCCATGTTTTTACAGATGACATTGTAGATATTTCAATGTTTATAGAGATGGCGCTGTAGATATTTCCATGTTTATACAGATCGCGGTGTAGATATTTCCATGTTTATACAGAGAGCAGTGTAGATATTTCCAGGTTTATATAGATGGTGGTGTAGATATTACCATGTTTATACAGATAGCGGTGTAGATATTTCCATGTTTATACAGATCGTGGTGAAGTTATTTCCATGTTTATACAGATCGTGGTGTAGATATTTCCATGTTTATACAGATCGCGGTGTAGATATTTCTATGTTTATACAGATAGCGGTGTAGATATTTCCATGTTTGTACAGATAGCGGTGTAGATATTTCCATGTTTATAGAGATAGCGGTGTAGGAATTTCCATGTTTATAGACATAGCGGTGTAGATATTTCCATGTTTGTATAGATGGCGTTGTAGATATTTCCATGTTTATACCGATAGATGAGTTGGTATTTCCACATTTATACAGATAGCGATGTAGATATTTCCATGTTTATACAGCTCGCGGTGCAGATATTTATATCTTTATACAGATAGCATTGTAGATATTTCCTTATTCACACAGATGGCGGTGTAGATGTTTCCATGTTTATACAGATGGCGGAGTAGTTAGTTCCATGTTTATGGAGATGGCAGTGTAGATGTTTTCATGTTTATAGAGATGGCGGTGTAGATATTTCCATGTTTATAGAGATAGCAGTGTAGATATTTACATGTTTATACAGATGGCTGTGTAGATATTTCCATGTGTATACAGATGGCATTGTAGATATTTCCATGTTTATTCAGATGACTGTAGAGGTATTTCCATTTTTACAGATGGCTGTGCAGATATTTCTATGTTTATAGAGATAGCGGTGTAGATATTTCCATGTTTCTACAGATGGCGTTGATATTTCCATCTATACACAGATGGCCGTGTAGATATTTCCATGTTTATACAGATGGCAGCGTAGATATTTCCATGGACATGCAGATGGCGGTGTAGATATTTCCATGTTTTCACAGATGGTGGTGTAGATATTTCCGTGTTTATACACATGGCAGAGTAGATACTTCCATCTTTATGGAGATGGCAGTGTAGATATTTTCATGTTTATAGAGATGGCGGTGTAGATATTTCCATATTTATAGAGATAGCGGTGTAGATATTTCCATCTTTCTACAGATGGAAGTGTAGATATTTCCATGTTTATACAGATGGCGGTGTAGATATTTCCATACTTATACAGATGTCTGTGTAGATATTTCCATGTGTATACAGATGGTATGTAGGTATTTCCATGTTTATACAGATGGTGGTGTAGATATTTCCATGTTTATTCAGATGACTGTGAAGGTATTTCCATGTTTTTACCGATGGCAGTGTAGATATTTCAATGTTTATAGAGATGGCGCTGTAGATATCTCCATGTTTATGCAGATCGCGGTGTAGATATTTCCATGTTTATACAGATAGCGGTGTAGATATTTCCATATTTTTACAGATGTCGGTGTAGATATTTCCATGTTTACACAGATTGCGGTGTAGATATTTCCATCTTTCTGCAGATGGCATTGTAGATATTTCCATGTTTATGCAGATGGCGGTGTAGATATTTCCATGTTTATATAGATGGTGGTGTAGATATTACCATGTTTATACAGATAGCGGTGTAGATATTTCCATGTTTATACAGGTCGTGGTGAAGATATTTCCACGTTTATACAGATAGCGGTGTAGATATTTCCATGTTTATACAGATCGCGGTGTAGTTATTTCCATGTTTATACAGATAGCGTTGTAGATATTTCCATGTTTATACAGATAGCGGTGTAGATATTTCCATGTTTTTACAGATATCGGTGTAGATATTTCCATGTTTACACAGATTGCGGTGTAGATATTTCCATCTTTCTACAGATGGCATTGTAGATATTTCCATGTTTATGCAGATGGCGGTGCAGATATTTCCACGTTTATATAGATGGTGGTGTAGATATTACCATGTTTATACAGATAGCGTTGTAGATATTTCCATGTTTATACAGATCGTGGTGAAGATATTTCCAGGTTTATACCGTTCGCGGTGTAGATATTTCCATGTTTATACAGATCGCTGTGAAGATATTTCCATGTTTATACAGATCGCGGTGTAGATATTTCCATGTTTATACAGATCGCGGTGTAGATATTTCCATGTTTATAGAGATAGCGGTGTAGGTATTTCCATATTTACAGACATAGCGGTGTAGATATTTCCATGTTTATATTGATGGCGTTGTAGATATTTCCATGTTTATACCGATAGATGTGTTGGTATTTCCACGTTTATACAGATAGCGATGTAGATATTTCCATGTTTATACAGCTAGCGCTGCAGATATTTACATCTTTATACAGATGGCATTGTAGATATTTCCCTATTCACACAGATGGCGGTGTAGATGTTTCCATGTTTATACAGATGGCCGAGTAGTTAGTTCCATGTTTATGGAGATGGCAGTGTAGATATTTTCATGTTCATAGAGATGGCGGTGTAGATATTTCCATGTTTATAGAGATAGCAGTGTAGATATTTACATGTTTATACAGATGGCTGTGTAGATATTTCCATGTGTATACAGATGGCATTGAAGATATTTCCATGTTTATACAGATGACTGTAGAGGTATTTCCATGTTTTACAGATGGCTGTGCAGATATTTCCATGTTTATAGAGATAGCGGTGTAGATATTTCCAAGTTTGTACAGATGGCGTTGTTGATATTTCCATCTATGCACAGATGGCCGTGTAGTTATTTCCATGTTTATACAGATGGAAGCGTAGATATTTCCATGGACAAGCAGATGGCGGTGTAGATATTTCCATGTTTATACAGATAGCGGTGTAGATATTTCCATGTTTTCACAGATGGTGGTGTAGATATTACCGTGTTTATACACATGGCGGAGTAGATACTTCCATCTTTATGGAGATGGCAGTGTAGATATTTTCATGTTTATAGAGATGGCGGTGTAGATATTTCGATATTTATAGAGATAGCGGTGTAGATATTTCCATCTTTCTACAGATGGCAGTGTAGATATTTCCATTTTTATACAGATGGCGGTGTAGTTATTTCCATACTTATACAGATGTCTGTGTAGATATTTCCATGTGTATACAGATGGTATTGTAGGTATTTCCATGTTTATACAGATGGTGTTGTAGATATTTCCATGTTTATTCAGATGACTGTGTAGATATTTCCATGTTTTTACAGATGGCAGTGTAGATAATTCAATGTTTATAGAGATGCGCTGTAGATATCTCCATGTTTATTCAGAACGCGGTGTAGGTATTTCCATGTTTATACAGATAGCGGTGTAGATATTTCCATGTTTTTACAGATATCGGTGTAGATATTTCCATGTTTACACAGATTGCGGTGTAGATATTTCCATCTTTCTACAGATGGCATTGTAGATATTTCCATGTTTATGCAGATGGCGGTGTATATATTTCCATGTTTATATAGTTGGTGGTGTAGGTATTACCATGTTTATACAGATAGCGGTGTAGATATTTCCATGTTTATACAGATCGCGGTGTAGATATTTCCATGTTTATACAGATCGTGGTGAAGATATTTCCATGTTTATACATATCGCGTTGTAGATATTTCCATGTTTATACAGATGGCGGTGTAGATATTTCCATACTTATACAGATGTCTGTGTAGATATTTCCATGTGTATACAGATGGTATTGAAGGTATTTCCATGTTTATACAGATGGTGGTGTAGATATTTCCATGTTTATTCAGATGACTGTGTAGATATTTCCATGTTTTTACAGATGACATTGTAGATATTTCAATGTTTATAGAGATGGCGCTGTAGATATTTCCATGTTTATACAGATCGCGGTGTAGATATTTCCATGTTTATACAGAGAGCGGTGTAGATATTTCCAGGTTTATATAGATGGTGGTGTAGATATTACCATGTTTATACAGATAGCGGTGTAGATATTTCCATGTTTATACAGATCGTGGTGAAGTTATTTCCATGTTTATACAGATCGTGGTGTAGATATTTCCATGTTTATACAGATCGCGGTGTAGACATTTCTATGTTTATACAGATAGCGGTGTAGATATTTCCATGTTTGTACAGATAGCGGTGTAGATATTTCCACGTTTATAGAGATAGCGGTGTAGGAATTTCCATGTTTATAGACATAGCGGTGTAGATATTTCCATGTTTGTATAGATGGCGTTGTGGATATTTCCATGTTTATACCGATAGATGAGTTGGTATTTCCACATTTATACAGATAGCGATGTAGATATTTCCATGTTTATACAGCTCGCGGTGCAGATATTTATATCTTTATACAGATGGCATTGTAGATATTTCCTTATTCACACAGATGGCGGTGTAGATGTTTCCATGTTTATACAGATGGCGGAGTAGTTAGTTCCATGTTTATGGAGATGGCAGTGTAGATGTTTTCATGTTTATAGAGATGGCGGTGTAGATATTTCCATGTTTATAGAGATAGCAGTGTAGATATTTACATGTTTATACAGATGGCTGTGTAGATATTTCCATGTGTATACAGATGGCATTGTAGATATTTCCATGTTTATTCAGATGACTGTAGAGGTATTTCCATGTTTTACAGATGGCTGTGCAGATATTTCTATGTTTATGGAGATAGCGGTGTAGATATTTCCATGTTTCTACAGATGGCATTGTTGATATTTCCATCTATACACAGATGGCCGTGTAGATATTTCCATGTTTATACAGATGGCAGCGTAGATATTTCCATGGACATGCAGATGGCGGTGTAGATATTTCCATGTTTTCACAGATGGTGGTGTAGATATTTCCGTGTTTATACACATGGCAGAGTAGATACTTCCATCTTTATGGAGATGGCAGTGTAGATATTTTCATGTTTATAGAGATGGCGGTGTAGATATTTCCATGTTTATAGAGATAGCAGTGTAGATATTTCCATGTTCATAGAGATAGCGGTGTTGATTTTTCCATGTTTATAGAGATAGCGGTGTGGATATATCCATGTTTGTACAGATAGGGGTGTAGATATTTCGATGTTTATAGAGATGGCGGTGTAGGTATTTCCATGTTTATACAGATCACGGTGTAGATATTTCCATGTTTATACAGTTCACGGTGTAGATATTTCCATGTTTATACAGATCATGGAGTAGATATTTCCATGTTTATACAGATTGCGGTGTTGATATTACCATGTTTATAGGGATAGCGGTGCAAATATTTCCACATTTATACAGATAGCGGTGTAGTTATTAGCATGTTTATACAGATAGCGGTGTAGATATTTCCATGTTTATACAGATACCGGTGTAGATATTTCCATGTTTATACAGACCGCAGTGTAGATATTTCGATGTTTATAGAGATTGCAGTGTAGATATTTCCAAGTTTGTAAAGATGGCGGTGTTGACGTTTCCATCAATACACAGATTGCCCTGTAGGTATTTATTTCAATGTGTATACAGATGGCATTGTAGATATTTCCATGTTTATACAGATTGTGGTGTAGATATTTCCATGTTTACACAGATGACTGTATAGGTATTTCCATTTTTATACAGATGGCGGTGAAGGTATTTCCATGTTTATAGAGATAGCGGTGTAGATATTTCCATGTTTATAGAGATAGCGGTGTAGATATTTCCATGTTTATACAGATAGCGGCTTAGATATTTCCTTGTTTATACAGACCGCGGTGTAGATATTTCCATGTTTATACAGATAGCGGTGCAGATATTTCCATGTTTGTATAGATGGCGGTGTTGATATTTCCATCTATACACAGATGATCGTGTAGATATTTCCATGTTTTTACAGATGGCGGCACAGGTATTTCCATGGATATGTAGATGGCAGTGTAGATATTTCCATGTTTACACAGATAGCGGTGTTGTTATTTCCATTTTTATATAGATATCGATGTAGATATTTCCATGTATATATACATGGCTGTGTAGATATTTCCATGTTTATACCGATAACTTTGTAAGTATTTCCATGTTTATACAGATGGCGGTGTAGATATTTCGATGTTTATAGAGATAGCAGTGGAGATATTTGCATGTTTACACAGATGACTGTATAGGTATTTCCATGTTTATACAGATGGCGGTGTAGATATTTACATGTTTATAGAGATAGCGGTGTAGATATTTCCATATTTATACAGATAACGGTGTAGAAATTTCCATGTTTATACAGAGAGCGGTGTAAATATTTCCATGTTTATACAGATCACGGTGTAGATATTTCCATGTTTATAGAGAAAGCAGTGTAGATATTTCCATGTTTATACAGATAGCGGTTTATATATTTCCATGTTTATACAGACCACGGTGTAGATATTTCCATGTTTATACAGATAGCAGTGCAGATATTTCCATGTTTCTATAGATGGCGGTGTTGATATTTCCATCTATACACAGATGACCGTGTAGATATTTCCATGTTTACACAGATAGCGGTGTAGTTTTTCCATGTTTATTTAGATAGCGGTGTAGATATTTCCATGTATATTCACATGGCTGTGTAGATATTTCCATGTTCATACAGATGGCATTGTAGATATTTCCATGTTTATACCGATAACTTTGTAAGTATTTCCATGTTTATACAGATGGCGGTGTAGATATTTCGATGTTTATAGAGATAGCAGTGGACATATTTCCATGTTTATACAGATAGCGGTGTAGATATTTCCACGTTTATACTGATCACGGTGTAGATATTTCAATGTTTATAGAGATGGCGGTGTAGATATTTCCATGTTCATAGAGATAGCGGTGTTGATTTTTCCATGATTATAGAGATAGCGGTGTGGATATTTCCATGTTTCTACAGATAGGCGTGTAGATATTTCCATGTTTATAGAGATGGCGGTGTAGGTATTTCCATGTTTATACAGATCACAGTGTAGATATTTCCATGTTTATACAGATCACGGTGTAGATATTTCCATGTTTATACAGATCATGGAGTAGATATTTCCATGTTTATGCAGCTCGCGGTGTTGATATTACCATGTTTATAGGGATAGCGGTGCAAATATTTCCACATTTATACAGATAGCGGTGTAGTTATTAGCATGTTTATACAGATAGCGGTGTAGATATTTCCATGTTTATACAGATACCGGTGTAGATATTTCCATGTTTATACAGACCGCAGTGTAGATATTTCAATGTTTATAGAGATTGCAGTGTAGATATTTCCAAGTCTGTAAAGATGGCGGTGTTGATGTTTCCATCTATACACAGATTGCCGTGTAGGTATTTATTTCCACGTGTATACTCATGGCATTGTAGATATTTCCATGTTTATACAGATTGTGGTGTAGATATTTCCATGTTTACACAGATGACTGTATAGGTATTTCCAGTTTTATACAGATGGCGGTGTAGATATTTCCATGTTTATAGAGATAGCGGTGTAGTTATTTCCATATTTATACAGATAACGGTGTAGAAATTTCCACGTTTATACAGATAGCGGTGTAAATATTTCCATGTTTATACAGATCACGGTGAAGATATTTCCATGTTTATAGAGATAGCGGTGTAGATATTTCCATGTTTATACAGATAGCGGTTTAGATATTTCCATGTTTATACAGACCGCGGTGTAGATATTTCCATGTTTATACAGATAGCGGTGCAGATATTTCCATGTTTGTATAGATGGCGGTGTTGATATTTCCATCTATACACAGATGACCGAGTAGATATTTCCATGTTTTTACAGATGGCGGCGCAGGTATTTCCATGGATATATACATGGCTGTGTAGATATTTCCATGTTTATACCGATAACTTTGTAAGTATTTCCATGTTTACACAGATGGCAGTGTAGATATTTCGATGTTTATAGAGATAGCAGTGGAGATATTTCCATGTTTACACAGATGACTGTATAGGTATTTATATGTTTATACAGATGGCGGTGTAGATATTTCGATGTTTATAGAGATAGCAGTGGAGATATTTCCATGTTTATACAGATAGCGGTGTAGATATTTCCACGTTTATACTGATCGCGGTGTAGATATTTCCATGTTTATAGAGATGGCGGTGTAGATATTTCCATGTTCATAGAGATAGCGGTGTTGATTTTTCCATGTTTATAGAGATAGCGGTGTGGATATTTCCATGTTTGTACAGATAAGGGTGTAGATATTTCCATGTTGATAGAGATGGCGGTGTAGGTATTTCCATGTTTATACAGATCACGGTGTAGACATTTCCATGTTTATACAGATCACGGTGTAGATATTTCCATGTTTATACAAATCATGGAGTAGATATTTCCATGTTTATACAGATCGCGGTGTTGATATTACCATGTTTATAGGGATAGCGGTGCAAATATTTCCACATTTATACAGATAGCGGTGTAGTTATTAGCATGTTTATACAGATAGCGGTGTAGATATTTCCATGTTTATACAGATACCGGTGTAGATATTTCCATGTTTATACAGACCGCAGTGTAGATATTTCAATGTTTATAGAGATTGCAGTGTAGATATTTCCAAGTCTGTAAAGATGGCGGTGTTGATGTTTCCATCTATACACAGATTGCCGTGTAGGTATTTATTTCCACGTGTATACTCATGGCATTGTAGATATTTCCATGTTTATACAGATTGTGGTGTAGATATTTCCATGTTTACACAGATGACTGTATAGGTATTTCCATTTTTATACAGATGGCGGTGTAGATATTTCCATGTTTATAGAGATAGCGGTGTAGTTATTTCCATATTTATACAGATAACGGTGTAGAAATTTCCACGTTTATACAGATAGCGGTGTAAATATTTCCATGTTTATACAGATCACGGTGAAGATATTTCCATGTTTATAGAGATAGCGGTGTAGATATTTCCATGTTTATACAGATAGCGGTTTAGATATTTCCATGTTTATACAGACCGCGGTGTAGATATTTCCATGTTTATACAGATAGCGGTGCAGATATTTCCATGTTTGTATAGATGGCGGTGTTGATATTTCCATCTATACACAGATGACCGAGTAGATATTTCCATGTTTTTACAGATGGCGGCGCAGGTATTTCCATGGATATATACATGGCTGTGTAGATATTTCCATGTTTATACCGATAACTTTGTAAGTATTTCCATGTTTATACAGATGGCAGTGTAGATATTTCGATGTTTATAGAGATAGCAGTGGAGATATTTCCATGTTTACACAGATGACTGTATAGGTATTTATATGTTTATACAGATGGCGGTGTAGATATTTCCATGTTTATAGAGATAGCGGTGTAGATATTTCCATATTTATACAGATAACGGTGTAGAAATTTCCAGGTTTATTCAGAGAGCGGTGTAAATATTTCCATGTTTATACAGATCACGGTGTAGATATTTCCATGTTTATAGAGATAGCGGTGTAGATATTTCCATGTTTATACAGATAGCGGTTTAGATATTTCCATGTTTATACAGACCGCGGTGTTAATATTTCCATGTTTATACAGACAGCGGTGCAGATATTTCCATGTTTCTATAGATGGCGGTGTTGATATTTCCATCTATACACAGATGACCGTGTAGATATTTCCATGTTTATACAGATGTCTGTGTAGATATTTCCATGTGTATACAGATGGTATTGTAGGTATTTCCATGTTTATACAGATGGTGGTGTAGATATTTCCATGTTTATTCAGATGACTGTGTTGATATTTCCATGTTTTACAGATGGCAGTGTAGATTTTTCAATGTTTATAGAGATGGCGCTGTAGATATTTCCATGTTTATACAGATAACGGTGGATATATTTCCAAGTTTATACAGACAGCAGTGGAGATATTTCCATGTTTATACACATAGTGGTGTACATATTTCCATGTTTATGCAGACAGCGGAGTAGGTATTCCCATGTTTATACAGATAGCGGTGCAGATATTTCCATGTTTATACAGATAGCGGTTTAGATATTTCCATGTTTATACAGACCGCGGTGTAGATATTTCCATGTTTATACAGATAGCGGTGCAGATATTTCCATGTTTCTATAGATGGCGGTGTTGATATTTCCATCTATACACAGATGACCGTGTAGATATTTCCATGTTTACACAGATAGCGGTGTAGTTTTTCCATGTTTATATAGATAGCGGTGTAGATATTTCCATGTATATTCACATGGCTGTGTAGATATTTCCATGTTCATACAGATGGCATTGTAGATATTTCCATGTTTATACCGATAACTTTCTAAGTATTTGCATGTTTATACAGATGGCGGTGTAGATATTTCGATGTTTATAGAGATAGCAGTGGAGATATTTCCATGTTTATACAGATAGCGGTGTAGATATTTCCACGTTTATACTGATCGCGGTGTAGATATTTCCATGTTTATAGAGATGGCGGTGTAGATATTTCCATGTTCATAGAGATAGCGGTGTTGATTTTTCCATGTTTATAGAGATAGCGGTGTGGATATTTCCATGTTTGTACAGATAAGGGTGTAGATATTTCCATGTTGATAGAGATGGAGGTGTAGGTATTTCCATGTTTATACAGATCACGGTGTAGACATTTCCATGTTTATACAGATCACGGTGTAGATATTTCCATGTTTATACAAATCATGGAGTAGATATTTCCATGTTTATACAGATCGCGGTGTTGATATTACCATGTTTATAGGGATAGCGGTGCAAATATTTCCACATTTATACAGATAGTGGAGTAGTTATTAGCATGTTTATACAGATAGCAGTGTAGATATTTTCATGTTTATACAGATACCGGTGTAGATATTTCCATGTTTATACAGACCGCAGTGTAGATATTTCGATGTTTATAGAGATTGCAGTGTGGATATTTCCAAGTTTGTAAAGATGGCGGTGTTGATGTTTCCATCTATACACAGATTGCCGTGTAGGTATTTATTTCCATGTGTATACAGATGGCATTGTAGAGATTTCCATGTTTATACAGATTGTGGTGTAGATATTTCCATGTTTACACAGATGACTGTGTAGGTATTTCCATTTTTATACAGATGGCGGTGTAGATATTTCCATGTTTATAGAGATAGCGGTGTAGTTATTTCCATATTTATACAGATAACGATGTAGAAATTTCCACGTTTATACAGATAGCGGTGTAAATATTTCCATGTTTATACAGATCACGGTGAAGATATTTCCATGTTTATAGAGATAGCGGTGTAGATATTTCCATGTTTATACAGATAGCGGTTTAGATATTTCCATGTTTATACAGACCGCGGTGTAGATATCTCCATGTTTATACAGATAGCGGTGCAGATATTTCCATGTTTGTATAGATGGCGGTGTTGATATTTCCATCTATACACAGATGACCGAGTAGATATTTCCATGTTTTTACAGATGGCGGCGCAGGTATTTCCATGGATATATACATGGCTGTGTAGATATTTCCATGTTTATACCGATAACTTTGTAAGTATTTCCATGTTTATACAGATGGCAGTGTAGATATTTCGATGTTTATAGAGATAGCAGTGGAGATATTTCCATGTTTACACAGATGACTGTATAGGTATTTATATGTTTATACAGATGGCGGTGTAGATATTTCGATGTTTATAGAGATAGCGGTGTAGATATTTCCATATTTATACAGATAACGGTGTAGAAATTTCCATGTTTATTCAGAGAGCGGTGTAAATATTTCCATGTTTATACAGATCACAGTGTAGATATTTCCATGTTTATAGAGATAGCGGTGTAGATATTTCCATGTTTATACAGATAGCGGTTTAGATATTTCCATGTTTATACAGACCGCGGTGTTAATATTTCCATGTTTATACAGACAGCGGTGCAGATATTTCCATGTTTCTATAGATGGCGGTGTTGATATTTCCATCTATACACAGATGACCGTGTAGATATTTCCATGTTTACACAGATAGCGGTGTAGTTTTTCCATGTTTATATAGATAGCGGTGTAGATATTTCCATGTATATTCACATGGCTGTGTAGATATTTCCATGTTCATACAGATGGCATTGTAGATATTTCCATGTTTATAAAGATAACTTTGTAAGTATTTCCATGTTTATACAGATGGCGGTGTAGATATTTCGATGTTTATAGAGATAGCAGTGGAGATATTTCCATGTTTATACAGATGGCGCTGTAGGTATTTCGATGTTTATAGAGATAGCAGTGGAGATATTTCCATGTTTATACAGATAGCGGTGTAGATATTTCCACGTTTATACTGATCACGGTGTAGATATTTCCATGTTTATAGAGATGGCGGTGTAGATATTTCCATGTTCATAGAGATAACGGTGTGGATATTTCCATGTTTGTACAGATAGGGGTGTAGATATTTCCATGTTTATAGAGATGGCGGTGTAGGTATTTCCATGTATATACAGATCACGGTGTAGATATTTCCATGTTTATACAGATCACGGTGTAGATATTTCCATGTTTATACAGATCATGGAGTAGATATTTCCATGTTTATGCAGATCGCGGTGTTGATGTTACCATGTTTATAGGGATAGCGGTGCAAATATTTCCACATTTATACAGATAGCGGTGTAGTTATTAAATGTTTATACAGATAGCGGTGTAGATATTACCATGTTTATACAGATAGCGGTGTAGATATTTCCATGTTTATACAGATCGTGGTGAAGATATTTCCATGTTTATACAGATCGCGGTGTAGATATTTCCATGTTTATACAGATCGCGGTGTAGATATTTCCATGTTTATACAGATAGTGGTGTAGATATTTCCATGTTTATACAGATAGCGGTGTAGATATTTCCATGTTTATACAGATAGCGGTGTAGATATTTCCATGTTTATAGACATAGCGGTGTACATATTTCCATGTATATATAGATGGCATTGCATATATTTCCTTGTTTACACAGATAGCGGTGTTGGTATTTCCACGTTTATACAGATAGCGATGTTGATATTTCCATGTTTTTACAGCTCGCGGTGCAGATATTTATATTTTTATACAGATGGCATGGTAGATATTTCCTTATTCACACTGACGGCGGTGTAGATGTTTCCATGTTTATACAGATGGCAGAGTAGTTATTTCCATGTTTATGGAGATGGCTGTGTAGATATTTCCATGTGTATACAGATGGCATTGTAGATATTTCCATGTTTATACAGATGACTGTATAGGTATTTCCATGTTTTTACAGATGGCAGTGCAGATATTTCCATGTTTATAGAGATAGCGGTGTAGATATTTCCATGTTTATACAGATGGCGGTGTTGATATTTCCATCTATACACAGATGGCCGTGTAGATATTTCCATGTTTATACAGATGGCGGCGTAGATATTTCCATGGACATGCAGATGGCGGTGTAGATATTTCCATGTTTATAGAGATAGCGGTGTAGGTATTTCCATGTTTATAGACATAGCGGTGTAGATATTTCCATGTTTATATAGATGGCGTTGTAGATATTTCCATGTTTATACCGATAGATGTGTTGGTATTTCCACGTTTATACAGATAGCGATGTAGATATTTCCATGTTTATACAGCTCACGGTGAAGATATTTATATCTTTATACAGACGGCATTGTAGATATTTCCTTATTCACACAGATGGCGGTGTTGGTGTTTCCATGTTTATACAGATGGCGGAGTAGTTAGTTCCATGTTTATGGAGATGGCAGTGTAGATATTTTCATGTTTATAGAGATGGCGGTGTAGATATTTCCATGTTTATAGAGATAGCAGTGTAGATTTTTACATGTTTATACAGATGGGTGTGTAGATATTTCCATGTGTATACAGATGGCATTGAAGATATTTCCATGTTTATACAGATGACTGTAGAGGTATTTCCATGTTTTACAGATGGCTGTGCAGATATTTCTTTGTTTATAGAGATAGCGGTGTAGATATTTCCATGTTTCTACAGATGGCGTTGTTGATATTTCCATCTATACACAGATGGACGTGTAGATATTTCCATGTTTGCACAGATGGCAGCGTAGATATTTCCATGGACATGCAGTTGGCGGTGTAGATATTTCCATGTTTATACAGATAGCGGTGTAGATATTTCCATGTTTTCACAGATGGTGGTGTTGATATTTCCGTGTTTATACTCATGGCGGAGTAGATATTTCCATCTTTATGGAGATGGCAGTGTAGATATTTTCATGTTTATAGAGATGGCGGTGTAGATATTTCCATATTTATAGAGATAGCGGTGTAGATATTTCCATCTTTCTACAGATGGCAGTGTAGATATTTCCATGTTTATACAGATGGCGGTGTAGTTATTTCCATGTTTATATAGATGGTGGTGTAGATATTATCATGTTTATACAGATAGCGGTGTAGATATTTCCATGTTTATACAGATAGCGGTGTAGATATTTCCATGTTTATACAGATAGCGGTGTAGATGTTTCCATGTTTATACAGATCATGGTGAAGATATTTCCATGTTTATGCAGATCGCAGTGTAGATATTTCCATGTTTATACAGATCGCGGTGTAGATATTTCCATGTTTATAGAGATAGCGGTGTAGATATTTCCATGTTTATACAGATAGCGGTGTAGATATTTCCATGTTTATAGAGATAGCAGTGTAGGTATTTCCATGTTTATAGACATAGCGGTGTACATATTTCCATGTTTATATAGATGGCGTTGTAGATATTTCCATGTTTACACTGATAGCGGTGTTGGTATTTCCACGTTTATACAGATAGCGATGTTGATATTTCCATGTTTTTACAGCTCGCGGTGCAGGTATTTATATTTTTATACAGATGGCATTGTAGATATTTCCTTATTCACACTGACTGCGGTGTAGATGTTTCCATGTTTATACAGATGGCAGAGTAGTTATTTCCATGTTTATGGAGATGGCAGTGTAGATATTTTCATGTTTATAGAGATGTCGGTGTTGATATTTCCATGTTTATGGAGATGGCAGTGTAGATATTTACATGTTTATACAGATGGGTGTGTAGATATTTCCATGTGTATACAGATGGCATTGTAGATATTTCCATGTTTATACAGATGAATGTATAGGTATTTCCATGTTTTTACAGATGGCAGTGCAGATATTTCCATGTTTATAGAGATAGCGGTGTAGATATTTCCATGTTTATACAGATGGCGGTGTTGATATTTCCATCTCTACACAGATGGCCGTGTAGATATTTCCATGTTTATATAGATGGCGGCGTAGATATTTCCATGGACATGCAGATGGCGGTGTAGATATTTCCATGTTTATAGAGATAGCGGTGTAGGTATTTCCATGTTTATAGACATAGCGGTGTAGATATTTCCATGTTTATATATATGGCGTTGTAGATATTTCCATGTTTTCACAGATGACTGTATAGGTATTTCCATGTTTTTACAGATGGCAGTGCAGATATTTCCATGTTTATAGAGATAGCGGTGTTGATATTTCCATGTTTATACAGATGGCGGTGTTGATATTTCCATCTATACACAGATGGCCGTGTAGATATTTCCATGTTTATACAGACCGCGGTGTAGATATTTCCATGTTTATACAGATAGCGGTGCAGATATTTCCATGTTTGTATAGATGGCGGTGTTGATATTTCCATCTATACACAGATGACCGAGTAGATATTTCCATGTTTTTACAGATGGCGCCGCAGGTATTTCCATGGATATATACATGGCTGTGTAGATATTTCCATGTTTATACAGAGGGCGGTGTAGATATTTCCATTTTTATACCGATAACTTTGTAAGTATTGCCATGTTTATACAGATGGCGGTGTAGATATTTCGATGTTTATAGAGATAGCATTGGAGATATTTCCATGTTTACACAGATGACTGTATAGGTATTTCCATGTTTATAGAGATGGCGGTGTAGATATTTCCATGTTTATAGAGATAGCGGTGTAGATATTTCCATATTTATACAGATAACGGTGTAAAAATTTCCGTTTATTCAGAGAGCGGTGTAAATATTTCCATGTTTATACAGATCACGGTGTAGATATTTCCATGTTTATAGAGATAGCGGTGTAGATATTTCCATGTTTATACAGATAGCGGTTTAGATATTTCCATGTTTATACAGACCGCGGTGTTAATATTTCCATGTTTATACAGATAGCGATGTTGATATTTCCATGTTTTTACAGCTCGCGGTGCAGATATTTATAATTTTATACAGTTGGCATTGTAGATATTTCCTTATTCACACTGACAGCGGTGTAGATGTTCCCATGTTTATACAGATGGCAGAGTAGTTATTTCCATGTTTATGGAGATGGCAGTGTAGATATTTTCATGTTTATAGAGATGTCGGTGTTGATATTTCCATGTTTATGGAGATGGCAGTGTAGATATTTACATGTTTTTACAAATGGCTGTGTAGATATTTCCATGTGTATACAGATGGCATTGTAGATATTTCCATGTTTATACAGATAGCGGTTTAGATATTTCCATGTTTATACAGACCGCGGTGTTAATATTTCCATGTTTATACAGATAGCGATGTTGATATTTCCATGTTTTTACAGCTCGCGGTGCAGATATTTATAATTTTATACAGTTGGCATTGTAGATATTTCCTTATTCACACTGACAGCGGTGTAGATGTTTCCATGTTTATACAGATGGCAGAGTAGTTATTTATTTATAGAGATAGCGGTGTGGATATTTCCATGTTTGTACAGACAGGCGTGTAGATATTTCCATGTTGATAGAGATGGTGGTGTAGGTATTTCCATGTTTATACAGATCACGGTGTAGATATTTCCATGTTTATACAGATCACGTTGTAGATATTTCCATGTTTATACAGATCATGGAGTAGTTATTTCCATGTTTATACAGATCGCGGTGTTGATATTACCATGTTTATAGGGATAGCGGTGCAAATATTTCCACATTTATACAGATAGCGGTGTAGTTATTAGCATGTTTATACAGATAGCAGTGTAGATATTTCCATGTTTATACAGATACTGGTGTAGATATTTCCATGTTTATACCGATAGATGTGTTGGTATTTCCACGTTTATACAGATAGCGATGTAGATATTTCCATGTTTATACAGCTCACGGTGCAGATATTTATATCTTTATACAGACGGCATTGTAGATATTTCCTTATTCACACTGACGGCGGTGTAGATGTTTCCATGTTTATACAGATGGCAGAGTAGTTATTTCCATGTTTATGGAGATGGCAGTGTAGATATTTTCATGTTTATAGAGATGTCGGTGTTGATATTTCCATGTTTATGGAGATGGCAGTGTAGATATTTACATGTTTATACAGATGGCTGTGTAGATATTTCCATGTGTATACAGATGGCATTGTAGATATTTCCATGTTTATACAGATGACTGTATAGGTATTTCCATGTTTTTACAGATGGCAGTGCAGATATTTCTATGTTTATAGAGATAGCGGTGTAGATATTTCCATGTTTATACAGATGGCGGTGTTGATATTTCCATCTATACACAGATGGCCGTGTAGATATTTCCATGTTTATACAGATGGCGGCGTAGATATTTCCATGGACATGCAGATGGCGGTGTAGATATTTCCATGTTTATACAGATAGCGGTGTAGATATTTCCATGTTTTCACAGATGGTGGTGTAGATATTTCCGTGTTTATACACAGGGCGGAGTAGATACTTCCATCTTTATGGAGATGGCAGTGTAGATACTTTCATGTTTATTGAGATGGCGGTGTAGATATTTCCATATTTATAGAGATAGCGGTGTAGATATTTCCATTTTTCTACAGATGGCAGTGTAGTTATTTCCATGTTTATACAAATGTCTGTGTAGATATTTCCATGTGTATACAGATGGTATTGTAGGTATTTCCATGTTTATACAGATGATGGTGTAGATATTTCCATGTTTATTCAGATGACTGTGTTGATATTTCCATGTTTTACAGATGGCAGTGTAGATTTTTCAATGTTTATAGAGATGGCGCTGTAGATATTTCCATGTTTATACAGATAACGGTGGAGATATTTCCATGTTTATACAGACAGCAGTGGAGATATTTCCATGTTTATACACATAGCGGTGTACATATTTCCATGTTTATGCAGACAGCGGAGTAGGTATTTCCATGTTTATACAGATAGCGGTGCAGGTATTTCCATGTTTATACAGATGCCTATGAAGATATCTCCATATTTATACAGAGGGCTGTGTAGATACTTCTATGTTTATACAGATGGCAGTGTAGATATTTCCGTGTTCCTACACATGACTGTGTAGGTATTTCCATGTTTATACAGATGGCTTTGTAGATATTTCCATGTCTATAGAGATAGCAGTGCAGATATTTCCATGTTTATACAGATAGTGTTGTATATATTTCCATGTTTATACAGATCGTGGTTTAGATATTTCCATGTTTATACAGATACCGGTGTAGATATTTCCATGTTTATACAGACCGCAGTGTAGATATTTCGATGTTTATAGAGATAGCAGTGTAGATAATTCCAAGTTTGTACAGATGGCGGTGTTGATGTTTCCATCTATACACAGATTGCCGTGTAGGTATTTCCATGTGTATACAGATGGCATTGTAGATATTTCCATGTTTATACAGATGGTGGTGTAGATATTTCCATGTTTACACAGATGACTGTATAGGTATTTCCATGTTTATACAGATGGCGGTGTAGATATTTCCATGTTTATAGAGATAGCGGTGTAGATATTTCCATATTTATACAGATAACGGTGTAGAAATTTCCATGTTTATACAGAGAGCGGTGTAAATATTTCCATGTTTATACAGATCACGGTGTAGATATTTCCATGTTTATAGAGATAGCGGTGTAGATATTTCCAAGTTTATACAGATAACGGTGTAGAAATTTCCATGTTTATACAGAGAGCGGTGTAAATATTTCCAAGTTTATACAGATCACGGTGTAGATATTTCCATGTTTATAGAGATAGCGGTGTAGATATTTCCATGTTTATACAGATAGCGGTTTAGATATTTCCATGTTTATACAGACCGCGGTGTAGATATTTCCATGTTTATACAGATAGCGGTGCAGATATTTCCATGTTTCTATAGATGGCGGTGTTGATATTTCCATCTATACACAGATGACTGTGTAGATATTTCCATGTTTACACAGATAGCGGTGTAGTTTTTCCATGTTTATATAGACAGCGGTGTAGATATTTCCATATATATTCACATGGCTGTGTAGATATTTCCATGTTCATACAGATGGCATTGTAGATATTTCCATGTTTATACCGATAACTTTGTAAGTATTTCCATGTTTATACAGACGGCGGTGTAGATATTTCGATGTTTATAGAGATAGCAGTGGAGATATTTCCATGTTTATACAGATAGCGGTGTAGATATTTCCAACTTTCTACAGATGGCAGTGTAGATATTTCCATGTTTGTACAGATGGCGGTGTAGATATTTCCATGTTTATATAGATGGTGGTGTAGATATTATCATGTTTATACAGATAGCAGTGTAGATGTTTCCATGTTTATACAGATCATGGTGAAGATATTTCCATGTTTATGCAGATCGCAGTGTAGATATTTCCATGTTTATACAGATCGCGGTGTAGATATTTCCATGTCTATACAGATAGCGGTGTAGATATTTCCATGTTTATACAGATAGCGGTGTAGATATTTCCATGTTTATACAGATAGCGGTGTATATATTTCCATGTTTATAGAGATAGCGGTGTAGGTATTTCCATGTTTATAGACATAGCGGTGTACATATTTCCATGTTTATATAGATGGCGTTGTAGATATTTCCATGTTTACACCGATAGCGGTGTTGGTATTTCCACGTTTATACAGATAGCGATGTTGATATTTCCATGTTTTTACAGCTCGCGGTGCAGATATTTATATTTTTATACAGATGGCATTGTAGATATTTCCTTATTCACACTGACGGCGGTGTAGATGTTTCCATGTTTATACAGATGGCAGAGTAGTTATTTCCATGTTTATGGAGATGGCAGTGTAGATATTTTCATGTTTATAGAGATGTCGGTGTTGATATTTCCATGTTTATGGAGATGGCAGTGTAGATATTTACATGTTTATACAGATGGCTGTGTAGATATTTCCATGTGTATACAGATGGCATTGTAGATATTTCCATGTTTATACAGATGACTGTATAATTATTTCCATGTTTTTACAGATGGCAGTGCAGATATTTCCATGTTTATAGAGATAGGGGTGTAGATATTTCCATGTTTATACAGATGGCGGTGTTGATATTTCCATCTATACACAGATGGCCGTGTAGATATTTCCATGTTTATACAGATGGCGGCGTAGATATTTCCATGGACATGCAGATGGCGGTGTAGATATTTCCATGTTTATAGAGATAGTGGTGTAGGTATTTCCATGTTTATAGACATAGCGGTGTAGATATTTCCATGTTTATATAGATGGCGTTGTAGATATTTCCATGTTTATACAGATGACTGTATAGGTATGTCCATGTTTTTACAGATGGCAGTGCAGATATTTCCATGTTTATAGAGATAGCGGTGTTGATATTTCCATGTTTATACAGATGGCGGTGTTGATATTTCCATCTATACACAGATGGCCGTGTAGATATTTCCATGTTTATACAGATGGCGGCGTAGATATTTCCATGGACATGCAGATGGCGGTGTAGATATTTCCATGTTTATACAGATAGTGGTGTAGATATTTCCATGTTTTCACAGATGGTGGTGTAGATATTTCCGTGTTTATACACATGGCGGAGTAGATACTTCCATCTTTATGGAGATGGCAGTGTAGATACTTTCATGTTTATAGAGATGGCGGTGTAGATATTTCCATATTTATAGAGATAGCGGTGTAGATATTTCCATTTTTCTACAGATGGCAGTGTAGATATTTCCATGTTTATACAGATGTCTGTGTAGATATTTCCATGTGCATACAGATGGTATTGTAGGTATTTCCATGTTTATACAGATGGTGGTGTAGATATTTCCATGTTTATTCAGATGACTGTGTTGATATTTCCATGTTTTACAGATGGCAGTGTAGATTTTTCAATGTTTATAGAGATGGCGCTGTAGATATTTCCATGTTTATACAGATAACGGTGGAGATATTTCCAAGTTTATACAGACAGCAGTGGAGATATTTCCATGTTTATACACATAGTGGTGTACATATTTCCATGTTTATGCAGACAGCGGAGTAGGTATTTCCATGTTTATACAGATAGCGGTGCAGATATTTCCATGTTTATACAGACGCCTATGAAGATATCTCCATATTTATACAGAGGGCTGTGTAGATATTTCTATGTTTATACAGATGGCAGTGTAGATATTTCGATTTTTATAGAGATAGCAGTGTAGATAATTCCAAGTTTGTACAGATGGCGGTGTTGATGTTTCCATCTATACACAGATTGCCGTGTAGGTATTTCCATGTATATACAGATGGCATTGTAGATATTTCCATTTTTATACAGATGGTGGTGTAGATATTTCCATGTTTACACAGATGACTGTATAGGTATTTCCATGTTTATACAGATGGCGGTGTAGATATTTCCATGTTTATAGAGATAGCGGTGTAGATATTTCCATATTTATACAGATAACGGTGTAGAAATTTCCATGTTTATACAGAGAGCGGTGTAAATATTTCCATGTTTATACAGATAGCGGTGCAGATATTTCCATGTTTCTATAGATGGCGGTGTTGATATTTCCATCTATGCACAGATGACCGTGTAGATATTTCCATGTTTACACAGATAGCGGTGTAGTTTTTCCATGTTTATATAGATAGCGGTGTAGATATTTCCATGTATATTCACATGGCTGTGTAGATATTTCCATGTTCATACAGATGGCATTGTAGATATTTCCATGTTTATACCGATAACTTTGTAAGTATTTCCATGTTTATACAGATGGCGGTGTAGATATTTCGATGTTTGTAGAGATAGCAGTGGAGATATTTCCATGTTTATACAGATAGCGGTGTAGATATTTCCACGTTTATACTGATCGCGGTGTAGATATTTCCATGTTTATAGAGATGGCGGTGTAGATATTTCCATGTTCATAGAGATAGCGGTGTTGATTTTTCCATGTTTATAGAGATAGCGGTGTGGATATTTCCATGTTTGTACAGATAGGGGTGTAGATATTTCCATGTTGATAGAGATGGTGGTGTAGGTATTTCCATGTTTATACAGATCACAATGTAGATATTTCCATGTTTATACAGATCACGGTGTAGATATTTCCATGTTTATACATATCATGGAGTAGATATTTCCATGTTTATACAGATCGCGGTGTTGATATTACCATGTTTATAGGGATAGCGGTGCAAATATTTCCACATTTATACAGATAGCGGTGTAGTTATTAGCATGTTCATACAGATAGCAGTGTAGATATTTCCATGTTTATACAGAAACCGGTGCAGATATTTCCATGTTTATACAGACCGCAGTGTAGATATTTCGATGTTTATAGAGATTGCAGTGTAGATATTTCCAAGTTTGTAAAGATGGCGGTGTTGATGTTTCCATCTATACAAAGATTGCCGTGTAGGTATTTATTTCCATGTGTATACAGATGTCATTGTAGATATTTCCATGTTTATACAGATTGTGGTGTAGATATTTCCATGTTTACACAAATGACAGTATAGGTATTTCCATTTTTATACAGATGGCGGTGTAGATATTTCCATGTTTATAGAGATAGCGTTGAAGTTATTTCCATATTTATACAGATAACGGTGTAGAAATTTCCACGTTTATACAGATAGCGGTGTAAATATTTCCATGTTTATGCAGATCACGGTGAAGATATTTCCATGTTTATAGAGATAGCGGTGTAGATATTTCCATGTTTATACAGATAGCGGTTTAGATATTTCCATGTTTATACAGACCGCGGTGTAGATATTTCCATGTTTATACAGATAGCGGTGCAGATATTTCCATGTTTGTATAGATGGCGGTGTTGATATTTCCATCTATACACAGATGACCGTGTAGATATTTCCATGTTTTTACAGATGGCGGCGCAGGTATTTCCATGGATATGTAGATGGCAGTGTAGATATTTCCATGTTTACACAGATAGCGGTGTAGTTATTTCCATTTTTATATAGATATTGGTGTAGATATTTCCATGTATATATACATGGCTGTGTAGATATTTCCATGTTTATACAGAGGGCGGTGTAGATATTTCCATGTTTATACCGATAACTTTGTAAGTATTTCCATGTTTATATAGATGGCGGTGTAGGTATTTCGATGTTTATAGAGATAGCAGTGGAGATATTTCCATGTTTACACAGATGACTGTATAGGTATTTCCATGTTTATACAGATGGCGGTGTAGATATTTCCATGTTTATAGAGATAGCGGTGTAGATATTTCCATATTTATACAGATGTCTGTGTAGATATTTCCATGTGTATACAGATGGTATTGTAGCTATTTCTATGTTTATACAGATGGTGGTGTAGATATTTCCATGTTTATACAGCTCGCTGTGCAGATATTTATATCTTTATACCGATGGCATTGTAGATATTTCCTTATTCAAACAGGTGGCGGTCTAGATGTTTCCATGTTTATACAGATGGCGGAGTAGTTAGTTCCATGTTTATGGAGATGGCAGTGTAGATATTTTCATGTTTATAGAGATGGCGGTGTAGATATTTCCATGTTTATAGAGATAGCTGTGTGGATATTTCCATGTTAATAAAGATAGGGGTGTAGATATTTCCATGTTTATAGAGATGGTGGTGTAGATATTTCCATGTTTATACAGATCACGGTGTAGATATTTCCATGTTTATACAGATCGCGGTGTTGTTATTACCACGTTAATAGGGATAGCGGTGCAAATATTTCCACATTTACACAGAGAGCCGTGTAGTTATTAGCAAGTTTATATATATAGCGGTGTAGATATTTCCATGTATACACAGATGACTGTATATATTTCCATGTTTAAACAGATGGCGGTGTAGATATTTCCTTTTTTATACAAATAGTGGTGTAGTTATTTCCATGTTTATACAGATAGCGGTGTAGATAATTCCATTTATATACAGATGGCTGTGTTGATATTTCCATGTTTATACAGATGGCTGTGTAGATATTTCCATGTTTATACAGATGACTATGTATGTATTTGCATGTTTATACAGATGGCGGTGTAGGTATTTCCATGTTTATAGAGATAGCTGTGTAGATATTTCCATGTTTATACAGATAGCGGTGTAGATATTTCCATGTTTTCACAGATGGTGGTGTAGATATTTCCGTGTTTATACACATGGCGACGTAGACACTTCCATCTTTATGGAGATGGCAGTGTAGATATTTTCATGTTTATAAAGATGGCGGTGTAGATATTTCCATATTTATAGAGATAGCGGTGTAGATATTTCCATCTTTCTACAGATGGCAGTGTAGATATTTCCACGTTTATACTGATGGCGGTGTAGATATTTCCATATTTATACAGATGTCTGTGTAGATATTTCCAGGTGTATACAGATGGTATTGTAGGTATTTCCATGTTTATACAGATGGTGGTGTAGATATTTCCATGTTTATTTAGGTGACTGTTTAGATATTTCCATGTTTTTACAGATGGCAGTGTAGATATTTCAATGTTTATAGAGATGGGGCTGTAGATATTTCCATGTTTATACAGATCGCGGTGTAGATATTTCCATGTTTATACAGATAGCGGTGTAGATATTTCCATGTTTTTACAGATATTGGTGTAGTTATTTCCATGTTTACACAGATTGCGGTGTAGATATTTCCATCTTTCTACAGATGGCATTGTAGATATTTCCATGTTTATGCAGATGGCCGTGTAGATATTTCCATGTTTATGCAGATAATTTTGTAAGTATTTCCATGTTTATACAGATGGCGGTGTAGATATTTCGATGGTTATAGAGATAGCAGTGGAGATATTTCCATGTTTATACAGATAGCGTTGTAGTTCTTTCCATGTTTATATAGATAGCTGTGTAAATATTTCCATGTATATACACATGGCTGAATAGATATTTCCATGTTTATACAGATGGCGGTGTAGATATTTCCATGTTTATACAGATTACTTTGTAAGTATTTCCATGTTTATACAGATGGCGGTGTAGATATTTCGATGTTTATAGAGATAGCAGTGGAGATATTTCCATGTTTACGCAGAGAGCGGTGTAGATATTTTCATGTTTATACTGATCACGGTGTAGATATTTCCATGTTTATAGAGATGGCGGTGTAGATATTTCCTTGTTCATAGAGATTGCGGTGTTGATTTTTCCACGTTTATAGAGATAGCTGTGTGGATATTTCCATGTTTATACAGATAGGGGTGTAGATATTTCCATGTTTATAGAGGTGGCTGTGTAGATATTTCCATGTTTATACAGATCACGGTGTAGATTTTTCCATGTTTATAGAGATCGCGGTGTAGATGTTTCCATGTTTATACAGATCATGGTGTAGATATTTCCATGTTTATACAGATCGCGGTGTTGATATTACCATGTTTATAGGGATAGCGGTGCAAATATTTCCAAATTTATACAGATAGCGGTGTAGTTATTAACATGTTTATACAGATAGCGGTGTAGATATTTCCATGTATAAACAGATGTCTGTGTATATATTTCCAAGTTTCAACATATGGCGGTGTAGATATTTCCTTGTTTATACAAATAGCGGTGTAGATATTTCCAAGTTTATACAGATAGCGGTGTAGATATTTCCATGTATATACAGATGGCTGTGTAGATATTTCCATATTTATACAGATGACTTTGTAGGTATTTCCATGTTTATACAGATGGCCGTGTAGATAATTCTATGTTTATAGAGATAGCTGTGTAGATATTTCCATGTTTATACAGATAGCGGTCTAGATATTTCCATGTTTATACAGATCGCGGTATAGATATTTCCGTGTTTATATGGATCGTGGTGTAGGTATTTCCATGTTTATACAGATAACGGAGTAGATATTTCCATGTTTATACAGATGGCGGTGTAGATATTTCCATGTTTAAAGAGATGGCGGTGTAGATATTTCCATGTTTATAGAGATAGCGGTGTAGATATATCCATGTTCATAGAGATAGCAGTGAGGATATTTCCATGTTTATACAGATAGCAGTGTAGATATTTGCATTTTTATAGAGATGGATGTTTAGATATTTCATATTTATATCGATAGCGGTGTAGATATTTCCATGTTTATACAGATTGCGGTGTAGATATTTCCATGTTTATACAGATAGCGGTGTAGATATTTCTACGTTTATACAGATGGCGGTGTAGATATTTCCATCTTTGCACAGATTGCTGTGTAGATATTTCCATTTTTACACAGATAGCTGTGTAGATATTTCCAAGTTTACACAGATAGCTGTGTACATATTCCCATGTTTACACAGATAGCATTGTATATATTTCCATGGTTATACAGATAGCGGTGTAGATATTTCCATGTTTATACAGATAGCGGTGTAGATATTTCCATGTTTATACTGATAGCGGTGGAGATATTTCCCTGGTTATACAGATGGCTGTGTAGATATTTCCATGTGTGTACAGATGGCAGTGTAGATATTTCCATGTTTATACAGATGGCACTGTAGATATTTCCATGTTTATACAGATGGCAGTGTAGATATTTCCATGTTTATACAGATAGCGGTGTAGATATTTCCATGTTTACAGAGATAGCGGTGTAGACATTTCCATGTTTATGCAGATGGCGGTGTATATATTTCCATGTTTACAGAGATAGCGGTATAGGTATTTCCATATTTATACCGATGGCCGTGTAGGTATTTCCATGTTTATACAGATAGCGGTGTAGATTTTTCCATGTATATACAGATAGCGGTGTAGATATTTCCATGTTTACACAGATAGCGGTGTAGATATTTCGATGTTTATAGAGATCGTGGTGTAGATATCTCCATGTTTATAGAGATAGCGGTGTAGATATTTCCATGTTTATAAAGATGGCGGTGTAGATATTTCCATATTTATACAGATTGCGGTGTTGGTAATTCCATGTTTATACAGATAGCGGTGTTGGTATTTCCGTGTTTATACAGATGGCAATGTAGATATTTCCATGTATATGGAGATAGCGGTGTAGATATTTCCATGTTTTTACAGATGGCGGTGTAGATATTTCCATGTTTATACAGATAGCGGTTTAGACATTTCCATGTTTATACAGATGGGTGTGTAGATATTTCCATGTGTACACAGATGGCGGTGTAGATATTTCCATGTTAATACAGATGGTGGTGTAGATATTTCCATGTTTATACAGATGACTGTGTGGTTATTTCCATGTTTATACGGATGGCGGTGTAGACATTTCCATGTTTATAGAGATAGCGTTGTAGATATTTCCATGTTTATACAGATAGCGTTGTAGATATTTCCAGGTTTATACAGATAGCGGTGTAGATATTTCCACGTTTATACAGATCACGGTGTAGATATTTCTACCTTTCTGCAGATTGCAGTGTGGATATTTCTATGTTTATACAGATGGCGGTGTAGATATTTCCATATTTATACAGATGGCGGTGTAGATATTTCCTTTTTTATATAGATGGTGGTGTAGATTTTTCCATGTTTATAGAGATGGCGGTGTACATATTTCCATGTTTTTAGAGATAGCGGTGTAGGTATTTCAATGTTTATACAGATATCGGTGTAGATATTTCCATGTTTATACAGATGGCAGTGTAGATATTTCCATGTTTTTACAGGTGGCGGTGTAGGTATTTCCATGTTTATAGAGATAGTGGTGTAGATATTTCCATGTTTATAGAGTTAGCGGTGTAGGTATTTCCATGTTAATAGAGGTAGCGGTGTAGATATTTCCATGTTTATAAAGACGGCTGTTTAAGTATTTCCATGTGTATACAGATTGCAATGTAGTTATTTCCATGTTTATGCACGTGGCGGTGTATATACTTCCATGTTCATAGAGATGGCGATATAGATATTTCCATGTTTATAGACATAGCGGTGTAGTTATTTCCATGTTCATACAGATAGTGATGTAGATATGTCCATGTTTATTGAGATAGCTGTGTAGATATTTCCATATATATATAGATAGCTGTATAGATAGTTCCATGTTAATACAAATAGTGTTGTAGGTATTTCCATGTTTATACAGATAGCGGTGTAGATATTTCCATGTTTATACATATCATGGTGAAGATAATTCCTTGTTTATACAGATAGCGTTGTAGATATTTCCATGTTTATACATATCATGGTGAAGATAATTCCTTGTTTATACAGATAGCGTTGTAGGTATTTCCATGTTTATATAGATATCGCTGCAGATATTTCTAAGTTTATTCAGATTGCGGCGTAAATCTTTCCATCTTTCTACAGATGGCATTGTAGATATTTCCTGTTTATACAGATGGTGGTGTAGATATTTCCATGTTTATACAGATGGCGGTGTAGATATTTCCACGGTTTTACAGATGGCTGTGTAGATATATCCATGTTTATAGAGATGGCAGTGTGGATATTTCCATGTTTATACAGATGGTGGCGTAGATATTTCCATGTTTGCACAGATAGTGTTGGAGATATTTCCATGTTTGCACAGATAGTGCTGTAGATATTTCCATGTTTACACTGATAGCGGTGTATATATTTCCATCTTTATAAGATAGCGGAGTAGATATTTCCATGATTAGATAGACAGCGTTGTAGATATTTCCGTGTTTACACAGATACCGTTGTAGATATTTTCATGTTAATGCAGATATCAGTGTAGGTATTTCCATGTTTATAGAGATGGCTGTGTAGATATTTCCATGTGTATACAGATGGCAGTGCAGATATTTCCGTGTTTATGCAGGTAGTGGTGTAGATATTTCCATGTTTATACAAATGATTGTGTAGATATTTCCATGTTTAACAGATATCGGTGTAGGTATTTCCATGTTTATACAGATAGCGGTGTAGATCTTTCCATGTTTATACAGATCATGGTGTAGAAATTTGCATGTTTATACAGATAGCGGTGTAGATATTTCCATGTTTACACATGTCGGTGTAGATATTTGCAAGTTTATACAGATGGTGGTTTTGATACTTCCATGTTTATACAGATAGCGTTGTTGATATTTCCATGTTTATAGACATGGCAGTGTAGATATTTCCATGTTTTTACAGATGGCAGTGGAGTTTTTTCCATCTATGCGCAGATAGTGGTGTAGATATTTCCATTTTTACACAGATAGCCGTGTAGATATTTCCATATTTCTATAGATAGCGGTGTAGATATTTCCATGTTTACACACACAGCGGTGTAGGTGTTTCCATATTTACACTGATAGTGGTGTAGATATTGCTATCTTTACACAGATAACGGTGTAGATATTTCCATGTTTGCACAGATAGCGGTGTAGATATTTCAAGGTTTATGGAGATAGCAGTGTAGTTATTTCCATGTTTACACAGATAGTGGTGTAGATATTTCCATGTTAATTCACATAGCGGTGTAGACATTTCCATGTTTACACAGATAGCCCTGTAGATATTTCCTTGTTTACACAGATAGCGTTGTAGATATTTCCATGTTTACAGAGATAGCGGTTTAGATATTTCCATGTTTATACAGATAGTTTTGTAGACATTTCCATGTTTATAGATATAGCGGTGTAGTTATTTCCATATTTATACAGATAGCGGTGTAGAAATTCTCATGTTTATACAGGTAGGGGTGTGGTTATTTCTATGTTTATAGAGATAGCGGTGTAGATATTTCCATGTGTATAGAGATGGCTGTGTAATATTTCCATGTTTATAGAGACAGCGGTTTAGATATTTCCATGTTTATACAGTTAGCGGTGTAGACATTTCCATGTTTACAGAGATAACGGTGTAGATATTTCCATATTTATACAGATAGCGGTGTAGATATTTCCAAGTTTATAAAGATAGCGGGGTAGATATTTGCATGTTTATACAGATAGCGGTGTACATATTTTCATGTTTATACGAATCGTGGTGTGGATAAATCCATGTTTATACAGATAGCGGTGTAGGTAATTCCATGTTTATACAGGAAGCGGTGTAGAAATTTCCATCTTTATACAGATTGCGGTGTAGATATTTCCATCTTTCTACAGAAGGCAGTGAAGATATTTCCATGTTTATAGAGATGGCGGTGTAGATATTTCCATATTTATACAGATGGCGGTGTAAATATTTCCATGTTTATTCAGATGGCGGTGTAGATAATTCCATGTTTATAGAGATGGCGGTGTAGATATTTGTATATTTACAGAGATAGCGGTGTAGATAATTCCATGTTTATAGATATGGTGGTGTAATTATTTCCATGTTTATAGAGATAGCGGTGTAGATATTTCCATGTTTATACTGATAACGGTGTAGATATTTCCATGTTTATACAGAGGGCAGTGTGGATATTTCCATGTATATACAGACGATGGTGTAGATATTTCAATGTTTATACAGATAACGGAGTAGATAATTCCATGTTTTCACAGGTAGCTGTGTAGATATTTCCAAGTTTACACAGATAGCGTTGTAAATATTTCCATATTTATGCAGATAACGGTGTAAATATTTCCATGTTTAAAGAGATAGTGGTGTAGGTATTTCCATGTTTATACAGATAGCCGTGGAGATATTTCCAGGTTTATACATATAGCGATGTAGATATTTTCATGTTCATACTGATAGCGGTGTATATATTTCCATGTTTATACAGAGAGTGGTGTAGATATTTCAATGCTTATACAGATAGTGGTGTAGATATTTCCATATTTATACAAACAGCGGTGGAGATATTTCCAGGTTTATGAAGATAGCGGTGGAGATATTTCCAAGTTTATACAGATAGCCGTGTAGATATTTCCATGTTTATACAGATATTGGTGTTGGTATTTCCCTGTGTATACAGATAGCAGTGTAGATATTTCCATGTTTATACAGCTCACAGTGTAGATATTTCCATCTTTATACAGATGGCAGTGTAGATATTTCCATGTTTATAGAGATAGAGGAGTAGATATTTCCATGTTTACCCTGATGGCAGTGTAGATAATTCCATCTTTATGGAGATGTCGGTGTAGATATTTTCATGTTTATAGAGATGGCGGTGTATATATTTCCATGTTTATAGAGATTGCAGTGTAGGTATTTCCATGTGTATAGAGATACCGGTGCAGATGTTTCTATGTTTATACTGATGGCTGTGTAGATATTTTCATGTGTATAAGAATGGCAGTGTAGATATTTTCATGTTAATAGAGATGGCTGTGAAGGTTTTTCCATGTATATACAGATGACTGTGTAGATATTTCCATGTTTATACAGATGGCGGTGTAGATATTTCCATGTTTATATAGATAGCGGTGTAGATATTTCCATCTTTATAGAGATAGCGCTCTATATATTTCCATCTTTGCACAGATTGCGGTGAAGGTATTTCCATGTTTATACAGATAGCAGTGTAGATATTTCCAAGTTTATAGAGATAGCGGTGTAGTTATTTCCATGTTTATACAGATAACTGTGTAGGTGTTTCCATGCTTATACAGATGGCGGTGTAGATATTTCCATGTATATAGAAATAGCCATGTGGATATTTCCATGTTTATACACATAGCGGTGTAGACATTTCCATGTTTATACAGATAGCGGTGTAGATATTTCCATATTTATACTGAGAGCAGTGTAGATATTTCCATGTTTATACAAGTAGAAGTGTAGATATTTCCATGTTTATGCAGATCGCGGTGTAGAAATTTCCATCTTTCTACAGATGGCAGTGTAAATTAATTCTATGTTTATATAGATGGCGGTGTAGATATTTCCAAGTTTACACAGAGGGTGGTATAGATATTTCCATGTTTATCCAGATGGAAGTGTAGATATTTCCATTTTTATAGACATGGCGGTGTAGATATTTCTATGTTTATAGAGATAGCGGAGTAGATAATTCCATGTTTATAGAGATGGCGTTGTAGGTATTTCCATGTTTGTGCAGATAGCGGTGTTGATATTTCCATTTTTATACAGCTCGCGGTGTAGATATTTCCATCTTTATACAGATGTCTGGGTGGATATTTCCATGTTTATAAAGATAGCAGTATAGACATATCCATGTTTACAGAGATGGCGGTGTAGATATTTCCATGTTTATGGAGATGGCGTTGTAGTTATTTTCATGTTTATAGAGACGGCGGTGTAGATATTTCCATGTTAATAAAGATTGTGGTGTAGATATTTCCATGTTTATAGAGATTGCAGTGTAGGTATTTCCATGTGTACAGAGATAGCGGTGCAGATGTTTCCATGTATATACTGATGGCTGTGTAGATATTTCCATGTGTATTCAGATGGCAGTGTAGATATTTCTATGTTTGTAGAGATGGTGTTGTAGATATTTCCATGTATATACAGATGACTGTGTAGATATTTCCATGTTTATACAGATCGCTGTGGAGATTTTTCCATGTTCATACAGATGGCCGTGTAGATATTTCCAAATTTATACAGATAGCAGTGTAGATATTTCCAAGTTTATACAGATAGTGGTGTAGGTATTTCCATGTTTATAGAGACAGCGGTGTAGATATTTCCATGTTTATACTGATGGCAGTGTAGATATTTCCATGTGTATACAGATGGCAGTGTAGATATTTCCATGTTTATACAGATATCGGTGTGGCTTTTTCCATGTTTATACAGATAGCGGTGAGGATACTTCCATGTTTATAGAGATGGCTGTGTAGATATTTCCCCGTTTATACACACGGCTGTGTAGATATTTACATGTTTATACAGATGGCACTGTGGATATTTCCATGTTTATAAAGATAGTAGTGTAAAAATTTCCATCTTTGCACAGATTGCGGTGTAGATATTTCCATCTTTACACAGATAGCGGTGTAGATAATTCCATGTTTATACTGATAGCAGTGTAGGTATTTCCATGTTTATACTGATAGCGGTGTAGATATTTCCATATTTATACAGATAGCTGTGCAGATATTTCCAAGATTATACAGATAGCGGTGGAGATATTTCCGTGTTTATACAGATAGCAATGCAGATGTTTCCATGTTTATACAGATAGTGGTGTATATATTTCCATGTTTATACAGATTGTGGTGTAGATATTTCCATGCTTATACAGATAGTGGTGTAGATATTTCCATATTTATACAGATAGTGGTGGAGATAGTTCCATGTTTATGCAGATAGCGGTGGAGATATTTCCATGTTTATACAGATGGAGTTGTAGGTATTTTCATGTTTATACCAATAACGGTGTAGATATTTCCAAGTTTATACAGATAGCCGTATAGATATTTCCATGTTTCTACAGATATTGGTGTTGTTATTTCCATCTGTATACAGATAGCGGTGTAGGTATTTCCATGGTTATACAGCTCACCGTGTAAATATTTCCATCTTTATACAGGTGGCAGTGTAGGTATTTCCATGTTTATAGAGATAGTGGTGTAGATATTTCCATGTTTACCCAGATGGCGGTGTAGATAGTTCCATGTTTATGGAGATGGCGTTGTAGATATTTTCATGTTTTTAGAGATGGAGTTGTAGATATTTCCATGTTTATAGAGATTGCAGTGTATATATTTCCATGTTTATGTAGATTGCAGTGTAGGTATTTCCATGTGTATAGAGATAGCGGTGCAGATGTTTCCATGTTTATACTGATGGCTGTGTAGATATTTCCATGTGTATAAGAATGGCAGTTTAGATATTTTCCTGGTTATAGAGATGGTTGTGAAGATATTACCATGTATATTCAGATGACTGTGTAGATATTTTCATGTTTATACAGATAGCGCTGTATATATTTGCATCTTTGCACAGATTGCGGTGCAGATATTTCCATGTTTATACAGATAGCAGTGTAGATATTTCCATGTTTATAGAGATAGCGGTGTAGATATTTCCATGTTTATACAGAAAACTGTGTGGGTATTTCCATGTTTATACAGATGGCGGTGTAGATATTTCCATGTTTAAAGAAATAGCCATGTGGATATTTCCATGTTTATACAGATACCGGTGTAGACATTTCCATGTTTATGCAGTTAGCGGTGCAGATATTTCCATATTTATACAGAGAGCAGTGTAGATATTTTCATGTTTATACACGTAAAGGTGTAGATATTTCCATGTTTATGCAGATCGCGTTGTAGATATTTCCATCTTTCTACAGAGCAGTGTATATTATTCAATGTTTATACAGATGGTGGTGCAGATATTTCCAAATTTACACAGAGGGCGGTATAGATATTTCCATGTTTATCCAGATGGAAGTTTAGATATTTCCATGTTTATAGAGATGGCGGTGTAGATATTTCTATGTTTATAGAGATAGCGGTGTAGATAATTCCATGTTTATAGAGATGGCGGTGTAGGTATTTCCATGTTTATAGAGGTAGTGGTGTAGATATTTCCATGTTTATAGAGATAGCGGTGTAGATATTTCCATGTTTTTACAGATAGTGGTGTTGGTATTTCCCTGTTTATACTGATAGCGATGTAGATATTTCCATGTTTATACAGCTCGCGGTGTAGATATTTCCATCTTTATAGAGATGGCAGTGTAGATATTTCCAAGTTTATACAGATAGCAGTGTAGATATTTCCATGTTTACACAGATGGCGTTGTAGATATTTTCATGTTTATAGAGACGGCGGTGTATATATTTACCTGTTTAGAAAGATTTTGGTGTAGATATTTCCATGTTTATAGAGATTGCGGTGTAGGTATTTCCATGTGTACAGAGAGAGCGGTGCAGGTGTTTCCATCTTTATACTGATGGCTGTGTAGATATTTCCATGTGTATACAGATGGCAGTTTAGTTATTTCCATGTTTGTAGAGATGGTGTTGTAGATATTTCCATGTATATACAGTTGACTGTGTAGATATTTCCATATTTATACAGACAGCGGTGTAGATATTTCCATGTATATACAGATAGCGGTGGAGATATTTCCATGTTTACACAGAGACCGGTGCAGATATTTCAATGTTTATACAGATGGAGGTGTAGATATTCCCATGTTTATGCAGATAACTGTGTAGATATTTCCATGTTTTTACAGATGGCGGTGAATATATTTCCATGTTTATACAGATAGCGGTGTGGCTATTTCCATGTTTATAGAGATAGCAGTGTAGGTATTTCCATGTATATGCAGATGACTGTGAAGGTATTTCCATGTTTAAACTGATAGCGGTGACAATATTTCCATGTTTACACAGATGGCAGTGTAGATAGTTCCATGTTTATGAAGGTGGGGGTGTAAATATTTTCATGTTTATACAGATGTCGGTGTAGTTTTTTCCATTTTTGTAGACATGGCGGTGTAGGCACTTCCATGTTTATAGAGATTCTGGTGTAGGTATTTCCATGAGTATAGAGATAGCGGTGCAGATGTCTCCACGTTTGTACTGAAGGCTGTGTAGATATTTCCATGTGTATTCAGATGGCAGTGTAAATATTTCCATGTTTATAGAGATGATGGTTTATATATTTCCATGTATATACAGATGACTGTGTAGATATTTCCATGTTTATAGAGATGGCGGTGTAGATATTTCCGTGTTTATAGAGTTAGCAGTGTAGATATTTCCATGATTATACAGATAGCGGTGCAGATATTTCCATGTTAAGAGAGATATTGTTGTAGATATTTCCATCTTTGCACAGACTGCGGTGTAGATATTTCCATCTTTAAACAGATAGCGTTGTAGAAGTTTCCATGTTTATAGAGATAGCGGTGGAGGTATTACCATGTTTATACAGATAGCGGTGTAGTTATTTCCGTGCTTATACAGATGGCAGTGTAGGTAATTCCATGTTTATACAGAGGGAGGTGTAGATATTCCCATGTTTATTCAGACGACTGTGTAGATATTTCCATGTTTTTAAAGATGGCGTTGTAAATATTTCCATGTTTATACAGATATCGGTGTGGCTATTTCCGTGTTTATAGAGATTGCGGTGTAGATATTTCCATGTATATGCAGATGACTGTGTAGATATTTCCATGTTTATGCAGATAGCGCTGTAGATATTTCCATGTTTATACAGATGGCGGTGGAGATATTTCCATGTTTATACAGATGGCGGTGTAGATATTTCCAAGTTTATACAGATCGCGGTGTAGATATTTCCATGTTTCTACAGATAGCGGAGTAGATATTTCCATTTTTATAGAGATTGCCGTGTAGTTATTTCCATGTTTATAGAGATAGCGGTGTAGATATTTACATGTTTATACAGATGGCTGTGTAGATATTTAAATTTTTATACAGATGGATGTGTAGATATTTCCACGTTTATACAGATGACTGTGTAGATAATTCCATGTTTTTACAGACGGCTGTGTAGATATTTCCATGTTTATACCGATAGCGGTGTAAATATTTCCATGTTTATACAGATGACTCTGTAGGTATTTCCATGTTTATGCAGATGTCGGTATAGATATTTCCATGTTTATGAAGATAGCCATGTAGATATTTCCATGGTTGTAGAGATAGCTGTGTAGGCATTTCCATGTTTATAGAGATAGTGGTGAAGCTATTTCCATATTTAATGAGATAGCGGTGTATATATTTCCATGTTTATACAGATAGCAGTGTAGATATTTCAATGATTATAGAGATGGCGGTGTAGATATTTCCATGTTTATACAGATAGCGGTGTAGATATTTCCATGTTTATACAGACAGCGGTGTAGATATTTCCATGTTTACAGAGATAGCGGTGTAGAAATTTCCATATTTGCACAGATTGCGGTGTAGATTTTTCCATCTTTACACAGATAACACTGTACATAATTCCATGTTTACACAGATAGCTGTGTTGATATTTCCATGTTTACACAGAAAGTGTTGTAGATATGTCCATGTTTATACAGATAGCGGTGTAGATATTTCCATGTTTATGCAGATAGCGCTGTAGATATTTCCATGTTTATACAGATGGCTGTGTAGGTATTTCCATGTGTATACAGATGGCAGTGTAGATATTTCCATGTTTATACAGAGGGAGGTGTAGAGATTTCAGTATTTATACTGATGGCAGTGTAGATATTTCCATGTTTTACAGATGATGGTGTAGATATTACCATGTTTATACAGATAGCGGTGTGGCTATTTCCATTTTATAGAGAGAGCAGTGTAGATATTTCCATATTTATAGAGATAGCTCTGTAGATATTTCCATGTATATATAGATGGCAGTGTAGATATTTCCATGTTTACACAGATAGTGGTGTAGATATTTCCACGTTTACACAGATGACTGTGTAGGTATTTCCATGTTTATACAGATAGCGGTGTAGACATTTCCATGTTTATACAGATAGCGATGTAGATATTTCCATATTTTTACAGATAGCGGAGTAGGTATTTCCATGTTTATACAGATAGCAGCGCAGATATTTCCATGTTTATAAAGATACATGTGTAGATATTACCATGTTTATACAGATCGTGTTCCAGATATTTCCATGCTTATACAGATAGCGGTGTAGATATTTCCATGTTTGAACAGATAGCGGTGTAGATATTTCCATGTTTATAGAGATAGCGGTGTAGATATTTCCATTTTATAGAGATAGCGGTGTAGTATTTGCATGTTTATACAGGTAGCGGTGTAGACATTTACAAGTTTATACTGATAGCGGTGTAGATATTTCCAAGTTTATAGAGATAGCGGTGTAGATATTTCCAAGTTTATAGAGATAGCGGTGTAGATATTTCCATGTTTACAGAGACAGCGGTGTAGATACTTCCACCTTTATAGAGATAGCCGTGTAGATATTTCCAAGTTTATGGAGACAGCGGTGTAGATATTTGCATGTTTATAGAGACAGCGGTGAAGATATATCCGTGTTTTTAGAGACAGCTGTGTAGATATATCCATGTTTATAATGATTGCGGTATAGATATTTCCATGTTTATAGAGACAGCAGTGTAGATATTTCCATGTTTATACAGACAGTGGTGTAGTTATTTCTATCTTTATAGAGATAGCAGTGTGGATATTTCCATGCTTATACTGATAGCGGTGTAGGTATTTCCATGTTTATTCAGATGGCGGTGTAGTTGTTTCCATGTTTATACAGATGGCGGTGTACATAATTCAGTCTTTATACAGATATCGGAGTAGCTATTTCCATGTTTATACTGATAGCGGTATAGATATTTCCATTTTTACACAGATAGCTGTTTAGATATTTCCATGTTTACTTAGATAGCGTTGTAGATATTTCCATATTTATACAGATAGCGGTGTAGATATTTCCATGTTTATACAGATAGCGGTGTAGATATTTCCATGTTTATACAGATAGCGGTGTAGATATTTCCATGTTTATACAGACAGCAGTGTAGATATTTCCATCTTTATACTGATAACAATGTGGAGGTTTCCATGTTTATAGAGATAGCGGTGCAGATATTTCCATATTCATACAAATACTGATGTCGATATTTCCTTGTTTATTCAGATGGCGGTGTAGATAGTTCCATGTTTATACAGATAACTGTGTAGTTATTTCCATGCTTACACAGATGGCGGTGTAGGTATTTCTATGTTTATAGAAATAGCCATGTGGATATTTCCATGTTTGTACTGATAGTGGTGTAGACATTTCCATGTTTATACAGAGAGCGGTGTAGATATTTCCATATTTATATAGAGAACAGTGAAGATATTTCCATGTTTATACAGGTAGAGGTGTAGATATTTCCATGTTTATGCAGATCGCGGTGTAGATATTTCCATCTTTCTACAGATGGCAGTGAAAATATTTCTATGTTTATACAGATGGCGGTGTAGATATTTCTAAGTTTACACAGAGGGCGATATAGATATTTCCATGAATATCCAGATGGAAGTGTAGATATTTCCATGTTTATAGACATGGCGATGTAGATATTTCTATGTTTATAGAGATAACGGTGTAGATAATTCCATGTTTATAGAGATCGCGGTGTAGGTATTTCCATGTTTGTGCAGATAGCGGTGTGGATATTTCCATGTTTATACAGCTCGCGGTGTAGATATTTCCATCTTTATACGGATGGCAGTGTGGATATTTCCATGTTTATACAGATAGCAGTGTAGATATTTCCATGTTTACAGAGATGGCGGTGTAGATATTTCCATATTTATGGAGATAGCGTTGTAGATATTTTCATGTTTATAGAGACGGCGGTGTGGATATTTCCATGTTTATAAAGATTGTGGTGTAGATATTTCCATGTTTATAGAGATTGCAGTGTAGGTATTTCCATGTGTACAGAGATAGCGGTGCAGATGTTTCCAAGTATATACTGATGGCTGTGTAGATATTTCCATGTGTATACAGATGGCAGTGTAGATATTTCCATGTTTGTAGAGATGGTGTTGTAGATATTTCCATGTATATACAGATGACTGTGTAGATATTTCCATATTTAGACAGATAGCGGTGGAGATATTTCCATGTTTATACAGATCGCGGTGTAGATTTTTCCATGTTCATACAGATGGCCGTGTAGATATTTCCAAGTTTATAGAGATGGCGGTGTAGATATTTCCATGTTTATACAGATGACTGCCTAGATATTTCCATGTTTATACATATTGTGGTGTAGGTATTTCCATGTTTATAGAGATAGTGGTGTAGATATTTTCCTGTTTATACAGATAGCAATGCAGATATTTCCATGTTTATAGAGATAGCGATGTAGAGATTTCCATGTTTGCACAGATTGCGGTGTAGATATTTCCATATTTACACAGATAGCGTTGTAGATATTTCCATGTTTACACAGATAGCTGTGTTGATATTTCCATGATTACACAGAAAGCGTTGTAGATATTTCCAAGTTTATAGAGATAGCAGTTTAGATATTTCCATGTTTATACAGATAGCGGTGTAGATATTTCAATGTTTATACAGATAGCGATGTGGATATTTCTATGTTTACGCAGATCATGGTGTGGATATTTCCATGTTTTTACAGATATCAGTGTAGATATTTCCATGTTTACACAGTTAGCTGTATAGATATTTCCATGTTTACACAGATAGCGGTGTAGATATTTCCATGTTTGTACAGCTAGCGGTGCAGATATTCCCATCTTTATACAGATGACGGTGAAGATATTTCCATGTTTATACAGATGGCGTTGTAGATATTTCCATGTTTATACAGATAGCGTTTTACTTATTTCCATGTTTACACAGATAGCGGTGTAGATATTTCCATCTTTGCAGAGCTTACGGTGTAGAAATTTGAATCTTTACACATATAGCGGTGAAGACATTTCCATGTTTACACAGATAGTTGTGTAGATATTTCCACGTTTACACAGATATTGTTGTAGATATTTCCAAGTTTATACAGATAGCGGTGGAGATATTTGCATGTTTATACAGATGGTGGTGTAGGTATTTCCATCTTCATAGTGATAGCAATGTAGATATTTCCATGTTTATAAAGATAGCGATGTAGGTATTTCCATGTTTATACAGATAGCGGTGTAGATAATTGCATTTTTATACAGATATCGGTGTAGATATTTTCATGTTTATATAGATCGCGGTGTAGATATTCCCATGTTTATACAGTTAGCTGTGGAGATATTTCCATGTTTATACAGATAGTGGTGTATATATTTCCATGTTTATACAGATAGCAGAGTAGATATTTCCATGTTTACACAGATAGCGGTTTAGATATTTCCATTTTTACAATGAAAGCGGTGTAAATATTTCCATCTTTACACAGATAGCGGTGTAGACATTTCCATGTTTACACAGATAGCGGTGTAGACATTTCCATGTTTACACAGATAGCGTTGTAGATATTTCCATGTTTATACAGATAGCGGGGTTGTTATTTCCATGTTTATAAAGATCGTGGTGTAGATCTTTCCATGTTTATACAGATAGCGGTGTAGGTATTTCCATGTCCATACAGATAGCTGTGTAGATATTTCCATGTTTATACAGATAGCAGTGTAGGTATATCCATGTTTATACAGATAGCAGTGTAGATATTTCCATTTTTCTTCAGATGGCGGCGTAGATATTTCCAAGTTTATACATATGGCGGTATAGATATTTCCATGTTTATAGAGATGGCATTGTAGTTAGTTCCACGTTTATGGAGATGGCAGTGTAGATATTTCCATGTTTATAGAGATGGCGGTGTAGATATTTCCATGTTTAAAGAGATAGGGGTGTAGGTATTTCCATGTTTACAGACGGCTGTGTAGATATATCCATGTGAATACAGATGGCATTGTAGATATTTCCATGTTTATACAGATGGTGGTGTAGATATTTCCATGTTTATACAGATGACTGTGTAGATATTTCCATGTTTTTACAGATGGTGGTGTGGATATTTCCATGTTTTTACAGATGGCGTTGTAGATATTTCCAGGTTGAAGCAGATGGCGGTTTAGATATTTCCATGTTTACAGTGATAGCAGTGAAGATAATTTCATGTTTATGCAAATGGTGGTGAAGGTATTTCCATGTTTATAGAGATAGCGGTGTAAATATTTCCATAGTTATACAGATGGTGGTGTAGATATTTCCAGTTTTATGCAGATAGCGGTGTAGGTATTTCCATGTTTATACAGATAATGGTGAAGATATTTCCATGTTTATACAGATAGTGGTGTAGATCTTTCCATGTTTATATAGATCGTTGTGTAGATATTTCCATGTTTATACAGACAGCGGTGAAGGTATTTCCATGTTTATACAGATAGCGGTGTAGATATTTCCATATTTACACAGATATCGGGGTAGATATTTCCATGTTTATACAGATAGCGGTGTAGATATTTCCATGTTTATACAGATCGTGGTGTAGATATTTCGATGTTTATACAGATAACGGTGTAGATATTTCCATGTTTTTACTGATGTCGGTGGAGGTATTTCCATGTTTATAGAGACAGCGGTGTAGATATTTCCATGTTTACACAGATGGCGGTGTAGATATTTCCATGCTTATAGAGATAGCCGTGTAGATATTTCCATATTTATACACATGTTGGTGTAGATATTTCCATGTTTATATAGATAGCGGTGTAGGTGTTTACATGTTTATACTGATAGAAGTGTAGATATATCCATATTTATACAGAAGATGGTGTAGCTTTTTCCATGTTTATACAGATCACAGTGTAGATATTTCCATGTTTATACAGATGGTGGTGTAGATATTTGCATGTTTATAGAGATAGCAGTGTAGATATTTCCATTTTTATACAGATTTCGGTGAAGATATTTCCATGTTTATACTTTTGGCGGTGTAGATATTTCCATGTTTAGACAGGTAACGGTGGAGATATTTCTATGTTTATACAGACAGCAGTGGAGATATTTCCATGTTTATACACATAGCCGTGTACATATTTCCATATTAATAGAGACAGCGGTGTAGGTATTTCCATGTTTATACAGATAGCGGTGCAGCTATTTCCATGTTTATACAGATGCCTATGCAGATATTTCCATATTTATACAGAGGGCTGTGTAGATATTTCTATGTTTATACAGATGTCAGTGTAGATATTTCCATGTTCCTACACATGACTGTGTAGGTATTTCCATGTTTAAACAGATGGCTTTGTAGATATTTCCATGTTTATAGAGATAGCGGTGCAGATATTTCCATGTGTATACAGATAGCGGTGTATATATTTCCATGTTTATACAGATCGTACTGTAGATATTTCCATGTTTATACAGATACCGGTGTAGATTTTTCCATGTTTATACAGACCGCAGGGTAGATATTTCCATGTTTATAGAGATAGCAGTGTAGATATTTACATGTTTGTACAGATGGCGGTGTTGATGTTTCCATCTATACACAGATTGCCGTGTAGGTATTTCCATGTGTATACGGATGGAATTGTAGATATTTCCATGTTTATACAGATGGTGGTTTAGATATTTCCATGTTTACACAGATGACTGTATAGGTATTTCCATGTTTATACAGATGGCGGTGTAGATATTTCCATGTTTATAGAGATAGCTTTGCAGAAATTTCCATATTTATACAGATAACGGTGTAGAAATTTCCATGTTTATACAGATATCTGTGTAAATATTTCTATGTTTATACAGATCACGGTGTAGGTATTTCCATGTTTATAGAGATAGCGGTGTATATATTTCCATGTTTATACAGATAGCGGTGTAGATATTTCCATGTTTATACAGACTGTGGTGTAGATATTTCCATGTTTATACTGATAGCGGTGCAGATATTTCCATGTTTGTACAGATTGCGTTGTTTATATTTCCATCTATACACAGATGACCGTGTAGATATTTCCATGTTTATACAGATGGCGGCGCAGATATTTCTATGGATATGTAGATGGCGGTGTAGATATTTCCATGTATATACAGATAACGGTGTAGTTGTTTCCATGTTTATATAGAGAGCGGTTTAGATATTTCCATGTATGTACACATGGCTTTGTAGATATTTCCATGTTTATACAGATGGCGGTGTAGATATTTCCATGTTTATACAGATCGTGGTGTAGATATTTCCATGTTTATACAGATGGTGGTGTAGATATTTGCATGTTTATAGAGATAGCGGTGTAGATATTTCCATTTTTATACAGATTTCGGTGAAGATATTTCCATGTTTATACTTTTGGCGGTGTAGATATTTCCATGTTTAGACAGGTAACGGTGGAGATATTTCTATGTTTATACAGACAGCAGTGGAGATATTTCCATGTTTATACACATAGCCGTGTACATATTTCCATATTAATAGAGACAGCGGTGTAGGTATTTCCATGTTTATACAGATAGCGGTGCAGCTATTTCCATGTTTATACAGATGCCTATGCAGATATTTCCATATTTATACAGAGAGCTGTGTAGTTATTTCTATGTTTATACAGATGGCAGTGTAGATATTTCCATGTTCCTACACATGACTGTGTAGGTATTTCCATGTTTAAACAGATGGCTTTGTTGATATTTCCATGTTTATAGAGATAGCGGTGCAGATATTTCCATGTTTATACAGATAGCGGTGTATATATTTCCATGTTTATACAGAGCGTAGTGTAGATATTTCCATGTTTATACAGATACCGGTGTAGATATTTCCATGTTTATACAGAACGCATTGTAGATATTTCCATGTTTATAGAGATAGCAGTGTAGATATTTACATGTTTGTACAGATGGCGGTGTTGATGTTTCCATCTATACACAGATTGCCGTGTAGGTATTTCCATGTGTATACGGATGGCATTGTAGATATTTCCATGTTTATACAGATGGTGGTTTAGATATTTCCATGTTTACACAGATGACTGTATAGGTATTTCCATGTTTATACAGATGGCGGTGTAGATATTTCCATGTTTATAGAGATAGCTTTGCAGAAATTTCCATATTTATACAGATAACGGTGTACAAATTTCCATGTTTATACAGATATCTGTGTAAATATTTCCATGTTGATACAGATCACGGTGTAGGTATTTCCATGTTTATAGAGATAGCGGTGAATATATTTCCATGTTTATACAGATAGCGGTGCAGATATTTCCATGTTTATACAGACTGCGGTGTAGATATTTCCATGTTTATACAGATAGCGGTGCAGATATTTCCATGTTTGTACAGATTGCGTTGTTGATATTTCCATCTATACACAGATGACCGTGTAGATACTTCCATGTTTATACAGATGGCGGTGCAGATATTTCTATGGATATGTAGATGGCGGTGTAGATATTTCCATGTATGTATAGATAACGGTGTAGTTGTTTCCATGTTTATATAGAGAGCGGTGTAGATATTTCCATGTATGTACACATGGCTTTGTAGATATTTCCATGTTTATACAGATGGCGGTGTAGATATTTCCATGTTTATAGAGATAGCGGTGTAGATATTTCCATGTTTATACAGATAGGGGTGTAGATATTTCCATGTTTATAGAGATAGCGGTGTAGATATTTCCATATTTATACAGATAACGGTGTAGAAATTTCCATGTTTATACAGACCGTGGTGTAAATATTTCCATGTTTATACAGAAAGCGGTGAAGTTATTTCCATGTTTATATAGATAGCGGTGTAGATATTTCCATGTATATACACATGGCTGTGTAGATATTTCCATGTTTATACAGATGGCGGTGTAGATATTTCCATGTTTATACAGATAACTTTTATGTATTTCCATGTTTATACAGATGACGGTGTAGATATTTCGATGTTTATAGAGATTGCAGTGGAGATATTTCCATGTTTATACAGATAGCGGTGTAGATATTTCCATGTTTATACTGATCGCGGTGTAGATATTTCCATGTTTATAGAGATGGCGGTGTAGATATTTCCATGTTCACAGAGATAGCGGTGTTGATTTTTCCATGTTTATAGAGACGGCGGTGTAGATATTTCCATGTTTATAGAGATGGCGTTGTAGATATTTCCATGTTTATACAGATCACGGTGTAGAAGTTTCCATGTTTATACAGATCATGGTGTAGATATTTCCATGTTTATACAGACCGCTGTGTTGATATTACCATGTTTATAGGGATAGCGGTGCAAATGTTTCCAAATTTATACAGATAGCGGTGTAGTTATTAGCATGTTTATACAGATAGCGGTGTAGATATTTCCGTGTATAAACAGATGTCTGTGTATATATATCCATGTTTAAACAGATGGCGGTGTAGACATTTACTTGTTTATACAAATAGCGTTGTAGTTAGTTCCATGTTTATACAGATAGCGGTGCCGATATTTCCATCTATACACAGATGACCGTGTAGATATTTCCATGTTTATACAGATGGCGGCACAGATATTTCTATACATATGTATATGGCGGGGTAGATATTTCCATGTTTATACAGATAGCGGTGTAGTTATTTCCATGTTTGTATAGATAGCGGTGTAGATATTTCCATGTATATAAACATGGCTGTGTAGATATTTCCATGTTTATACAAATGGCGGTGTAGATATTTCCATGTTTATACAGATAACTTGTCAGTATTTCCACGTTTATACAGATGGCGGTGAAGATATTTGGTTCATTATAGAGATAGCAGTGGAGATATTTCCATGTTTATGCAGATAGCGGTGTAGATATTTCCATATTTATACTGATCGCAGTGTAGGTATTTCCATGTTTATACAGATAGAAGTGTAGATATTTCCATATTTATACAGATGTCTGTGTAGATATTTCCATGTGTATACAGATGGTATTGTAGGTACTTCCATGTTTATACAGATGGTGGTTAGATATTTCAATGTTTATTCGGATGACTATGTAGATATTTCCATGTTTTTACAGATGGCAGTGTAGGTATTTCAAAGTTTATAGAGATGGCGCTGTAGATATTTCCATGTTTATACAGATAAAGGTGGAGATATTTCCATGTTTATACAGACAGCAGTGCAGATATTAGCATGTTTATACAGATAGCGGTGTACATATTTCCATGTTTATAGAGACATCGGTGTAGGTATTTCCACGTTTATACAGATAGCGGTGCGGATGTTTCCATGTTTATACAGATGCCTATGCAGATATTTCCATATTTATACAGAGGGCTGTGTAGATATTTCCATGATTATACAGATGGCATTGTAGATATTTCCATGTTCCTACACATGACTGTGTAGTTATTTCCATGTTTAAACAGATGGATTTGCAGGTATTTCCTTGTTTATGGAGATAGCGTTGTAGATATTTCCATGTTTATACAGATATCGTTGTAAATATTTCCATGTTTTATACAGATCGTTGTGTAGATATTTCCATGTTTATACAGATACCGGTGTAGATATTTCCATGTTTATACAGACCACAGTGTAGATATTTCCATGTCTATACAGATGGCGGTGTTGATGTTTCCATCTATACACAGATTGCCGTGTAGGTATTTCCTTGTGTATACAGATGGCATTGTAGATATTTCCATGTTTATACAGATGGTGGTGTAGATATTTCCATGTTTCTACAGATGGCGTTGTAGGTATTTCCATGTTTATACAGATAACAGTGTAGATATTTCCATGTTTATACAGATAGCGGTGTAAATATTTACATGTTTATACAGATCACGGTGTAGATATTTCCATGTTTATAGAGATAGTGGTGTAGATATTTCCATGTTTATACAGGTAGCGGTTTAGATATTTCCTTGTTTATACAGACCGCGGTGTAGATATTTCCATCTTTATACAGATTGCGGTGCAGATATTTCCATGTTTGTACAGATGGCGGTGTTGATATTTCCATCTATACACAGATGACCGTGTAGATATTTCCATGTTTATACACATGGCGGCGCTGATATTTCCATGGTTATGTAGATGGCGGTGTAGATATTTCCGTGTTTATACTGATGGCGGTGTAGTTATTTCCATGTTTATATAGATAGCGGCGTAGATATTTCCATGTATATACACATGGCTGAGTAGATATTTCCATGTTTATACAGATGGCGGTGTAGATATTTCCATGTTTATACAGATAACTTTGTAAGTATTTCCATGTATATACAGATGGCGGTGTAGATATTTCGATGTTTATAGAGATAGCAGTGGAGATATTTCCATGTTTATACAGATAGCGGTGTAGTTATTTCCATGTTTATATAGATAGCGATGTAGATATTTCCATGTATATACACATGGCTGTGTAGATATATCCATGTTTGTACAGATGGCGGTGTAGATATTTACATGTTTATACAGATAATATTGTAAGTATTTCCATGTTTATACAGATGGCGGTGTAGATATTTCGATGTTTATAGAGATAGCAATGGAGATATTTCCATGTTTATACAGATACCGGTGTAGATATTTCCATGTTTATATTCATCGCGGTGTAGATATTTCCATGTTTATAGAGATGGAGGTGTAAATATTTCCATGTTCATAGAGATAGAGGTGTTGAATTGTCCATGTTTATAGAGATAGCTTTGTGGATATTTCCATGTTTATACAGATCATGGTGTAGATATTTCCATGTTTATACAGATCGCGGTGTTGATATTACCATGTTTATAGAGATAGCGGTGCAAATATTTCCACATTTATACAGATAGCGTTGTAGTTATTAGCATGTTTATACAGATAGCGGTGTAGATATTTCCATGAATAAATAGATGTCTGTGTATATATTTCCATGTTTATACAGATAGCAGTGTAGATATTTCCAGTTTTATAGAGATAGCGGTTTAGATATTTCATATTTATGCAGATAGCGGTGTAGATATTTCCATGTTTATACAGATTGCGGTGTAGATATTTCCGTGTTTAAACAGATAGCGGTGTAGATATTTCCACGTTAATACAGATGGCGGTGTAGATATTTCCATCTTTCTACAAATGGCAGTGTAGATATTTATAGGTTTATATATATGGCAGTGTAGATATTTTCTTGTTTATGTAGATGGCGTTGTAGATACCTCCATGTTTAAAGAGATGGCGGTGAGTATTTCCATGTTGATGGAGATAGCGGTGTAGATATTTCCATGTTTGTACAGATGGCAGTGTAGATATTTCCATGTTTATAGAGATAGCGGTGTAGATATTTTCATGTTTATACAGATTGTGGTGGAGATTTGTCCATGTTTATACAGATAGCAATGGAGATATTTCCACGTTAATACACATAGCGGTGTAGATATTTCCATGTTTATACAGATAGCGGTGAAGATATTTCCATGTTTATACAGATGGCTGTGCCGATATTTCCAAGTTTATGCAGAGTTCTCAGCAGATATTTCCCTGTTTATATAGATGACAGTGTAGATATTTCCATGTTTATTAGGATGACTCTGTAGATATTTCCATGTTAATACAGATGGCGGTGTAGATATTTCCATGTTTATAGAGATAGCGGTGTAGATATTTCCATGTTTATAGAGATAGCGGTTTAAATATTTCCATCTTTATACAGAGAGTGGTCTAGATATTTCCATGTTTATACAGATGGCGGTGTAGATATTTCCATGTCTCTAGAGATAGCGGTGTAAATATTTCCATGTTTGTAGAGATGGTGGTGTAAGTATTTTCATGTTTATAGAGATAGCGGTGTAGATATTTCCATGTTTACACAGATAACGGTGTTGATACTTCTATGTTTATACAGATAGCGGTGTAGATATTTCCAAGTTTATACAGCTCGCAGTGTAGATATTTCCATCTTTATACAGATGGGAGTGGAGATATTTCCATGTGTATACAGATAGCGGTGTAGATATTTCCATGTCTATAGAGATAGCGGCGTAGGTATTTCAATATTTATACAGATAGGGGTGTATATACTTCCATCTTTATACAGATGGCGGTGTAGGTATTTCCATGTTTATACAGATAGAATTGAAATATTTCCATGTTTATACAGATAGTGGTGTAGATATTTCCAAGTTTATACAGATGGCGGTGTAGATACATCCATGTTTCTGAAGATGTCGGTGTAGATATTTTCATGTTTATAGAGATGGTGGTGTAGATATTTCCATGTATATATAGATTGCAGTGAAGATATTTCCATGTTTATAGTGCAAGTGGTGTAGGTATTTCCATATTTATAGAGATAGCAGTGTAGACATTTCCATATTTATACAGGTAGCGGTGTAGGTATTTCCATGTTTATACAGATGGTGGTGTAGATATTTCCATGTTTCTAAAGACGGCGGTGTAGATATTTCCTTGTTTATACAGATAGTGGTGTATATATTTCCATTTATATACAGACAGCGGTGTAGATATTTCCATGTTTACACAGTTAGCGGTGGAGATATTTCCCTGTTTATACAGATAGCGATGTAGATATTTCCATGTTTATACAGATAACGTTGTAGATCTTTCCATCTTTATACAAACGGTGGTGTAGATATTTCCATGTTCCTACACATGACTGTGTAATTATTTCCATGTTTATACAGATGGCGGTGTAGATATTTCCATATTTATAGAGACAGCAGTGTAGATATTTCCAGGTTTTACAGATAGCGGTGTAAATATTTCCATCTTTATACAGATCGTGGTGTAGATATTTCCATGTTTATACAGATACCGGTGTAGATATTTCCATGTTTATACAGATAAGTTTGTAAGTATTTCCATGTTTATACAGATGGCGGTGTAGATATTTCAATGTTTACAGAGATAGCAGTGGAGATATTTCCATGTTTATACAGATAGCTGTGTAGGTATTTCCATGTTTATACCGATAGCGGTGTTGGTATTTCCACGTTTATACAGATAGCGATGTAGATATTTCCATGTTTATACAGCTCGCGGTGCAGATATTTATATCTTTATACAGATGGCATTGTAGATATTTCCTTATTCACACTAATGGCGGTGTAGATGTTTCCATGTTTATACAGCTGGCGGAGTAGTTAGTTCCATGTTTATGGAGAAGGTAGTGTAGATATTTTCATGTTTATAGAGATGGCGGTGTAGATATTGCCATGTTTATAGAGATAGCAGTGTAGATATTAACATGTTTATACAGATGGCTGTGTAGATATTTCCATGTGTATACAGATGGCATTGTAGATATTTCCATGTTTATGCAGATAGCGGTGTAGTTATTTCCATGTTTATATAGATAGCGGTATAGATACTTCCATCTATATACACATGGCTGTGTAGATATTTCCATGTTTATACAGATAGCGGTGTAGATATTTCCATGTTTATACAGATAACTTTGTTAATATTTCCATGTTTATACAGATGGCGGTGTAGATACTTCGAAGTTTATAGAGATAGCAGTGGAGATATTTCCATGTTTATACAGATGGTGGTGTAGATATTTCAATGTGTATACAGATAGAATTGAAGATATTTCCTAGTTTATACAGATAGCAGTGGAGATATTTCCACTTTTATAGAGATAGCGGTTTAGATATTTCATATTTATACAGATAGCGGTGTAGATATTTCCATGTTTATACAGATAGCGGTGTAGATATTTCCATGTTTATAGAAATGCCTATGCAGATATCTCCATATTTATACAGAGGGCTTTGTAGATATTTCTTTGTGTATACAGATGGCAGTGTAGATATTTCCATGTTCCTACACATGACTGTGTAGGTATTTCCATGTTTATACAAATGGCTTTGTAGATATTTCCATGTTTATAGAGATAGCGGTGCAGATATTTCCATGTTTATACTGATAGCGGTGTATATATTTCCATGTTTATACAGATCTTGGTGTAGATATTTCCATGTTTATACAGATGGTGGTGTAGATATTTCCATGTTTACACAGATGACTGTATAGTTATTTCCATGTTTATACAGATGGCGGTGTAGATATTTCCATGTTTATAGAGATAGCGGTGTTGATATTTCCATATTTATAGAGATAACGATGTAGAAATTTCCATGTTTATACAGATAGCGGTGTAAATATTTCCATGTTTTTACAAGTCACGGTTTAGATATTTCCTTGTTTATACAACTAGCGGTGTAGTTATTTCCATGTTTATACAGATAGCGGCGTAGATATTTCCATGTATATACAGATGGCTTTGTAGATATTTCCATTTTTATACAGATGGCTTTGTAGTTATTTCCATGTTTATACAGATGACTTTGTAGGTATTTCCATGTTTATACAGAAGGCAGTGGAGATATTTAAATATTCCTACACATGACTGTGTAGGTATTTCCATGTTTAAACAGATGTCTATGTAGATATTTCCATGTTTATAGAGATTGCGGTGCAGATATTTCCATGTTTATACACATAGCGGTGTACATATTTCCATGATTATAGAGACAGTGGTGTAGATATTTCCATGTTTATACAGATAGCGGTGTAGATATTTCCATGTTTATACAGACCGCGTTGTAGATATTTTCATGTTTATACAAATAGCGGTGCAGATATTTCCATGTTTGTACAGATGGCGTTGTTGATATTTCCATCTATACATATATGACCGTGTAGATATTTCCATGTTTATACAGATAGCGGTGTAGATACTTCCATGTTTATACAGATCGCGGTGTAGATATTTCCATGTTTCTACAGATGGCGGTGTTGATATTTCCATCTATACACAGATGGCCGTGGAGATATTTCCATGTTTAAACAGATGGCGGCATAGATATTTCCATGTAGATGCAGATGGCGGTGTAGATATTTCCATGTTTAAACAGATAGCGGTGTAGATATTTCCATGTTTACACAGATAGTGGTGTAGATATTTCCGTGTTTATACACATGGCAGAGTAGATACCTCCATCTTTATGGAGATGGCAGTGTAGATATTTTCATGTTTATAGAGATGGCAGTGTAGATATTTCCATGTTTATACAGATGGCCGTGAAGTTATTTCCATATTTATACAGATGTCTGTGTAGATATTTCCATTTGTATACAGATGGTATTGTATGTATTTCCATGTTTATACAGATGTTGGTGTAGATATTTCCATGCTTATACAGTTGGCAGTGTAGATATTTCCATGTTTTTACAGATGGCAGTGTAGATATTTCAATGTTTATAGAGATGGCGCTGTAGATATTTCCATGTTTATACAGATAACGGTGGAGATATTTCCATGTTTATACAGAGAGCAGTGGAGATATTTCCATGTTTATACACATAGCGGTGTACATATTTCCATGTTTATAGAGACAGCGGTGTAGGTATTTCCATGTTTATACAGATAGCGGTGCAGATATTTCCATGTTTACACAGATGCCTATGCAGATATTTCCATATATATACAGAGGGCTTTTTAGATATTTCTATGTTTATACAGATGGCAGTGTAGATATTTAAATGTTCCTACACATGACTGTGTAGGTATTTCCATGTTTATACAAATGTCTTTGTAGATATTTCCATGTTTATAGAGATAGCGGTGCAGATATTTCCATCTTTCTACAGATGGTATTGTAGATATTTCCATGTTTATGCAGATGGCGGTGTAGATATTTCCATGTTTATATAGATGGTGGTGTAGATATTACCATGTTTATGCAGGTAGCGGTGTAGATATTTCCATGTTTATACAGATTATGGTGAAGATATTTCCATGTTTATACAGATCGCGGTGTAGATATTTCCATGTTTATACAGATCACGGTGTAGATATTTCCATGTTTATTCAGATAGCGGTGTAGATTTTTTCATGTTTATACAGATAGCGGTGTAAATTTTTCTATGTTTATACAGATCACGGTGTAGATATTTCCATGTTTATAGAGATAGCGGTGTAGATATTTCCACGCTTATACAGATAGCGGTGTAGATATTTCCATGTTCATACAGACCGCGGTGTAGATATTTCCATGATTATACAGATAGCGGTGCAGATATTTCCATGTTTGTACAGATGGCGGTGTTGATATTTCCATCTATACACAGATGACCATGTAGATATTTCCATGTTTATAGAGATGGCGGCGCAGATATTTCCATGGATATGTAGATGGTGGTGTAGATATTTCCATGTTTATACAGATAGCGGTGTAGTTATTTCCATGTTTATATAGATAGCGGTGTAGATATTTCCATTTACATACACATGGCTGTGTAGATATTTCCATGTTTATACAGATGGCAGTGTAGATATTTCCATGTTTATACAGATAACTTTGTAAGTATTTCCATGTTTATACAGATGGCGGTGTAGATATTTCAATGTTTATAGAGATAGCAGTGGAGATATTTCCATGTTTATAAAGATAGCGGTGTAGATGTTTCCATGTTTATACTGATCATGGTGTAGATATTTCCATGTTTATAGAGATGGCGGTGTAGATATTTCCATGTTCATAGAGATAGTTGTGTTGATTTTTCCACGTTTTTAGAGATAGCGGTGTGAATATTTCCATGCTTTTACAGATAGGGTTGTAGATATTTCCATGTTTATAGAGATAGCGGTGTAGATATTTCCATTTTTTTACAGATCACGGTGTAGATATTTCCTTGTTTATACTAATAGCGGTGTAGTTATTTCCATGTCTATACAGACGGCGGTGTAGATATTTCCTGGTATACACAGATGGCTGTGTAGATATTTCCATGTTTATACAGATGGCTGTGTAGATATTTCCATGTTTATACAGATGACTTTGTAGGTATTTCCATGTTTATACAGATGGCGGTGTAGATTTTCCATGTTTATATTGATAGCTGTGTAGATATTTCCATCTTTATACAGATAGCGGTGTAGATATTTCCATGTTTATACAGATCGCGGTGTAGATATTTCCATGTTTATACAGATCGCGGTGTAGTTATTTCCATGTTTATACAGATAGCGGTGTAAATATTTCCATGTGTTTACAGATAGCGGTGTAGATAGTTCCATGTTTACTCAGATTGCGGTGTAGATATTTCCATCTTTCTACAGATGGCATTGTAGATATTTCCATGTTTATACAGATGGCGGTGTAGATATCTCCATGTTTATATAGATGGTGGTGTAGATATTACCATGTTTATACAGGTAGCGGTGTAGATATTTCCATGTTTATACAGATTGTGGTGAAGATATTTCCATGTTTATACAGATCGCGGTGTAGATATTTTCACGTTTACACAGATTGCGATGTAGATATTTCCATCTTTCTACAGATGGCATTGTAGATATTTCCATGTTTATACAGATAGCGGTGTAGATATTTCCATATTTATACAGATTACGGTGTAGAAATTTCCATGTTTATACAGATAGCAGTGTAAATTTTTCCATGTTTATACAGATCACGGTGTAGATATTTCCATGTTTATAGAGATAGCGGTGTAGATATTTCTATGTTTATACAGATAGCGGTGTAGATAATTCCATATTCATGCAGACCGCGGTGTAGATATTTCCATGGTTATACAGATAGCGGTGCAGTTATTTCCATGTTTGTACAAATGGCGGTGTTGATATTTCCATCTATACACAGATGACCGTGTAGTTATTTCCATGTTTATACAGATGGCGGCGCAGATATTTCCATGGATATGTAGATGGTGGTGTAGATATTTCCATGTTTATACAGATAGCGGTGTAGTTATTTCCATGTTTATATAGATAGCGGTGTAGATATTTCCATGTATATACACATGGCTGTGTAGATATTTCCATCTTTATACAGATGGCGGTGTAGATTTTCCATGTTTATAGCGATAGCTGTGTAGATATTTCCATGTTTATACAGATAGCGGTGTAGATATTTCCATGTTTATACAGATCGCGGTGTAGATATTTCCATGTTTATACAGATCGCGGTTTAGATATTTCCATTTTTTAGAGATAGCGGTGTAGATATTTCCATGTTTTTACAGATATCGGTGTAGATATTTCCGTGTTTACACAGATTGCGGTGTAGATATTTCCATCTTTCTACAGATGGCATTGTAGATATTTCCATGTTTATACAGATGGTGGTGTAGATATTTCCATGTTTAGATAGATGGTGGTGTAGATATTACCATGTTTATACAGATAGCGGTGTAGATATTTCCACGTATATACAGATCATGGTGTAGATATTTCCATGTTTATACAGATACCGGTGTAGATATTTCCATGTTTATACAGACCGCAGTGTAGATATTTCCATGTTTATAGAGATAGCAGTGTAGAAATTTCCATGTTTGTACAGATGGCGGTGTTGATGTTTCCATGTATACACAGATTGCCGTGTAGGTATTTCCATGTGTATTCAGATGGCATTGAAGATATTTCCATGTTTATACAGATGGTGGTATAGATATTTCCATGTTTACACAGATGACTATATAGGTATTTCCATGTTTATACAGATGGCGGTGTAGATATTTCCATCTTTATAGAGATAGCGGAGTATATATTTCCATGTTTATACAGATAACGCTGTAGATATTTCCTTGTTTATTCAGATAGCGGTGTAGATATTTCCATGTTTATACAGATCGCGGTGTAGGTATTTCCATGTTTATAGAGATAACGGTGTAGATATTTCCATGTTTATACAGATAGCGGTGTAGATATTTCTATGTTTATACTGACCGCGGTGTAGATATTTCCATGTTTATACAGACAGCGGTGCAGATATTTCCATGTTTGTACAGATCGCGGTGTTGATATTTCCATCTGTACACAGATGACCGTTTAGATATTTCCATGCTTATACAGATGGCGGCACAGATATTAACATGGATATGTAGATGGCGGTGTAGATAATTCCATGTTTATACAGGTAGCGGTGTAGTTATTTCCGTGTTTATATAGATAGCGGTGTAGATATTTCCATGTATATACACATGGCTGTGTAGATATTTCCATGTTTATAGAGATGGCGGTGTAGATATTTCCATGTTTACACAGATAACTTTGTAAGTATTTCCATGTTTATACAGATGGCGGTGTAGATATTTCGATGTTTATAGAGATAGCAGTGGAGATATTTCAATGTTTATACAGATCGCGGTGTAGATATTTCCATCTTTATACTGATCGTGGTGTAGATATTTCCATGTTTACAGAGATGGCGGTGTAGATATTTCCATGTTCATAGAGATAGCGGTGTAGATATTTCCATCTTTCTACAGATGGCATTGTAGATATTTCCATGTTTATACAGATGGTGGTGTAGATATTTCCATGTTTATATAGATGGTGGTGTAGATATTACCATGTTTATACAGATAGCGGTGTAGATATTTCCATGTTTATAGAGATCGTGGTGAAGATATTTCCATGTTTATACAGATCGTGGTGTAGATATTTCCATGTTTATACAGATCGCGGTGTAGATATTTCCATGTTTATACAGATAGCTGTGTAGATATTTCCATGTTTATACAGATAGCGGTGTAGATATTTCCATGTTTATAGAGATAGCGGTGTAGATATTTCCATTTTTTTACAGATCACGGTGTAGATATTTCCTTGTTTATACTAATAGCGGTGTAGTTATTTCCATGTTTATACAGATAGCGGTGTAGATATTTCCATGTATATACAGATGGCTGTGTAGATTTTTCCATGTTTATACAGATGGCTGTGTAGATATTTCCATGTTTATACAGATGACTTTGTAGGTATTTCCATGTTTATACAGATGGCGGTGTAGATTTTCCATGTTTATATTGATAGCTGTGGAGATATTTCCATGTTTATACAGATAGCGGTGTAGATATTTCCATGTTTATACAGATCGCGGTGTAGATATTTCCATGTTTATACACATCGCGGTGTAGATATTTCCATGTTTATAGAGATAGCGGTGTAGATATTTCCATGTTTTTACAGATATCGATGTAGATATTTCCATGTTTACACAGATTGCGGTGTAGATATTTCCATCTTTCTACAGATGGCATTGTAGATATTTCCATGTTTATACAGATGGTGGTGCAGATATTTCCATGTTTATATAGATGGTGGTGTAGATATTACCATGTTTATACAGATAGCGGTGCAGGTATTTCCATGTTTATACAGATCGTGGTGAAGTTATATCCATGTTTATACAGATCGTGGTGTAGATATTTCCATGTTCATACAGATCGTGGTGTAGATATTTCCATGTTTATACAGATAGCGGTGTAGATATTTCCATGTTTATACAGATAGCGGTGTAGATATTTCCATGTTTATAGAGATAGCGGTGTAGGTATTTCCATGTTTATATAGATGGCGTTGTAGATATTTCCATGTTTATACCGACAGCGGTGTCGGTATTTCCACGTTTATACAGATAGCGATGTAGATATTTCCATGTTTATACAGGTCACGGTGCAGATATTTATATTTTTGTACAGATGGCATTGTAGACATTTCCTTATTCACACAGATGGCGGTGTAGATGTTTCCATGTTTATACAGATGGCAGAGTAGTTAGTTCCATGTCTATGAAGATGGCAGTGTAGATATTTTCATGTTTATAGAGGTGGCGGTGTAGATATTTCCATGTTTATAGAGATCGCAGTGTTGATATTTACATGTTTAAACAGATGGCTGTGTAGATATTTCCATGTGTATACAGATGGCATTGTAGATATTTCCATGTTTATACAGATGACTGTCTACGTATTTCCATGTTTTTACAGATGGCAGTGCAGATATTTCCATGTTTAAAGAGATAGCGGTGTAGATATTTCCATGTTTCTACAGATGGCGGTGTTGATATTTCCATCTATACACAGATGGCCATGTAGATATTTCCATGTTTATACAGATGGCGGCGCAGATATTTCCATGGATATGTAGATGGTGGTCTAGATATTTCCATGTTTATACAGATAGCGGTGTAGTTATTTCCATGTTTATATAGATATCGGTGTAGATATTTCCATGTATATACACATGGCTGTGTAGATATTTCCATGCTTATACAGATGGCGGCACAGATATTAACATGGATATGTAGATGGCGGTGTAGATAATTCCATGTTTATACAGGTAGCGGTGTAGTTATTTTCGTGTTTATATAGATAGCGGTGTAGATATTTCCATGTATATACACATGGCTGTGTAGATATTTCCATGTTTATAGAGATGGCGGTGTAGATATTTCCATGTTTACACAGATAACTTTGTAAGTATTTCCATGTTTATACAGATGGCGGTGTAGATATTTCGATGTTTATAGAGATAGCAGTGGAGATATTTCAATGTTTATACAGATCGCGGTGTAGATATTTCCATCTTTATACTGATCGTGGTGTAGATATTTCCATGTTTACAGAGATGGCGGTGTAGATATTTCCATGTTCATAGAGATAGCGGTGTAGATATTTCCATCTTTCTACAGATGGCATTGTAGATATTTCCATGTTTATACAGATGGTGGTGTAGATATTTCCATGTTTATATAGATGGTGGTGTAGATATTACCATGTTTATACAGATAGCGGTGTAGATATTTCCATGTTTATAGAGATCGTGGTGAAGATATTTCCATGTTTATACAGATCGTGGTGTAGATATTTCCATGTTTATACAGATCGCGGTGTAGATATTTCCATGTTTATACAGATAGCTGTGTAGATATTTCCATGTTTATACAGATAGCGGTGTAGATATTTCCATGTTTATAGAGATAGCGGTGTAGATATTTCCATTTTTTTACAGATCACGGTGTAGATATTTCCTTGTTTATACTAATAGCGGTGTAGTTATTTCCATGTTTATACAGATAGCGGTGTAGATATTTCCATGTATATACAGATGGCTGTGTAGATTTTTCCATGTTTATACAGATGGCTGTGTAGATATTTCCATGTTTATACAGATGACTTTGTAGGTATTTCCATGTTTATACAGATGGCGGTGTAGATTTTCCATGTTTATATTGATAGCTATGGAGATATTTCCATGTTTATACAGATAGCGGTGTAGATATTTCCATGTTTATACACATCGCGGTGTAGATATTTCCATGTTTATACACATCGCGGTGTAGATATTTCCATGTTTATAGAGATAGCGGTGTAGATATTTCCATGTTTTTACAGATATCGATGTAGATATTTCCATGTTTACACAGATTGCGGTGTAGATATTTCCATCTTTCTACAGATGGCATTGTAGATATTTCCATGTTTATACAGATGGTGGTGCAGATATTTCCATGTTTATATAGATGGTGGTGTAGATATTACCATGTTTATACAGATAGCGGTGCAGGTATTTCCATGTTTATACAGATCGTGGTGAAGTTATATCCATGTTTATACAGATCGTGGTGTAGATATTTCCATGTTCATACAGATCGTGGTGTAGATATTTCCATGTTTATACAGATAGCGGTGTAGATATTTCCATGTTTATACAGATAGCGGTGTAGATATTTCCATGTTTATAGAGATAGCGGTGTAGGTATTTCCATGTTTATATAGATGGCGTTGTAGATATTTCCATGTTTATACCGACAGCGGTGTCGGTATTTCCACGTTTATACAGATAGCGATGTAGATATTTCCATGTTTATACAGGTCACGGTGCAGATATTTATATTTTTCTACAGATGGCATTGTAGACATTTCCTTATTCACACAGATGGCGGTGTAGATGTTTCCATGTTTATACAGATGGCAGAGTAGTTAGTTCCATGTCTATGAAGATGGCAGTGTAGATATTTTCATGTTTATAGAGGTGGCGGTGTAGATATTTCCATGTTTATAGAGATCGCAGTGTTGATATTTACATGTTTAAACAGATGGCTGTGTAGATATTTCCATGTGTATACAGATGGCATTGTAGATATTTCCATGTTTATACAGATGACTGTCTACGTATTTCCATGTTTTTACAGATGGCAGTGCAGATATTTCCATGTTTAAAGAGATAGCGGTGTAGATATTTCCATGTTTCTACAGATGGCGGTGTTGATATTTCCATCTATACACAGATGGCCATGTAGATATTTCCATGTTTATACAGATGGCGGCGCAGATATTTCCATGGATATGTAGATGGTGGTCTAGATATTTCCATGTTTATACAGATAGCGGTGTAGTTATTTCCATGTTTATATAGATATCGGTGTAGATATTTCCATGTATATACACATGGCTGTGTAGATATTTCCATGTTTATACAGATGGCAGTGTAGATATTTCCATGTTTATACAGATAACTTTGTAAGTATTTCCATGTTTATACAGATGGCGGTGTAGATATTTCGATGTTTATAGAGATAGCAGTGGAGATATTTCCATGTTTATACAGATAGCGGTGTAGATGTTTCCATGTTTATACTGATCGTGGTGTAGATATTTCCATGCTTATAGAGATGGTGGTGTAGATATTTCCATGTTCATAGAGATAGCGGTGTTGATTTTTCCACGTTTATAGAGTTAGCGGTGTGGATATTTCCATGCTTATACAGATAGGGATGTAGATATTTCAATGTTTATAGAGATTGCGGTGTAGATATTTCCATTTTTTTACAGATCACGGTGTAGATATTTCCTTGTTTATACTAATAGCGGTGTAGTTATTTCCATGTTTATACAGATAGCGGTGTAGATATTTCCATGTATATACAGATGGCTGTGTAGATTTTTCCATGTTTATACAGATGGCTGTGTAGATATTTCCATGTTTATACAGATGACTTTGTAGTTATTTCCATGTTTATACAGATGGCGGTGTAGATTTTCCATGTTGATATTGATAGCTGTGTAGATATTTCCATGTTTATACAGATAGCGGTGTAGATATTTCCATGTTTATACAGATCGCGGTGTAGATATTTCCATGTTTATACAGATCACGGTGTAGATATTTCCATGTTTATAGAGATAGCGGTGTAGTTATTTCCATGTTTTTACATTTATCGGTGTAGATATTTCCATGTTTACACAGATTGCGGTGTAGATATTTCCATCTTTCTACAGATGGCATTGTAGATATTTCCATGTTTATACAGATGGTGGTGTAGATATTTCCATGTTTATATAGATGGTGGTGTAGATATTACCATGTTTATACAGATAGCGGTGCAGATATTTCCATGTTTATACAGATCGTGGTGAAGATATATCCATGTTTATACAGATCGTGGTGTAGATGTTTCCATGTTCATACAGATCGTGGTGTAGATATTTCCATGTTTATACAGATAGCGGTGTAGATATTTCCATGTTTATACAGATAGCGGTGTAGATATTTCCATGTTTATAGAGATAGCGGTGTAGGTATTTCCATGTCTATAGACATAGCGGTGTAGATATTTTCATGTTTATATAGATGGCGTTGTAGATATTTCCATGTTTATACCGACAGCGGTGTCGGTATTTCCACGTTTATACAGATAGCGATGCAGATATTTCCATGTTTATACAGCTCTTGGTGCAGATATTTATATTTTTGTACAGATGGCATTGTAGACATTTCCTTATTCACACAGATGGCGGTGTAGATGTTTCCATGTTTATACAGATGGCAGAGTAGTTAGTTCCATGTCTATGAAGATGGCAGTGTAGATATTTTCATGTTTATAGAGGTGGCGGTGTAGATATTTCCATGTTTATAGAGATAGCAGTGTTGATATTTACATGTTTATACAGATGGCTGTGTAGATATTTCCATGTGTATACAGATGGCATTGTAGATATTTCCATGTTTATACAGATGACTGTCTACTTATTTCCATGTTTTTACAGATGGCAGTGCAGATATTTCCATGTTTATAGAGATAGCGGTGTAGATATTTCCATGTTTCTACAGATGGCGGTGTTGATATTTCCATCTATACACAGATGGCCGTGTAGATATTTCCATGTTTATACAGATGGCGGCGCAGATATTTCCATGGATATGTAGATGGTGGTGTAGATATTTCCATGTTTATACAGATAGCGGTGTAGTTATTTCCATGTTTATATAGATAGCGGTGTAGATATTTCCATCTATATACCCATGGCTTTGTAGATATTTCCATGTTTATACAGATGGCAGTGTAGATATTTCCATGTTTATACAGATAACTTTGTAAGTATTTCCATGTTTATACAGATGGCGGTGTAGATATTTCGATGTTTATAGAGATAGCAGTGGAGATATTTCCAGGTTTATACAGATAGCGGTGTAGATGTTTCCATGTTTATACTGATCGTGGTGTAGATATTTCCATGTTTATAGAGATGGCGGTGTAGATATTTCCATGTTCATAGAGATAGCGGTGTTGATTTTTCCACGTTTATAGAGATAGCGGTGTGGATATTTCCATGCTTATACAGATAGGGGTGTAGATATTTCCATGTTTATAGAGATAGCGGTGTAGATATTTCCATTTTTTTACAGATCACGGTGTAGATATTTCCTTGTTTATACTAATAGCGGTGTAGTTATTTCCATGTTTATACAGATAGCGGTGTAGATATTTCCATGTATATACAGATGGCTGTGTAGATTTTTCCATGTTTATACAGATGGCTGTGTAGATATTTCCATGTTTATACAGATGACTTTGTAGTTATTTCCATGTTTATACAGATGGCGGTGTAGATTTTCCATGTTTATATTGATAGCTGTGTAGATATTTCCATGTTTATACAGATAGCGGTGTAGATATTTCCATGTTTATACAGATCGCGGTGTAGATATTTCCATGTTTATACAGATCGCGGTGTAGATATTTCCATGTTTATAGAGAAAGCGGTGTAGATATTTCCATGTTTTTACAGATATCGGTGTAGATATTTCCGTGTTTACACAGATTGCGGTGTAGATATTTCCATCTTTCTACAGATGGCATTGTAGATATTTCCATGTTTATACAGATGGTGGTGTAGATATTTCCATGTTTAGATAGATGGTGGTGTAGATATTACCATGTTTATACAGATAGCGGTGTAGATATTTCCACGTATATGCAGATCATGGTGTAGATATTTCCATGTTTATACAGATACCGGTGTAGATATTTCCATGTTTATACAGACCGCAGTGTAGATATTTCCATGTTTATAGAGATAGCAGTGTAGAAATTTCCATGTTTGTACAGATGGCGGTGTTGATGTTTCCATGTATACACAGATTGCCGTGTAGGTATTTCCATGTGTATTTAGATGGCATTGAAGATATTTCCATGTTTATACAGATGGTGGTATACATATTTCCATGTTTACACAGATGACTATATAGGTATTTCCATGTTTATACAGATGGCGGTGTAGATATTTCCATCTTTATAGAGATAGAGGAGTATATATTTCCATGTTTATACAGATAACGCTGTAGATATTTCCTTGTTTATTCAGATAGCGGTGTAGATATTTCCATGTTTATACAGATCGCGGTGTTGGTATTTCCATGTTTATAGAGATAACGGTGTAGATATTTCCATGTTTATACAGATAGCGGTGTAGATATTTCTATGTTTATACTGACCGCGGTGTAGATATTTCCATGTTTATACAGACAGCGGTGCAGATATTTCCATGTTTGTACAGATCGCGGTGTTGATATTTCCATCTGTACACAGATGACCGTTTAGATATTTCCATGCTTATACAGATGGCGGCACAGATATTAACATGGATATGTAGATGGCGGTGTAGATAATTCCATGTTTATACAGGTAGCGGTGTAGTTATTTCCGTGTTTATATAGATAGCGGTGTAGATATTTCCATGTATATACACATGGCTGTGTAGATATTTCCATGTTTATAGAGATTGCGGTGTAGATATTTCCATGTTTACACAGATAACTTTGTAAGTATTTCCATGTTTATACAGATGGCGGTGTAGATATTTCGATGTTTATAGAGATAGCAGTGGAGATATTTCAATGTTTATACAGATCGCGGTGTAGATATTTCCATCTTTATACTGATCGTGGTGTAGATATTTCCATGTTTACAGAGATGGCGGTGTAGATATTTCCATGTTCATAGAGATAGCGTTGTAGATATTTCCATCTTTCTACAGATGGCATTGTAGATATTTCCATGTTTATACAGATGGTGGTGTAGATATTTCCATGTTTATATAGATGGTGGTGTAGATATTACCATGTTTATACAGATAGCGGTGTAGATATTTCCATGTTTATAGAGATCGTGGTGAAGATATTTCCATGTTTATACAGATCGTGGTGTAGATATTTCCATGTTTATACAGATCGCGGTGTAGATATTTCCATGTTTATACAGATAGCTGTGTAGATATTTCCATGTTTATACAGATAGCGGTGTAGATATTTCCATGTTTATAGAGATAGCGGTGTAGGTATTTCCAAGTCTATAGACATAGCGGTGTAGATATTTCCATGTTTATATAGATGGCGTTGTAGATATTTCCATGTTTATACCGACAGCGGTGTCGGTATTTCCACGTTTATACAGACAGCGATGTAGATATTTCCATGTTTACACAGCTCGCGGTGCAGATATTTATATTTTTGTACAGATGGCATTGTAGATATTTCCTTATTCACACAGATGGCGGTGTAGATGTTTCCATGTTTATACAGATGGCAGAGTAGTTAGTTCCATGTTTATGGAGATGGCAGTGTAGATATTTTCATGTTTATAGAGGTGGCGTTGTAGATATTTCCATGTTTGTAGAGATAGCAGTGTAGATATTTACATGTTTATACAGATGGCTGTGTAGATATTTCCATGTGTATACAGATGGCATTGTAGATATTTCCATGTTTATACAGGTGACTGTCTACGTATTTCCATGTTTTTACAGATGGCAGTGCAGATATTTCCATGTTTATAGAGATAGCGGTGGTAGATATTTCCATGTTTCTACAGATGGCGGTGTTGATATTTCCATCTATACACAGATGGCCGTGTAGATATTTCCATGTTTATACAGATGGCGGCATAAATATTTCCATGGAGATGCAGATGGCGGTGTAGATATTTCCATGTTTACAGAGATAGTGGTGTAGATATTTCCGTGTTTATACACATGGCAGAGTAGATACCTCCATCTTTATGGAGATGGCAGTGTAGATATTTTCATGTTTATAGAGATGGCGGTGTAGATATTTCCATATTTATAGAGATAGCGGTGTAGATAGTTCCATCTTTCTACAGATGGCAGTGTAGATATTTCCATGTTTATACAGATGGCGTTGTAGATATTTCCATATTTTTACAGAGGTCTGTGTAGATATTTCCATGTGTATGCAGATGGTATTGTAGGCATTTCCATGTTTATACAGATGGTTGTGAAGATATTTCCATGTTTATTCAGATGACTGTGTAGATATTTCCATGTTTTTACGGATGGCAGTGTAGATATTTCAATGTTTACAGAGATGGCGCTGTAGATATTTCCATGTTTATACAGATAACGGTGGAGATATTTCCATGTTTATACAGAGAGCATTGGAGATATTTCCATGTTTATACACATAGCGGTGTACATATTTCCATGATTATAGAGACAGCGGTGTAGGCATTTCCATGTTTATACAGATAGCTGTGCAGATATTTCCATGTTTACACAGATGCCTCTGCAGATATTTCCATATTTATACAGAGGTCTGTGTAGATATTTCTATGTTTATACAGAAGGCAGTGTGGATATTTAAATGTTCCTACACATGACTGTGTAGGTATTTCCATGTTTATACAGATGTCTTTGTAGATATTTCCATGTTTATAGGGATAGCGGTGCAGATATTTCCATGTTTATACAGATAGCGTTGTATATATTTGCATGTTTATACAGACCGCAGTGTAGATATTTCCATGTTTATAGAGATAGCAGTGCAGATAATTCCATGTTTGTACAGATGGCCGTGTTGATGTTTCCATCTATACACAGATTGCCGTGTAGGTATTTCCTTGTGTATTCAGATGGCATTGAAGATATTTCCATGTTTATACAGATGGTGGTGTAGATATTTCCATGTTTACACAGATGACTGTATAGGTATTTCCATGTTTATACAGATGGCGGTGTAGATATATCCATGTTTATAGAGATAGCTGTGTAGATATTTCTATGTTTATACAGATAGCGGTGTATATATTTCCATGTTTATACAGATCGCGGTGTAGGTATTTTCATGTTTATACAGATGGCGGTTTAGATATTTCCATGTTTGTACAGATGGCGGTGTTGATGTTTCCATCTATTCACAGATTGCCCAGTAGGTATTTCCATGTGTATCCAGGTGGCATTGAAGATATTTCCATGTTTATACAGATGGTGGTGTAGATATTTCCATGTTTACACAGATGACTGTATAGGTATTTCCATGTTTATACAGATGGCGGTGTAAATATTTCCATGTTTATAGAGATGGCGGTGTAAATATTTCCATGTTTATACAGATCACGGTGAAGATATTTCCTTGTTTATAAAAATAGCGGTGTAGTTATTTTCATGTTTATACAGATGGTGGTGTAGATATTTCCATGCTTATACAGTTGGCGGTGTAGATATTTCCATGTTTTTACAGATGGCAGTGTAGATATTTCAATGTTTATAGAGATGGCGCTGTAGGTATTTCCATGTTTATACAGGTAACGGTGGAGATATTTCCATGTTTATACAGAAATCAGTGGAGATATTTCCATGTTTATACACATAGCGGTGTACATATTTCCATGTTTATAGAGACAGCGGTGTAGGTATTTCCATGTTTATACAGATAGCGGTGCAGATATTTCCATGTTTACACAGATGCCTATGCACATATTTCCATATTTATACAGAGGGCTTTGTAGATATTTCTATGTTTATAGAGATGGCAGTGTGGATATTTAAATATTCCTACACATGACTGTGTAGGTATTTCCATGTTTATAGAGATGTCTTTGTAGATATTTCCATGTTTATAGAGATAGCGGTGCAGATATTTCCATGTTTATACAGATAGCGGTGTATATATTTCCATGTGTATACAGATCATGGTGTAGATATTTCCATGTTTATACAGATACCGGTGTAGATATTTCCATGTTTATACAGACCGCAGTGTAGATATTTCCATGTTTATAGAGATAGCAATGTAGATATTTCCATGTTTGTACAGATGGCAGTGTTGATGTTTCCATCTATACACAGATTGACGTGTAGGTATTTCCATGTGTATTCAGATGGCATTAAAGGTATTTCCATGTTTATACAGACGGTGGTGTACATATTTCCATGTTTACACAGATGCCTGTATAGGTATTTCCATGTTTATACAGATGGCGGTGAAGGTATTTCCATGTTTATAGAGATAGCTGTGTAGATATTTCCATGTTTATACAGGTAGCGGTGTAGATATTTCCATGTTTATACAGATCGCTGTGTAGATATTTCCATGTTTATACAGATTGTGGTGTAGATATTTCCATGTTTATACAGATAGCGGTTTAGATATTTCCATGTGTTTACAGATAGCGGTGTAGATAGTTCCATGTTTACACAGATTACGGTGTAGATATTTCCATCTTTCTACAGATGGCATTGTAGATATTTCCATGTTTATACAGATGGTGTTGTAGATATTTCCATGTTTACATAGATGGTGGTGTAGATATTACCATGTTTATACAGATCGCGGTGTAGATATTTCCATGTTTATACAGATAGCGGTTTTGATATTGCCATGTTTATACAGATAGCGGTGTAGATATTTCCATATTTATACAGATAACGGTGTAGAAATTTCCATGTTTATACAGATAGCAGTGTAAATATTTCCATGTTTATACAGATCACGGTGTAGATATTTCCATGTTTATAGAGATAGCGATGTAGATATTTCCATGTTTATACAGATAGCGGTGTAGATATTTCCATGTTTATACAGACCGTGGTGTAGGTATTTCCATGGTTATACAGATAGCGGTGCAGATATTTCCGTGTTTGTACTGATGGCGTTGTTGATATTTCCATCTATACACAGATGACCGTGTAGATACTTCCATGTTTATACAGATGGCGGCGCAGATATTTCCATGGATATGTAGATGGTGGTGTGGATATTTCCATGTTTAAACTGATAGCGGTGTAGTTATTTCCATGTTTCTATAGATAGCAGTGAAGATATTTCCATGTATATACACATGGCTGTGTAGATATTTCCATGTTTATACAGATGGCTGTGTAGACATTTCCATGTTTATAGAGATAGCGGTGTAGATATTTCCATGTTTATACAGATAACGGTGTAGATATTTCCATTTTTATACAGATAGCGGTGTAGATATTTCCTTGTTTATACAGATCGCGGTGTAGATATTTCCATGTTTATAGAGATAGCGGTGTAGATATTTCCATGTTTATGCAGATAGCGGTGTAGATATTTCTATGTTTATACAGACCGCGGTGTAGATATTTCCATGTTTCTACCGATAGCGGTGCAGATATTTCCATGTTTGTACAGATCGCGGTGTTGATATTTCCATCTATACACAGATGACCGTTTAGATATTTCCATGTTTATACAGATAGCGGCACAGATATTTCCATGGATATGTAGATGGCGGTGTAGATATTTCCATGTTTATACAGATAGCGGTGTAGATATTTCCATGTATATACACATGGCTCTGTAGGTATTTCCATGTTTATACAGATGGCGGTGTTGATATTTCCATGTTTACACAGATAACTTTGTAAGTATTTCCATGTTTATACAGATGGCGGTGTAGATATTTCAATGTTTATAGAGATACCAGTGGAGATATTTCCATGTTTATACAGATAGCGGTGTAGGTATTTCCATGTTTATACTGATCGTGGTGTAGATATTTCCATGTTTATAGAGATGGCGGTGTAGATATTTCCATGTTCATAGAGATAGCGGTGTTGATTTTTCCATGTTTATAGTGATAGCGGTGTGGATATTTCCATGTTTATACAGATAGGGGTGTAGATATTTCCATGTTTATACAGATCACGGTGTAGATATTTCCTTGTTTATACCAATAGCGGTGTAGTTATTTCCTTGTTTATAAAGATAGCGGTGTAGATATTTCTATGTATATACAGATGGCTGTGTAGATATTTCCATGTTTATACAGATGGCTGTGTAGATACTTCCATGTTTATACAGATTAGTTTGTAGGTACTTCCATGTTTATACAGATGTCGGTGTAGATATTTCCATGTTTATAGAGATAGCTGTGTAGATATTTCCATGTTTATACAGATAGCGGTGTAGATATTTCCATGTTTTTACAGATAGCGGTGTAGGTATTTCCATGTTTACGCAGATTGCGTTGTAGATATTTCCATCTTTCTACAGATGGCATTGTAGATATTTCCATGTTTATACAAATAGCGGTGTAGATATTTCCATGTGTTTAGAGATAGCGGTGTAGATAGTTCCATGTTTACACAGATTGCGGTGTAGATATTTCCATCTTTCTACAGATGGCATTGTAGATATTTCCATGTTTATACAGATGGCGGTGTAGATATTTCCATGTTTATACAGATAGCGGTTTTGATATTGCCATGTTTATACAGATAGCGGTGTAGATATTTCCATATTTATACAGATAACGGTGTAGAAATTTCCATGTTTATACAGATAGCAGTGGAAATATTTCCATGTTTATACAGATCACGGTGTAGATATTTCCATGTTTATAGAGATAGCGATGTAGATATTTCCATGTTTATACAGATAGCGGTGTAGATATTTCCATGTTTATACAGACCGCGGTGTAGATATTTCCATGGTTATACAGATAGCGGTGCAGATATTTCCGTGTTTGTACTGATGGCGTTGTTGATATTTCCATCTATACACAGATGACCGTGTAGATACTTCCATGTTTATACAGATGGCGGCGCAGATATTTCCATGGATATATAGATGGTGGTGTGGATATTTCCATGTTTAAACTGATAGCGGTGTAGTTATTTCCATGTTTCTATAGATAGCAGTGAAGATATTTCCATGTATATACACATGGCTGTGTAGATATTTCCATGTTTATACAGATGGCTGTGTAGACATTTCCATGTTTATAGAGATAGCGGTGTAGATATTTCCATGTTTATACAGATAACGGTGTAGATATTTCCATTTTTATACAGATAGCGGTGTAGATATTTCCTTGTTTATACAGATCGCGGTGTAGATATTTCCATGTTTATAGAGATAGCGGTGTAGATATTTCCATGTTTATACAGATAGCGGTGTAGATATTTCTATGTTTATACAGACCACGGTGTAGATATTTCCATGTTTCTACCGATAGCGGTGCAGATATTTCCATGTTTGTACTGATCGCGGTTTTGATATTTCCATCTATACACAGATGACCGTTTAGATATTTCCATGTTTATACAGATAGCGGCACAGATATTTCCATGGATATGTAGATGGCGGTGTAGATATTTCCATGTTTATACAGATAGCGGTGTAGTTATTTCCATGTTTATACAGATAGCGGTGTAGATATTTCCATGTATATACACATGGCTGTGTAGGTATTTCCATGTTTATACAGATGGCGGTGTTGATATTTCCATGTTTACACAGATAACTTTGTAAGTATTTCCATGTTTATACAGATGGCGGTGTAGATATTTCAATGTTTATAGAGATACCAGTGGAGATATTTCCATGTTTATACAGATAGCGGTGTAGGTATTTCCATGTTTATACTGATCGTGGTGTAGATATTTCCATGTTTATAGAGATGGCGGTGTAGATATTTCCATGTTCATAGAGATAGCGGTGTTGATTTTTCCATGTTTATAGTGATAGCGGTGTGGATATTTCCATGTTTATACAGATAGGGGTGTAGATATTTCCATGTTTATACAGATCACGGTGTAGATATTTCCTTGTTTATACCAATAGCGGTGTAGTTATTTCCTTGTTTATAAAGATAGCGGTGTAGATATTTCTATGTATATACAGATGGCTGTGTAGATATTTCCATGTTTATACAGATGGCTGTGTAGATACTTCCATGTTTATACAGATTAGTTTGTAGGTACTTCCATGTTTATACAGATGTCGGTGTAGATATTTCCATGTTTATAGAGATAGCTGTGTAGATATTTCCATGTTTATACAGATAGCGGTGTAGATATTTCCATGTTTTTACAGATAGCGGTGTAGATATTTCCATGTTTACGCAGATTGCGTTGTAGATATTTCCATCTTTCTACAGATGGCATTGTAGATATTTCCATGTTTATACAAATAGCGGTGTAGATATTTCCATGTGTTTAGAGATAGCGGTGTAGATAGTTGCATGTTTACACAGATTGCGGTGTAGATATTTCCATCTTTCTACAAATGGCATTGTAGATATTTCCATGTTCATACAGATGGCGGTGTAGATATTTCCATGTTTATATAGATGGTGGTGTAGTTATTACCATGTTTATACAGGTAGCGGTGTAGATATTTCCATGTTTATACAGATTGTGGTGAAGTTATTTCCATGTTAATACAGATCACGGTGTAGATATTTCCATGTTTATACAGATCGCGGTGTAGGTATTTCCATGTTTATACAGATAGCGGTGTAGATATTGCCATGTTTGTACAGAAAGCGGTGTAGATATTTCCATATTTATACAGATAACGGTGTAGAAATTTCCATGTTTATACAGATAGCAGTGTAAATATTTCCATGTTTATACAGATCACGGTGTAGATATTTCCATGTTTATAGAGATAGCGGTGTAGATATTTCCATGTTTATACATATAGCGGTGTAGATATTTCCATGTTTATAAAGACCGCGGTGTAGATATTTCCATGGTTATACAGATAGCGGTGCAGATATTTCCGTGTTTGTACAGACGGCGTTGTTGATATTTCCATCTATACACAGATGACCGTGTAGATATTTCCATGTTTATACAGATGGCGGCGCAGATATTTCCATGGATATGTAGATGGTGGTGTAGATATTTCCATGTTTATACAGATAGCGGTGTAGTTATTTCCATGTTTATATAGATAGCAGTGAAGATATTTCCATGTATATACACATGGCTGTGTAGATATTTCCATGTTTGTACAGATGGCGGTTTAGATATTTCCATGTTTATACAGATAACTTTGTAAGTATTTCCATGTTTATACAGATGGCGGTGTAGATATTTCGATGTTTATAGAGATAGCAGTGGAGATATTTCCATGTTTATTCAGATAGCGGTGTAGATATTTCCATGTTTATAGGGATGGCGGTGCAAATATTTCCACATTTATACAGATAGCGGTGTAGTTATTAGCATGTTTATACAGATAGTGGTGTAGATATTTCCATGTATAAACAGATGTCTGTGTATATATTTCCATGTTTATAGAGATAGCGGTGTAGATATTTCCATGTATATACAGATGGCTGTGTAGATATTTCCATGTTTATACAGATGGCTGTGTAGATATTTCCATGTTTATACAGATGACTTTGTAGGTATTTCCATGTTTATACAGATGGCGGTGTAGATATTTCCATGTTTATAGAGATAGCTGTGTAGATATTTCCATGTTTATACAGATAGCGATCTAGATATTTCCATGTTTATACAGATCGCAGTGTAGCTATTTCCATGTTTATACAGGTCGCCGTGTAGATATTTCCATGTTTATACAGATGGCGGTGTAGATATTTCCATCTTTATAGAGATGGCGGTGTAGATATTTCCATGTTTATAGAGATAGCGGTGTAGATATATCCATGTTCACAGAGATAGCAGTGAGGATATTTCCATGTTTATACAGATAGCAGTGTAGATATTTCCACTTTTATAGAGATAGCGGTTTAGATATTTCATATTTATACAGATATCGGTGTAGATATTTCCATGATTATACAGATTGCGGTGTAGATATTTCCATGTTTATACAGATAGCGGTGTAGATATTTCCACGTTTATACAGATGGCGGTGTAGATATTTCCATGTTTCTACAAATGGCAGTGTAGATATGTCCATGTTTATAGAGATGGCGGTGTAGTTATTTCCATGTTTATATAGATGGTAGTGTATATATTTTCTTGTTTATGTAGATGGCGTTGTAGATACCTCCATGTTTAAAGAGATGGCGGTGTGTATATTTCCATGTTGATGGAGATAGCGGTGTAGATATTTCCATGTTTATAGAGATAGCGGTGAAGTTATTTCCATGTTTATAGAGATAGCGGTGTAGATATTTCCATGTTTCTACAGATGACTGTGTAGATATTTCCATGTTTGTACAGATGGCAGTGTAGATATTTCCATGTTTTTAGAGATAGCCGTGTAGATATTTTCATGTTTATACAGATTGCGGTGGAGGTATGTCCATGTTTATACAAATAGAAATGGAGATATTTCCACGTTAATACACATAGCGTTGTAGATATTTCCATGTTTGTAGAGATAGCGGTGTAGATATTTCCATGTTTATACAGATGGCTGTGCCGATATTTCCATGTTTATACAGAGTTCTCTCTAGATATATCCATGTTTATATAGATGACAGTGTAGATATTTCCCGGTTTATACAGTTGACTGTGTAGATATTTCCATGTTAATACAGATGGCGGTGTACATATTTCCATGTTTATAGAGATAGCGGTGTAGATATTTCCATGTTTATACAGATAGCGGTTTAAATATTTCCATCTTTATACAGATAGTTGTGTAGATATTTCCATGTTTATACAGATGGCGGTGTAGATACAGCCATGTTTCTGAAGATGGCAGTGTAGATATTTTCATGTTTACATAGATGGCAGTGTAGATATTTCCACGTTTACAGAGATTGCGGTGTAGATATTTCCATGTTTATAGTGCAAGTGGTGTAGGAATTTCCATGTTTATACAGATGGCGGTGTAGATATTTCCATGTTTCTAAAGATGGCAGTGTAGATATTTCCTTGTTTACACAGATAGCGGTGTAGATATTTCCATGTATATAAAGATAGCGGTGTAGATATTTCCATGTTTACACAGATATCGGTGGAGATATTTCCCTGTTTATACAGATAGCGGTGTAGATATTTCCATCTTTAAACAGATGGCAGTGTAGATATTTCCATGTTTATACAGATAGCGGTGTAGATATTTACATGTCTATAGAGGTAGCGGTGTAGGTATTTCCATATTTATAGAGATTGCGGTGTAGATATTTCCATCTTTATACAGATGGCGGTGTAGATATTTCCATGTTTATACAGATAGAAGTGAAGATATTTCCTTGTTTATACAGATAGTGGTGTAGATATTTCCAAGTTTATACAGATGGTGGTGTAGATACATCCATGTTTCTGAAGATGGCGGTGTAGATATTTTCATGCTTATAGAGATGGTGGTGTAGAAATTTCCATGTATATAGAGATTGCAGTGTAGATATTTCCATGTTTATAGAGATAGCAGTGTAGATATTTCCATATTTATACAGTTAGCGGTGTAGGTATTTCCATGTTTATGCAGATTGCAGTGTAGATATTTCCATGTTTCTACAGATGGCGGTGTAGATATTTCCTTGTTTATACAGACAGCGGTGTAGATATTTCCATGTTTATACATGTAGCGGTGTAGATATTTCCATGTTTACAGAGATAGCGGTGTAGTTATTTCCATCTTTGCACAGATTTCCGTGTAGATATTTCCATGTTTATGCAGATAGCTGTGTAGATATTTCCAACTTTACACAGATAACTGCGTAGATATTTCCATGTTTACACACATACCGTGGTAGATATTTTGATGTTTATACAGATTGTGGTTTAGATATGTCCATGATTATACAGATAGCGTTGTATATATTTTCATGTTTATACAGATAGCGGTGGAGATATTTCCATGTTTATAGAGACTGTGGTATAGATATTTCCATGTTTATACAGATAGCGGTGTAGATATTTCCATGTTTACAGAGATAGCAGTGTAGATATTTCCATCTTTGCACAGATTTCTGTGTAGATATTTCCATTTTTACACCGATAGCTGTGTAGATATTTCCAAGTTTACACAGATAGCTGTGTAGATATTTCCATGTTTACGCAGATAGCATTGAATATATTTCCATGTTTATACAGATAGCGGTGTAGATATTTCCATGTTTATACAGAATGCGGTGTAGATATTTCCATGTTTATACAGATAGCGGTGGAGATATTTCCCTGTTTATACAGATAGCGATGTAGATATTTCCATGTTTATACAGATAACGGTGTAGATATTTCCATGTTTATAGAGATAGCGGTGTAGATATTTCCATGTTTATACAGATGGCTGTGTAGATATTTCCATGTTTGTACAGATGGCAGTGTAGATATTTCCATGTTTATACAGATGGCGCTGTAGATATTTCCATGTTTATACACATGTCACTGTAGATATTTCCATGTTTATACAGATAGCTGTGTAGATATTTCCATGTTTACAGAGATAGCGGTGTAGATATTTCCATCTTTGCACAGATTGCTGTGTAGGTATTGCCAAATTTACACAGATTGCGGTGTAGATATTTCCAAGTTTACACAGATAGCTCTGTAGATATTTCCATGTTTACAGAGATAGCATTGTAGATATTTCCATGTTTATACAGATTGCGGTGTAGTTATTTCCATGTTGATACAGATAGTGGTGTAGATATTTCCATGTTTATACAGGTAGCGGTGTAGAAATTCCCATGTTTATACAGATCGCTTTGTAGACATTTCCATCTTTCTACAGATGTCAGTGTAGATATTTCCAAGTTTATACAGATGGCAGTGTAGTTATTTCCATGTTTATACAGATGTGTGTGTAGATATTTCCATGTATATGCAGATGGCGGTGTAGATATTTTCATGTTTATAGGGATGGCGGTGTAGTTATTTCTATGTTTATAGAGATAGCGGTGTAAATATTTCCATGCTTATAGAGATGGTGGTGTAAGTATTTTCATGTTTATAGAGATAGCGGTGTAGATATTTCCATGTTTATACAGATCACGGTGTTGTTATTTCCATGTTTATAGAGATAGTGGTGTAGATATTTCCATGTTTACGCAGATAGCATTCTATATATTTCCATGTTTATTCGGATAGCGGTGTAGATATTTCCATGTTTATACAGAAAGCGGTGTAGATATTTCCATGTTTATACAGATAGCGGTGGAGATATTTCCATGCTTATAGAGATGGTGGTGTAAGTATTTTCATGTTTATAGAGATAGCGGTGTAGATATTTCCATGTTTATACACATGGCAGTGAAGATATTTCCAAGTTTATACAGATAGTGGTGTAGATATTTCCATGTTTATACAGATGGCGGTGTAGATACATCCATGTTTCTGAAGATGGCGGTTTAGATATTTTCATGTTTATAAAGATGGCGGTGTAGATATTTCCATGTATATAGAGATTGCAGTGTAGATATTTCCATGTTTATAGAGAAAGCGGTGTAGGTATTTCCATGTTTATAGAGATAGCGGTGTGGATATTCCCATATTTATACAGATAGCGGTGTAGGTATTTCCATGTTTATACAGATGGCGGTGTAGATATTTCCTTTTTTATACAGATAGCGGTGTAGATATTTCCATGTTTATACAGATATCGGTGTAGATATTTCCAGGTTTATACAGAGAGCGGTGTAGATATTTCCACGTTTTACAGATAGTGGTGTAGATATTTCCATCTTTATACAGATAGTGGTGCAGATATTTCCATGTTTACACAAATTGCCGTGTAGATATTTCTATGTTAACACAGATAGAGTTGCAGATATTTCCATGTTTATAAAGATAGCGGTGCAGATATTTCCATCTTTATACAGATAGCGGTGTGGGTATATCCATGTTTATACAGATAGCGGTGTGGATATTTCCATGTTTATACAGATAGCGGTATAGATATTTCCATGTTTATAGAGATGACTGTCTAGATATTTCCATGTTTATACAGCTTTCCGTGTAGATATTTCCATGTTTATACAGATAGCGGTGTAGATATTTCCATGTTTATACAGATAGCTGTGTAGATATTTCCATGTTTATACAGACAGCAATGTTGATATTTCTATGTTTATAGAGATAGCAGTGTAGATGTTTTCATGTTCATACAAACAACAGTGTAGATATTTTCATGTTTATGGAGATAGCGGTGTAGATATTTCCATTTTTATAGACATAGCGGTGTAAATATTTCCAAGTTTTTACAGATAGCGGTGTAAATATTTCCATGATTATACCAACAGCGATGTAAATATTTTCATGTTTATAGATATAGCTGTGTAGATATTTCCATGTTTTGAGAGATAGCGGTGTAAATATTTCCATGTTTACGCAGATAGCCGTGTAAATGTGTACACGTTTATAGGGATAGCGGTGTAGATATTCCCACGTTTATACAGATAGCGGTGTAGATGTTCCCACGTTTATAGAGATAGCGGTATAGATATTTCCATGTTTTTAGAGATAGCGGTGTATATATTTCCACGTTTATTGAGATAGCGGTGTAGATATTTCCATGTTTCTAGAGACAGAGGTGTAGATATTTCCATGTTCATAGAGATAGCGGTGTAGATATTTCCATGTTTATAGAGACAGTGATGTAGATATTTGCGTGTTTATAGAGATAGCATTGTAGATATTTCCATGTTTATAGAGACAGTGGTGTAGATATTTCCCTGTTTATACAGATAGAGGTGTAGATATTTCCATGTTTATAGAGACAGCAGTGTAGATATTTCCATGTTTATACAGATAGCGGTGTAGCTATTTCCATGTTTATAGAGATAGCGGTGTATATATTTCCATGTTTATAGAGATAGCGGTGTAGATATTTCCATGTTGATAGAGACGGCGGTGTAAATAGTTCCATGTTTATACAGATAGCGTTGTAAATGTTTACACATTTACAGAGATAGCGGTTTAGATATTTCCACGTTTACAGAGATTTTATGAAAAGTTATTTTATGAAGACCAAACAAGTCATTGGGGTACCTACCTTATGTCATTTTTTACATTGAGAGTGTTAAAAATACCCCTACCCTAACCAAAACCCTGACATATAGAGCCAGGAAAGGCCATGCAATAAAGGATTCTTGGGCTTGTATGCCTGATAACAAAAACTTATCACAGAAGACTGCAAAAAACACAATCTTGCACAAAGCCCATTGCAACTTTGCACACAACAATGCTTTTGAAGGATATTTGCCCAACAACTGCCTGTCCAACCTTTGCCTGGCATCACCTTTGTTATTGATCTTTGTAGCCAAGGATAGTCATTTCCAAATGATCATATAATCTTCCTCATTTTTTCTTTTGTCTTCCTTTACCTCCGTGAATATGCATATAGTTTACTCTGGCTTGCCTATTTCTATTGCAAGGCTCTGTTTCCAAACGAATATCTTTTTCTTGTGGAGAGCCTCTCTCTGTTTGTTATTTAGGTTGATAAGAGAAATGTGAACATTTGAGAGCTCAGGTAAAAGGCCTTAGTCTACAGTGAAACTTTTTTGCACCCTTAGATGCTTACTTCCACTACAACTTGCAGGTGGGCCTTGCAAAGTTCTTGGAATTAGTTTGAGCTTTGGTCTTCTCCGATTCATTTAGCATAGATTCTCAAAATGTGGTCCCTGGACCCACAGCATCAGCATCACCTGGAGATTGTTAGAAATGCAAATCATCGGGCCTCATTCCAGACCCTCAGCTCGAAACTCTAGGGGCATGGCCAGACCCTCTGTAGCTGAACAAGCCATCCAGGTGGTTTTGATGCAGCTAAAGTTTTGGAACAACTAATGTAGCCCCATTTGGAAAACTTGCCTCTACAGGCCTCCCTAGCTGGTAAGCTGCTAGCATTTTTTGTTTGTTTGTTTCTTTGTTTTGATACAGGGTCTTGCTCTGTTGACCAGACCGTGACCTCCTGGGTTCAAGCGAGGACTCAGCCTCCTGAGTAGCTGGGACTACAGGTATGTGCCACCACCATGCCCAACTACTTTTTGTATTTTTTTTTTTTTTGTAGGGATGGGGTTTTAGCCCAGGCTAGTCTCAATCTCCTGGACTCAAGCAATCTGCCCACTTTGGCCTCACGAAGTGCTGGGATTATAGGCATGGGCCACCACTCCTGGCCCAAAGTTCATATTTTAACTACTAACCTAAATTATTTTAAAAACAAAATTCTCCTTGGACTCAAACCAGGTCAGAGTGACATGATCATGTGCCTGTTTTGTGCAGGGTGAACTGAGATTATTATCTAGGAAATAGCTGAAATGTCCTGAGGGTGACAAAGAGGAGCTCTGTTTTCAGCCAAATATCAGAACCAGGGCCACTGCCTGCCGCTGAACCCCAGCGGGGACCCCTACTTTGTGTTTATCTGTGGTGGCTATGCTTGCCCACCTTTGTGGGAACCCCGAGAATGACTCCAGACTTTTCCAGGGACTGCATGCCAGGGTATTTTTACAATTTATGTGTAGACTTTGTTCGGGTGGAGAAGTTATTTTATGAAGACGAAACAAGCAATTGGGGTACCTACCTTATGGCATTTTTTACATTGAGAGTGTTAAAAATACCCCTCCCCTAACCAAAACCCTGACAAATAGAGCCAGGGAAGGCCATGCAATAAAGGATTCTTGGGCTTGTATGCCTGATAACAAAAACTTATCACAGAAGACTGCAAAAAACACAATCTTGCACAAAGCCCATTGCAACTTTGCACACAACAATGCTTCTGAAGGATATTTGCCCAACAACTGCCTGTCCAACCTGTGCCTGGCATCACCTTTGTTATTGATCTTTGTAGCCAAGGATAATCATTTCCAAATGATCATATAATCTTCCTCATTTTTTCTTTTGTCTTCCTTTACCTCCGTGAATATGCATATAGTTTACTCTGGCTTGCCTATTTCTATTGCAAGGCTCTGTTTCCAAACGAATATCTTTTTCTTGTGGAGAGCCTCTCTCTGTTTGTTATTTAGGTTGATAAGAGAAATGTGAACATTTGAGAGCTCAGGTAAAAGGCCTTAGTCTACAGTGAAACTTTTTTGCACCCTTAGATGCTTACTTCCACTACAACTTGCAGGTGGGCCTTGAAAAGTTCTTGGAATAAGTTTGAGCTTTGGTCTTCTCCGATTCATTTAGCATAGATTCTCAAAATGTGGTCCCTGGACCCACAGCATCAGCATCACCTGGAGATTGTTAGAAATGCAAATCATCGGGCCTCATTCCAGACCCTCAGCTGGAAACTCTAGGGGCATGGCCAGACCCTCTGTAGCTGAACAAGCCATCCAGGTGGTTTTGATGCAGCTAAAGTTCTGGAACAACTAATGTAGCCCCATTTGGAAAACTTGGCTCTACAGGCCTCCCTAGCTGGTAAGCTGCTAGCATTTTTTGTTTGTTTGTTTCTTTGTTTTGATACAGGGTCTTGCTCTGTTGACCAGACCGTGACCTCCTGGGTTCAAGCGAGGACTCAGCCTCCTGAGTAGCCGGGACTACAGGTATGTGCCACCACGATGCCCAACTACTTTTTGTATTTTTTTTTTTGTAGGGATGGGGTTTTAGCCCAGGCTAGTCTCAAACTCCTGGACTCAAGCAATCTGCCCACTTTGGCCTCACGAACTGCTGGGATTATAGGCATGAGCCACTGTGCCCGGCCCTGCCAGCTTTGTATAAGCTGAGGAGTTTTTAAAAATACCTAGACTCAGGGCAAACCCCAGACACTTAAGTCAGATTCTCTGGGAGGTGAAGCCCAGGCCCTGGTATTTTTAAAGTCTCTACAGATGGTTCTAATGTGCTGCTAAGTTAGAGAACCGCTGATCTAGACCAGGCCTTTTCAAACTTAATGTGCACGTGAATTACCTGGACCTTGTTAAAATGCAGATTCAGTCTGCATAGGCCTGGGGTGGAGCCTGAGCTTCTGCATTTTTAACAAGTCTCTAGAGGATGCTGCTGCATCTGGGCTGCTAACTACACTTGGAGATAGGAGGTTCTGGAGAGCAGAGGAAAGAGCATGAACCATAACCTAGGGGCTGGTAGTCCTGACTTCCGAGCCAAGGTTTGCCTTTATGTGGCTGGCAACTTGCTTGGACTCCTACCTCAATTCTTTGGGCCCAAGGTTTGTCCTGCCTCAGAAGGATGTCAAGAAAATTGAGTGAGTAATGCAGAATTGTTTCTTAAAGTGTGCGCAGATGCTTCATGAATTTAGAGAGTATGTGGATGCACATTAGTAAATTTTAATAGTTGTGACCATCTTGTTATGAGTACTTAGAACAAGTAATAATGGCTTTTGATGTATAGTAGTAAGAAAGCTTCCTTTTAAAAGGCGTGTATTTAAGTTTCAAAAGTGGGTCTATTTAAAAATATATGAAATAAATAATAGTAGAGGTAATTGACAGATCAAAATTAGGAAGGCAGGATGAGAATGACTCAAGTTTGGGAAATGCTGAGAAAGCAGATGCCCAAGGGCTATGAAAACTTAAAAAAATAGGTAGCACTTGATTTTGATTGGCTTAATGAGATGATGTGTTTGATTATTTATGGGGTTCGCATTTGGCAACATGCACTGGGTGGCTGGGATCACTGTTTATTAAAAAATATTTGAGTCTCCACTTTGCACTAGATACTCTTTTAGTCTCTTGGAAAAGGGATTGGGGGGCAGGCAGGATAAAAACAAATCATTTATGCCCACAAGAAAATTGCAGGAAGATAAAAATCATGAAATAAACTCTATGCTTCTAATTTAATATTTTTTATAGATTATGAGAAAAAAGTTTTGCTCACTATCAGCTAGGAAAGCTGTCTTAGCACAACCATTCATTCTTGCACAAATCAAAATCAAGACGAGCCAGATTTAATTTAATATTTTTTCACAGATTATGAGAAAAAAGTTCTAATTTAATTTTTTTATAGATTATGAGAAAAAAGTTTTGCTCACTTTCAGCTAGGAAAGCTGTCTTAGCACAACCATTCATTCTTGCACAAATCAAAATCAAGATGAGCCAGAAGGCTCCATTCTGACAGCTTCTAATGGAGAAGCTACATTTACTGGACATGGGGAAAGTTGCCCGGCTCTAAGGACTGTGCTCATTTCTTGAACTAGATAAATGGTCTTGGTGTAGCATAATACCAAAACTTCTTGTCGCAGCCTGTAAGGACAGAACTCAATCAGCCTGGAAAGGAAGTCAGTGACTCCGACTCAACACAGGAATGTTCTGTGATTCCTAAAGAAGGATGTAGGAGTGTGGCACAATTCAACCACAGTCTGTGGCCCTGTGCCTCTGCCTTGACATGAGTGGGATTTCCCAGCTGGTCATTTTCTTCTTATCTAAGACATTGGGAACAAATTACTTGACCTCCTCTGGGCTTCAGTACTCCCACTCATCAAATTAGAGGACTGGCAGTCGCTAGGCTCTCTTTAGGCATCATATTTTAGTTTCTGTGATTTTAAATTTGAGAAGGGGTGTCTAAGGGAGAATACATAGGGGAGGGGGAAAGGCTTATTAAAAGTGTAGTTAGACACTGAATTTTTAAGAATTGCATTTTGTAATAATACCTTTACCTAATCAGGACTGACAATCTTACCTGATGACAGCACATGGAGGAATGGCTTCATTCAAAAATAAAAATGAAATAAAACAAGACCTTATTTGAACTTAGCAATAATGCTGATTCCTCTTTTTGATTTGAGGAGGTTATAGCTGTTGTAAATGCTTGAATTGGGTCTGCCCAGGCAAAACGGAGTCAAGAGTCCATGTCGGATGAATTTTAACAATGTAGACAATAGAAAGGGTTGCTTAAACTGTCCCTCTTTTACCAAAACACATTTACAAATGAAAGAACAACACTTCCATTTTTTAAAAACATTTTTTGAGATGAAGTCTTCCTTTGTCACCCAGAGTGGAGTGCAGTGGTGCGATCTTGGCTCACTGCAAACTTTGCCTCCCGGGTTCAAGTGATTCTCCTGCCTCATCCTCCCGAGTAGCTGGGACTACAGGCGCCCACCACCATTCCTAGCTAATTTTTGTATTTTTAGTAGAGACAGGGTTTCACCATGTTGGCCAGGCTGGTCTTGAACTCCTGACCCCAGGTGATCCGCCGACCTCGGCCTCTGAAAGTGCTGGGATTACAGGCTTGAGCCAACACGCGTGGCCAAAAAATTTCCATTTTTAATTGCAGGGTCTGGGGAATTAAAATGCATCCGTAATTTCTTGCATCTCTCCGCTCGGGCTTGCATGAATGCAGAGGGATGGGGAGGACTTCTTGAGGCAAGCATCCCCCTCTTGTCGCCTGCCATCTAGAGAGAGAGGGCTGTGATTTATCTCACTTTAATCAGGAAGGACCCGATGTGTGGATGGAGAGGTCTGACGGCTTTGTTGCTCCATGTGGGAAAGAAACGGACAGAGTGAATTTGTGTATGATCCATAAGGAGAAAGCGTCTTTGTGCTCTATTTCTTTTTGACCTGGAGCCCCTGAAAGCAAGCTAGTTACAAGTTGAAATAGGCCGTTTCTAAAGTGTGATTTTGTTTGTGTATGAGCCTTGATTACAAAGGGGAAAAAAACCCGCTTAATTTACATACACCACATGTAGTGCAGGATCCCCTGGGCTGTCTTTTCAGGTATCAGGGAACTTTGATGAAAGTTGCTTGTCTCATCTAGGAGTCATTTCATATTGTTTAGCAGAGCCTGGTATTAACATTTCCTTCCAACTGTTTACTGGAATCTGTGTGTTCCCTTCAAGTGATGCATACTAGGTGCACAGGCTTCCTGCCACTGTCATCCTAATCTTTCCGTGCAGACAGGAGCAGAGGGGAGAGCGCTGAGCCAGGCCCCAGCTTGCTTTTCTTTCCTGACACAGCCCGGCTCCACTGCACTTCTCAGCTCTTGCTCTAGGTGGTGCTGTTTGACCATTTTCTTCATGTGACCCTCCACTCGGTAATATAAATTCATTCGGAGGATGACCTGATATCAAAAAAAATTCCTTTTGATTAGTGGAATCAACTTGTTTCTTCACACGATACTCTTCCCACTGAGACACATGGAGACAATCCTGACTCCAGGTTTGCAACCTTGAGATTTCTCTCAGATGCAATAAAAAAACAAAAAAGCATTTTGAGTGGCACAGTGATGCCTAGTGCATGATCATGTTTGTCTGCTCAAACATTAAAGGGAAACTTGTGGGTTTGAGGATGCCCAGCAGCACGACAGCTGCCAATGTAAATGAGCCGTATAGAGAGAGAGGGGGCGGGAGGGGACTACAAACTTCAGAATATGAGCTGATCGTTTATAAGTTAAAAAAAAACAAAAAAACAAGTCAATAGGGAGCCCAGGATGGTGCAAGAAAGAGGAGAAAGGAAGATTTTCCTTGCAGCTAATCAGGAGAGTTCATAAGGGCTGATTACATGAGTGGAAGCCTTAAGTTCTTTTTTTAAAAAAATGTGAAAATTTGCATGTATGTATGTATGTATGTATGTATGTATGTATGTATGTATAGCTTCGTGTATTACCATTATTATTGCAATCAGCAAATGGATTTACTTCCTTTATCTCATGGGCTCCTTCCCACTCACTTCTGGCAGCACATTTTCCTTTCTCCTTCATCCCAGAACACCAAAGAACAGATGCGCTTCCTAACCCTGGCTCCAGGGGACTTTATACAATGTAAACAGTGCACCTCTAACATGGTTCACTGCTTACAGAACGTGTGTCCCATTTTAAAACTGTGACTCCTTTATATTTTGCAGTGCTTATTTTAATAAGAGACATTGGACTTGTGACTTATTTTTCATGGAGGAGTGAGCTTAATGGTTGAAAGTAATCGATAAACTTGTTTTTCCTCTGATGCCATCAGCCAAGATCCTATGGCAATAGTAAGAGGATGACACTGGGCTGGCACCCCCTCCATAACATATTTGGACCATGTTTTCCCCCCAGAATGCACATGCAATAGCTTTGGTTTGGTAAGAGAGAGATGGTGTACTTGGTTTCCTTCTGTCACACTTTTGGTGAAATGAATTAGACTTTTAAATCAGGAAATTCAGCGAGATGAGTTAGATTTTTACACAAGAGCAGTGGAGGACTTCCAGCTGGTTGGGGGAATGATACAGAAATATCTTGCTAAATCAGGGTCTGGTGGAATGCTGCTCCCCTGGCAGGCTCCTCTTCACAGGGAGCAATCTGTGGGTTGCTTATAGAACAGAGTGAGCAGGAGGCATAGCATGGTCTTGCACAGGGGAAGACCCGGTGTTCAGATGTTTGTCATTAGGAACTGGGCATGGGCTTTTTCAAGTTAAACTGAAGCAGCAGTTCTATTAGGAAGAGCCTCCCAGATCAGCATCTTCTGTTTCTGGATACTCTCCCTTTGAAAAGCCAGATTTCAGCAAAAAGCTTTGCTAATGGTGGAATTGCACAACTGAAACCCTATGGGAGCAATGGGAAAGATGGAGAAAGAGGTGGTTATATCATGTACTTCAACAGTTTATTTAGAGGCTGTTGACGTTAGAATAACAAGCCAAGACAAACAAAAATACTCATTTTGGATGAAAATATTGTCTTTTCATGTTATTATAGATAGCTGAGTCCTAAGACTTCTACAGAAACACATTTTCCTAATGAGTGGCTGATTTTTCTGGTTGTGCAAGTAATATCCAAATTATTGTACAAATTTTTGGCTCAGGAGCAAACATTGTATTGTATATTGAGCTAATCACTTGCCCTTTCTAAGGTAAGCCCTTACCTCTGCTTTCCCTTCATCTTGTCATTTCTGTTTGTTGGGTACAGGTTTCCTGTTGGTTC